>NC_060074.1:83741000-84401500 GCF_922984935.1 Meles meles | reverse complement strand
TATGACCTCATCTTCCTCTACCCTCCTCACCAACATACTGAGACATCCTCATTTATTTGTTCATCTTCCACAAATTTTAGTAGGAAAGGGAAGGGGTTTATAAGATTACAAAAAATAAGTGAATAAGTTTTTATTTTCATGTCATCGTTAGGCAGTGCTATAGGCTAAATGTTGAAAATGTAATGCCCCAGGTGACAGTACTTAGAGGTGGGGTTATTGAGAAGTGATAAGGACATGAGGGTAGAACACTCTGAAGAAGATGAGTGTCCTTATAAAACAGACCCCAAAGACCTAGCTCACTCTTTCCTTATGAAAAGACACAGCAAGAAGACTGTGATCTGGAAAAGAGCCCTCACTCAATATTTTGGCACCCTCATCTCAGATTTCCAGCCTCCAAATTGTGAGAAATAAATTTTTCTTTCATAAGCTACCCAGTGCATGATATTTTGTTACAGCAGCCTGAGCAGACTAAGACAGGCAGAGTAGAATGAGGCCAGTTGGCCCAGATTTTAATTATTGTGAATAATTTTTCAATATTCTGTCCTTTGTTTGCATTTTCTTCCTTTTCAAATCTCTCCTCTTTCACAATATCAAAATCATCATTTGCTGCCTCCTGATGGTACATGGGAGAAGAATGAGGCACAAATAAGTCTCACAAACAAGTTGCCCTCACACAGGGGGTGACCCTGCTCCTATTCTCTTGCAGCTGTCTTGTTTGTGTCATTTTTCTCCTGTGTGCCCTCAGGAGGCAGCAATCATTTGCTCTAATATTAATTTGCAAATCCCCTGCCCATTAACTCCAACATCATCCCTGAGCTTTACTATCCCATATTTTTATGTCATTTTGCCTACCTATCTGAATTGCTCACTGATACCTCAAACCTTATATATAAAAATGAACCTGCTACATCACCCTGATTCCTCAAAACCAAAGCAAATAAAACAAAAGTAAATAAAACAAACAACTCCTCCCATTTTTGGCTATGGTGCTCTATCTCCAATATCAGTGTTGATGTCATAATTATTTGGGCTTAAAATCTTGTCTGCAGGTTTGACATTTCTCTTTGTTTCCCAAATGTGGTCAATTCTATCCCCACCATGTTTCTAAATACACCTTCTTCTCTGTCCTTATGAAAACCATCACCACATGAGTGGTTCATTAGCTCTGGCATAAGCTGCTATTATAACAAGACTCCATGCTTCAAGAAATGTGATTTGAACTTATTTTTGATACTGATTGCCAAAAAAATTTCCCAGTGCACTGACCTGTTTATATCTCTCTGCTGCCAATAAACCTGCTTTAGTTACCAGATGATGTCTCAACTCCTCTGGCTGGGCATTTAAGACTTTTTTATAATTTGGCCCCAACCAGAAATTCTTCTCTCCTTTGTGTGTTTTTTACTATCTGTACCATCTTAACTAGGTTATTTCAGTTCAATATCATTTGCTGATATATGTGTGGGTGTGTGTATATATATATAACAAATAGAATGAGGCAAAAGGAATAATGCGTAGCTTTCAAGGCAACTCACTTTCTGCCTGATTCTTTGTCAATTCTCACATTGAAACAAAACCATTATGTTGTGTAAAAAAAAAAAAATTCCATATGGAGAAGCCACATATAGATGTTCCAATCACAGTCCCAGCTGAAGTCCCAGCTGATAGCAAATATCCTCTTTCAGATACAAGAATGAATGAGCATTCAGATAATTCTATCCCATATTTCTAATACCTTGTAGAGAAAAGGTATCTCTTCTGAGTCTTTTTAAAATTTAAATTCATGAGCAATATAAATATTGCTGTTCCTTTAGTTGACTAAGTTTTGGGATGTTTTCTTACACAACAACAGATAAATTATATAGAGAGATATATAATTTTTTTAATATATAGCTCAAGTTTTATAGAGAGGAGAGAAATCAAGGCTCCATGAGACTAAGAAAAAAGTGTCCAAGACCATCTACTTCACAAATGACTAAGCTGAAATTTAAGTCCTCTCAATTTAAGGGCAAAGTTACATTTTTTTCCCCTCCATCACTACTTTCTCCCTGGTTCTTCAGAAACAAAACAAAACAAAAACACCTTTTTATAACTTTCATATATTTAAAATTTCCAAAGAGGAGAATAACCCAACTATTTCATGAAAATAGGCATTCAATGATAAAAATTACAGTTTTTTTTTTTTTAAAAAGTTTCATCTCTTCTATATTTACAAACAGTTCTGTCCTTAGGCAATTATCTGCAACAGATTCTCAACACATCAAAAGCCCCTGAAAGTACAGAACATTCCCTAGGAATTTAAGCCCTTAATTAGATAAAGCACACATATTTTAGTCATTCTTTCTAATATTAGTTAGATTAATATTAAGTTAGAAATTGTATGTATACACACACATATATAATAGAAAAATATAAATTTTTCTTTAGTTTCATAACTGATATCTGCAATTACACCACTGGACATATGACAATTGGAAATTTATTAGAAACCAACTGCTAAAATCTATTTAGTTGAAGTTTAGAGACTAGATGTCAACAGGTGTCCCAGAAGACCAATGAATTATTCACATTTATGAACCATGAACACTTTCTTTCAAGTAGTCACACATCTTGATCCTCATCTCTTAAACTGACTACAGAAAAGTAAACGTCATAAGATTGAAATTGTGCCATCCATCAGTATATTATATTTAAAAGAAATTTTCATGCCACTCAGTATTTGGAGGTCAACACTCAATTGCATTGCACAATCCAGAAGTTCTACTTTTGGAGAGAAAAATCTACCTCAAGCCAATTCGTATTGTAAAGGAAATGTATAAGTTAAATAAAGGTCTCCTTCTGCAAAGTAGAAACTGATATAAGAATAAAAGCAACAGGGAATTTGTAACATTTATTTACAATCAGACTGTTCTATTAAACTTTAAAAACTATTACTTTATGAAGCTCAGTGACACCCCAAATCTTCAGTCTTTTCAAACTATGGGTCATGTTAAGGTAGATGGTGACTATTCTGATATAGAACCTACAAAGTACATTATGGCCCTTAAACATCCACACCATGCCCCAAAATGTTAGATAGAGATCAGTAATAAGATAAAGCAGAACAAGACAGCATTTTAAAGAAATAGTGCTTTATTAAGATGAAGTTAATAATAACTGGAAATATATTTGTGTATATATTATTACCACAGTGCCTGGGTATCACTCCTCTAATCCAAAAGACAAACCTATGATATAGATATTATTATACACTAAACTTCAAATAACTTCTCTCCCTGTCAATAACAGAACATCCAAAATTTAGCAGGGCACATGGTCACCCAAAATGGAGACTTAATTTCTCAACTTTAGGCCTTGGTCATGAGATAAAGTCCAAGCCAATGGGATAATGGATAGACATAAAGGTAAGTAGACACAGAAATGATGGATGGATGGATGGATGGATGGAGGGATGGAAAGAAAGAAGGCAAAAAAAAAAAAAAAAGAAAGAAGAAAAAACCTGTAACAAACTGTTACTATTTGGGGGGTCTGGGTGATGGGTATATGAAAATTCTTTACACTATTATTTTATCCTTTTCAAGGATAAAGTCCTTGAAGTTTTATCAAATAAACATTTTTTATAAAAAATAAACATTCCAGTTATAAGCCAATCACTTCTAAAAACAAGCTAATATTGTTGGACACTTTAAAAATGATATCCTACACCACAGGATCTCTTCTTTATAAGGCCACTACTTTAAAAATCAGGAGATTTAATTTATGTTCCTAATACACAGAAAAAAAAAAAAAAAAAAAAACACTTGAGAGTTAGACAAAATGAAGAGACAAAGGAATACACCCCAGATGGAAGAGAAGGACAAAATCACAGCAAAAGAGGCAAATGAATCAGAGATAAGAAATATACCTGGTTAAGAATTCCAAGTAGTGGTCATAAAGATACTCAATGGATTTGAGAAAAGAGTAGAGGATCTCAGTGAGACATTCAACAAAGACACAGAAAATATTAAAAAAAGAATCAGTCAGAGATAACTCAACAACTGAAATAAAATATATACTAGAGGTTTAAAAAAGAAAAAGAACTACAAGAAGCAGAAGAAGAATTAGCAACCTGGAAAATGGGGTAACAGAAAGTAACCAAGCTGAACAGCAAAAAGAATTAAGAATGAAAAACGAGAAGAGGTTAAGGATACTCAATGACATCATCAAGTGTAATAACATTTGCATTATAGGAATCCTAAAAGAAGAAAAACAAGAGAGAGTAAAAGGGGGCAGAAAATTTATTTGAAGGAATAATAACTGAAAACTTTCCACATCTGGGAAAGGTAACAGACATCTAGATCCAGATAGGACTGAGAGCTCCCAAAGAAATTAATTTCAGGAGGTCCACACCAAGACACATAAATAGTTAACATGGCAAAAAAATATTGGTAAAGATAAAATTTTAAAAGCAGCAAGAGAAAAGCAAACAATTATTATGAAAGGAACAGCATAAGGATATCAGATGATTTTTCAGCAGAAATTTTGAACATATCATGCCACTCTCTTTTTTTTTTCAAGATTTTATTTATTTATTTGACAGAAAGATCACAAATAGGCAGAGAGGCAGGCAGAAAGAGATGGGGAAGCAGGCTTCCTACTGAGCAGAGAGTCCCATGTGGGGCTTGATCCCAGGACCCTGAGACCAGGACCTGAGCTGAAGCCAGAGGCTTAACCCACTGAGCCACCCAGGCAACACATGCCACTCTCTTCTGACAGGCGAAGCACTGAAAACAAAAAAGTCTGCAAACAAGAATACTCTACCCAACACAGTTAACACTAAGAATAGAAGGAGAGATAGTGTTTCCCAGACAAACAAAAGTTAAAGGAATTTATTACCAGAAAACCAGACTTATGAGAAAAGTTAAAGGAAATTCTATAAGTGGAAAGGAAATGCCATCCTCGGGAGTAAGGAAATTATGAAAAGGAAAAATTTCACAGGTAATATAAATATATAATAATAATAAATTAAGTACTTATAAAACCAGTATGGAGTTTAAAGCACAAAAACAGCAAAATCAATTTTATCTATAAAAATCAGTCAAGGAATACACAAAAGAATGTAAAGTATAACATTATATACATAAAATGTGGGGGGAGAGGAGTAAAAATTAAGTGCTTTAGAATGGGTTCAATCTTAAGTGACCATCAACTTAATACAAATTGCCATATTCATAGGAAATTATACCTAATGGCATAATGGTATAACCTAATGGTAACCACACATCAAAAACTTGTAACAGATACTCAAAAAATAAAAAGATAGAAAGCCAAGTGTATCCCAAAAGAAAGCTATTAAGCCACAAAGGAAGAGAGAAAAAGCAAAAGAAAGGAATAGGGAAGTACAAAAACAACCATAAAACAATGAATAAAACAGAAGTACATACCTCTCAAGAATTACTTTTGAATGCAAATAGAGTAAATGCTTCACTCAAAAGACATAGGGTGGAAGAATAGATAAAAAAACCAAGTTCTTCCTACAAGAGACTCACTTCAGACCTAAAGACACATGCCTATTAAAGGAAAAGGGATGGAAAAACATTTACCATGCAAACAGAAGCAAAAAGAAAGCAGGGGTAGGAAGACTTCTATCAGACAAAATAGACTTTAAAACAAAGACTTTATCAAGAGACAAAAAGGGACACCACATAACAATAAAGGGAACAACCCAACAGGATATAACAACTGTTAAGTATTCATGTACCCAATACAGAAGCACCTAAACACATACAGCAACTATTAACAGACAAAAAGGAAGAAATTGGCAGTAATGCAATAATAGTAGGGGACTTTAACGCCCCACTTACATCAATGGATAGATTGTCCAGACAGAAAGTCATAAGAGACCAGGCTCTCTGAAGGACACATTGCACCAGATGGATCTAACAGATATATTTAGAACATTCCATCCAAGAACAGCAGAAAGCACATTTTTTTTTTCAAGTGAACAGGGAACATTCTCCAGAAGAGATCACACGTCAGGCCACAAAAAAATATCTTAATAAGTGTAAGAAGACTGATATCATATCTTGCATTTTTTTTTCTGACTGCAACAGTATGAAACTAGAAATCACCCACAGGGGAAATAAATCTCAATAGAACAAAAATACATAGAAGCTAAATAACATGTTACTAAACAATCAATTGGTCAACCAAGAAATCAAAGAGGAAATAAAAAAAATACATTGGACAAATGAAATGAAATCACAATGGTCCAAAATCTTTGGGACAGTGAAAATTGTTTTAAGAGAGAAGCAATCTATCAATCTCAAATAAACAACCTACTTTTATACATAAAGGAGCTAGAAAAACAAATGCCATCCAGTAGAAGGAAGGACATAATAAAGATTAGAGCAGAAGTAAATGAAATAGAAACTTAACAATATAAAAGATCAATGAGGGGTGCCTGGGTGGCTCAGTGGGTTAAGCCTCCACCTTCAGCTCAGGTCATGATCCCAGGGTCCTGGGATCGAACGCTGCTTTGGGCTCTCTGCTCAGCAGGGAGCCTGCTTCCTCCTCTTTCTCTGCCTGCCTCTCTGCCTACTTGTGATCTCTGTCAAATAAACAAATAAAATCTTAAAAAAAAAAAATCAATGAAACCTAGAGCTCATTCCTTGAAAAGGCAAACAAAATTGATATTTAGCCAGACACATCATGAACAAAAACAAAAAGCAAAAAGGACTCAAAAACAAATGAAAGAGGAGAAATAACAAACACTGCAGAAAAACAAAGGATTATGAGATTGAAAAATTATATGCCAACAAATTGGATAACCTAGAAGAAATGAATAAACTACTAGAAATATATAATCATTCAAAATTGAATCCGGAATAAATAAAAAATCTGAACAGACTGATTACAGAGTCCATAATAAAAAAAAGTCTCCCAACAAACAAAAGTCCATAGCCAAATGGCTTCACAGGTGAATTCTACCAAATATTTCAAGAAGAGTTGAACTGGTGACTCAGTTGGTAAAGCATCTGCCTTTGGCTCAGGTCATGATCCCAGCGTCCTGGAATTGAGCCACACATCGAGCTCCCTGCTTAGTGGGGATTCTGCTTCTCTCTCTCACTCTCCCTCTGCTTGTGCTTGCTCTCTCTCACTCTCTCTCAAAAATAAATAAATAAATAAACAAATAAATAAATAAATAAAAGAAGAAGAAAAGAAAAAAAGAAAGAAGAGTTTAAAAACTCTTCTTTTCAAACTATTCCAAAAATTATAAGAGGAATAAAAGCTTCCAGTTTCATTCTACAAGGCCAGCATTACCTGCTACCAAAACTGGACAAAGACACTAGAAAAGAAACAACAAAAACTACAGGCCAATGTTTCTGATGAACACAAACACAAAAATCCTCAACGAAATATTAGCAAATTAAATTCAACAATACATTAAAAATAAAACATTCACCATAAGCAAGTGGGTATTCCAGTGATTCAAGGGTTCAGTATTCTCAAATCAATCAACATGATACATCCCATTAATAAGAAGAATGGTAAAAAACCATACGATCATCTCAAAGTATACACAGCATTTGATGAAGTACAACATCCACTCATGATAAAAATTCTCAACAAAGTAGGTTCAGAGGGAGTGTACCTCAATATAATGAACACTACATATGAAAAACTACCACTAACATCATACTCAATAGTGATGAGCTATTACTTCTAAGATATCAGGCACAACACAAGAATGCCCACACTCACTATTTTTATTCAACATAGTACTAAGTTTTCGCCACAGCAATCAGACAAGTAGAAGAAAATGCATTCATATTGGTAAGAAAAAAAGTAAAATTCTCATTATTTGCAGATAACATACTATATACAGAAAACCCTAAAGACTCCATCAAAAACCTATTAGAATTGATAAATGAATTCAGTAGTCACAGGTTAAAAAAATTAATATACAGAAATCTGATGCATTTCTATATACTAATAATAAAGTAGCAGAAAGAGAAATTAAGAAAATAATCCCATTTATAATTTCACCAAAAAGAATAAAATATCCAGGTATGAATTTAACCAAGGAGGTGAAAGATCTAAACTCTGAAAACTATAAACTGTTGACAGAAGAAATTGAAGATAATGCAAATGGAAGATACTCCATGCTCATGTATTGGGAGAACGAATATTGTTAAAATGTCCATACCACCCAAGCAATCTACAGATTTAATGCAATCTCTATAAAAATACCAACAACATTTTTCACACAACAAATAATATTAAAATTGCTGGAACAATAATTAACTAATTAATTGTTGGAACCACAAAAGACCCCAAATAGCCAAAGCAATCTTGAAACAGAAGAACAAAGCTGTAAATATCACAATCCCAGATTTCAAGTTATACCACAAAGCTGCAATAGTAATCAAAACAGTATGGTACAAGCACAAAAATAGACACATAAATCAATGGAGTTGAAAAAAGAGCTCAGAAGTAAACTCAGACTTATATGGTCAATTAATCTATGACAAAGGAGGCCAAGACTATACAATGGGGAAAAGACAAGTCTCTTCAGCAAATGGTACTGGGAAAACTGGATGGCTACATGCAAAGGAAGGAATTGGACCACCTTCTCACATGATACACAAAAGTAAACTCATAATGTATTTATTTGCCTTTCTCTAACTGACCTATTTCTCTTACCATTATACCTTCTGGGCCTGTCCATGTCATTGCAAAAGGCAAGATTTCAGTCTTTTTTATGACTGAGTAATAGTCCATACAAATTTTATATATATAGATAAATAGATAGATATAATGGAATATATATGGGCATCAAAATGGGTACCTGAAACTAATCTAACATTGTCTGTTAATTATACTTCAATTAAAAATAAAAATATAAATTTTATATATATATAATCTTTATCTATTTATGTATGGATTGACTTTTGGCTTGCTAAGTAATTCATATATAATTACATATGATCCAATAAGTCCACTATTGGCTATTTATCCAAAGAAAATGAAACACTTATTCAAAAAGATATGAGCATCCTTATGTTTATTATGGCATTATTTATAATAGCCAAGTTATAGAAGTAACCAAATGTCTATCAACAGATGAACGATAAAGATGATGTGGTGTATATATATATTATAGATTATAATGGTAAAGTGGTATATATATATATTATATATATACAGACACAATACAATATTACTCAGCCATTAAAAAAAAAAAGAAATCTTGTCATTTTTAACAACACACACAAGCTAGTAGATATGTTAAATGAAATAAGTTGGAAGAAAAACAAACACCACATAGTTTTACTCATATGTGGATTTTAAGAAGCAAAGCGAATGAACAAAGAAAAAAAAGAGAAAAATATTCTTAAATAGAGAGAACAAACTAGCAGTTGCCAGAAAGGTTGTATGTGGAGGGTGGGGAGTAGATGGGGAGTAGATGGGTGAAATAAATAAAGAAGACTAAGAGAACACTTGTGTTAATAAGCACTGAAAAATATAGAATTGCTGAATCATTATTTTGGGCACCTGAAACTAATCTAATATTGTTTCACCTTTCAGTTTCTGTATAAATATAAGTTATTCAATCTTTGTGACTCAGATAACTAACTGGCACCTTAGTTACTTAGCTATCTAACAAAATGGGCATCAAAAGGGTATACCACATGTGATTATTATGAGTATAAAATGAGTGAATACCATGTGCAATATAGGGTATTTAAAATATTAGCTATCATTATTATATTCTATGTGAAAATTTAGGAAGCAAAGACTGTGTCTGTGAAGGTAAAGACACTTTCTTTTCACAATTCATTAAAATAAATATAAACAAAGCACACCCATTAGAATTTATAGTGAAATGAGAAGTCTGTTTTGTATGTGTCACAGAACTGTAAATGTAGTAGCAGATGTTTGAAACAGAATACCTCAACTGAAAGTATTTGAAACATTCTGAGATGTAGTCCCTGAAATTATCTTGCAAAGCAAATGTGCATTATCAAGCAAGATAGTTTTTGTTTCTTCTCACAGGAAAATGGATTCTTTTGAGAGATTATGTTTTATTTTTTAGCTTTACTATTTATTTTTCTGTCAAACCCTGCTTCAAGCATGTCAAACATGCTTTCATGTGAGGATTTTTCAAATATGTGACACAAAATATACGACATTTCAAATATATGTCACAATGAGGCTAACATTAGATGATCACCCCCTATACTGATGACCCCTATAATGGTGATTATTGCATAAAGTGTATAGCTTTTGTTTCAATAATCAGCAGATGAAATGTTTCAGACAGTTACTTTACTGTGTTAGTCATTAGACCATCCTATGCAATGTCCTCCTCTTTGGCCTTACCCAATCAGAGTGATTGATCATGAATGGAGTAAGCCAATCCTGACCATTTGTTAACAACTTTCCACCTTCCTTTGCAGTCAGTGTTGGACATATGACTTACTGACGCTAAATGAGATGTACGGAGATGTTCCTGGGAAACTCTTCCTCTCCTGACAAAAGGGCTCAGAAAGAGCTAAACTTCTGCTTTCTTTCTGTCCTGAACACATATGTATGTAGTGTTTGGAGCTGCTAGTCCCCTTCTTGTAACCAAGAGGTAACAACTATAAGGGAAAAGCCAAGAGATTCTGGCCCTTTCACCGTTAAATCACTAAATAAAAACTAGCCACCGTCTACTTCCAGGCCTTTTGTTACATAACAAGCATAAGCCCCAATTCTTCCAAGGCACTATAAACACGGTAGTTGTTACTTACAGCTGAATATATTTCTCACTGGTACAATACACAATTTAAGGCCTTAGGTAATATAGATCTCATACTTTCAATTGTATATTTTTTTCATTATGAAGCAGTAAATCAGGAAAATCAATATCAAAAATTTTGTAGGGAGATGATACTAAATATATATAATAAGGGAAACTCAGAGGTTTCAGTAACTCCTCTAAGCTTGTCAGACAAGTATTTAAGAGCAATTGGACAAGGAATGCTAGGGCTCTAGTATATAGAATCATAATTAAAAGTGGAGATTATTTTTAAATGTCAAAAGGAGTTTGTAATTAGTACCAATTGTAAATGCTAAGCCGCAGAATTCCTGAGTCCTCTGATAGCACCATAATCCTTTAATCAGTTTGTGACTGATTGTGTTCTTATAATCAATTATTTGTGAATAATAAGAAACTAGAGTCTCAGTGCCTTTTTGGTTGATTATGTCAAAGCCAAATCACACTGACAAATTTAGGGAAACAAGCAGTGATAAGATGATACAATGATCTATATTCACTACAACATGACCATAAACTTTGAAAGTCCTGAAAACATTACTAAATTCAAAGGCAAGCACTACTTAACTTCCAGATCTAGAGGAGGATTTTTCTTCAAAAGGCAATGAAATTGATTATTCACTTTACATTTTTGGAAGCAAACGTGATAAAAATGGCCTAGTTTCAGCAAATTTAATCTCTTATTTCTCAGTAAATGTATTATGAATTGCATAAATTATACCATGGGGAAGCTTAGGGTCAGCTGTTTTGATTCAATTTTCTTAAAAGGTAATACTGCAAATTCTAAGTTTTTTCCAAAATAAATTATTACTGTGCCAAAAGATTATCAAATATCTTAAATATCTCCCCAAACTTACCTTTCTGTTATTCTCATAGTTAGGATATCATGGATACATGGTATAGATTTGGAACTGGGAGCAAAAATCAAATGTCATAACCCATTGGCCTCAAAACATGTCTTTTTACATACAAATGGCTATCAGACACATGAAAAAATGTTCATCATCACTAGCCATCAGGGAGATTCAAATTAAAACAACATTGAGATACCACCTGACACCAGTTAGAATGGCCAAAATTAGCAAGACAGGAAACAACGTGTGTTGGAGAGGATGTGGAGAAAGGGGAACCCTCTTGCATTGTTGGTGGGAATGCAAGTTAGTGCAGCCACTTTGGAGAACAGTGTGGAGATTCCTGAAGAAATTAAGAATAGAGCTTCCCTATGACCCTGCAATTGCACTGCTGGGTATTTACCCCAAAGATACAGATGTAGTGAAAAGAAGGGCCATCTGTACCCCAATGTTTATTGCAGCAATGGCTACGGTCGCCAAACTGTGGAAAGAACCAAGATGCCCTTCAACGGATGAATGGATAAGGAAGATGTGGTCCATAGACACAATGGAGTATTATGCCTCCATCAGAAAGGATGAATACCCAACTTTTGTAGCAACATGGACGGGACTCGAAGAGATTATGCTGAGCGAAATAAGTCAAGCAGAGAGAGTCAAGTATCATATGGTCTCACTTATTTGTGGAGCATAACAAATAACATGGAGGACATGGGGAGATGGAGAGGAGAGGGAGTTGAGGGAAACTGGAAGGGGAGATGAACCATGAGAGACTATGGACTCTGAAAAACAACCAGAGGGTTTTGAAGGGACGGGGGATGGGGATGGGGTGGGGGAGGTTGAGGAACCAGGTGGTGGGTAATAGGGAGGGCATGTACTGCATGGAGCACTGGGTGTGATGCAAAAACAATGAACACTGTTATGCTGTAAATAAACAAACGAATAAAAAAAAGAAATTAAAAAAAAAAAACATGTCTTTTTAAACAAGTCAACAAGAGAGAACTGCAGGAAGGGAAGGCAGTTCAAACTGATGACTAACTGTTTTTAAGTATCCAGACTCACAAATTGCAAATGCCAAACAAGCTCAAGTCTGAACCTGATTGGAGTAAATATCGAGAGTCCAAGCAGATGGGCTAGCACATGGCAGCAGGTTCTGACAAACGTAACCCATATTCAATGGGAAGAAAAATCTTGTAACCAGAGGAAAGGAGTCAGTTCAATCCCATTGAAATAGGAATGGAAAATTAACAGGAACTCTGAGGAATTGGTTCCTCAGAAGAAAAGGAAAAGGAAAGAAAAAAAAAAAAAGGAGGACTACACAGATAGTAAAGGCTAAGTGGTTCTGTAGAAATCCTGAAGAAACCCAGACTTTGGAACTAGGTAAATTAGAGGACTGGAGGAGAAAAGATGTAGCCTATTAACCACAATAATGATCAGGAATAAAATGATGATAGCTTTAGGGTAGCAAAACTAAATGTAGATCTTGCCCTCTGGCACCTAGTAGATTGCAATACTTGGGTAAAGGCCTTCTAAGATAATGCACAGAGTTGAGAACACAGGGAGAATAACTTCATAAGTGTTTCCTGTCATTATGGGATAAATAGGAACTGCCGTTCTGAATAAAAGCAGTTAAATAAGAATTTTACTTCATAAATGGGATAGCTTGAGCATCCTCAGGACTTATGAGTAATAGACCATTACTACAATAAACGAACTCAAGTTTTAAAAGCTATAAGGTACAAACTGACTAGATTTCTATCATAGACTCTACAGAAGTATCTCAAAGATTCCATGTCACGTTATACTATGAAAGATGAGTTTCTGCACAATTGGTATGTGTATATACATATATGTATATATACAGGTATGTATATCTTATAGCTGGAATATCCAGCTGTAAGTGGCTAGAGGAAAAACAGCTCAGTTAATTTAATAGCCAATAAGATCTTCAATTTTCTACATACAATTTTTCCTTTCAGGTTAATCTTGAAATTAGCAAATCCAAATACATTCACATTAGCTCTCCTTCATTAATTCCTGCTTCTATGGTGAACATTTTGATAAATCTAGGGCAAGTTTCTAAAGTCTGGCTATTCTAACAGTATAAATCCAAAAATATGGTTCAAGTTCTTTTTGTAAAGCAATTGTCTTCCATGAATTATTTGCTTAATTTTTTCCAAAGGGAATCATTTGGTGACAAAATGATGCATAATAGAGTTCCTGAAACATTAACTGGGTAATCATTGTTAGTGGCTTCCAACAAATCTGGCAAAATCCTTGAACCAAAATATGTCCTTATTGCTTGAGTTTACTTACTAGTTGTATTTCACATTTTTAACCTTTGATGAGAACTGTTGTAGATACAGCAATGCCCTGGGGTATTTTCCTCAGCAATTTCTTGTCCAGTTGATTAATGATATCCAGATGTCATACATGTTAGTTAGGACTCCTTTTATTGCAAGTGATAGAAACAATGAAAATTCATACAAAAAAACACACAAAAAGATCATTCACAATGTAGTATATGCTTGGTAAAGAAAAGAATAAGATCAAAATGGGAGCAGTCATGACTGTACTGAACTTGAAAGATAATCCTTTAATATCTAGGTCATGAAATAAGGTATTTTCATTGTCTCTAGGTTATAAATTTTAGAGTTGACTGAATCAACCTTCATATAAAGTCTCCAAATGAGACAGTTTTATAATTTAACCCATTTGATAAATTTTTCATTCTACACACGAGCCAATGCACTAATATGTTGATTTTTCCCTACCCATTTACAAAAAAAATTACATTGTTTTACTGTTTATACTAAAAGGTCATGACAGTTATATCTTTATTGTGGTCATTTCCTTAAAGACTCTCCATTCCAGGCAGCCTACTGAATGGGAGAGGAGATTTGCAAATGATATATCTAATAATAGGTTAAATTTCAAAAAAAATATTAAGAACTTATAAACTCTATATCAAAATAAACAAAACCCCAAATAATCTGATTTTAAAATGAGAGGACCTAGACATTTTTTCCAAAGAAGATATATAGATGGCCAACAAACAGATGAAAAAATGCTCAAAATCCTTAATCATCAGGGGGAAGCAAATCAAAACCAAAATGAGATTATCACCTCACTTTTTGATGGCTAGTATCAAAAAGACAAGTGTTCATGAGGATGGGGAGAAAAGTGAAGCCTCAGCACTGTTGGTGGGAAGGTAAACTGGTACAACCACTATAGGAAATGGTATGGAGATTCTCAAAAATTTAGAGATAGAAAATACCATACAAACCAGTAATTCCACTGCTGGATATTTACCCAAAGAAAACAAAAACATGAATTTAAGTAGATACACGCACCCCTTGTTTATTGCAGCATTATTTATAATAGCCAAGTTATGGAAGCAACCTGTCTACCAATAGATGAATGGATAAGATGTAGTATATGAATACAATGAACTACCATTCAGCTATAAAAGGAATAAATTGCAATTTGAAACAATGTGGATGGACCTAGAAGGCATTATGCTAAATTAAATAAATCACATATTATTTTCACTTATATGTGGAATCAAAAAAATGACAAATGGAATCAAACATAGAGAACAAACTTTCCAGAGGGGAAAGGTTGAGGAGATGGCTGAAATAGATGCGATCAAGAGATACAAACTTCCAGTTATTTGGGGGGAAAAAAAAAAGTCATGGGGGGAAAAATTACAGCATAGGGAATACAATCAATAATATTGTAGTAATATTGTATGGTCACAGACAGTAACTATACAAATTGTAGTGAGCATAGTGTAATGTGCAGAATTGTCACATCATTATGTTCAAAACAAATTTTTTTTCCCTGTAATGTTTCCCCTGTGTTGAATTTTGTAGGGTATGAATGTTGCTAACACTGCAATTTTTGTTTCCTTTGTTTGAATACACTTTCTCATCTTCTTCATCACCTTTATATAGTCCCTTTTTTTTAATTTAATTTAATTTATTTATTTTTTTCAGCGTAACAGTATTCATTGTTTTTGCACAACACCCAGTGCTCCATGCAAAACGTGCCCTCCCTAATACCCACCACCTGTTCCCCCAACCTCCCACCCCCGACCCTTCAAAACCCTCAGGTGGTTTTTCAGAGTCCATAGTGTCTTACGGTTCGCCTCCCCTTCCAATTTTTTTTTTTATAAACATATAATGTATTTTTATCCCCAGGGATACAGGTCTGTGAATCGCCAGATTTACACACTTCACAGCACTCACGATAGCACATACCCTCCCCAATGTCCATAACCCCCTCCCCCTCTCCCAACCCCACCTCCCCCCAGCAACCCCCAGTTTGTTTTGTGAGATTAAGAGTCATTTATGGTTTGTCTCCCTCCCAATCCCATCTTGTTTCATTTACTCTTCTCCTATCCCCCTAACCCCCCATGTTGCATCTCCACGTCCTCATATCAGGGAGATCATATGATAGTCCCTTTTTAAAGTAGACCTCTTAACATTCTGTATAGGGTTTCAGTTTTGTTTTGTTTTAAATAGATCTGGTTGTCTACACTCATTTGTTTTTTCTTTTAACTGGACAAGTTTATATTCAAATCATCATGGTCATTTTAACAGATAATTTTGGATTTACTTCTGCCATTTAACTTTGTGACTCATTTGTTTTATCTTTTAATAGGTGTCATGTTATTGTTTTTTCATTTTGCTTTGCTATTTATTCTAGTCCATAAAAACCCTTTTCTTTGACACTTCGTAATTTGAGACCTGAAATATTAGTTGCCTTTCTATCTTCTCTTCCCACTAGCATTTTAGTTGGTTCCTTCTAGAATTTTCATGCCAGAACATCATTATCAAAATGTTATTATTTTATAATGTAGCTCTTACTTTAAAAATACAATTACCTTCATCTTGGTAACAAAATTGTTAAATTTAACTGGACATCACTGTAAGACTTTTAAAACTATTTGATATATAGCACATTTTCTTTCATACCTTGAATTTCTCAATGAGGGCCCCCCACACTTTTTAAGCTGTGTAATATATCCTATATATAAGATGAATGATTTTAAGGCACATTTTAATAAAGATGAAAAAAATCTATGTTATTACTCATTTATGACCAAACCTGTTTATTCCTTGCCTTTTCTTATAGTTTTGTCACACATAGACATATATACATATGTATACATGTAAATACACAGACATATATATGCTTTCTTAATACATTATTTCATTTTGTCTGGTTTGGACTCATCATATAATCAATTCTATGTATCATTTAAGAATTTTTCAAAATTTTGTTTTTGAGATTCATCTCCATTGCTGTGTATAGCTGTAGTTTATTAATTTGTTCTTAGAGAATTCTACTGTAGAAAGCACAAATCATGTATCTATTTAATTGGAACTGGATGCACAATTTGTACATATGTAAATCTCCTGGTACTAAATACGAGTTTCTCTTTGGTGTATGGTGTACATATTTAGTTACTAGTGATTTTTGCTAGTTAGCGACATATAGTCTTATCATCCTTAAACCCAGTCATAATATATGAGTACTCCCATTGCTTTACAATCTTGTCAGCACTTTACTACTATTCCAGAGTGTATGGATTGGTATCTTATAATTTTAATTCTTATTTCCCTTGTAATGTAGAAGTTTGAGAATATGTACATCTCTCTCTTTACCATCATCTTTTCTCTCTGTGAAAGACCTATTCAGGTCCCTTTGCTCAGCCATTTTTCTAAATGATCGATAACTGATTTCTCTATATGTAGGATGGCATGTTAGCTAAATGTATTTAGATATCTTCCTTGTGCCTTGCCTTTCACTATTATATGGGGTCTTTGGTAAATGTATATTCTTAATTTTAACTGAATGAAATTATTCATTTTTTCCTGTACTTTGAATCTCAAGAAATCTTTACTACCACAAGTCATGAAGATATCCTATTATATTATATTATATTATATATTACCACATTAAAGTGACCCACATTAAAGTTCAATCTGTGTGGAATTTGTGTGTGTGATGTGAGGTACAGATCCATTTAAATATATTTTTCCAAAATAATGAGATTTCCAGGCATTATTTAGTTAAATTAATTCTCCATCTTTTCCTTACTTGTCTTCAATGCCAGCTCTGTCATAAATTAAGCTTTCAAGAATGTGAGTCTGTTTCAAAGTTCATCATTTTTGCCATTCAATTTGTTTATCTCTAACAGATACTAAACTCTCTTCATACTTCATACTCTCTTCTCTTCGTATTCTATTTCTGGATATCCAAAATACAAACTCAGAAGATTATTCTTCAGGATTGAAACTTTTACTTTCAAATAAACTTAAGTTGGGAAATTTTCTTATATTAAAAAAAATCTATTGTGATTTTTATTGTCATTACTTTGAATTTATAGGTTAATTTGTGAAGAATTAACATTATAAAGATATTGTCTCCATTTATTCAGGTCTTCTTGCATGACTTTTAATAACATTTGATTATTCTTAATACTTTCTATATTAGAATCATTTAAAGCCTTATTTTTATTACTAATATAAGTAATATGCTTTTAATGTTTTAGTTATCTATTATTATGAAACAAACTACCCAAACTTAGTTATCATATCACCATATGATATTGCCTCTGCTGGGATGTATGGAATTACTGGGGGTTGGATAAACATGTCTCCTTCTATGTGTAGCATGCTTTAGTTTTGCTTGGCAAGATGGCTTCAAGGTGGTTGGACTTCTGATGACTGGTTCTCATAAGAAAGAAATAGAAATCCCCAGACCTCTTAAAGGATACTGCAATTAACACATCATAAATACTGTCCCACTATATTGGACAAATCCCATCACAAAGTTAGCCTAATCTCAATGGATTTGAGTAGCCTAATTTACTTCTTGATATGAAGAATGATATGTATATAAGAAAGACGGAATTAATGGTTTCATGACACAATTCATATCCCCTCCACATGCTAAGTATGCCCACCCTCACTCAGGACCCCAACATTTCATTCCACTCTGGGCATCAGACTCCAGTTTTTCATGGAGAATATTTTTATCTAAATATGGTCTATATCCAGAAAAAAGGCTCTTCAGCTAGAATCCTTTAGGTACAGAGACTTGTGAACCAAAAATTGCATAGTATTGGCCTCACAAGTGCCTAACAAATAATGGGGTAAGAATAGGATAATGTCATTAGACACTATTATTCAAAAGTAGAAAAAGATATGCATGTAGAAATTTATCTGTCCCATAGCAATTCTGAAATACACCCAGTCGTGTATTTCCAGTTCCCTCTGCTCCAAGAACAAGGAATATTTCTGGTTATGGCCCCAATTCTATTTTCTTGGAATATTTCTCCATGGTTCATGGCTCCATCCTGAGTCATTTTTCCTTTCCATAAGAAACATTCCATGTTTGTGGCTGAATGGCTTTCTCACCATATGTGTTGCCTTTGTAAGGATGGGGATCCTAAGACCTCTTTTTATTTTTGTACTTTTGTTGTTGTTGTTCAAATTGGCAGTGCTCTCTTCCATCAGTTTTCTTAGAAGCTTGGTGGGTTTTCTAAGAATTTTATTTCAGTAAACTCCATCAGACAAGAGTTTCACCCACAGATATTGTCTAGACAGAATGTACTCTGCATGCCATGATGCTTCGGAACAACACACTTCAAGTTCTTAGAAACCTTCTTAACTGACCTCGAAATTCTTTAAGACACTGATTCCCAATCTTTTGGATATTTCTAGAAACATCTCACAGCCATATATTTGATTTGATCTCAACCCCAAGGTACAAATTTTACTGACATCTCCCTATGTTTGATCTGTACCATAAGACCATTTTTTATTCAGAGAACATTTGCCACCTGGAGAAACTTGTAATAAGAAATAGCATAATTTCAAAATGCTCTGGATTGGATTTTTCCCCCCTGAATTCTGGTGTAAACTGAGCAGTTCCTTTTCTATTTTCTCTCTCAGTTTATGTACTTTATCATAGACAGCTTACAAAATTCTGCCTAGAAATCTCTTCAGCCAAATCTACAAGTTTATTAGGTACATTTTCTTTCTTTTATGTACTTGCAGACAATGGTGCTGCCAAACATCCCACCACTACATAACACAGGTTGTCTTTTTCACTATCTTCCAACAACAATTCCCTCACTGCCTTTTAGTCTCCCACTCACTGCTTAGTCATAAAGCCAATTTCACATTTTAGCTTTCTGTTTTGGAAGTACCCTACATCTAGATGCCACATTATGTTACAGTTATTTATTGCTGCATAACAAACTACCCCAAAACTTAGTGGTGAAAACACAAATGTATTTTTCCCCTTTAAAAAAAAAAAATGTTTTATTTATTATGATTCTCCCATCTAGATTGGGCCCAGCGAGGCAGTTTTTCTACCTTATGTGATATCCTCCAGACCTAGAATATCCAAGATGGCTAGCTCCTTCTTTCATGTTTGTTCCTCAGATGGGATGAATGGAAGAGCTGGGGTCTGGCTAAACATCTCTATCTCCATATGTCTATATTGTGTTTTCTCAAGCCTGGTGTTAACAGAGCAGTTTGACTTCTTACATGGTGACTGGCTTCTAAGAGAAAGAGAATAAGCTGCCAGCCTTCTTAAATGCTAAGTCTGGAAATGGCATAGCATCCCTTTTACCACATTCTACCATGAGTTTCAAAGGAGTCTTTGATTCCAGATTCAAAGGAAAAAGAAACAGACTATCTTTTACTGTGAGGAATAGCAAGCATATTGACAGTGACCACATTTGGAAACTAACACCATTAAAATTTTCTTATTCTTTAAAAGTTGATACATGAAAATAAAACAACTTTTACTGATACATCAGAAAAAAATATTAGAAATAAAAAGAGGGGTGCCTGGGTGGCTCAGTGGGTTAAAGCCTCTGCCTTCAGCTCAGGTCATGATCCCAGGGTCCTGGGATCGAGCCCCGCATCGGGCTCTCTGCTCCACAGAGAGCCTGCTTCCTCCTCTCTCTCTGCCTGCCTCTCTGCCTACTTGTGATCTCTGTCAAATAAATCTTTAAAAGAAATAAAAAGACTTTCTGAAGGTTGTCTACCAATTCCTTTTAACTTTGTGTCAATAATTTACCTTAATAAGTCTTTTAAAATTTAATTTAGGGGCTCCTAGATGGCTCATTTGGTTAAGCTTCTGCCTTCAGCTCAGGTCATGATTCTAGGGTCCTGGGATCGAGCCCCACATCGTGCTCCCTGCTCAGGGGGGAGTCTGCTTCTCCCTCTCCTCCCTGCTTGTGCTCTCTCAAATAAATGAATGTAATCTTTAAAAAATAAAATTTTATTTTAATTCCAGTATAGTTATCAGTGTTATATTAGATTTAGGTATACAATATAGTGATTCAACAATTCCATACAACACCCAGTGCCTGTCACAAGGGCACTCCCTAATCCCTATCACCTATTTCACCCAACACCCCCAAGTCCACCACCCTTCTTGTAACCATCACTTTGTTTTCTACAATTAAGAGTCTGTTTCTTAGTTTACCTTCATGAATTCTTTTTATTTCCAATAATTTGTCATCAGTTCTTTCCAGTTTTCTGTGTAGACAATAGTATCTTATATGGCAAGGACACCCAATACAACGTAATCACTGTCTTGGCTTAGATTTTATTATTCACAAAACAATCCAAACTGTTCATGAGCTTCTATCCCAAGTTAACTCTAGAACTTACATTTAAGAAGTCCCTACTAATGTGAGCAAGTCTGGGCCAAACATATTCTTAGCAAAAACCATTTTTAAAAAAAGTATCTGCACAATATTTAGAGAAACATATTGCATTCTTAAAAGAATATCTGTACTCAAATATGATTGCTGTAAAAAGACTAAGTAGCAATTCTCATGTTACTCTCTGAGGCAACTGTGTTTGGAACTGACAGAATCTCTGTTTTAATAATGTTCCATTTCAATATGGCATAGTTTGCAAATACAATTACCAAATATTTGGTTTATCTAAACCTTGACTTAAAAAATTAATCCAGAATCTGGGCACCTGAGTCTCTCAACCCTCTTTTTATACCTATCAGCTTTATGACTGGTAAATTTTGCTTAACCTGCAAGATCCTCATGTTATCTTTAAAATAGAACTAACAATTATTGCCTTGTCTATAGGAGGCAATTACAATGAATGTGGGATCAAAAGACATATCGTTTTTAAAGTTACTTCTATATAAGAATCTCAAGATATATAAGATATTTAAGACAACATTTTTGTAACATTTCATACTTAAAGACAGTATATATCCCATAAATATTTGTTCGATCTCCCATTACTACAATTTTCTGGAGTCCACAGTTCAGTGCATGAACTTGTGACAGTATTTTCATTGCTGGCCTAGAGTGGTTTTTAGAACCTGAGAATACATTTGGGACATCCAGAAGAGTTGATAAAATCTCTGTTGTCATTGTATTGTCCTGCTGTTGTTTGCATTTATTATTTTCTCTATTTCATATTCTACAGTTTTTCTGTGACAGAATTAGATGAGGATTTGTTTTATTTCTCCTGCTGAGATGTTCTTGATATGTATATGTATATGTATATGTATATATATATATGTATGTGTATATATATGTATGTGTATATATATATGTATGTGTATATATATATATATAAAGCAAAGGTCTCAGATCTTTAAACTATTGAAATTTTTCAGTCATTATCTCTTCTAATGTTGTCTGTCCCTGATTCCTCTCTCTTCGTTTTTGTCATTCCTGTTAAACTTTTGTTGGACCATTTCATTAGAGCCTCCATTTTTTTTTATTACCTCCCTTGATATCTCCCATCTGTTTACCTCATATCTTCCATCTGCTTATCTTCTATAATACATTCTGGTTGATTTCCTCAGATTTATCTTCCAGTTTGATTCGGTTCTTTGCTCAAGTTTGTCTTTCTGCTTTATCTTTTCTTATTCTCCCATGGTTTCAGTTTCCCCTTCCCTCTTTAATGATAGTAAAAACACCTTAAATATTTGCTTACACATTTACATAGTGTGGACTGTGATTAAAAATACTAATTTTTCTGGGGTTTCTCTTATACTAGATAACACTTTCTTGCCATGGTTCAACTCCTTTGTGGGGCTTATATGTTTTTTCATCCTCAGTTTACTAAAGAAGTCCATACTCTTTCTAGACACAGGGACTTTATTTCCCTGCAAGCACTGAACTTAGTTGTGTTCAAATGGTTCTCGTTAGACAGTAAAATGTAAATAGAATTAACTTATCTTGTTAATTTATAGAATTTTTTTTTCAATATTTAAATTTATTTATTTTTTCAGCGTAACAGTATTCATTGTTTTTGCACAACACCCAGTGCTCCATGCAATACATGCCCTCCCTATTACCTACCACCTGTTCCCCCAACCTCCCACCCCCGACCCTTCAAAACCCTCAGGTGGTTTTTCAGAGTCCATAGTCTCTTATGGTTCGCCTCCCCTTCCAATTTTTTTTTTTATAAACATATAATGTATTTTTATCCCCAGGGGTACAGGTCTGTGAATCACCAGGTTTACACACTTCACAGCACTCACAATAGCACATACCCTACCCAATGTCCATAACCCCCTCTCCCTCTCCCAACCCCACCTCCCCCCAGCAACCCCCAGTTTGTTTTGTGAGATTAAGAGTCATTTATGGTTTGTCTCCCTCTCAATCCCATCTTGTTTCATTTATTCTTCTCCTATCCCCCTAACCCCCCATGTTGCATCTCCATGTCCTCATATCAGGGAGATCATATGATAGTTGTCTTAAGAATTTTTAAAGCAGAACTTTATTCATCATGGTCCCTTAGTTCCTAGCTTGGAAATCGTGTGGGGCAAGTTAGATCCTCAGGCAGCCTAGGGCCCTGTGAGCACTAGGGGACTATCATAACATAGTTCCCTGCCAACCGGAGCTGGATATGCAATGTGAGTCAGATTAAGCTAATTTACCTGACCTAATCAGCTTATCTTCATCATGGTTAACACCTCTGTGGGATCCCTTTCTTTCCCAGATTATAAAAAAAAATCCTGATTGATATTTAACTTAAATTCAGGTACTTATTCAAATTGTCCTGGTCATTAACATCCCTATTGCTTTCTAGTGGGAGGAAGCCTTACAATGTTAACTAATTTGATCATGTTGCCAGAACCTAACAATTAAACTGTTGGTCATTCTGTTTAGGATTTTAAATGCATTATTAATAGTCATAATACATACATATTGCATGCAGTCAGCTCTTGCCTATTACATTGAACAAAAGGAAAGAACGTGGTACTGAATCCAAAAGAAACGCTAAATCAAACTTCCGTAATTATGACTAATTGGGATAGATTGTTTTCAACTTGATAAAAGTTTGAAATTATTGTCTTCTTTTAGAAAAATGAATGCTTATTACTTTTTTTAAAAGATTTTATCTATTTATTCAAGAGAGAGAATGAGAGGAGAGAGCATGAGAGGGGACAGGTCAGAGGGAGAAGCAGACCCTCCGCAGAGCAGGAGCCCCATGTGGGACTAGATCCTGAGATTCTAGGATCATGACCTGAGCCAAAAGCAGTTGCTTGACCAACTAAGCCACCCAGGCGCCCCTTATCACTTTTAAGTACGTATTTTTTTCCAGTTATTTAAAATGGATTTTGTAAGATGTTACCTGCTGAAATGATTAGTGTCTTATCCTTATAAATAAAAATCTAAAGTTCTCAAAAGCAGTTTATATAAGGTCACGTTAAACTTTAACCAAATTTAAGATTAATTATCAAAACTTTCAAAGAGATTCTACTAGGATTGTTCGTATTGGGAATTATCATAATATGGTATCATGAATTATCACCATATTCTTCTACAATCTTCATTCTTCCTTCTCTGATCTGTTCTACCTTTTTCCCCATGACTGGCACACAATAGACACCTAATACATAGCATGGAACTGAACTTGTGTCATTTTTGGTTGTTCTGACACAATGGAGTACTATGCAGCCATCAAAAGAAATGAAATCTTGCCATTTGCGACGACGTGGATGGAACTAGAGCGTATCATGCTTAGTGAAATAAGTCAATCGGAGAAAGACAACTATCATATGATCTCCCTGATATGAGGACATGGAGAAGCAACATGGTGGGGTAGGGGGATAGGAGAAGAATAAATGAAACAAGATGGGATTGGGAGGGAGACAAACCATAAATGACTCTTAATCTCACAAAACAAACTGGGGGTTGCTGGGGGGAGGTGGGATTGGGAGAGGGGGAGCGGGCTATGGACATTGGGGAGGCAACGCGAACCATAAGAGACTATGGACTCTGAAAAACAACCTGAGGGTTTTGAAGGGTCAGGGGTGGGAGGTTGGGGCAACCTGAGGGTTTTGAAGGGTCAGGGGTGGGAGGTTGGGGGAACAGGTGGTGGGTAATGGGGAGGGCACGTTTTGCATGGAGCACTGGGTGTTGTGCAAAAAGAATGAATACTGTTACGCTGAAAAAATAAATAAAATGGAAAAAAAAAGTAGCAACTAAATTCTGAGAAGGTTAAATGAACATCTCAGTGGATTTTGACTAGTGGATCAGAATGAAGACTGGAACACTCTCAGACATGCTCTCTTTTAAACAAGTATTTCTAAAATTACAGTTATAGGATATATTTTCAGAATTCAACAAGTTATTTATGAGACTTTTAAAATTCTGTCTTCATTTTCATGATAATTTTAAAAGTTATGTGAACATATTCTGGATTTTCTGGAAGACTGCTTTCTAACTGATATTTGCCCATTGATTTGAGACAAATATATATAACATACATCTCATGGTCAAAGTGAGGCCAACCAGTCCCTCATTAATTGTCATGGGCCAATGGGACAAGAAGAGAAGCAAATGGCATAAATTATGTATTCACACCAGGGAAGGCCAAACACCATCACAATGCACTAGTAATCAAAAGACACATTAGCATTGGCATGCCACACTCTACTAAATTAGTGCATGATTTAGGACCATGATTTTACTGTGAGTTTCCTTATTTTTAGCAATCAACGTTTTCTTTTACATTTAATTAATGTTCGTTTACATTTGATTGATTTTGTGTGTTTTGTTTTTAATTTGTTAATTTGTTTAGGTTTTATAGATAGAAAAAGTTACATTCATAAAAAGACTATTGCTAGCTTAATAGACTTAATGAAAACTCGAGGGTCATACAAATTGTATCTTTTAAATGGAATCTGTGTAGCAAGAACAATCTTGAGCAAGAACAAATCTGGAGAGATCACAATACCACATTTTAAGATACACTACCAGAGTGCCTAGATGGCTCAGTCCCTTAAACATCTGACTCTTGATTTCAGCTCAGGTCATGCTCTCAGGGTCATGAGATTGAGCTTCATCCTTCTCTTTGTAAATAAATTACATTTTTATTTTTTAATTTTAAAAATTTTAAAAACGTTTTATTTATTTGACAGAGCACAAGCAGGGAGAGCAGCAGAGGGAAAGGGAGAAGCAGGCTCCCCACCGAGCAGGGAGTCCAATGTGGGGCTCCTGAGATCATGACCTGAGCCCAAGGCAGACACATAACAGACTGAGCCACCCAGGAGAACCAGTAAATAAATAAATCTTAAAATACACACACACACACACACACACACACACACACACACACATATATCACAAAAATTACAGTAATCAAAATATGGTACTAGAACAAAAATAAACACACAGTTCATTGGAACAGGACAGAGACCCCAGAAATATACCAACACTTCTATGGCCATTAATCTACAACAAAGGGGCAAGAATATACAATGGGGAAAAGACAGTCTTTGCAACAAACAGTACAGGGAAAACTAGACAGTTACCATGCAAAAGAATGAAACTGGATCACTTTCTTACACCATAACCAAAAATAAAGTCAAAATGGATTAAAGACCTAAATGTGAGACTTGAAACTATAAAACTTCTAAAAGAAAACATAGTAATCTCTTGGACATTGGCCTTAGTGACATATTTACAGATATGTCTCCTCAGGCAAGAGGAACAAAAGCAAAAATAAACCATTGGGACTACGACAAAACAACAACATTTTGCACAGCAAAGGAAACCACCAACAAAATGAAAAGGCCACCTACTGAATGAGGAAGGAGTAAGTGATATATCTGATAAGGGGTTAATATCTAAAATATGTAAAGAATTTCTATAACTCAACACACACACACACACACAAATAATTTGATTTAAAAAGAGGCAGAGCACCTGAGCAGGCATTTCCCAGACAAGATATACACATGGCCAACAGACACACGGAAACATGTTCGACATCACTAATCAGGGAAATGCAAATCAGAACCACAAAGAGTTGTCACCTCACACCAGTTAGAATGGCTAGTATCAAACAGATAAGAAATAACAAGTGGTGGCAAGAGTGTGGAGAAAAGAAAATCCTTGTGCACTGTTGGGGGGAATGTAAACTGATGCAACCACTGTGGTAAACAGCATAGAAGTATCTTAAAAAATTAAAAATAGAAATACAATATGATCCCCTAA
Organism: Meles meles; assembly: GCF_922984935.1. Classification (NCBI taxonomy): domain Eukaryota; kingdom Metazoa; phylum Chordata; class Mammalia; order Carnivora; family Mustelidae; genus Meles; species Meles meles. Next base: position 84,374,331 of record NC_060074.1, on the reverse strand, counting down.
CTCCGCTACTGGATATTTACCCAAAGATAACAAAAACATTCCTTCAAAGGATATATGAACCTTTATGGTCATTGCAGCACTGTTTACAATAGTCAAGTTAAAGAAGCCACGTAAGTGTTCAGTAGGTGAACAGATAAAGAAGATGTGGTATATATACAAAACAGAATGTTACTCAGCCATAAAAAAAGGAGATCCTGTCACTTGTGACAACATGGATGGACCTAGAAGATATTATAGGTGAAATAAGTCAGAGAAAGATAAATATGATTTCACTTGCACATGAAATCCAATAAACAAATAAAATCATAAATACAGAGTACAAACTGGTGATTGCCCCAGAGGAGAGGGTTTGAGAAGCACGGATAAAATAGGTGGAGACTGAGTTACAAACTTCCAGTTATAAAGTAAATAAGTCACAGGGAAAGAAGGACAACACAGGGAACCGATAAAATTTTAATAACATTATATAGCGACAGATGGTAACTACACATATCATGGTGAACACAGCATAATATATAGAATTGTCAAGTCACTACGTTGTACATCCAAAACTAATGTAAAATTGTACGTCAACTATAGTTCAATTAAAAAAACAAGTAGTTGGAATCTGGGCAATACTCTTGACAAATACTGTTCTATTTAAAATAATCAACTCGTAACAGCCTACTATAAAAGTGTTAGAATATTTACATTTATTATCCCAGTTTTAGATCTGATATAAATAAAATCATCAACATACACAAAGAACAAATGCTGATTCTTTCTCTGTACTAAGGATTTCTCAGGTTACTGAGGCTAAAAGGGAACTCAAAAATATTCCTTCCTTATGAGGTCAGTGAATTCTAATCAGCCAGTTGTCTCTTTGAATACTTTCACTTATACAAGTATTTAATTATTGTTTGTCAACTAAAAGCTTCTTGAGGCTGACTACCATTTAAACAAAAAATCCACCTTGAAAAAAAAAAGAACTGCTTTTTAAAAAAATGTGAAAAATCAAGGGTATTTCTCTTTCAGCTAAAGAGAGAAAAGTCCTTTCAAACATAAAAATCATTATTGCCATTTGGTCATTTCAGCACCAAGATAGAGCTGATAATCAAAGATACTGCTAATGGTGAAGACAGCCTCCAGCAGTTAAAGCATCCAGGAGAAGGATTACTTTTTTAGGGTAAATAATACTTCCCGTGACCACAGATTCAGACATCGAAGGCCCCATGCATCAAGTTGATGGCATCATTTACATGAAGTCTCCACTGCGATCAGCTCTCTGACTTACACATGAAAGAAAACGCTTCCAAGGCCCAGTTAAAATTCTGATTAATAGGTTGGTCAGGTAGAGCCAAGATTTGCAACGGGCTGCAGTTGGTGCTTTGTCTGGGACCATGGATCATTTAGGATGAATAGAGCCCTCAGTAATGGAGTTAACAGCATCTCTCAGGCAGCAACTTGAAATGCAGTCTTAGGGTTTGTTTGGCCCTGCAGTTGGCACCGCAGCCAGCAAACACTCCAGCTGGGCAGCAGAACCCCAGCCAGCCCTTCTCACCTGATCTGCCAAGTTTGGCAGGCGTTCCCCTTTCACTGTCCAGATTCTGAATGTGTGTGCACTGAAGGGAAAAGATGTGGTCGTGCTTCTTAACGGTGAGGAAGTTGGAAGAGGTTGGTGGCTTTTTTTTTTTTTTAATACACTCTTGTTCAAGATAGGTCAGTTTGTGAGGGGGAGGAAAAGTCAAGCTTTGAATACAGAAAATAGGGAGAGGCTGTAGCCCCAAGAAAAACAAATCTGCAGAGGTGATATACAGCAGCTGAGTTTGTGCAGTATTTTTTCCTAGTGAAAAGGGGTGTGAGGCTTCAGCAATAGAAGGGAACCACAAACATTCAAGAGCAGGGATACTCTAACCACTCAGTCTTAGGGATACAGCTGCTGCCCGACGCTGCCTCACAAAGAACCTGGTTGAAAGGCAAAATGGTTTCAGGTTTTCATGCTGTGGTCATTAGACATGTGAGCCGCTCTCTGAGGGTGTGTTGGGCCTGGGAAGCTAGGCACCTGTTGCCGGCAGAAACACAATACACTTATTGATTTGAGAGGGTTGCACGGGGTAACTACAGAAGACACACAAAAATCCAAAATAATAAATGGACCCGTTACCCAATGACGATGCAAAGGGACCTCTAGAGGAAAGCCACAGATCCAAATTACTTTGTCTAAGGCGACACAAAGGAGAAAGTATTGTTTATGGAAGTTTGGAGGAAGGGCAGTGGGAGAAGAGCGAGGAGGGAAGCACTGCTTAATAAAAACTGGTGTTGTACTTGAGGCCATCTAAAAGAACCCCTTCTGATTCATCTTCTCCCAAAGCTGCAGCAGCAGCGATTGAAGTGACTATAATAGCCCAGGAGAAATGTTGGTACTATTAGTTGGGTGATTGATGGAAGCGCTGCCAAAACAGCTAGGGAATTTGTCAATGTGTTTTTTGAAGTTTGTAAATGATGACACTGGCAAAGTGTAAACAAACTCAGCTCCAGCAGACACGTTACACAGTCCCCAAAATGACACTTCCAGAGACTCATTTGCTGGATTGTTCCAATTAGCATTCATCAGCTGGAGTAAAGTGCTCTGGTTTCTCAGGCCAGGGCAGATGGGCTTGTGCAACATGCAAGATTTAAAGAAAGTAATCAAAATAACTTGCACTGACTCATCCAAAGGACTGAACTATCAGTTTGTTGCAGGCAACCTGGCAGACAAGAAGCAAAATAGTCCAGAAATATTTGTATTCCAAAGACTCAGAGTCCTATAACTCTATGACATTAATTTTTTTAAAGATTTTATTTATTTATTTGACAGAGAGAGATCACAAGTAGACAGAAAGGCAGGCAGAGAGAGAGAGAGGGAAGCAGGCTCCCTGCTGAGCAGAGAGCCCGATGCGGGACTCGATCCCAGGACCCTGAGATCATGACCTGAGCCAAAGGCAGCGGCTTAACCCACTGAGCCACCCAGGCGCCCCTATGACATTAATTTTTTAAGGTCATATTGCAATGACTTAAACTCCCATCAACTCAGTGAAGCAAAAGGACAAGAAAGACCCAAAAAACTGGAGTGGCAAACAAGAAGACTTAAGGGGTAAAGGAGCAGGGTGTCTTTAAGAAAGACAGAGACGTTCAGAAGGAGAATAAGGTCAGTTCATACACGACCATTAGACTATGTTAAGGATTTTGGTCTATGTCCATAGAAAAAGCCATTGAAAGATTTCATGCATGGGAATTATGTTCTCAATTTACATCTGGAGAAGACCTCTCTGGTTGGAATGCAGGGAATACATTGAGGGAAGCAAGTGTGAACAAGGATTGGTAATAAGGTTATTGCCATGTCTAGGTGAGATTTGCTAGATTGGACCAAGAATATGGCAGCAGGAATGGAAGAAAAGTAACAGGTTAGAAAAGCATTTGGGGAGTAAAAATCCACAGGTCTTGATAATTGAATGGATATGGAGAATGAGAAAGATGGCGGTGTCCCACCCACTTGTCAGGTGTTATTGTCAGTGGTATGAATGGAGTACAGTTTGTTCATACAGGTAATTTCCTCAGTAAGCTGCAGAACAGGGTCAAAATAGCATGGTCCCTGGCATCATGTTGCTCCATTAATAAGAAACAACACAAAGCAAGAAAATGTAGATATTTTTGAACAATGTCCTGGATGATGGAAGTATATTGAAATATATATCACCAAGTTTTAATGTTTTCTTCACAATATCAGCAGTTTGTGACAAAAGGAAAGGAAATATGAGATCTACAGAATTCCCTGGAGACAGAAGGCAGGCCATGTCCACTATAACAGTGATTTTTAAAAGGAACCAGAGGATCAAAAATTATATCCATGAAGGATACATAGGGCACCCCAAGAACACAACGTGTAATAGAGAATGGCAGTTTTCTATCAAGCAGAACAAAGTTTTTAATATATGTGTTGCTCTGGATTGGACTGTGGAGCCAGGGCTGTTAAACCCAGAGAAACCTAAGAACCCCGAGCTAAGTCCATTCTCAAAACAACACTCTCACTCCCCTATTCAGAAAGTGTTAAGATTAGTCTTGATTGTGTTGCTGTTATATTTTTAAACTATGAGTCTTCAAAAAGAAATAACCTGAAATAAGTTCTATGCTTCATGACAAGCTAAGTCAAAATGTTTTCCTGTTTTCTTACAAGAATTTTCATAATGCAAGTTTGTAATTTTAGGAAAAAACATATCTCTATGCACATATCCGAGCATAATTTGCTTAAAATCTGCTTTGATGCCAGCACCTGGCTGAAATTCCCCACCTCCAGGCCATCCCATTTCCAAGGGCTCATTCCAAAGCCATCAGCTTACTGCTTTCCCAGCACGATCCTGGATTCAGGGCACACCAGTGCCCAAGTGTCCAAGGAATTCAAAAAGAGAGATGAGCTTGTCAAGATATTTTTATTCTCACTTTGATGCTGCAGGGACTTAGTTGCTTTGCAGTAAGGGACATCCAGACAGACTTCCAGCAAGGCAGTGACTGGCACTGAAAGTAACTAAGTCTGTCAAAGACTCTTCGTAGAAAAGCAAAAGAAAAACGTGTCCTATTGAAACAAACTGAAAGCATGTCAGAGTGATTGGCAAGCTGACTCTTCAAAAGAAGAAATAATTATTGCTTGATAATGGCAGCTTACGTCAGATGTGCATTTCTGGGCCACCATTTGGGTTATTGCAGGCTGCCTTGACATCGCAGGAAGGGTTTTGTGCCTTCCAAAGCAAAACTGTGAAATGGTGTTGGCCCCGTTATTTCAACAGTGGCTGCCTCAGCAGCAGTGGCATATCGCATGTACCCCTCCCATGTCTATCCCTCCCTGTTTTAACCATCAGACAAAGCGCGTTAGAAAGAGAGGAACTCATGGATCTGTAGTCATGGCATCTGATATTTTGGACTAGACTAATCTTTCCAGGCATAGTAGTAGTCAATGTTTGCACAAGCAATCTATTTAGGCCCCCCGTAATAAGTCAGCTTTTCATTTTACTGATTTCTAAACAGTAACATTCCTCTCCCCACCTTCAAAAAAAATGTTATAGTCCCTGCATGCAAGTTTAGAATCTTTACTAGATATATTTTTCATTCCTGGGGGTGACTTTCTTATGGTCTTCCTTTCTGTTTCAATTTTTTCTTACATTTTCCCTTGAAGTGCAAAAGAAAAGAAACTTGCATTATTAAGGACTTAGAGGACATAAACTACCCCATAAATAATTCTTGTTTAAGGGAGTCACATATCAACAGTTAACTATTTCTCTCTGTTCATTATTTATCTAAACTTGCACATTTGCTACTCACAGTTGTCAAAGGACATCTCCTTTGACTCCACCAAATCACACAGGTGTAGCTATATTTGCTCATTCATTTAATTATTCAGTAAAAAATTACTTACTTACTATGTTCTAGGCATGGTTAAGGTGTCGAAGGACTGACTTCAAATAGCTATTTCTGAATGTTTCTAGAATAGAGGAGTGTTGTATATGCTATCTCCCGAGAGAAATAGAGGTCTGTGCCAAGGAAGGATTTTACCCTAGAATATGGAAATCATATTGTCCTTTGAGTCAGACACTACTAATTACCCACCCAATGTCCATTCTCCCCCTTCTTCCCTACTAATTAAACTGATTTAAAACAGAGTAGAAATGTTCCTAGCTAAAATATCTTTATTTCCCAACCTTCCTAGCTACTAACAATAGTCACTTAACTCAAGTCTGGTTAATAAATTATTGCCAGAAATCTCAGGTGAAGGCATATTTTTCTTGAATAAAATGCAGAAAAACGCAGTCTCTATTGTCACTATAGGGTCAGTGCATCAACTTTGGACAACCTACCTTGAGACTTCTCATACATAAGAACAAAAAGTTCCTATTTGTTCAAAACACTATAGCAGAGATTGCTGGTGCTATTTGTCAAAACCATTTTCTCTTCTTCCTGAGAACACAGCTAGATTACTTTTCCCAGCCTCCCTTAAGTTAAATGTGGTTATAGGAATATCATGAGAGGGACAAGCACTACTACAGACCTGGTCCACATAAATTTCCTTGCGTATGCTTACATGCTACATGCTCTTCCTACTTCTGCTCAAAGCCAATGTCCAAAGCAAACTTGAAAGACATATACTGAAGGTAAGTGATAGCAAAGTCTCCATCAGCATAGGTCCCTGACAGACTGTGTGGGTCAGAACCCACCCACACCAGCAGAACAACTACTTTGGATTTCACATAAGAAAAAATAAATTTAGGATACATTAAGTCAGTGAAATTTGTGACAACAAATTTACAACTAACATTGTTACAACAACTAACATTGTTCTAAATACTAACATTATTCTATTTGAACTAAAGTACTGTTAGAATAAAACCCCAAATATTTGGCATTGGGTTAAGCACTCTGGTGGTAGATTTCTAGAAGGTTCGAGAATGCTGTTTTGTTGTGGCAAAACGGTTGACAAAAAGGGCTGCCTGCAGCAGTCTAGAGGGGAGACCAGGTATCTACTGAGACTAGCAACAGGGAAAGTAGTTGAAAAGACAGGCTATGTCAGTGTGTTTAGCTGTTATATGCTGTTTATTGCTAGTTATTATGTGGAGGATTGCAGCTAAGGCAAGAAATAACAACTATTGAGTAAATTTCCAGGATTAAAGTCAGTCTAGAAATTTGAAGGCTCACAGGGTTAGAAAAATCAGCAGCTTCTGAACTCCCCCCAAAATATGAAATAAATGGAAAAAGGGCATTAAGTGGAAATGAACAAAAGACTCAAATTGTTTCAGAGACCTCAAAACAGCCTCTATTAATTTGAGAGAAAGAGGCACTAGGAGGAGGTTGCAATGAAATATAGCACATTTGAGAAATATCCAAGAAAGAACTTTGGTTCATGATTATGGGCACATAAAACTAGCTTTGGAACGCATAGATCTAATGAGCTTTTTAAAGAGTTGTATTACAAAATAAAAAATAAAAAATAAAAAAAAAAAATCATGGACTTGGTTAAAATAAGAAACTAGTTTTTAGTTTATAGTCCTATGACTATAGAAGTCTTGGCACCCCTAATTTTCACCAGCAGAGAACAGGTTGCAAAAGGTGTGTTGTCTCCAAGGAAGCGAGCCTTACCAGTGAGGAATTCACATCAACAGAAAAGATAATAATCTCAAGTCAAAAAAGACCACCTCCAAGGCAGATCAAGAGCAGCAGAAGAAAACAGTAAAAACGGGAATGAGAGTAAATCCAGGGTCTGCTGAGACATGATGTCCTCCTCTGAGGAGGTGGAGGGGTCCTCACAATGCTTGTTCAACAAGAGTCCATTCTTGAAATGGACATGACCACTCAGTGAACTTATTTTTTCCTTTTCTGAGGGGAAACCATCTTGCAACTATCCAGTTCTTGACCAAGTATTATATATCTTCTGGCGGGGGGTGGGAGGGCTGGGAGATTTTTTTCCCCTTTTTTATAGAACTGGCTGGAATTCATGGAGTCTTATCTGTACCTGATTAGAGGAATTTGTCATTCAAGATTATGGACTTTGATCTGTGGACAATAAATAGTACTATCAATTTTCTCCTTTGGAAAGGGGCTGAGTATAGATTTTGCATAGAAAACAGAATCAGAATGCTGTTTATCAAAATGTGTCCTGCATTTCTTAGATTACCATTAAAATGATAAAGAAATAAACTGGATTTGAGATTTATGTTTAAAAGTGAACTTAGAGGGGGCGCCTGGGTGGCTCAGTGGGTTAAAGCCTCTGCCTTTCGCTCAGGTCATGATCCCAGGGTCCTGGGATCAAGCCCCGCATTGGGCTCTCTGCTTGGCAGGGAGCCTGCTTCCTCCTCTCTCTCTCTCTCTGCCTGCCTCTCTCCCTACTTGTGATCTCTGTCTGTCAAATAAATAAAATAAAATCTTAAAAAAAAAAAAAAAGTGAACTTAGAGGATAGTAAATGATACCTGGAACTAACTTGGAAGCAAACAGGTATTTGTTTATTGTTCTTCCTATACATCTCAGTTTCTGTTTCAGTGAGTTCCATCCAATGACTGAGAATTCATCCAGTGAATTCTCTCCAGAATGTGAATAGAAGGCCCTGATATTCACTATTTCCAAATGGATCCAGAAAAATCCCCCATGCAATTTCCTCCATGCTCTTAATTAATGGAAAACACACATGGAAGATGGCAGTCTTGCATGGATTTGTTAGGGTTTCATGGTTGACATCTTTCAGTAGAGCCTTAGCTCTCAAATTCTTTGACCACTAACACCCACATAGGACTGATAATGAGTGAGAAAGAAATTCTATTGTTTTTGCCACTAAAATCTTGGGGGTTTTCCTAAGGTTAGTGTTATCTGAATGCTAAAAACATGGGAGCTAACATTACCCTTACTGTGTACACACAGTTCCTAACTGATACTCTATCAATGAATGAAAGCTTTCAAATGTGTTTATATCATAGGTTGTGATGTTTGGAGTGTCTGCATACTTAGGAAAAGCAGACACCATGAAGCTGTTCTTTTTTTCTCTCCTATTTTATCTGTTTATTTGCATGTAATATACTATTTTTCCTGTATTCATTTCAACTTTTATCAGCGTATGGGAATTTTCTTTGTGATTTTCCTTTTATATTACAGAGGATGGAAAATAATCTCCAATGCCAGTCAGAGGAGTCTAGGGAGTTCATTGTGACAACCTCTTCAAATCTGAAATGAAGGTCTGAGAAAGAGCAGAAACAGAGAAACCAAACCAAAAAATGGCAGCTGTAGGAACACAGAATAGGAAAGGAGACATTGAACAATGGGGGGAACAATCAGATAGGACAGAAGAGATAAAAATCTATCTAAGCCCTGAAAAGAGGTTTGGAATCATGTGGTTCCACTTATGACAGAAACCTAAGAAAGATATGCTAAAGGAGTGTCTGAAATTATTATCCCTGAGGATTTGGAGAAAATATATGCAGCTATATATGAACTCTCTATTAAAAGTAGGTAGCCCAGGGGAATTACAATGTTTTGTTCCAGAGTTTCTCACATTTAACCCACCAGGAAGAAGTGGAATTGTTAAGGATGGAGAGTTAAATGCACTGAGCACCTGCCGGGTACTGCACACTAACTACAGATGGATGCATGAATCTAATCCCTTCCTCCAGCTGCCACCACACCAAATATCACAGTTCTAAATGACACTTACCAGGGGTAATAAAAAAACAAACAAACATTTTGATTTAATGAAGTTTGAAATAATAGGAGATTGAATTTTTTGTTCTTTTGTTTTTTCCTTATAGTTTAAAAATATGACATATTTATGGAAAAGTACAGATTGTCCCTATTCCAACACAGTAGTAGTCTCTATTCTAAAAATAAATATGGCCAATTATATTTGGGGAAAATTTTCCTTTGTCTTACTTTCAAAAAAATTTTTTTAAATGTTTTAAAAAGTTCTGACTGTTATAGAACAAAATCCAACACTAAATAGGACCATGGGTATTTTTGCTGGTACAGTCACAGTCTACAGCTCTGTAAGTTTTAATCTCTATTCACCAAGTATTTATTGAAAATTATCACTATGTCAGGTAAGTGGCAATAGAAGGACATTAAAATCTGGCAGGTCTAATTACAGATAAAGGTCTGGCATCAAAGATCTATAAGGAACTTCTCGAACTCAACACCCCAAAAAAACAATCCAGTCAAGAAATGGGCAGAAGACATGAACAGACACTTAACCAAAGAAGATATTCAAATGGCTAATGGACACATGAAAAAATGTTGAACATCACTAGCCACTGGGGAAATACAAATCAAAACCACAGTGAGATACCACCTTACACCAGTTAGAATGGCCCAAATTAACAAGATAGGAAACAACAAATGTTGGCAAGGATGTGGGGAAAGGGGAAACCTCTTGCACTGTTGGCAGGGATGCAAGCTGGTAGAGACACTCTGAAAAACAGTATGGAGGTTTCCCAAGAAGTTAAAAATAGAGTTACCCTATGACCCAGCAATTGTACTACTAGGTATTTACCCAAAGATACAGACATAACGAAAAGAAGGTGCATGTGTACGCCAATGTTCATAGCAGCAATGGCCAAAATGGCCAAACCATGGAAAGAGTCAAGATGCCCTTCGACAGATGAATGGATAAAGATGTGGTTCATATATACAATGGAATATTACTCAGACATCAGAAAGGATAAAAATCCACCATTTGCACTGACATGGATAGAACTGGAGGAGATTATACTACGTGAAATTAATCAGGCAGAGAAAGACCATTATCATATGCTTTCACTCATGTGTAGAACATAAGAAATAGCAAGACAACAGCAACAGGGAGGGAAAACTGAATGGGAAGAAATCCGAGAGGGAGACAAACCATGAGAGACTCTGGCATCTGGGAACCAAACTGAGGGTTACAGTAAATCCAGGGGGGCGGGTGCGTGAGGGGGTGCCAGGTGATGGGTATTAAGGAGGACACATGTGATGATGGGCACTGGGTGTTATACACAACAACATCCTGGGATAGGGGAATGGGGTAACCAGGTGATGGGTATAAAGGAGGGCACGTGTGGTGATGAGCACTGGGTGTTATACACAATCGTTGAACACTACGTCAGAAACTAATGATGTGCTATATGCTGGCTAATCGAACATAATAAAAATAACTAAATAAATAACATCTGACAGGTCTTTAAAAAACATATACTCTAACGGAAGAGAGTGACCATCAATCCATTGATTATGGAATAGTATAAGATATGCTGGTTTTCAAAGTGAATTGAAACTCTTCACTTTCTATGCAACTAATAACAACGTGGTTATTTTCATACCTCAATGATGCAGTAAAAATAATAACAATAGCTTCTAATACTTACTGAAGTGTTATGTACCATATAGACCAATAAATGTTTTCTACAGATTAAAACTACCTTTAAAAATTCTATGATGAAGATTAAAAAAAGAAATTTTCACAATTTTTCAAAACACAGCACAAGAAACACCAAAAAGCGTAATAAGTTGACCAAGATTGCTTTCTGAAGAGTGGTAAAGCCAAAATTTAAGTTCAGGTGGTTGAGGATTCTTCCATCTAGAATCTGTACTGTTTAAGGCATGATCCATTTGAACCAGACCTTGCATAGAAACCTATGTCAGGATAGTTGGATCCCTAGAAATACACTTCATTTGTGAAGTGAGCAATTTAGGACTATGATGGTCACAGCCAGTCCATATCCCAATTGTTGCTAATATCTGACCCACTGTTAGAAACACTGTAGGCCTTATTGGATCCAGTGATTTGAGGAGTCCAAATCAATTTCATAATTCCTCCCAAAGTTCTAACTATTTGCAAAGATTTCATGAATGAAAGACAATTGATTAATCTTAAACTTGCAGTACTTCCCTCAGAAGCACCCTCAGAATCAACTCGTATCTCCAAACTCTGGATACATACATAACCAACGAATACGCAGAGGAATCTCTGACCAGGAGCCACTCATTTCAGATGCTTCAACATCTCTTACTTTATTCTTTTATTCACTCAACAATATTCAGTGCCTACTAGAGCCAAGTATTGTATAAGGCAGTGAATTAAAATAGCTGCCACAGTTCTTACCCTTATGGAGAGTATGGGTCACTAAGAAAAACAGTGACAGGTAATTCTGTGGAAATGGAACTTTAGATTTGTAATTTTTATAAACACTTATTTTAAGTTATTTACATCAATTTGCAGAATGCAAGAAGGGTTCTAGGATAATTTATTTGTGAAATTAGAAAAGCTATACCTGTTCCAGATACATCTGGTAGATAAGCCACTCTAGAGGATAAAATGATTTGTCTAAATGCTTCTAAAAGAAGAGACTGTGGAGATTTTAGAACAAGTTACAGGACTGCTCAGAACTACCAGATTAAAATCAGTTGTAGGACTTTAAATTCTTATGAAATTAGGAAATCTAGAAAGTCCATTCCAGTAAATATTTTATATTTGCAAAATTTCAGCAAACTGAAGTTTAATTACAAGAGGACTTTGGAACTTCAGATTTATAACAAAAATGAACTATTTCAAGTGCCTAGTAACATTACCTCCCTCACTCAAGTAATGTTCAAAAGATCCACAATTGTGGGGCGCCTGGGTGGCTCAGTGGGTTAAAGCCTCTGCCTTCGGCTCTGGTCATGATCCCAGGGTCGTGGGATCGAGCCCCACATCGGGCTCTCTGCTCCGCGGGGAGCCTGCTTCCTCCTCTCTCTCTGCCTGCCTCTCTACCTAGTTGTGATTTCTCTCTGTCAAATAAAATATTTAAAAAAAAAAAAAAAAAGAACTACGCTTTAAAAGATCCACAATTGTGATTATGTCCTTGTATTGGAAAGGCTGATTTTATTGTAGCCTTTTTCAAGAAGAAATAAATCCTGAATCAGATACTGAGTTTCCAGAGAACAGATACAACACTCTTTATTTCTCTAGAATTCCAGTGCATGGAAAATGAAAGAGAGAAGGTGAGATGACAACAATAGGTTTCAAGAAGAGGAAACATTTTGCAAAGAATAGTGATTAAAGCTCCCTATCTCCATGGAAGAATGAGAGAAGGCTTCAGATTGCAACAGATGTGACTGAAGGTAGGTATCTAGGAGAAGTCACCAGTTTCCTGGGGGCAGGAAAACACGGCGGCACCGTTAAGAAACTGGTGAATTTCCTTGCTTTGTGAGGTCATCTCCATTAGAAAGTTTCACTGCCTGCCACTGTGATGCATTCCAGAGACAGAACACTGCTTGACTCTGAGGTCTCTTTCAGTCCACGAAGCTGTGAGCATGCTGCTTCCTAACCTGTCATCTTATCCTTCTCTAATCTGTGAATACTAAGCATGGACTCTGACCTCAGTACTCCGGATAATACAAACAGGAAGACATTGCCCCTATGATAATGGATTTATGGAGACAGAACTAAGAAGCAATTAAATAAAAGCATATAATAGATCAGTTTAAAATAAAGTGCTAAATGGGGTGATTCCACTTATAGGAAAAGATAAAGATAAAAGCATACTGCTTATATGCCAGACCCTTTTTATACTTTTCTAAATTAATCCCACAACAGTCTCATAAAATAAATATTGTTTTTCCCCATTTAGTACCTTAGGAAATTGTGGTTTAGAGGGGACATATACAAGATTATAACTAGAAGGGGGAAAAACTAAAAATCACACTTAAATCTAACTCCAAAGCTCCTCTCACAAAACTATGATAACATTGTATTTTGGATCCTGTTAGTAACATACTCTACAGTGGAAATGAGATGCTTTAGTGCATCAACCCTAATGTCTTCCTCAATTTGAGTATCTTCCAAAAAAGTAAAAATCTTTTAGAACTATTGTTAAGTGGATGAATAAATAAATAAATACAGATCATGAGATCTTGAATTTCTATTTTCTATTTTCTTTCTAATTTCTTTTCTAATTTCTATTTTCTTCTCTACAAATCTTTTCTAATCAATTAATAATAGCATTTGCATTTTATTCTTTGTGATTTCAGAAGGACTCCCAGGGAATTAGCTGAATTCAGGGTAGGAAAGTGGTATTAGCACTAGACATGGAGATGAAAGGATTTAGAGCCACTATATGAGGAAACCAATGGACTCTCACAGTTCAGTGTTCTGGAATCAGCTTTAAGGACTCAGCAAACAAATCAGGAATGAACGTTAAAAGCTCAGAGTTGGGCAGGACCTCTTGTTCCTTTTAAAATCCACATTGTGTGTTTTAAGTTCATAATACTATGTCCAATAATGGCATTTTTCAAGAGCTAAAATTTTGAGAGACCATGAAGGATCAAACTGCTAACCTCCACATAACAGTCATGGCCTATAGATTTTTAAAAATTTTAACTAAGAAGTTCCCTACTCTTCTAGCGCTTGGTACAGTCTGACATGGCCTGTGTGAGCCAACATTTCCTAAACTGCAGTCATTCCCATACTAAACCATGAAAGTTATACTATCTGCACACCAACTGAACTATTAGATCTTTAATCCTTTTCCCTAAAGTGATCGCCTTTATAAACTAAATAAATCTGTTCTTAAAAAGAATTTTCCAGTGAAATTATAATGACAAATTCACTTAATTTGCCAGAAATTAGAGGTTGCTATAAAAATAATGCATAACTGTTTAAAAATTATATATAAAAGTTTGTTTTGTACCATCTAAAGTCTTTTTGCATGCCACCAGTTGCTTGTGTACCATTCTTCAATAAATTGGATTTTCATCCAGGCCTCTCCTTGTTTCCCCAGAACTACCCCCAGCAAACAGGAGAGCACAGATGGACAAGGGAGAGTGTCTTCCCTTATCTTAAGTGAGATCAGCATAAAGGATCACTTTTCCCGGAGAGTGAAAGCTTAGGCCTGTCTTTCAGAAGCTCACCAAGGTGAAAAAGAAAACAGTACTCTGATAGCCCAGAGGAATTGTTCCCCTTTTCCTTTCCTGCTGATACCTGAGCTATCTCGGTTGGTATCTGAGATGCTTTGTAAGAGGCATGCCTCAGTCACCGGGGGAAAGAGGTGGTGCTGAGAGCAGAAGTCAGAACCATCGGTGACTCTTCACTGTGGCTGCTGATTGGAAAACAACAGAAAAAGTCAGGCCTGTCATCCCCCGGAGAGTCCCTGATGAACATCAGTTTTTCCCTTTTCTAAGGTTCAGTACAGCTTAAGCACATCTACTTCTAATCCATCTCATCTGCAGTGTGGTAACTGGGTCTCCTAAACAAAATTAATGCAAGTGTCAAGGTGAAATTGAAAGTGAAACTGGCAGCAAAGGGCAAATCTAGAGGCCTTTAATGGATTGGAAATCCAAATGGCAATTTCCAGATAGGTCCCTTGCCTTAGGCTGGACTAAAACAAGGCAATCACATTTCAGTTTGCTCTTTCAATAATTTTATCAATACATTAAGCATCACAAAGTTTATGCACAAAGACAATCCTATACTTAGTTAGAACAGGTGGTCCCCTCTATATGAGGTTTTAGAATACTCCCCAAATGATCCTTCATCCCAAATTTACTCCCCATATGGTCCCCCATGTCCTTGAAGCTCCTGGCTACTTCTTTGGAAACAAAGCTATGAAGGTCACTGATAAAGAGCAAATGCTGATCCAAAAGGACAGCCCATTAAAGCAGGGTGAGTGCAAAGCGGCAAACACACATTAAATGTTCGAATTAGACATTCAGTCACTTAGAGCTAGGGCTTAAATCTAGGGGTTTCAGACGAGTAAATGTGGACAACAGTAAAGTAATAAGGATCATATCAAAATCCCCTACAAATTCTTGTGTTTTGTTTGTTTGTTTGTTTGTTTGAACATACATGCCCAATACCCAAGCCCAGATATTCTGCCTCCATAGACCTGGGAAGACAGCCAACAGGTTACCACAGTTGGGTCAGAGACCTCTCATGAGGATGTGGCCAGGAGACCTAAGTGGGAATAAGAGATTTCTGAGGAGAAATTTCCCCTACTTTATACAAACTTGTCTCTATATTTGAGGCAATAGTCATGGTAACAGAGAGCAATTTCTAGCTATTATCCATTTTGAACGAAGAGAATGTTAGAAAATATTATCCTACGGTGTTCTCCAGCATCAGTATATATTTTTCTTGCAAAGAGCATGCAGCAATGGGAAATACTAGCCAGCAGCTGGGGATCATGGGAATGTTCCTGCTTTGGGATGTATTCACCCCACTTAAGAAAGCTAATCCACTCTCCAAGTCTGCTGTGCCCCCTCCTGCTTTTCCTTTATTCTTACAGATATGGGAGCTCAAAGAAGACAATCTGGGAAACTCAGGTTTCAGCAAGCTATGCATATTATAAGGGTGAATTCTCCCTCCCTCTGTCCCTCCCTTGCAAAATACTCCCTACTTAAATTGCAAACCTTGGAGCCAACACGTCTGGCTCTAGCTGCCTCATCATTCATAACCTTGTTATGCAAATAAAACAAAGAAATTAGAATTCTAGTCAAACCCTAATAAATCAAAGTAACCCCCCAAAAAGCATTCTTAAATGACCAATGCTATGTTACAATGCATCCCTATGTTGTGTTTGCTATCAGTCTTTGAGCAATTCAGCTTAAGAGAAGTAGAAGAGTTAATGTGTGTCTTGATATTTCTGATTTCCATGTATTTGATGTGTGCATTCTTTGTGCAGATTTCCCCAAATTATGAGAGGGGGTCAAGCCACAGCCCTTAAATGACAAAAGCAGAATCAATCAAAGCTGGAAAAGTAGAGATTTAAATGAACCCACAGAGCCTTGAACAATGGAAAAAGTACCTTTCAGAAACTTTATTTATATTATTGCTGGAGGCCTGAGCAGTATCACCTCGGCTATTTCAGAGAATGTGCTGCCACCTCCTCACAGAAAGTCGTGCTGTTCAGCCCTCTTAATCTTACCCAAAGCCTCCACGAAATGTAAATATTTATGACTCACAAGCTGTACTTCCCTCGCCCTGTTCAATATTATTCTCCCACAGAACACTGGGTTTCTTTAAGGTAGTTGCAGGGCCTTGTCTCCGAGGAAAACAAGAATTGTTAAGAATCTTATTGCTACTTGTTCCAAGAGGGCAAGTGATTGTTCTGAATTTCCCTCAGGGAAAGACTTACTGAAATGAAAAGTCAGAGAGAGACTTACTAGCACATTGGCCAAACAGGCATTTTTCCAGGATCTCCCATTACTAAAACAGGGAATGGAAGTAGGGGGAGATGTAAAACGTCAGGTGTGTAGTAACATGGAAAAGATTCCATGACCAAAGTCATCACTCCTGTTGGTCTTTTAGGACTTAGACCAAAGTACAGCTTCTAGAGAGTCCTTGCTTAGTTCCCATACATATCGCAGACTGGGTCTAATAGAAAAGTCTGGGATAAAAAAGTCAGAAGACCTGTGTTCAAGTCCCAGTTTTACTCAGTTCCTAGCAGTGTTACACTAGAAGGGAACAATGTCTCCAGCCTCATCTGTAAAATAGAGAATAAGATGTTTTCTGCTTACTTGTCAGGGTACTTATGGGAATTCAATGGGATAATGAGTGTAAAACTATTTTGAGAACATTAAGAGACTGACAAATATTTTCTAAGGAAAAGCATGCTAATAAAATCCACCAGTGGAAATAATCTTTCAAAGTTTGATGATATAAAATTATCATTGCCCCACCCCATAGATGTCATGGGTTTACAACATTATGCTAACCCACATAGTGGAATTTTGTGGCATTCACAAAGTTGAACCCCTCTGTTGCCTTCTGTTTTCATCATATCCAAATACCATATACTCCTAAAGAGAGTACAGAATTTACTTGAGAATAAGATGCCTTACATGGATCATCCTTCAATGCATCTTCAAAAATGGCTCCCTTGAAGATTAGTTTAAGATTTTAGAAACATAGGGGCGCCTGGGTGGCTCAGTGGGTTAAGCCTCTGTCTTTGGCTCAGGTCATGATTCCAGGGTTCTGGGATCCAGCCCCGTGTCGGGCTCTCTGCTCAGCAGGGAGCCAGCTTCCTCCTCTCTCTCTCTCTCTGCCTGCCTCTCTGCCTACTTGTGATCTCTATCTGTCAAATAAATAAATAAAATCTTAAAAAAAAAAAAAAAGAATCACCAGGTTTTTATGCTATTCAACTGAAATAAAATGGAAAAAGGTACAAGCTATATTCAAATTTGTGTCAATTTAAGGAACATAAGTACTGCTGTTACATCATTAAGTGCTCAGAATTTCCTTTTTAGCACAGACCATACTAACAAGGAAATAAAATGAATGTTTCAGCCAATAGAATGAAAAATAAATAGTTTAGTGGCTCACTGAGTACAAAATATATTTCAGGCTTTAGCTGATGGTAAAGAGTAAAAGAGTAAAGAGTAAAAATACCTTGACCTGAACTCTAGGACCAACCACCTATTTATCTTACTTGGTTTGTGCAATGGCAGGCTACCTAAACTTCCCAAGACTCCATTTCATGCCAGGAACGTTTCACAAATTTGTTGAGGATCAAATAAAATGCAAGATCTTAGACTACTGCCTCCAGCCGGGATGCAATAGCTTCTACCGTAATGTCTTAGAGAGATAATTACACAATCTGAAAAAGATGAAAAACAACCCTTTTTAAGGAGTATTTATCTGAAAGCCAAGGTAAGTAGTCAAGGCAGCTGGGACTTGAGGGATCACCTTCTCAGAGGAAGAAACACAGAGGTGAGTTCCATACTTGTCTGCAGTTTACTTAGGAATTTGCCAGTTCTCTGTGTACTGGGAGTGGAAGCTGAGTGGAATGCAGTGGGCTAGAGCTTGCAACAATTTCAGTGAGTTGGGAACACAGAGACTGGAGTTCTGAACATCCAAGTAACCTGAGATTTGAAAGACCAAGATTCAAGGGAAGTGAGCCCAAATTTCTGTGTGTAATTTCTTCTTCAGATATTTGCCAGTTCCCAAACTGTGCATGTTCCAAGCTGACACACCAAGAAATCAAATGGAAAGCAACACCTAGGAAACCAAAATGCTGAGCCAATGTGTCAATTGTCTCAAGTTGATATAGGTAGAAGTTCAGATAAATAATCCAGTATTTCTACTGAGACTCCAAAAGCACTATCTCTACTCTAGAAAGCATAATAACTGCATCCAAGGAGTAAAGGCAAACAAAAAATAGATCAGTTCTAACAAAGTCTAAAACCCAGTATTGACTAAGAGCTTATCTGTTTATACTTCATCTACCTGTCAGGAAAAAAAAAAGTAATTTCTTTCTGGAAGCAGGTAACATCATCCATGGTTTCTACAATATTTCATATGCAATCAATACAAACCATCAAATATGCTACAAAACAAGCCCAAAAGGTCAAAGCTAAGATAAAAAATAACAAAAAGATCAATTCATTGGATATTCCAATGAACTCACACAGAGTTTTTGAAATAGCTGTAACTAAAAAGAAAATAAGTAAAATACAGGAAACTTCACAGGATAATTAGAATTTATTTTTTAAAAATGGACATACTGAGGGACTCCTAAATGACACAGTCAGTTAAGCACCTGCCTTCTGCTCAGATCATGATCCCCGGTCTTGGGATTGAGCCCCACATCGGGGTCCCTCCTCAGTGGGGAGCCTGCTTCCTCCTCTGCCTGCTGCTCCCTCTGCTTGTGCACATGCTTTCTCACTCTGACAAATAAAATCTTAAAAAAAAAAAAAAAGGTCATACTGAAACTGAAAAATGTGGTAACTGAGATTAAGAATTCAATAGTTGGGTTTAATAAAAGAGTAGCCAAAGGAAAGAGTAAATGAAAAAATAGGTTATCCCCAATCAAAACCCACCATGTTATTTTATGGATAACAAATTGATTCTAAAGTTTACATGGAGAAGCAAAAGACCCAGAAAAGCCAATATACAGTATTGAAGGGAAAGAACAAAGTTGGGGGACTGATGCTCTCTTATTTCAAGAATTACTATAAAGCTACACTATTCAAGACAATATTGTACTGGCAAAAGAACAAATAGATCAATGAAACAAAACAGATAGCCCAGAAATAGACCCACATAAATAGTCAACTGATCTTTGTTAAAGGAACAAAGACAATAAAATGGAGCAAAGACAGTCTCTTCAATAAATGGTGTAGGAACAACTAGAAATCCACAAGCAAAAAAAAAAAAGAAATCAGTCTAGACACAGACCTTATACCCATTACAAAAATTAACTCAGAATGAAAAGTAAAACATGAAACAAAAAAACTTCTAGAAGATAACATAGGAGACAATCTAGGTGACCTTTAGGTTTAACAGTAACTTTTTAGCTAAAACACCTGAGACAGAATCCATGAAAGGGATTATTTATAAGTTGGACTTGGTTAAAATGAAAAACTGCTGTGCAGAAGACATATCAAGAAAATGAGAAGGCAAGTCATAGACCAGGAGGAAATATTTGCAAAGGACACATCTAACAAAAGACTAGTATCCAAAGTATAAAAAGAACTCTTAAAACTTAACCAGAAGACAGGAGGAGTCAAGATGGCGAAGAAGTAGCAGGCTGAGACTACATCAGGTATCAGGAGATCAGCTCGGTAGCTTATCTAAATATTGCAAACACCTACAAATCCAATGGGAGATCAAAAAGAAGAAGAACAGCAATTCTAGAAACAGAAAATCAACCACTTTCTGAAAGGTAGGACTGGCGGAGAAGTGAATCTAAAACGACGGGAAGATAAGACCACGGGGGGAGGGGCCGGCCCCCAGCAAGCGGCAGAGCAACGGAGCACAAAATCAGGACTTTTAAAAGTCTGTTCCACTGAGGGACATTGCTCCAGAGGCTAAACCGGGGTGAAGCCCACACAGGGTCAGCATGGCCCCAGGTCCCGCAGGGTCACAGAAGGATCGGGGGTGTCGGAGTGTCGCAGAGCTCACAGGTGTTAAAACGGAGAAGCCAGCTACATAGACAGAGCCGAGGACTGAACTCTCAGCTCGGGGTTACCTTGAATTGGTCGCGGGCTGGGTGAGCTCGGAGTGCGGCTGGAGGCTGGGGATACGGGAGTGATTGGGTGCTGTCCTCTGGGGCGCACTGAGGAGTGGTGCCCTGGGCTTTCGGCTCCTCCGGGCCGGAGACTAGGAGGCCACCATTTTCATTCCCATCCTCCGGAACTCTGCGGAAAGCGTTCAGGGAACAGAAGCTCCCAAAAGTGAACCCGCGCTGATTACTTAGTCCGGCCCCCGGTAAGGGGGCGGCACAATTCCGCCTCGGGCAAAGACACTTGAGAGTCACTACAACAGGCCCCTCCCCCAGAAGATCAACAAAATATCCCGCCAGGACAAAGTTCCTCTATCAAGGAAAGCAGGTTCAATACCTAAGAAAGCAGCGGAATTCCAGAGGAGGAGAAAACAAAGCACAGAATTCATGGCTTTCTCCCCATGATTCTTTAGTCTTGCAGTTAATTCAATTTTTTTTTCAATTTTTTTTCTTTCTTTTTTCTTCTTCTGCTAAATTTTTTAAAACTTTTACCCTTTTCTTTTTTAACGTTTTTTGACTAGTTTATCTAAAATATATATTTTTTCTATCTTTTTTATATTTTTTCTGTATTTGTTTCATTTTTTTAATTTTTTTCTTTTTTTTCTGAGCCTCTTTTTATCCCCTTTCTCCCCCCCATGATTTGGGGTCTCTTCTGATTTGGGTACAGCGCATTTTTCTAGGGTCTTTGCCACCCTTTTAGTATTTTATTTGATCCTTCATATCCTCTTATCTGGACAAAATGACAAGGCAGAAAAAATCACCACAAACAAAAGAACAAGAGGCAGTACTGAAGGCTAGGGACCTAATCAACACAGACATTGGTAATATGTCAGATCAAGAGTTTAGAATGATGATTCTGAAGGTTCTAGCCAGGCTTGAAAAAGGCATGGAAGATATTAGAGAAACCCTCTCTGGAGATATTAAAGTCCTTTCTGGAGAAATTAAAGAACTAAAATCTAACCAAGTAGAAATCAAAAAAGCTATTAATGAGGTGCAATCAAAAATGGAGGCTCTCACTGCTAGGATCAATGAGGCAGAAGAAAGAATTAGTGATATAGAAGACCAAATGACAGAGAATAAAGAAGCCGAGCAAAAGAGGGACAAACAGCTACTGGACCACGAGGGGAGAATTCGAGAGATAAGTGATACCATAAGATGAAACAACATTAAAATAATTGGGATTCCAGAAGAAGAAGAAAGAGAGAGGGGAGCAGAGGGTCTACTGGAGAGAATTATTGGAGAGAATTTTCCTAATATGGCAAAGGGAACACGCATCAAAATCCCGGAGATGCAGAGAACCCCCATCAAAGTCAACAAGAATAGGTCCACACCCCGTCACCTAATAGTAAAATTTACAAGTCTTAGTGACAAAGAGAAAATCCTGAAAGCAGCCAGGGACAAGAGGTCTGTAACATACAATGGTAAAAATATTAGATTGGCAGGAGATTTATCCACAGAGGCCAGGCCAGAAAGAGCTGGCATGATATATTCAGAGCATTAAACGAGAAAAACATGCAGCCAAGAATACTCTATCCGGCTAGGCTATCATTGAAAATAGAAGGAGAGATAAAAAGCTTCCAGGACAAACAAAAACTGAAAGAATTTGCAAGCACCAAACCAGCTCTACAGGAAATGTTGAAAGGTGTTCTCTAAGCAAAGAGAGAGCCTAAAAGTAGTAGATCAGAAAGGTACAGAGACAATATACAGTAATAGTCACCTTACAGGCTAATAATGGCACTAAATTCATATCTCTCAATAGCTACCCTGAATGTTAATGAGATAAATGCCCCAATCAAAAGACACAGGGTATCAGAATGGATAAAAAAACAAAACCCATCAATATGTTGCCTACAAGAAACTCATTTTAGACGCGAAGACACCTCCAGATTTAAAGTGAGAGGGTAGAAAACAATTTACCATGCTAATGGGCATCAGAAGAAAGCTGGGGTGGCAATCCTTATATCACATCAATTAGATTTTAAGCCAAAGACTATAATAAGAGAGGAGGAAGGACACTATATCCTACTCAAAGGGTCTGTCCAACAAGAAGAACTAACAATTTTAAATATCTATGCCCCTAACGTGGGAGCAGCCAACTATATAAACCAATTAATAATAAAAACAAAGAAACACATCAATAATAATACAATAATAGTAGGGGACTTTAACACCCCCTCACTGAAATGGACAGATCTTCCAAGCAAAAGATCAACAAGGAAATAAAGGCCTTAAATGACACACTGGACCAGATGGACATCACAGATATATTCAGAACACTTCATCCCAAAGCAACAGAATACACATTCTTCTCTAGTGCACATGGAACATTCTCCAGAATATATCACATCCTGGGTCACAAATCAGGTCTCAACCAATATCAAAAGATTGGG
The DNA here is from genome assembly GCF_922984935.1 of Meles meles. Taxonomy (NCBI): domain Eukaryota; kingdom Metazoa; phylum Chordata; class Mammalia; order Carnivora; family Mustelidae; genus Meles; species Meles meles. Next base: position 84,351,448 of record NC_060074.1, on the reverse strand, counting down.
ATCATTCCCTGCATATTTTCAGACCACAATGCTCTGAAGCTAGAACTCAGTCACAAGAGGAAAGCTGGAAAGAACCCAAATACATGGAGACTAAACAGCATCCTTCTAAAGAATGAATGGGTCAACCAGGAAATTAAAGAAGAATTGAAAAATTCATGGAAACAAATGATAATGAAAACACAACAGTTCAAAATCTGTGGGACACAGCAAAGGCAGTCCTGAGAGGAAAATATATAGCGGTACAAGCCTTTCTCAAGAAACAAGAAAGGTCCCAAGTACACAACCTAACCCTACACGTAAAGGAGCTGGAGAAAGAACAAGAAAGAAACCCTAAACCCAGCAGGAGAAGAGAAATCATAAAGATCAGATCAGAAATCAATGAAATAGAAACCAAAAAAACAATAGAAAAAATCAATGAAACTAGGAGCTGGTTCTTTGAAAGAATCAATAAGATTGATAAACCCCTGGCCAGACTCATCAAAAAGAAAAGAGAAAGGACCCAAATAAATAAAATCATGAATGAAAGAGGAGAGATCACAACTAACACCAAAGAAATACAGACAATTATAAGAACATACTATGAGCAACTCTACGCCAACAAATTTGACAATCTGGAAGAAATGGATGCATTCCTAGAGACATATAAACTACCACAACTGAACCAGGAAGAAATAGAAAACCTGAACAGACCCATAACCAGTAAGGAGATTGAAACAGTCATCAAAAATCTCCAAACAAACAAAAGCCCAGGGCCAGACGGCTTCCCAGGGGAATTCTACCAAATATGTAAAGAAGAATTAATTCCTATTCTCCTGAAACTGTTCCAAAAAATAGAAATGGAAGGAAAACTTCCAAACTCATTTTATGAGGCCAGCATCACCTTGATCCCAAAACCAGACAAGGATCCCACCAAAAAAGAGAACTACAGACCAATGTCCTTGATGAACACAGATGCAAAAATTCTCACCAAAATACTAGCCAATAGGATTCAACAGTACATTAAAAGTATTATTCACCACGATCAAGTGGGATTTATTCCAGTGCTGCAGGGCTGGTTCAACATCCGCAAATCAATCAATGTGATAGAACACATTAATAAAAGAAAGAACAAGAACCATATGATACTCTCAATAGATGCTGAAAAAACATTTGACAAAGTACAGCATCCCTTCCTGATCAAAACTCTTCAAAGTGTAGGGATAGAAGGCACATACCTCAATATTATCAAAGCCATCTATGAAAAACCCACTGCAAATATCATTCTCAATGGAGAAAAACTGAAACCTTTTCCGTTAAGGTCAGGAACATTGCAGGGATGTCCATTATCACCACTGCTATTCAACATAGTATTTGAAGTCCTAGCCTCAGCAATCAGACAACAAGAAGAAATTAAAGGCATCCAAATCGGCAAAGAAGGAGTCAAACTATCACTCTTCGCAGATGATAAGATACTATATGTGGAAAACCCAAAAGACTCCACTCCAAAACTGCTAGAACTTGTACAGGAATTCAGTAAAGTGTCAGGATATAAAATCAATGCACAGAAATCAGTTGTATTTCTGTACACCAACAAGAAGTCAGAAGAAAGAGAAATTAAGGAGTCAATCCCATTTACAATTGCACCCAAAACTATAAGATACCTAGGAATAAACCTAACCAAAGAGGCTAAGAATCTATATGCAGAAAACTATAAAGTACTCATGAAAGAAATTGAGGAAGACACAAAGAAATGGAAAAATGTTCCATGCTCCTGGTTTGGAAGAATAAATATTGTGAAAATGTCTATGCTACCTAAAGCAATCTACACATTTAATGCAATCCCTATCAAAATGCCATCCATTTTTTTTCAAAGAAATGGAACAAATAATCCTAAAATTTATATGGAACCAGAAAAGACCTCGACTAGCCAAAGGAATATCGAAAAAGAAAGCCAAAGTGGGTGGCATCACAATTCCGGACTTCAAGCTCTATTACAAAGCTGTCATCATCAAGACAGCATGGTACTGGCACAAAAACAGACACATAGATCAATGAAACAGAATAGAGAGCCCAGAAATAGACCCTCAACTCTATGGTCAACTAATCTTCAACAAAGCAGGAAAGAATGTCCAGTGGAAAAAAAGACAGCCTCTTCAATAAATGGTGCTGGGAAAATTGGACAGCCACATGCAGAAAAATGAAATTGGACCACTTCCTTACACCACAAATGAAAATAGACTCAAAATGGATGAAGGACCTCAATGTGAGAAAGAATCCATCAAAATCCTGGAGGAGAACGCAGGGAGGAACCTCTTCGACCTCAGCCGCAGCAACATCTTCCTAGGAACATCGGCAAAGGCAAGGGAAGCAAGGGCAAAAATGAACTAGTGGGATTTCATCAAGATCAAAAGCTTTTGCACAGCAAAGGAAACAGTTAACATAACCAAAAGACAACTGACAGAATGGGAGAAGATATTTGCAAACGACATATCAGATAAAGGGCTAGTATCCAAAATCTATAAGGAACTTAGCAAACTCAACACCCAAAGAACAAACAATCCAATCAAGAAATGGGCAGAGGACATGAACAGACATTTCTGCAAAGAAGACATCCAGATGGCCAACAGACACATGAAAAAGTGCTCCACATCACTCGGCATCAGGGAAATACAAATGAAAACCACAATGAGATATCACCTCACACCAGTCAGAATGGCTAAAATTAACAAGTCAGGAAATGAGAGATGCTGGCGAGGATGTGGAGAAAGGGGAACCCTCCTACACTGTTGGTGGGAATGCAAGCTGGTGCAACCACTCTGGAAAACAGCATGGAGGTTCCTCAGAATGTTGAAAATAGAACTACCCTATGACCCAGCAATTGCACTACTGGGTATTTACCCTAAAGATACAAACATAGTGATCCGAAGGGGCACGTGTACCCGAATGTTTATAGCAGCAATGTCTACAATAGCCAAACTATGGAAAGAACCTAGATGTCCATCAACAGATGAATGGATAAAGAAGAGGTGGTATATATACACAATGGAATACTATGCAGCCATCAAAAGAAATGAAATCTTGCCATTTGCGACGACATGGATGGAACTAGAGGGTATCATGCTTAGTGAAATAAGTCAATTGGAGAAAGACAACTTTCATATGATCTCCCTGATATAAAGACATGGAGATGCAACATGGGGGGTTAGGGGGATAGGAGAAGAATAAATGAAACAAGATGGGATTGGGAGGGAGACAAACCATAAATGACTCTTAATCTCACAAAACAAACTGGGGGTTGCTGGGGGGAGGTGGGATTGGGAGAGGGGGAGGGGGTTATGGACATTGGGGAGGGTATGTGCTATCGTGAGTGCTGTGAAGTGTGTAAACCTGGTGATTCACAGACCTGTACCCCTGGGGATAAAAATACATTATATGTTTATATAAAAAAAAAAAAAAAGAAAGGATGAATACCCAACTTTTGTAGCAACATGGATGGGACTGGAAGTGTTTATGCTGAGTGAAATAAGTCAAGCAAAGAGATTCAAGTGTCATATGGTTTCACTTATTTGTGGAGCATAACAAATGACATGGAGGACATCGGGCGATGGAGAGGAGAAGGAAGTTGAGGGAAATTGGAAAGGGAGGCGAACCATAAGAGACTATGGACTCTGAAAAACAACCAGAGGGTTTTGAAGGGGCGGGGGTGGGAGGTTGGGGGAACCAGGTGGTGGGTAATAGGGAGGGCACGTATTGCATGGAGCACTGGGTGTTTTGCAAAAACAATGAATACTGTTACGCTGAAAAAATAAATTAATTAAAAAAAAAAATACTTAACCAGAAGAAAACAACCTGATTTCCAAGTGGGCCAAAGGCCTTAACAGACTTCTCACCAAAGATGATATACAGATGGCAAGTAAGAATACAAAAAGTGTTCCATATTATGTCAACAGTGAACTACAAGTTAAGACAACAATGAGATATCACTATACATCTATTAGAATGTCAAAATCTAAACACTGACAACACCCAATGTTGGTGAGGACATAAAGCAACAGAAACTCACATTCATTGCTGATGGAAATGCAAAATCATATAGCCACCTTAAAAGTTTTTACACAAATAAGTACATTTTTTTAAAAAGAATTTATTTATTCATTTCACAGAGAAAAAGAGTGAGCCCAAGCAGGAGGAATGGCAGGTAGAGGAAGAGGAAGATTCTGATTCTGATTCGGGGCTCTATCTCAGGATCCTAGGATCATGACCTGAGCCTAAGGCAGACACTTAACTGACTGAACCACCCAGGCACTGCAAAAATAAGCATATTCTTACCACACAACCCAGCAATTGTGCTCTTTAATATTTACCCAAAGGAACTGAAAAGTTAAGTCCACACAAACCCTGCGTGTAGATGGGTATAGCAGCTTTATTCATAACTGCCAAAACGTGGAAGCAACCGAAGTGTCCTTCAGTAAGTTAGTAGATAAATTGTTATCATCCAAACAATGTAATATTATTCAATATTAAAAAGAAATGTGCTATCAAACCATGAAAAGATGAAGAAACTTAAATGCATATTACTACTTGAAAGGAGCTAATCTAAGAAAGCCACATATAGTAGGATTCTAAATGCATGACATTCTGAAAAAGGCAAAACTGTGGAGACAGTATAAAGACCAATGGTGGCCAGAGTTGGGGGGGGAGATGACGAGACAGAACAGAAAGGATTTTTAGGGCAGTGAAAATACTCAAAGATATTTTAATGATGGATATAAGTCATTGTACATTTGTTCAACCCACAGGACAACACCAAGGGTAAACCCTAAGGTCAGCTATTGACTTTGAATAATTATGGTGTCTATGTGTCTATGTAGGTTCATTCTTGGTAAAAAATGTACCACTCTGGTGAATGATACTGATAATGGGGGAAGCATGCATGTGTGTGGGGGGGGAGGTGTCAAGTGATGGGGAAAACTCTGTACCTTCTTCTCAGTTTTATTGTAAACCTAAAGCTGTTCTCAAGAGATAAAGTCTTTAAAAAGATAAGTTTTTGGAAAATATCAAGGTTAAAACAAAGAGGGGAAAAACAAAAGGTGAGAAATACAGAAAAGTACATATAGCACATGTAAGAAATGTATTTGGGATCTCAGGAGAAGAAAGAAAGAAAGAGAATGGAACAAAAGCAACACTGAATGAGATAATAGCCAAAATTTTCCAAAACTGACCAGCATCAACAAGGCACAGATTCAAGAATCTCCAAGCAGGATCAATATACATGAAACCACACTTTTAGTACATCATAATCAGATTGCTATAAATTAAAGACAGTCAAAGGGGAGCAAATATATATCATCTTCAAAGGAACAACAACTATACTGACAGATGACTTCTCAATGAAAACAATCAGAACACAAAAACATAAAGGCAAAGTTAAGAGCTGGGAAGGGGGATGGGCAGGGAACAAGACAACCTAGAAATTTATGTCAAAAGTGAAGGTAAATAAAATGCAAAAAGTTGAAGTACTTAATGAATGCCAAAGTACTGTAGAAAATCACAAGGAGAGGAAAGTAGTAACTGGATGCTGGTTTTTAAAAATTTTCATTTAGAAAAATATGATCATAGTTGCGAGTTATGAATTTAATATGTTCTGGGCTGGCTATATAACTTCTTCTCTTATGTAACTGCAGATTAGAACCTTGTTATGGGCCAGCCTTCCCACAAAGAGGTACCTTGAGAAATAAGAGGAACTATTTGGGAAAAATATGTGAATGAATTATCAAAAATCCTTAAACTATAGTTTAAGTTCATTTGAGCTGCTATAACAAAATATCATAGACCAGGTGGTTTAAACTGCAAACATTTGTCTCCCACTGTTCTGGAGGCTGGAAAGTCCGAGACCAAAGCACCAACAGATTTGGTGTCTGGTGAGAGCCTACTTCCTAGTTCATGGGCATTTCCTTATTGTATGTTCACATGGTAGAAAGACCAAGTGAGCTCTCTAGGGTCTAAGAGCACTAATCCCATTCATGAGGGCTCTACCTTTCTGAGCCAATCATCTCCCAAAGGCTTTACCTCCTAATACTAACACATTGGGAGTAAAGACTTCAACATATGAATTTGGTGAGGCAGCAACTATTGCCATGGAATTTGAGTAAAGATGGTTCAACCAAGATGTATTGCTTTTAGACCCATAAATCTACATTAAAGTTGATTTTTACTCCTTGACTCCATCACATCCTCCACTCCCCAGTTAAAAACTGTAACTAGGTCCAATAACCAAACAATATACAAACACAAAAATAAAATATTTAAGGTATTGGTAAAATCCTATAGGGATGACAAAAGCTTTAAAATGCAGATTATAACCCTTACCTGTTATTGAGAATCCCTTGTTGCTTTTTTTTTAACTTCTGAGTTTTCTAAGAAAAGCTGTTGTAGTATAAATATTTTGATTAACAATTACTAAGTATTTGTGTATATTGACAAAAGGCAGTAAATTGAGGACCTGCTGATTCAAGTACCTGATATACACCAAGACAGTGGGCTGAGCACTTCACCTAAAGATGTTATTCCAAATTAAAACACAGTTTACCAGTGTACTCCATAGATGTGGTCATTTTTTTCTCAAATACAAGCCTATCAAATATTATGATCTCTATTTTTAAAAGATAGAAATTAAAGCAAAGGGAGTAAATTTTTCAAGGCTGCACAGCTAGAAAGTGACAAAGTCAACAAAACAGCACAAAAATATTAAAATTATTGTGGTTCTCAATTAGAAATATTTAAGAAAATCACATGCTTGATATATTTACTAATGGACATGTGAATCTTCAGGTAGAGTAGGCATTTTGAACACAAGGAACTTGGGACAGAGCTTTAATTTTTCTCAAGTGGAGTGATCCAATAAAAATTTCTGTGAAAATGAAAATTTACTATAGTCATGCAGCCCAGTGCAGTAGCCATAGTCATATGTCACTATTAAGCACTTGATATGTGGAATCATTTTTAAATATAAATTTGACTGACTGTATAATTTAAATAGCCACATATAGCTAGTAGCTGCCATATTGGGCACTGCTTTTCTAAAGCATTTGGGTATCCTTAAGAAAATTATAACGATATTTCTAAAAAGTTCAACATTTTATGGCTTATCAGATATATGTGGACTGGATTTTAGGTTTCAAAATATACCCTCATAAGGCAATTACCAGGGCCCTGTGTGTAACTAATTTTAACAGAAGGAAAAAAGACCTTCAGCTTCTGAAAAAAAGAGAACATATCTATACATACAACAGTGTAAACTCTGTTCTGAATCAACCACTTTGTTATAAATAGAGGTAAATAGTACAAAGTTATTTATAGTAACATAATAGATTTATAATAAATGATATTACTACAAACTAATTTTCAATTTTACTATATATCATAAATAATACATTTATGATATATAATAGAGTTATTTCTACTAGTATTAAAAAAATTTTGAAAGATGACAGTCGGCAATAACATACCAAAAAAACAAAGTGAAACCACCAATACAAAGAAAAAAAAGTTCCCTGAAAATATTGTATATTTCCCTAATCACTGAGACAAAGACTCAACAGGAAACTAATGCTGAATGACTATAGAGAGATGACCTCTGCTGGGACCTTCAGAGGGAGAAAGCATTCTACTGATGCCCATAGTGAAAAAAAAAAAAAAAAAAAGCATGGATCTTTCTTTTCAACCTGCTTCTAAGCCTGCTGATTTTTTCCCCCAATCTAGTAAAATGTTAGGAGATTTTTATTCAAGGTCCAGCTCTGATGAACGCCATGACTCAGTCGAGTCACTGTTTCTCTGTCCCAAGTCATTTGCTTAAGAAAAAAAGACTAGTCAAATGATGACTAAGGTTGATTCTGGCTCTGACACTCCAGGTCTTCAATAAATTCTTCCCTTGTTCTTTAAAAACTTATGCCTAACCTAGCTCCTACAAACCAAACTGCTGTACTGTACATATGTAAGCACAAAGTTTGTCTGACAAGGTATGCAAAAGCTAAATCACATCTACTCTTGTGTGAAACTTGAAAATCTCTTAAATCAGGTTTTGAGGGCAGGTCTTCACCTAGTATGCATTGTCAAATGTCTGGGTTCTTTTTCAAACCCTTTCCTGGGATGAGGTGGTAGTAGGGGCAGTGTACTCCACAAATGTGACTCATTTACAGTTCATCCTATAAAAAAGTAAGATGATCTATGTGGTCTCTATAGTCACTGGTTTCAGGATCACAGCAGTTATGTCTGAAAAAAGTGCCAAGCTTAAAACAGTGAGCTTGCAATGATTTACACATCCCCTTTCATTTCAAAACTCATTAAGTTGTTAAGTATATTGTAAAAGTTCATCAAATATTCTTCGCATACACGTTAAGATCAGTGGAGACTGAACTTTCTCCTTCCTGCCCATGTACACACATAAAAATTAAACCATTTATTACTGTTTGGGGCTGATATGAAGCAATTCTTGTCCTTGACGTTGCTACCCATTCTTTGGGCAGGTCTCATATTGACATCTCTCATATAATGGAACAGTGAATTTGAGGCCATGGTTCCCTTAGGACTAATAAATCTTAAAATTCTAGACGTTGACCAAGAGTGTGGCAATAGTGCCAATTGGCAAAAATCAAAGAAACCGTATCTCAATTTGTCCAAACACATGTGTCTGGAAGAGACCCTCAAGACCTTCCTTGAATGTAAGCACTCCTAGAAAATTTACAACAGACCTGTCCTCAAGTTGCTTTGTTTTGGAACAGAGTAAGCTTTGAAATAATTACAGTGACGAAGTCAGTTTCCCCTGGACCTGATCCTTGGCATTGCCAGGAAACTTAATGCTGTTTAAAATGTTGCCAAGAACTGTTGGCTAGACTCTACACAGTTCAGGAAAAAAAAAAAAAATCTCTATAGTCATGTAAATCCCTATTGCCTCAAACCCCACAATGGCTAACAATTATTTTATAATTGACAAGATTTTCAGCACAGTGTGCTGGAATGGACCTATCATTTTCAGAGATCTTAGTCTCTTTAAAAGTACTTTGGAGTTCTGCCAGGCAGCAGACTTAAGTCATTATTGCTGGACTGCTGGATGGAAATGTAAAGATATATTTATCTACTATTCTGCATTATATAGCCATGGCTACTCAGGGTTGGGCAGTACAAATGGGTTTTTCTTTTCATGCTATTAATTATAAATTGGGAAAACCAGAAAACAGATCAATTAAAGCCAAGTTAGCCCTGCTAAAGAAAGTGCTTGGCAATTTCCTTAAGAAAATTGTGCAAATATGAAAATGTCAATAAACCTGAAAAGAAAGAAGCTAAATAATAAAGATAATTTTATTATTCAATGTCCTTTTTAAACCTTAAATAATTAATAAATTATGTTTAATATTTCTACTGTTGGCTCAACTGTTTTCTTCTGCTAAACCTGCAAAGTGCCAAATGTTTTCTTTTCACAGCTTTGTTAACAACTAAAGGCTAATCTCTAGCAAGATTTATTTCTATCGGTTTCACAACAAGGTAGCCTTATTATGTTTCTTCTATATTTGGATCTGTATCACTTTACGTTATAGTATCTCTTCAGATTCCATTATCATCAATCACATGTATCAGGATCTGATTTCCTTTTTATTTTATAAATCCAGTTCTTTATGTTTTTAAAAGACAACAATAAGGTTTATTTTTCCTTCTTAAATATGCAGACTATGATCGGAGATGGAATTTCTAGATAGATCAGCAAGTAGTTCAAGATGCTGCTGAGCGTTGCATTATAAATAATTTATAGCACACGAAATGTTTAATCATGTCTCCTAAGAAAAATGCAAAATGAACTCTGCATGATAATATCCCATCCTTGATTCTAAAATAAATACAGGTATTAATACGGGCATTGGTTAGATAAAGACATCACTTCATGGCATGTTTACCAACCTCAATAATGGGAAATTACACCTACACCAGGAAGAAAATTATCTGTCAATAATAGAATATTTGATTTGAAAAATAGAAATGTAATAATTAGATGTATACCCATGTAATAATTAGATGTATGTCTTTCTCAAAAGCATTTCTCACTTCTAAAATACTGATAATAACTTCCAAAGACCCACGTTAACTTCTGCCCAGCCTTTCTCTCTATACAAATAGGATGAGTAAATTAAAAAAAAAAACAATGAAGATTATAAACACTTAATAGATACCTTAGAACTGATTATCACTACAAAGTACAGTCTGAATGGTGAGAAAATAAATTTAATAGAGTGTTCATTTCAGAGAAAGAAAATGATCAAAATGCATCTCTAAGTGTTTAAGAACATTATTATTTGCCATTTTCATACATTTACTTAAATCCACCCCCATGTGAAGAAAATTTCAAGTAAAATAATTTTGAAAAACTTAGTTTGCCATCCCTGGGATCCATTTTCTGAGATAAATCCAGTAAAGTTCCATTAATGTCAGTAGAAATCTTATATCTGATACAAGTAATCAGTAATCATTTCAATTTTATTACTTTTCTGTTATGGTATAAGAGAAAATGTGTGTTAATAAGAAAAAGCTATTCCCAGCCCCACCATTTACTCAGTAGATGATATATAGTATAAGATTTCATTTTATTCATCATTTATTTGTTCAAGCAAAAAATGACAGAAGCACCCCACTAGAGACTAGAGAAATGTCAGGATGGCTGAGTGGAAATAGGTGGTAGCAATGATTGATATTAATGCTATTGTGAATATTAATAAGAAACTTCTCAATGCAGGAAACATCTAGAGGCATGCCTTGGAGATATTTCAAGTTCAGTTCCAGACCACTGCAATAGCATGAATTAAATGAATTTTTGGTTTCCCAATGAATATAAAAGTTTTGTTTACGTCTTAACGTCTATTAAGTGTGCAATGACACTATGTCTAATGTACATACCTTAATTTAAAAAATACTTCCTTGTTAATGTTGAAAAACAAAAACAAAACTGGCGGCATTACGTTACCCGATTTCAAGCTTTACTACAAAGCTGTGATCACCAAGACAGCGTGGTACTGGCATAAAAACAGACACATAGACCAGTGGAATAGAGTGGAGAGCCCAGATATGGACACTCAACTCTATGGTGAAATAATCTTCGACAAAACAGGAAAAAATATTCAATGGAAAAAAGACAGTCTCTTCAATAAATGGTGCTGGGAAAACTGGACAGCGATATGTAGAAGAATGAAACTTGACCATTCTCTTACACCGTACACAAAGATAAACTCGAAATGGATAAAAGACCTCAACATGAGACAGGAATCTATCAGAATCCTAGAGGAGAACATAGGCAGTAACCTCTTCGATATCAGCCACAGCAACTTCTTTCAAGATATGTCTTCAAAGGCCAAGGAAACAAAAGCAAAAATGAACTTTTGGGACTTCATCAAGATCAAAAGTTTCTGCACAGCAAAGGAAACAGTCAACAAAACAAAAAGGCAACCCACAGAATGGGAAAAGATATTTGCAAATGACAGTACAGACAAAAGGTTGATATCCAGGATCTATAAAGAACTTCTCAAACTCAACACACACAAAACAGATCATCATATCGAAAAATGGGCAGAAGATATGAACAGACACTTCTCCAACGAAGACATACAAATGGCTATCAGACACATGAAAAAATGTCCATCATCACTAGCCATCAGGGAGATTCAAATTAAAACAACATTGAGATACCACCTGACACCAGTTAGAATGGCCAAAATTAGCAAGACAGGAAACAACGTGTGTTGGAGAGGATGTGGAGAAAGGGGAACCCTCTTACACTGTTGGTGGGAATGCAAGTTAGTGCAGCCACTTTGGAGAACAGTGTGGAGATTCCTGAAGAAATTAAGAATAGAGCTTCCCTATGACCCTGCAATTGCACTGCTGGGTATTTACCCCAAAGATACAGATGTAGTGAAAAGAAGGGCCATCTGTACCCCAATGTTTATTGCAGCAATGGCTACGGTCGCCAAACTGTGGAAAGAACCAAGATGCCCTTCAACGGATGAATGGATAAGGAAGATGTGGTCCATATACACATTGGAGTATTATGCCTCCATCAGAAAGGATGAATACCCAACTTTTGTAGCAACATGGATGGGACTGGAAGAAATTATGCTGAGCGAAATAAGTCAAGCAGAGAGAGTCAAGTATCATATGGTCTCACTTATTTGTGGAGCATAACAAATAACATGGAGGACATGGGGAGATGGAGAGGAGAGGGAGTTGAGGGAAACTGGAAGGGGAGATGCACCATGAGAGACTATGGACTCTGAAAAACAACCAGAGGGTTTTGAAGGGGCGGGGTGGGGTGGGGTGGGAGGTTGAGGAACCAGGTGGTGGGTAATAAGGAGGGCATGTACTGCATGGAGCACTGGGTGTGATGCCAAAACAATGAACACTGTTATGCTGTAAATAAACAAATAAACGAATAAAAAAAAATTAAAAAAAATACTTCCTTGTTAAAGAATGGTAACCATTATCTGAGCTTTCAGTGAGTCATACAATCACTAGTCACAAATCACCATACCAAATAATGAAAAAGTGAAATATTGCAAGAATTACCAAAAGGGGACACAGAGACATGAAGTAAGCAAATGCTGTTAGAAAAATGGCACTGGGGGCGCCTGGGTGGCTCAGTGGGTTGGGCCGCTGCCTTCGGCTCAGGTCATGATCTCAGGTCCTGGGATCGAGTCCCGCATCGGGCTCTCTGCTTGGCAGGGAGCCTGCTTCCCTCTCTCTCTCTCTCTGCCTGTCTCTCTATCTACCTGTGATCTCTCTCTGTCAAATAAATAAAATCTTAAAAAAAAAAAAAAAAAGAAAAATGGCACTGGTAGACTTGCTTGTTGTAGGGTTGCCATTAACCTTCAAAAAACCTATCTACAAAGCATAATAAAGCCAAGCACAAGAGAACATGGTGTGTCTGTATTTGAAAATTCCATCCATGACAAAATTCAAGTTTGAGTTCTCAAAAGAATCTAAAAATTACAATATGATGGCAGTTTGCAACAGTCATAGGCAAATTTCACATATGAATTTCTGTATAAGAATCCTAAATAGAGTGATAGCCAGTAATTTTAGGATATATTAAAATGATAATGTAATCAAATTAATAAACTGTTAATAAATGTATTATAATAAAATTTAAATAGTAATATACCCAGAATGCAAAGATGGCTTAATATTAGAAGCATAAAAACTCACATTAGAATATATTGTAATTACAAAAATTAAAATAATGAATATTGCAATTCAATAGATGATTCTAATTAAAAAAATAAACTCAATGCTATGACCTTCCTTAACTTGACAGATATGTATGTATTTTTCAAAAGCATATTTAATTGACATCTACTTGGTCAACTTCTAGGAATAACAACTGCTCAGGTTTCACTCAAAAAAGAAATTATTGATCATGGATTTGTAAATCCTGGCAGATGCTAGACTACTATTCAATGCATTCATCCACTTTTGCTCCAACTTGTTAAATGTATACTTGCTAAGTTCATGTTCCAATAACTATTTATATTAGTCATAGTGTGCTATAACATAAGTAAATTAGATGCTACCACAATGAAAATTTAAATGCCAAAAAAGAAGGCCCTGGTCTCCTGAGAAAATTAAGTTAGATTGTTTGGAATGAACCAGAAGTATGAGCCATTAAAAAGTACTTCAGAAAACTATAATGGTTTGGGATAAGATCATACAGTTTTTAAGTATTATGCAATCATGTTGCTTCACAAATACCTTAAAATCTCAGGTACTAAAAAAAAAATACAATGTTTTATAGGTATGGTTTATGATAAAGAAAAGATGTAAATATCCAGCTAGTAACCCATATTTAAATAAAAAGCCTTGATTGTATAATAAAAATGAAATAAATGAGTGCTTATGTATAAGTTAAAATACAATCTTTAAGGTATAAATCATTGTTAATGATAATAGACTAATGTAAAAAGTAGTTTAAAATTTACAATCGGATGGATCAAAAAAAGATAATGAATCATATAGTATGGTAAAACATTTAATTATTTCCATTAAAGTTAGTAATAAGACAATAATATCCTTGAAGTTAGTTATCATATTTAAAGAATAAAGTATAGATATTAGAATAGCCAAAATTGTCATTTTTAAATATTAAAATTATATTTATAGAAACACTAGCAAATATACTATGAATGCTATTAGAAAATGGAATTTAAGATACTGATTGCAAATATATGTACTTATACACATATATATTATTGTAGATGTATATATATAGAAGTTTTTCCTTGCACAAAAAATAGCCAGGTTGAAATCATAATGGATGAGAGATCACACTAATATCTTTAAAAGATTAAAAAATTAGGAATAAGTTTAACAAAAAATAAACAGGACATATAAAAAGAAAAGCTTGAAATTTTCCAGAGGTAATGATGAATTTCTGGTCAAGTGGCAGTTCATATTTTCAGACTTCCCCACTATTCTAAACACAATAGTATGTAACATACAAAATTGAAAAATTTAAAAAGAAATAGTCATATATACACATACACACCAACATATACACACACAAAAAGTAAGGGTCTCCTAGAGTAGAAATAAAACAGAAATCCAGTGCAATACAAGTATGAAGGCCCTGGTCTCCTGAGCTTGGGTTCCAGAAGCAAGCAGAAACAATTAGGAATTCATTTCTTCCAGCATACTAAGGACTAAAGGTGTCCAATATCAGGTAGAAGTATTAGACCCAGGCTACTTTGTGAAAAGAGGAGCTAAAACAAGATTCACCCACACATGAATGGACATTAAAAGAAAGTAATGGTTTTATTATTGGTCTAGGTCTTATAAGAAGACCTCTGACCACCAAACAGAGCTAAAAGAAACAGACCAGTCTTGTAACTATCACCCGACCAAGTGGTCTTCAGTGGGGAAATCTGGAATTTCCCCCAATGTCATCATGGGATGGACACTTGAGCCAACAATCTAAAACTGGTTGTAGACTGTCAGTCCCAGAACAAAGAGTGAAATAAATAAAAACCCAATAAATAGGAGGGGTTATGCAGAAGGAAAGAGAAAATAATCTACTCAAAATGAGTTTATAAATAAAAATTACAAAACATACTTATCTGTTCATCTCCAGTATGTCCTCTGCTAAACACCCATCAATGGCTTGCCAGGGTGTTCTGTGAACATTGCAAACTTTCCCAGCTCATAAGAGAGCTTTTATGACCTTGTACCAGCCTGTAATCCTGGGAACATCTTTCATGACTCTCCCCTATCACCCATGTTCTAGATGTATTCCATGATGTACATTATACTTCCCGAAATACGACATCTCTCAGACTTTTATGTCTGTGCATAAGCTTCAACTTCAGATCTTCATGACCCCTAATCATTCAGGTAACTCCCAGTTACACTTTAGCTCAACTACACCTTATGGTTTCCCCAGCCCCCAGCTTCTGACTTCTTGCCCCTTCTCCTTCAAAAAGCCTTCACTGACCACCCTTATCTAAATTAGCAGCCTGACCACATCACACTATTTTTTTTTTGCCTGTCTATTTAGTTTTGTGAGTTCATGGAGTAATAATTTTGTTTCTTTTTTTTTGCTCTTCCACATGTTAGTACATCTCCTGGAACATAAATGAATGGATGAATAGAGGATGGGTGGATGGAACTTAGCCATTTATATGGGAATCTTTGCAGTCATTAATGTAATTATTCATCAGAAATTTAAGAAATGACAATATAATGAAAATTTGCTATGCTAGTGGCACACAAGAGAATAGGTAAAAATTATAGAGAAGTATAAATTGCAGTAATTGAAATAAGGAATTTCACTCAACTGTATTATGATTTAGTCTATATTTCATGAAACATTTTCTTAAAAATTCCTGTTAACAGGGATGCCTGGGTGGCTCAGTTGGTTGGAGGACTGCCTTTGGCTCAGGTCATGATCCCAGAGTCCTGGGATTGAGTCCCGCATCGGGGTCCCAGCTCCACGGGGAGTCTGCTTCTCCTTCTGACCTTCTCCTCACTCATGCTCTCTCTCACTGCCTCTCTCTTGAATACATAAATAAAATCTTAAAAAAAAAATTCCTGTTAACAATAATGGAATAGATTTAAACATTTTAATAATATCTAGGAGTGAATCAGCTTGCTTTCTAGATCCCACACAATACAGGTAAGAGACATTAGGGACTTTCCCCCAAGGGCCAAATACTAATTAGTTATATTTAAGAAATAACAGGTTAATGTGAATAATGGAAAAGAAATTAGAAAAATTATAACCTCCAATGTAGCAAAATATCACATATACATCATGTGTTATAAATTTGAGCTTAAAAATAAACATAATCCATCTAGGCAGGTTTTCACTATCAGTTAGCTAAAGGTTTCTGTTTATCTATTGTTATCTAAAGATTATATCCTGAAGATCATTAAAATGGAAGGAAGAGTCCAAGAGCTAGTATCAAATTCTGCTTAGGTGGCAGTCCTTTCTGAGAAATCTGTGCTTTCCAGATACCCATGCTTTTATACCAGCGCTCATTTTACATTATTCAAGCAGTATGGAGAAGAAGGGAGGATGAAAAAGGGAAGGAAGGAAGAAAAAGGAGTAAAAAATATGACTGTCAGAACCCAGATGTCCCTTTCTAAAACTGAAACAAATTTGTACTGTTTTGCCACATTTAATCTTTGAAGAAAACCAAAATACTCTTAGCCCTCAGAATGGAACTTGTGGTGATAATTGTGCCTATCATTTCTGTACCTACTAGACAGAGAAACTGAACATGTAAAGAACATAATCCATACAATCTTCTATGATCTCTCACAATTCATTCATTTTATGGGTAGTTGCTTTGTGACATAATGCACTGTCCCCCCCAAACTTCAGGAAATATCTTAGAACTTGACAGAGTCATGAAACAATCTCTGTACCTGAGTGGGACCTATTGATGTAGTCTGCACAGATCAGTCTTCCAGGAGAGAGAGTGGAAAAAGATAGAAAGTATATCTGGAAGTCAAACAAAAATATCTGGCATGCTATTCAAGTAATAAAATATTTTTTAAAAAACAAAAAAAAAACACAAAAAAAATGTATAATACATATAACAAATACCCCATGTGAAGATAGCACTAGGCCCTGAGAATCCATGGGACACCTGAGCATGCCAAACACCCTCTATGAGTGCATGAAGACTTATCACACTCATTTTTTATTCTACCACCCAGCCCTCTTAACCTTCAACATACACTGAATCTTGAATCATAATTCCCTCTAAATTCAACTTCTAAATTCAAGAGCATATTGGTCTATAATCTCTCAGCACCCAGTTTCCCATGGACAGGTCTTAGGAGTAGTAAATGAAGTCTCTCCTAAATTATTCCCAAAAGAAGGAATCAAGTGCCATAGGAACTCACTCACAGGAAAGAATGGAATATAAGCCTTTTACTGACAGTAATATTTTATTTCTTTGCTTTACCCTCCATTTACTAATGAGGAAATCAAAATTTTGAGAAATTAACTTTCCTAGAAGAGTTTCAGGGGTTTCAAGATATGTAGACCTTCTCATTTATTGATACCCTTGGCATATTATGTCAATAATCTAAACAGAGTTAGAAAATTGTGTGATAGTTGAAGTTTAAATGCATATTACTAAGTGAATGAAGCCAGTCTAAAAAGGCTACATAGTGTATGATTCCAACTATAGGACATTTTGAAAAAGGCAAAACTAAAGGGATGATAAAGACCAGTGATTCTCAGAGTTATGGGAGGAGGGTAGATGGGATGAGCAGGCAGATTTTCAGAGAATTTTTCAAGCTGTGAAACTCTTCTGTATGCCACTATAATATGTGCCCAGTTCTAGGATATGGTGGCCTTAACCTCAGAGGCTTGAACATTACACATCAGCATTTCCTGCTCTTCATTTCAACCTGACACCAGTGGATTCTTTATGTTCACAGCTAGGCTTGTGATTTTTTCCATTTTTTTCTCAACTTGCAGGAGAATTGTGATTTTTTCCATTTTTTTCTCAACTGATTTTTACCAGAATTCAAAATTTATAAAAATATTTAAGTATTTTTCCAACAAATGCCTGGAAGCAATTCCTACATGGAATCAATAGCTAAATGATTGTAGTCTCTTTTTTGAAGGGAAAGAAAAAAAGAAGAGAAAGGAAGAGAGACTGAGGGAGAGAGGGAGGAAAAGAGAGAAAGAAACATATTGATGAAGAGAGAGAGGGAGGGAGGGAGGGAGAGAGAGACAAACAAAGACCAAAGACAGACTAGGAGCTTCAGGGAGGGGGAGACTGAGGGTTGGGGGGCAGAGAGACTGAGGGGGAGGGGGAGGGGGGAAAGAAAGAGAGAGAGAGAAAGAGACAGACTGATGGAGAGAGAGAGAGGGAGGGGGAGAGAGAGAGAGAAACACAGACCAGAGACAGACTGGGGCTGGGGGCGGGGGGGGTTGGGGGGGGAGAACGAGGGAGGGGAAAAGAAAGACTGGGGGAGAGCAAGGGAGAGAGAGAGAGACAGACTGGTGAGGGCAGAGAGAGAGAGAGAGAAACAAAGTTCCATAAATTTAGCAAGAAGTTTGCTTTTAATTGCATTAAAGCTAACCATTACATGTTGAATGGAAAGAAGACAATGAAGAGAGGGAGTATGAGAGCAAGAGACTGATTAATAAGCAGAAATCCTCACTGTGATTAAGCGCACTGTGACAGACCCTAGAGAAATAACAATGAATACAAGACAGTCCTTACCTTCAAGGACATTGCAGTCTAGATATGATAAAAGCAAAAAGTTATGACAAAGTGTGTCAACTATTGTGATACCAGGATGAGGTCATTTCAATGGAATCAGAGAAGGAAAACAACTAAACATGAAGAAAACAAGAAAAATCTATTAGCTCCTAGAGCTCACTTTGTATTCTTTTCAAAATTAGAGTATCTGGCTTCAGTTGGTTTGTTCCCTCAGAAACACGAGTACACAAATATCACCAACAGTGTTCCCAGGATAGCTCTTGCAAGTCCCTTCAGGGCCAAGATCAAGAGACACAAACATTCAAAACAGCAAGTTTCTCATTGCCATTTATCCCCCACCTCACACATGGAAATACTGCTTAGCTATATTTGCTCTCTTTCCAGTTTGAAGCTTTTTCCTAACAGAGAAGGAAGCAAGTAAGAGTATTGAACAGCATGTCTGTCACTCCTATCTGGGATGTACCACAAGCGGCCCCTAATTCCTTCTTTGAGAATTATTCTAGGTTGGCATCTTTCTCAAATCTCAGCATACTTTGAGCCCAGTATATTCATAACATTTTCCTACAGCTTTGAGCCACAACTTTACATTTACCCTTTATTTGGGATGCCTTCCTTTACTTTCCACATGTGGTCTTTAAAAATATCCGAGCTTATCTATAAGTGATCACCCCACCCTCTCCACTCATACACCTCCAATGCCATTTCTCCTCTGTAGGGTCTGTGGTAAATGTGAAACCAAAATGTTTTTCTAGAAATAGCATATTCAAAGTGCTTCCAACAGTAACTAGCTTGTAGTAGAAACTCAATTATCCACTGTTGTTATTAGGTGTTTCTACCTTATTTTAGCTTTGGTTCACTTCGAATCCTTGCCTATGGAATTATAACTTGATTCTCCTAAGTTTCTGAAGTAAACCCATATGAGAAGGCTGGGAATCAGGTCTGGCCAAGTCCACCTCCCTCTTCTTGGCCTATGAAGAGCATCTCTCATGTCTTAGTCACTTCCAATCCAAATTTCCTGACAAATTCTTTAATCAACCCATGTTTTTTTCTTATTGATAAGCCCACAATAGAGTTTCCTTTCATGTTTTCATAATTATTAAGTTTATTGTCACCAAGAAAATTAATATGTACCAATTCCCATTTCAATAGACTTCCAAAAATGTATAGACATTAATTAAAAATTTGCCATGACTTTGTATATTATCTCCTTACCAATTTTGTAATCTTTATCGTGAAAACCTCATTTTCATTCTCTGACCATGCAGGCTTTAAACCATTCCACAGAAATATCAGGTCTGTTTTTCTCTTTTTATATCCTTACCCAGATGTCTCAACCATTCATCATACCTCTGCTCTATTAAAAATGGATTATTTTACAGAAAGGATTCTGACCATCCAACAATTCCTGTGTGTGCACATGTGTGGAGAGTGGTGGGGTAAGGGGTGTTCCCCACCCCATAAAACAATCTTCAAGCATGAGTTGTATATCCCATAACTCAAGCCAATTCTGACACTATCTACCAGAGATTGCATCAGATTCCACAGGTTAAGGCTCAGTCCCACAAGACTGCCTTCCACGTCAGATGACAACTTCAATCTGTTTCACCTGTGCTTCTGACCTAGGCTATAGATTAGGTGTTCCAAGAATGCCCTCCTTAGATTACAATTTAAGGGCTCAGTCCTACAAGACTCCCTCCCTACCCATGTATACACCCTTCAGACACCAATTGCAAGTCCAGGTTTTTCTGATGGAATGGCTATAAATTAGAGCTTCCTTCCCATGACCCCTTTCTTTGAGTTTGATTAATTTGCTAGAACGGCTAGAACAGCTCATGGAACTCGGGAAAATATTTTACTTACTAGATTACCAGTTCATTACAAAAGGGTGTAACTCAGAAACAGTGAGATGGAAGAGATGTATAGGGCAAGATATGAAGAAAGGGCACAGAGCTTCCATGCTCTCTCTGAGCACACCATTTTCCCCAAATCTCCATGTATTTACCAACTGGGAAGCTCTGAATCTTGGCCTTCTAAGTTTTAATGGTTGTTTAATTATATAAGCATGATTTAGTAAGTCATTGGCCACTGGGGATTGAACTCAATCTCAAACCCCTCTTCCTTCCCAGGAGATCCTGGAGGAGAGAGTTTTGAAAGTTTCCACTTTCTAATCACATGGTTGGCTCCACAGGCAACCAGCCCCCTGACCCAGATGCAGTCCAAAAGTCACCTCATTAACCTAACAAAAGACACCTTTATGCTCTCTTCACTCAGTAAATTCCAAGGGATTTAGGAGCTCTTCCAGAAATGGGGACAAAGGCCAAATATATATTTATTATAAATCACATTATCACGTCCTACTGTGTATGCCCTTGCACTCCATGTTGTTTGAATAAGCCATATACTTCTCATTGCCAATATTATATTCCTAAATTTCTACCCATTAAGTCTCAGTACACGAGATACACGAGAGTTTATATTCACCATTCAAATTAAGTTTTCAAGGTCTGTTTGCCATTGACTACCTGAGATGATTGCCAGCACTGATCATTCCTTGTCACTAGCACATCTACCATTATTGTTCTTTGACCTATAGACATCCTCTGTATTTTACAGCAGCTAGAACATACAGCTCTTCATTTTTTCCAAGAATTTCTCATCTCTGCAAGTCTCAGCTTATTTTCACCTGAACAGACTATCCAATATCTGCAGTCTTTCCAATTTTCACAATATGCCCCTCAACTTTGCCAAATTATGACCAAAGGAATCCATTCTTTGAGAAAGAAATGCTTGGAATATCATGAAAAAAAAATCAAAGTTAAAAAATCATAAAATTAATGGAAGAAAATGTCTAAAATAACTCATTTTCTGTGACTTCAGTTTCCTATTTGTAGACTTTTCAGTACTGTTTATGGAAACAACATCTATCTTTGGTTATACAATTGAAACCTACATAAAAGTTATTAGTGGACTTTATTTATGCCAAATTTTTCCATTGTCTTGGATATTTCTCAACAAAATTACCTACCAACTAAGTAAAGGCTATGTTAAAGCTTCATGAGAGGAAAATATCAATCCCCACAATGTGCTATTCCTCCTGGTTTGGAGGACAGAGTTTTCTAATATTTAGAATGGTTCTTCATTGTTTTTGGGATATTCAGATCCCACTCCAGAATGTCTGGTTTCATACTCAGGACACTATAAAGGATTCATGCTAAGAGATTACGCACTGTCTTTGTGTTTTGTTTTGTTTTTGTTTTCTGTCTTTGTTTTTGTTTTGGAAACATTCTCCCACTTACCAATATCTTCATAATTTTAAATCTCCAGTTCCCACAGAAACATTTTTCTCTTGTTTCCTTTTTAAATCACCTCTCCTATCTTGTTTAAGATAATTTCACCTTTTTAATAAGCCACAACATACACATATATTCTCTAAATCTTTACTTCAACTTAAAAGATGGAGATCAGTATATATTCAGAGCTCCTACATTTGTTTCTGGCTTCCGGAGGAAAAATCTAGGCCAATTGCTCTAAGTGATTATTCCCTTTACCAGTTATCTATGGCTATGTAATTACCTCAAAACTTGGTGGCATAGAATAACTATCCATTATTTCTGACAGGTCTTTGGATTGGCCCAGCAATTCTACCACTCTTACCTCATTCACCCATGGTGTTGCAATCAGATGGGAACTGAAATGTCTAGAAGCAGTCCACCTGTGGAATTTCGAAACAATAAAAATGACTAACAGTCGGCCTACTTTTGATTATCACCATGTGCCAATATTTCTGAATAGTATCAGTGATAAATTATTCCTCTCCAGGGGAAAAATAATAGTTGGTCATCTTATTCTTCCAATTGCTATAACAAACTACCACAGACCAGGTTAGTTATAAAGAACAAAAATCAATTTTTCTCAGTTCTGGAGGTTAGAAGTCTAGAGACAAGGCACCAGCATGGTCAACTTCTGGTGAGAACCTGCTTCCTGATTCATAGATGGCCATTCTTTTGAGGTATCCTCACACAGCAGAAGGGATCAAGGAGCTCTCTCAGGTCTCTTAATTTTTCTTAATTTTTTTTATTAACATATAATGTATTATTCACTTCAGGGGTACATATCTGTGAATCAGCAGTCTTACACAATTCACAGCACTCACCATAGCACGTATCCTCCCCAATGTCCATAATCCAGCCACCCTATCCCTCCACTCCCACCCCACAGCAACCCTCAATTTGCTTCCTGAGATTAAAAGTCTCTTATGGTTTGTCTCCCTTCCCTAGTCCCAACTTGTTTCATTTTTCCCTCCTACCCCCCACAACAACCCCCAAACCTACCTCTCAAATTCCTCAGATCATATGATAATTGTCTTTATTTGATTGCTCAGGTCTCTTTTAGAAGGCCACTACTGTCATTAATGAGGGCTCTACCTCCATGACCTAATCAGCTCCCAAAGGTCCCACTTCTTAATACCATCACCTTGGAGATTAGGTTTTAACACATGAATTCTGGAAGGAGAGTTTGTAGCATTGTTTGAATTTCTGAACAATGCTGGAGTATTTGAGTTTTAATAATATATACATAAGCTTCTAATTAGTATATTTTATTACATGTCCTTTAATAAAACATTGTGTTCTACTGGGAAATTAATTTAGAGAATTCACTACAGTTGGTGCCCCAGCACACACAGTATCAGCTATACATGTTTAAGAATAATTTCATAATGATTTAGAATTGTCCAAGCTTTCTTTGTCTGCAGTTTATACCTCCAACCTTCTGGTACTACATATTCTTTTAAGATTTGAAATTAACAATGATATTGAGTTCTGTTTCCTTGTCTTTACAATCATTGCCCAATGAATCCTCAGAGATCTTATTTATACAAAAGCTTGCTAAAGGTGAGACAAAGTAAGAATTGTCAGGCATAATGTTTTTGTTTGGTAAACAATGTTTAATTCATTAATTTAATTAATTTAATTCACAAAATATTTTGCTCTGTTTGACTCTTTCAAATTGATATGTATTCATTATTTTAATTGCCAATTGTTTCTTTAAAAGTAAAATATCAATAAAATTATAATTATTATTGAAAATAATTTTGCCATAGAGGGGAGGAAGGTGTTAAAAAAAATCTTTGAGTGTCAAATCTGCAAGGTACATCATTAGCTGAAAAAATCCAAGACACACTTACTCGTAAGTGTGAAGTTGGTGCCGTCCATTGGGATGCCTGAATCTCTTCCACAATGTTGCTCATTGTCCAGTAGTTAGACAACTTCCTCACAAGATAATCTCAAGGCAGCATTCCTGGAAGGTGAAAGTGGAAGCTGAACGGTCTCTTAAGACCTACAAGCATAAGTAAACTAATTTCACTTTCCCTGCATTTTATTGGTTAAAGCCAGTCATAAGACCAGCTCAGACTCAAGGGATAGACAAATAAACCCCACCTCTGGATGGGAGGGCCTGTAAGTTTTAATAAAATATACATAAGCTTTCTTCAGGGATCTTTTGTAGTGCAATTTAAACACTCTTTAAGTAAATTACTGTAGAAAACTCATTTATTATCTTACCTAGAAACTCTTAGGTTCCTGATGTGGTCGGAGTTTCTGGAAATTCTGCCTTTAAATCTGTCTGGCTGCTCCCCTCTCTCTTTTGGGTAATTACTGCTAATTACCTCTAGGTATTAGCAATTAATACCAATTGACCTCAGCTGCCTACCCCCAGGCTTTGGCATCGTACACACTCATACCCTTAAAGACCAAATTCTTCAAAATCTCTTTCTTGCCTCTTTGACTTCTTTGGCCATTCTTTTCAGAGCTAAATTCTGGGCAGTTTTGCAGGGCATTTAGAGTCTGTCTGTAAGAACTCCCATGGGAGAGGATTATTTTTGCAGCAATTTGGTTTGCCAGTGACAGTAAAAAAGAGAATAAGAACCTAATTAATAAGGATTTGATGTGATTGTAGACCAAATCTGACCAAAGCTAGAAGGAACACTTTTCTGAGCTTTCATTGTCTTTCATTTTGACCATCTTATGGAAAATTCACTTTTAAGTTTTACTATGCTTACTTGCACAGTGGCAGTCGTCTCCTGGTAGATTCTGAGTGCACTAAAGTTAGGGTTCATGTTGCCCTCTATCTTGTATCTTTTACAGCATCTTAGTTTGATAACATGATAAACCTAGTAAATACTTATTGATGAGTAAATGAAAAATTTTTGTATATTGCTATTCCTGATACATCAAAGGAATTTAAAAGTAGAGGTAACCCTTCACCCTCTACACCAGAGGGGTAAATATGACAGAAAATCAACTAATCAAGGGAAGCAATAACTAAATTTGTGGACTTTGATTTTGTATGTGTATAGTCAAGGCCAATTTTTTATCTGCTTAAATTTAAGATCCTCCACAGAAGAAAATCATTATTCCATGTTCCTTGTGGTGTAAATGAAAGACACAAAACACTTTCATTTCCTGAAGGATCCAATAGAAGCAGGAGCATAAAAAACGCTTCCTCCACAGCCACCTTCTGGACCTCTGGACCGTGGCAATCCCCATCTTTGTTCTCGTAGCCTTGTCGCCTTTTCATTTCCTTCAGCTGTTGTATGTCTTCTAGTCTTTTGTCTGCTGCCCAGAGAATTAGTATTATCTTAATGAATAAACGACTGCTTGAGGAAATGAAAGTGTACAATCAATCTTTTTACAAATCCATCTAATGGTTATTTGCAAAAGTAGTGTGGATACTGAAACACTTCTGGTTTTTAAGAACTCAGCAAGAAAAGAAAAATATACCCCAAGATCCAAACTAGTACTGGTTTGACCAAAATGAGTTAATTACATAATTCTGTATTGCTCCACTTAAAATTTGCTTGGTTGTTCAATTGTTATTAGCTTCATCTGTTGATATTACTTAATTTAGTGAATCTCATACTTTAACTAATAACAGAATCACCTGGAGGGCTTGTCAAAACAGAGAGCTAGCCCACCCCCAGATTTTCTGATTTGGTAGGTCTGGGCTGGGGTTCAAAAATATGAATTTTTAATAATTTCCCAAGTGAAACTGATATTTTTCTAGAGACCAGACTTTAAGAACCTTGGGCTTAAACTTATTGCATGTATGGTTTCCCTAACCACACATTCCTCACTCCAGCTCCTCCTTAGACTAAATGGCAGGCACTTCAATAAATAGAATTAAATTATGCTGTTTGAGCTAACCAAATACCATATAATGTTATTATATGTAAGATAGTTTCAGCTCAGGGATAGAAGCAGACAAAGTGTCAGGATCTCTGAAGAAAGACTATCTAGTTCACTAACATCTGCAATTAAGTCTTCGGGCAATTTCCTAGGTAAGGGTTAGGGACATCATGTGAAGAAGGAAAAAAAAATAGGGAAAAAAGTTGCCAGATTAACAATTTTGCTTATTCAAAATACTAAAAATGATGAAGTTTCCATGATGGTATAGAAAGTGTGGGCCCCCCATCCACAGTCTTCAGATTTATATCTTCTTGTCTGCTCCCCTGCACCTTCCAACTTAGACACTTGTATGGTGTCCCCTCACCCCCATATTCTTCAGGCTATTCTGCTGTATTTTCTTTTCTTTTCTTTTTTTTCCCTTTCTTTCTTTTGAAAGAGAGAGAGAGAACATGTGTAAACCAACAGGAGTGGGGAATTATAGGAGTGAGACAGAGAAAGTGGAGAGCAGGAGAGAGAGTCTTAAGCAGGCTCTGCTCCCAGCACAGAGTCCCACATGACACTGGGTTTCACAACACTGAGATCATGACCTGAACCAAAATCACCAGTCTGAGGTTTAACCCACTGAGCTGTCCAGGCACCCCTACTGTATTTTCACTTTCCATCACAGTACAAACAGGCCTTTAACAATCACTTATTGAATGAACAAATGAATAAATATATGGTAGAAATAAAGAAAGGGTACAAATCTAGAAGAGGTGGGTAAAATTATTTTGCTCTGGAGTGGATGTTTTGGCTAAGGCCACTCTTCACCTTTGTGCAGTTAGGAGGTGCCCTCAGGCACATCTGCTGTGTATAGCTGTACAGGGTGTGCACTACTCATGTAGGTTATATGGGGCACCATTCACATAGGTTACAATATGGATGGTGACCCCAAACACTATAGAGAGCCCTATCTGCCTAATTGGACACCGAGGTTCTGTAGAGCAGCAGAGATGCTGAGGGCTAAGTCTGGGCTACAGAGGAACCCTACAGTGTGGACATTAAGAATCAGGGCTTTGGGATAAAACAAATCCTGAATTGTTCTTCCTGTATGCTATGTAGATTTAACTTCTCTCAACCACAGCTTACTGTGCTGTTAAGAAGGTTCAGTAAGATCCTGCTCGTATTTGCATCCTGCAAAATGCCTGGAAATATACCTTTATCACCTGTTTGACCTCTTCTCTCCATGATCTTAACCTGCTTCTGATTTCTGGCAGCTGTGGGAATATTAACTCGTGTTTATTTCTGGCCCTGGAATTGCCCCCTGCCCAACTAATTCAGCCTCTCCCAAACTCTCTCCTGCTGTTACACATGTGACAATTTAGGCCACTTGTGTCACAAAGGAACATATAGGACCAGTACTGTGCTAGTAGATATTTAACAACCAGCTCTCAGTTGGGGGTTGGGGGAAGGGTGGGCAATGCTTTATAGTGTTTGCCAGTTTCTGTGGTGTAAATACTCTCCTAGCGCCAATTACAAGTAACCAACTTGAAATTCACTGAAAACACACTTCAAAAAAACAAAACAAGACACAAACCTATAAACAGCTTTGGTAAGCCCGTGGGAAGCTGCTCAAGCACAGAACCACTAACAATTAGGGGCATCCACCCTTACTACCACTTACTCCTTTCTCCTGGTTCTGCTCCTCTCCTTTCTTTCCTTCTATGATTGTCTGAACAACTTTTTCTTTCCATTTGCCTGACAAGTCCTGGTACTTGCCAATGTCCTTTGGGAATTCCATCAGCTTTGCTTAGCCCTGTTTGCTTCCCCAGGGCTTAAACTTCTGACCTCTACTCTATAGTTAATACACAAAACCGAGAGGGTACCCAAATATTATCACCAAATGAGCTAAGAGTTGACCCTGGGGCCTCACATGAAACTGGCCACCAGAAAAGCTCTGGCCATTAAATATGTACCTAGGATAAGCCAATAATTACCATTTCAGTGTCCTCTATGTTCACAAAGGGATTATAAATTTTCCATGGACTCCTAAATAGTGAGAAAGCAGTAATGGTGAAGAAAAGAGAATTTGATGGCTTTAGTTCTGCAAGCCCCAGGCTGTGCTCAGATTTTCAACTTAAAGTTTTATATGAATATTAATCCCTTTGAATTGTGGATGCAATAGAAGCACCTCTTGTGGACAGGATTATCTCCAGAATAAATATTGGGCCATACCGCCTTCTGAAAGATCTTTCCTTCCACCAGATCTAACCTCCCATCAACACTCTTCCAAAAGCCTTTGTAATCAGGCCTATTACCCAGAATCTTCTCCCAGCTCCAGGCACTGCTGTTAAAAAGAAGAAAAGTGTAACACATGAGTGTATCAAGTTTAAGTGCGTCTTTGCCGAAGTGTGGGAGGCAGAGGCCTCTGAGAGTCACACCACATAAAGGACATTGCGGGATAGGTTCCAATTCAAAGCCTCCTTTCAACTGCTTGAGAATTAATAATCAGGGACATTCAAGAGAGAACAGAGTGATCTGTAGCTGCAGACCAGTAATAATGCTTTTTCAGGAGGATAGTTGAGATGCATTTATAAGTTTTCCTGCCTGGTTTTCAGAGACAGAGAAACACGCTTAGTATGGAGCTCATCTTACTCTTAGATATGAATTGTATAATTCAACTCTCTGGAGTCTAATGCAGAGCAATTGCTTCATATTAGTGCAGCTTCATTATCTGCTCTATACTTTAAATATTCACCTCTCTGTTTGGGTGCTCTCATCTCGTAATAAGAACACTTTGAAATGGAGGCATCATTGTAAAAACCACCTTGGATTTAAACTTTCGGTTGGATAGTTAGTCAAGGCGTGGAACCATCTCTTTAAAAGCCACTGAAACCTGGGGGAGGCCACATAAAACGTTACTTCCAAACAATTTTGCTTTGTGTAATATATATTCCCCATTTTCCTCACTCTGTTTCCATTATTGAATCTTTTAAAAATTTAATTAGAATTATCCTATAGACATGTTGCCTGATTAAAGAAATGGTAATAAGATGATCACTTTGCAGGTGCTGCCTGCTTTAAAAATATATGGAATAAGCTACAATCTTACAGAACAATTAGGAAGTAATTATTTGCTTTAGAAAAAGAACTATTGTGTTACAAAAGGCTTCATGCATTTTTTAAAAATACTCTATTTCAAAAGTGCAGTTCAAATGTTATTGATTTACAACAATGGAAGAGAAGAAAAGAATCAAGGGGAGGAAAACTGAAAAACATATGAAAGATAAAAGGAAGTATTTGGGGTTGGGGATTATAAATGTCACTAACAGTTCACTCAAATACCAATAATGGCATTATAGCCAAAAGTTTATCTATTGCTCAGCTACACCTTCTGCCAGAGTCATTCATGCCTTCACCTGTTCCTCAGCCAACACTGAGTATATCAACAAGGTCAGCCAGCCTGCCACTGAACACTAGGAAAGATTTTCTAGCTTGAGAGCATGCACAAATGCCTCAGATAAGACATAGACCTCTTGGCTAGGGTCTAGATATTCTGTCCAGATTCAATTTCACTAACTCCAGACACAGGCCAAGACTCAACCTCTAAAAGATATATTGCTAAGCTGTTGCCTCCATGCTTCTGGTCCTCGCCTCCTGTCATTGTGTCCCAGGTCCTGTGCCACACTGCACCTTTTCAAGAGGTGGGAAGACACTAAGGTGGAAACAGAAAAGGAGAGGTAACAATGCACCCTTCATTGGTGGATCCCCCTTGCTGAATATGCCACTTATCTGTTCTCTTGTATTGCTTACTCTATATCCCCATTTGCAGAAATTTCCTTGATTGTTGGTCATTTATGACACAACTCGAACTCTTCTCTCAGCCATTGGAGTTTTTGTGGCTGCTCATATATCTACCCAATATTTTCAGTCTTGCTATGAACCAATTTCCTCCTGTCTCATACACTTGCTTTCTGTCCTGCCTGCTTTTTAACTGTGGGAGCATCTAACAAGCTCATTCTCTAATGCCCACCAAATGATCAGGAGGAGCATGATCACAATATTCAAGGCAATCCCATCCCCTCCAGACTTGCTCCCTCCTGTTTCTATTTGGTTCTGGTTTCCTATTTCTAATTGTTGGTGTAATCTCTTCCTTATAGCTCTACCTATAGTAGACCTATTTTATGGTATGTTCTCAGCTCATCATGATTCCCCCTTCTCTAGGAACCTCCTACCTCTTCACAGGGTCAGAAAGTAAACCCTCAGTAGTCAGGTTTGAACCAAAGAGAAGTGGACGTGTAATTAAAACAGGCCAATCATATTTTTTTCCTGGTAAACATATTGAAACTGATAGTGTCTTGCTTTATTGTACTATGACATGTAAACTTAGGAGGTGAGGAAAGTATGACAACATATTTATACGGCATAGCCAGATAGCAGAGAATATCTGTAGGAAGAAGGAAAGAGCAAATATCTAGAAGCTATCCAAGATGAGAGAGGAAGGAAACAGCAAATATCCAGAAGATACCCAAGATGAGAGAGAATATTATAGGCTCCCCAAAGTCCTCCATTAAAAGAACTGGGGCCCAGCAGATTTTCAGATCTAAGGTGAGACTCTCCTGTATCTTCATATATTCTTCAATTTATATTAAACTTTGGTCACAAAGAAGGTTGACTAACTTATCGTCCCAAACTCTCTGGCCACCTTTCCAGTTATAAGTTTTAGCATATTCCACAGGTTTCTAGAGTTGAAGCACTAATTATCCTCTTTACTAAGGGATAGCAAGGTTGAAAATATCCGGTAGAAGTATGAGCTGACACAAAATGTCCAATTGCTGAGAGAAGAACTGTGGGTAAGTGGCTACCTTGGTAATGTGAGCCTAGTTTCTGACCACTTGCCCGCCAAACAGATCCCTCACAAACCTTTCCAATCTTGGGAAGAAAAGGAATAGCATTTTCCCAACACGGGGCTTTTATAGGGAACCTTTCATCTATTATTATGAATGACCCAGAGGGACAGAGCAACCCTAGACTCTGGGGCCCCTCAAAGATGTCCTGGGTATGGGCTGCAGTAACAGATCTTTACAGCCATTCCCATATTATATTACTTTTGGATATAAGTGACTCTACCATTGCCCTGTCATTTATGTCCAGTCCGGCCCTGATCTCCTTCTTCCCTCCCTCTCTATTTTGTAGGTGAGACTTGAGCCTTTATAGCTTCTAGAAGCACCAAATATAGAAAACTGCCTAACAGACGTTTTCATTCTCCAACTTCCTTGCTTTCATCATTCAGTCATCTTTTAAATTAAAAACCCATGAAGCTTATACCCCGAGGAGCAACATATAATGTTTTTGAGTGGACAAATTTTAGCATGTTTCATAATTCTGAACATCAGGATCCTAGCCATAATATCACATCAATTATTGTTAACACATAACAATCTTAATTGACAATTAAATATTCAGCCTTTTGTCTGAAGGATTCAAATAGTACCCTGGACCTCAACATACCAAAGAAACAGGAACTCTCTCGGCTTTATAGAAAAAGAGACCCAGTGACAGAGTGAAGATTTTCCAACTTTAGTTCCAGCTCTCCTTTGACCTACACTCTCTGAATTCCCCTAGTTTTGGGGTAATGTATGCTGTCCTGATAATGCAAAGCATGCAGTAAACCTTGCACTGTAAACATTACTCAGAATTGGTTTCCTGTGCTTCTAGTATTAATTCTGAGAGGCAAAGTGATGCAAAAAACACACAAACAAACAAAACCAACAACAACAAAAACCCCACAAAGCCCCAGCTTGAAAAGTTTTCATGCACAGGGAGGCACTAGGGTATGGTGGAAAGAGGCAATGGCTTATAGAACTAGTTACTAACGAGGCAATGGTTTATAGAACTAGTTATTATCTCTGCACTACCCCAGCCCTGTGGGCTTCCATAAACCATTTAAACTGCCCAAGTGTCTGTTTCCTCATCTATACATTGGAGTTAATAATAAACTCCTATTTGAGGGGCTTTCCACAAGAATCAAATGACAAAATGAGGAGCAAATGATTTGCCTGACATAGAGTTATAGGGAGAGAAACCACCACTGTTCAAGCCTTCTTTAATTTATTCCCTTAGAACTTATTATTTGACCCCATTAGAAACTTTCTATTTCAGTTTAACTTTGTCATTTGGTTAAACCACTAACCAAAATGTCATTTTCATCTCCTCAACGGGTTGCCCAAAATATGAGTAGAAAAATAAGACCCATCAACTAAAAGCCATAATGTCTGCAAAGAAATGATGAAATGCTAGGGCATGAGGTAAGGCTAACACCATCCTAAAAATGGATCAGAGATGAGATAATAAATGCAAAAGAGCTCTGAAAGTATAAAGCATTAAACTATTATGTGTTGTTACTATTAATGAGGATGAGTTGGGTTTGGGTGACAGTATTTTGTGGCTGGGCCCAAGGTCACAGAGTCAGACCTCAGACATTGCATAGATGGTTGCTGTTCTGACTATGGAACAAATGCCCTGTCATCCTCATCCCTGTATGGACCCTATTACTCATGCTGCTTTGTCATTCTTGTTTGAAGGCTTTTGTTGATTTCTGAATAGGGTTATATGAAGTTTTCTTTCACATCTACTCAAAAACACTGGAAAACAATATATCCACACCCTTGATGTGTGTCATTTAATCTGTGGAGTTTCTTTAAAATTTTTTCCATTTCATTGAACTTAAACCTGAGAGGACTAACCTCTAAGTCAGAGGTCGACTCTACTTAGAAGAAATAAAAGTAGACGATACGTTGGTTACTGGACATGACTCAAGTAGCCATGGCCACCAAGCAAGTGGGTGCTGGTGCCTTCCGTACTTCTCTTATAAAATGATTTTAAAGTGCCCACAATGACCAACTCAGGAAAAAAGGGTCACATTTGTAACTTCATTTTCTTGTTTCTGGCAGTCTTATCACAGAAATGAAACCTTGATGTTCTTTCTCTAGTCTTCTCTGTCTCTTTCCCACCTGCTAAACCACTACTCCTGAACCAGCATTCTTATCCATAGACTAAAGCCCTAAGACTATGCAAGTTCAAAACAAACTGCTGTAGATGAGTGGTGCACTGAGAATGTCTTAATTTACCACCCCGCTTCTTGTCTTCATTTATGCTAAAAGCACAAAAATAGTTAGAATGTTTGTATGTTTTTAGTTAAATTTACAAAAATGACAACCACTGGTTCTAAGGATCTCTATACTAAGTGTTCCCCAGCTTTGAATGCCATACTCGAATAATAAAGGCCCAAACTAAAAGCATCAGGGAATTTGAAGGGACCTGAAAGATCACATCAACCAGTCTCGACAGTTTACAGATAACAAAGCTGAGATCCAGGAGAGAGAATATGCTCACTGTTTATGGTCTAATCTTTCTGGTCTACTACTATTTTCATCACATGCTGAAGGTTCCCTTGACCCCCAAATTCCAGCCTTACTCCCAGCACTGACATATCACATCTTTGTTCTCCAGGTATTCTAAAGGCAGGGAAACTAATGAAGAATCATCAGTGGAGTTTTTAAAAATATGTTATCCTATTCATCTATTTTTACATATACGAGTCCTTTGAACAAGTTGCCTTGAAAATTTTAAGATGTTTTAGATAGAAGGTAGCACAAGGTCATAAGAATTAAAGTATGTATTTACTTAATTATGAAAAATATTCATCATTGATATTAGGCAAATAGCAAAATGAAGTAAAGTATCAAGGATTTGGAGAGGGTATCATTACTCCCCCACTGTTAAGTCACAGCATGGTAAATAGACTATTCGGAAACGAACACTCTCATAAATACATATATGCCATCCTGAGTACCCCTCCATTTCAATAACACTAATTGCCCTTTTTTTTCCTTGCTGCTCCTAGCCATATTTCTTGGAAAACAACAGCTGTGTTTATTCAAATAGCAGCATACTGATGACTTGATGATAGGGTAATCTGCTGGAATTCCAAGTGTGACGGTCCCAGAGACAACTTCTCAGCACACAAGAGAAGTATCCTTTGCGTACTACAAATCTTTGGAAATGAATCCCTACTTTGTTAGCACATGGAATTGGGTGTTCTTTATTTCGGCTGGTTACAACATTGAATTTCTTCCAGCAAGTACCATATATTTTGGTTCTTGCAGAATAATCTTCCTGTGCATCATTGTCCAAAAGTAATCTGCAACATGAACATTTTCACTCTAACAGTTTCTAAGCAAAGGGATGAAACAGTACCTTGAATTACAATGAAAACAGCTGCAAAATTTGGTTCAAATTCACGACAATAAATTCCATTTGTTGGTATCTCTGAGTTAGTGGGTACAAGAGGGGATAATAAAAGCTTCAGAAGCCATTTACTGGAAAAACAATATAAACAAACAAACAACAACAAGAAAAACAAATATCCCTGAGAATGTAATTAATTGAAGTACAAAATTAATTTCTGAGAGTAGCAGGGGTTAAACTTCAAGAAGTTTGTCATCTTCTTTAATAAAGATCACTTGAGATAACTTTACACTGAATATAAGATTTCTAAAGAGTATTTAGAAATTAGACAAATTCAAAATAGGCTAACTAACATTTTTAAAGTAATGATGTAATTGATCTCTTTTAATAATAAACTTCATAATTCAGGAAGTTTTCACTTTGTTCTTGAGATGACATTTATCAAGAACTTTATTTTTTGTAGAAGGCATTGTCAAATCAACTTAAAAAGACAGCCCTGTTGCACTGTTTATATACAAAGTAACAGCTAATATACATGTAACACAATTGAGACTCTTTTAAGTGATCAAATACATTAGCTCTTTATATGAAGTGGGTCTTTCATTTCTTTTCTGGGAAATGGGAAACCTGAATCACAGAAATATTTTCACTTGTACAAGGCCATGCAGCTAGGAAGGGATGGCACTGAGATCCCAAATTATGCCTCAGGCCATATAATCCATGTTCTTTATTAGGACACTATACTCCTCTCAAACTAAGCATAACATGCAAGAAAAACAACATACCAAGTATAAAAGGCAAAATTTTACAGTTACAAATAATCTGTTTAGATTAAAGAAACATGTTAAAAGAAAACAAAGAAACAAAAAACGTGTTAAAAGACACTAGAAGTTGGGGGACTTACTAAACCAGAAAATTTTTTTTAAGATTTTATTTATTTATTTGACAATGAGAGAGTGAGCACAAGTAGGGGGAGCAGCAGGCAGAGGGAGAAGGAGAAGCAGGCTCCCCGCCCAGCAAAGAGCCTATTGTGGGGATCAAGACCCGAGCCAAAGGCAGACACTTAACAACTGAGCCACCCAGGTACCCCCAGAAAATTTTTTATGTACAGACATACCTGATGCAAAAGTGACTCAAAATCGATCTTGGAAGCTTATCTCCAGTAAGAAATTGGACAGTTTTCCAAAAAACAAGCTAACAACAACAACAACAATAAACCTATTCTCTGTATTTCCTAAAGAAAGAAAAGGGAAATGGTTTCTAAGAGAGTCCATTTGGGTTAGACTTTCAGAAGATATTTTCTGTTTGCCAAAAGAAGTTCCTAAAAAGATTTACAGAAATTGTCCTTTTAGATACTATGTTTGTATTTAGTTTTGCTGGTTTTGTTTCTTAATGCAGAAAAATGATACAGGACTAAAACACTTTGGTGAGTCCCTTAAAAAAGATTTATTAATGGTCTCCATACCCCATGAAGATAATTCTGTCTTTAGAATAAAATGGAATGAGAACTCAATTCAGCAAACAGTGAAGTCAACTGTTTCTTTATTCATTCTGGATGTCCCTTGGAATATTCTCAACACCACTAAACAAAATCCAAACCTCTTTTGTGTGAACTATATCTTTATTATAAATTTCAGATGGAAGTTTTTAAAAACAGAATGTCAACTTCAGACTAAAGTGGCCTTTAGCTAGCACTTATGACAGAACCCTTCCTAAATTTGAATGAAAAACCTTAAGAAAGTAGAGAAAATTGTAAAACCCTTCTTTCTCAATCTCGGTCCCTCTCTCCCACATAAAAATATACACACACAAGTTGGCTGTATATCTATATACATATAGACACATACACATATATGTGTGCTTATATATAAATATACATACATATATATATGCATGTGCATAATTATCTGTGTGTTTGTGCTGTGTGTACAAAATGAGAATGATGGTATGCATAGGAAACAAAAAATAGAAACTAACTCTCAGAATTATAGAGGTTCCCAAGGAAGAAAACAAAATGAATGGAATTGAGGCAATAAGTAAAGATACAACAACAACAACAAAAAATTCTAGATCTAATAAAAAGTCATACACACACACATACACACACAGTTCACCATGTTCTAGGAAAGATACCTACCTAGAGAGAAACCCTTAAGAAATATTTACATTTCAAGAATAAATAAATCTCTCATAAACATCTAGGAAAAAATAATATATTCTACACTCAGAGGAGCAAAGTTAAAGTTAGAATCAGACTTCTATTCTATCCAGGGGTGGCAAATGGGAGAAATGGGGAAATACTGGTCAAAAGGTATTAACTTCCACTTATAATATGAATAAGTTCTGGGAATCCAATGTACAGTATGGTGTTAGTTAACAACACACTAACTAATAACAATTAGTTAGTTAACAATACAGCATTAAGGGGTGCCTGGGTGGCTCAGTGGGTTGGGCCTCTGCCTTCAGCTCAGGTCATGATCTCAGGGTCCTGGGATCCAGATCTGCATCAGCCTCTCTGCTCAACGAGGAGCCTGCTTGCCCCCCTCTCTCTGCCTGATGCTTTGCCTACTTGTGATCTTTCTCTCTCTGTCAAATAAATAAATGCAATCTTTTAAAAAATACTGCGTTGTATGCTTCAAAGTTGCTAAGAGAATAATGTTCGCAGCACACACACACACACACACACACACACACACACACACAATATGGTAGTATGTGAGGTGATAGATATGTTAACAAACCTCATTATGGTAACCATTTCACAATATATACATATATCAAATTATCACATTGTACAACTTAAACTTATACGATGTTATACGTCAATTATATCTTAATAAAGCTGGAGTAAATCAATTTCTATATAAACACACATGGACACAGAAAACTAAAAACATAATGCAAATCACAATCATCCAAAACAAGATACTTAGGTATAATTATAACAGAACATGTACAGGACTCCTATGTGGCAAACTACACAAGGCTGATGAAAGAAATCAAAGACCTATAGAAATGAAGAAATATGCTGTGTTTATGCAGTGGAATATTTTACATAATGAAGATATTAGTTTTCCCCAAACTGATAAAAAGTATAATGCAAAAAGTATAATACAACTCCTATCAAAGTCCCAGAAAAATTGTTTGTAGATACAGACAAGACTATTCAAAAATTTATATGGGAAGACAAAGGAACTGGAAGAGTTAAAATACGTTTGAAAAAGAATAAGTAAGGAATGAGTACCCAATTTCAATTTATATAACCATAGTAAAGACTGTGTGGTACTGGTAGGGCAACAGACACATAGATCAATTAGAACAGATTACAGAAATCAGAAGGAGACTAACACAAATACAATACACTGATTTTTGACAGAAAGGCAAAAACAATACAATGGAGGAGGGAAAGACTTTTCAAAAAAGGTGCTGGAATAATTGGATATCCAAATTAGGCAAAAACAACATAAAATAAACAAAATAATACAAAAACCTCTGACCTAAATCTCATACAGTACATAAAATTTTACTCAAAATGGATCACAGACTTAAATCTAATAACAAATTAAAAATTTTTTGGAAAAATTATGAGAGACGATCTTTGGGACTTGACATGAGAGTATGATCCATAAAAGGAAAACTTAATAAATCAGACTTCACTGAAATGAAAAACTTGCTCTGAGAGTGACCTTATTAAAGAGAATGAAAAACAAGCTCCACACTGGAATAAAATATTTGTAAATGACACATGTGACAAAGGACTAGTATCTAGAATATACAAAGAACTCTCAAAATTCAACAATAAATTATAATAATAATAACAACAATAATAATATCATTAAGAAAACAGGCAAACATGTATGACAGATCACCAA
This sequence comes from Meles meles, assembly GCF_922984935.1. NCBI lineage: Eukaryota > Metazoa > Chordata > Mammalia > Carnivora > Mustelidae > Meles > Meles meles. The sequence continues at coordinate 84,313,411 of NC_060074.1, read as the reverse complement.
AAAGGATATATAAATGATAAATAAATGTATGAAATAATGTTCAATACAGTTAGCCATTAGAGAAAAAACAAATTAAAACAAGATCTTACTACACACCTCTCAAAATGATTAGCACTAAAAAAAAGTGATTAGCATTAGATGCTGTAAAGGATGATGAAAACTCGATCACTCCTACATTGATGATGGGGATGTAAAATAGTAATTCAGTCACTCCGGAAAATACTTTGACAGTTTCTTTGAGAAAAAAACTAGACATATGGGGCACCTGGGTATCTCAGGCAGTTAAGCACCCAACTCTTGGTTTTGGCTCAGGTCATGATATCCTGGGTTGTGACATCGAGCCCCACGTCAGCTCCATGCTCAGCAGGAGGAGTATGCTTGAAGATTTTGCCCCTTCCCTCCACTCTTTCTCTAAAATAAATTTACTCCAAAGATACAGATGTAGTGAAATGAAGGGGCACCTACACCCCAGTGTTCATAGCCACAATGTCCACAATAACCAAACTGTGGAAGGTGCTGAGATATCCAACGACAGATGAGTGGATATAGAAAATGGTACACATATATATGTGTGTGTGCATGTGTGTGTGTATACACACACATATTTATACATATATATATACATTTACATATATAAATAATGGAATATCACTCAGCCATCAGAAAGGATGGATACTTACCATTTACATCAATGTGGATGGAACTGAAGGGTATTATACTAAGTGAAATAAGTCAATCAGAGAAAGACAATTATCATATGGCTTCACTCATATGTAGAATAGAAGAAACAGTCCAGAGGACCATAAGGGAAGGAAGGGAAAACTGAGTGGGAAGAAACAAAAAGGGAGACAAACCTTGAAAGACTCTTAACAATGGGAAACAAACTGAGGGTTACTGAAAGGGAGGTAAGTGAGGGGATGGGGTAACTGGGTAATGGGCATTAAGGAGGGCACATGATGTGATGAGCACTGGGTGTTATACACAACTGATGACTTTTGAAAACTTATCTGGAACTAATGATGTACTCTGTGTTGCCTAATTGAATTTAAATTTAAAAATAATATTAAATAAATAAATATGATTTTTTAAAAACAAATGAACAAAAAAAAACTAAACATGTATCTATCATAAAACCCAGGCATTACAATCCTGGGTATTCATCCCCCAGATAAATAAAAATTTATGTTCATACAAAAACCTATATATGAATGCTCATAGTAGTTTATCTGTAATAACCAAAAACTAGAAACAACCCAAATGTCCTTCAGTGGAGATACAGTTAAGCAAACTGTGGTACATCCATACCACGGACTGCTACTAGTAAAAAGGAACATATGGCCTATAAACCTATATAGATCTTCAGAGATTCACCTGAATGAAAAGCCAATCTTAAAAATTTCTATAGTGTGATTCCATTTATGCAATATTCTTAAAACAATTAAGTTACAGAGATGGAGAACAGATTAATTGTTGCCCCAAATTAAGGAGGGAGTAAACACAGGAGGAAAGTGGGTATGGTTTTAAAAATGAAACATTCCTGGTATTGATGGAAATGTTTTTGATTTTGACTATATCATAGCCAATATACTGGCTATTATACTGTAGTATAGTTTTCAAGATGTCAACCTTAAGAAAACTGGATAACTAGTACATGGGACTCACTGCATGTGAATATACAATTATGTTAAAATAAAATAAAAATTTAATTAAAAAATATGTATTTGTAAGACTTTCCATAATAAAACTCTGATAACCACATCTAACAACCAACACTGAATTGTGGAATTATAAACCAATATTGTTCATGAATATTTATGCAAAAGTCTAGGTAAAAATACTATCAAATATAATTCAAAAGAATATTAAGGTAATAATTTCTTAGCACAGGATTTATTTGATGACTACAGAGAGTTTGATATGAGAATATTTATTAAGCAAGATCATAACATCAATAGGCTAAAAAAATTATCCCAATAGTTTACTAATAGGCATTTATGATGGTTAATTTTATGTGTCAACTTGACTGGGCTAAGGGATGGCCAGATGGCTGGTAAAACACTATTTCTGGGTGTTGTCTGTGAGGGTATTTTTGGAAAAGATTAGCATTTGATTCAGTAGACAGAGCAAAATGTGGGTATCACATTCAATCTGGTGAGGACCCAAACGGAAAAAAATGCAAAGACAGGGTGAATTCCATCCCTCTCTCTTTGCTTGAGCTGGGTCATATCTTCTCCTGTCCTTGGACAATGAAGCTCCTGATTCTTGGGCCTTTAAGACTCTGGGACTTACACACATGGCCTCTAGGTTGTCAGGCCTTCAGATTTAGGCTGACTTATACCACTAGATTTCCCAGTTCTTCAACTCACAGATGGCAGACTGTGGGACTTCTTGGCTTTTATAACCATGTGAGCCAATCCTACAATCTCCTTTTGTATATCCCTATATCCCATTGATTCTCTTTCTCTATACAACCCAGACAAATACAGCATTCAACAAAACCCAACATACATTACTTATTAAAAAATATACAACACTATGGCAGAGATTTGTTATTTATTGGGTAATAAATAATGACTCTAATAATTAATAAATAAATATTGACTCTAAGGGGGTGTAAGTCTATGACTAGTTCTCAAGAGTCTAAATAGAAGAAGGAAGGTAAGAACCATTATGCCCTCTTCAGAGTCAATCTCATTTAAATGGCTGGAAGTAAAAACTTACAGCTGGTAGTTAGAATTTGGAAGCAGCTCAGGTCTGAGACACTATTTGGAAAATAAACACATAGGAGCCAGACCTATTATGTACTATACAAATAAGGGGTAAATCTTTGTTGTGTTAAGCTGTAGAGATTATAGGATTATTTGTTATTGCAGCATAGCCTTGTGTTATATAACTAATATAAGTGGAACAGCCCTCAATTACCATGATAAAGAATATCTATTTTGAACCAAAAGACAGCATCATATTTGATGCTTTTTTTTTAAACAAACTATTTATAGGATAGAAAGAGCATGTATGAGCAGGCGGAAGGGCCGAGGGAGAGGGAGAGAGACTCTTAAGCTGGAGCTCCATATCATGACCCTGAGATCATGACCTGAATGGAAATCGAGAGCTGGATGGATAAAAGACCTAAAAGTGAGATAGGAATCCATCAAAATCCGAGGAGAACACAGGCAGCAACCTCTTTGATTTTGGCTGTAGCAACTTCTTGCTAGACACATCTCCAAAGGCAAGAGAAACAAAAGCAAAAGTGAACTATTGGAACTTCATCAAGATAAAAAGCTTCTGCACAACAAAGTAAACAGTCAACAAAACTAAAAGGTAACATATGGAAGGAGGGGAAGATATTTGCAAATAACATACCAGACAAAGGGCTAGTATCCAAGATCTATAAAGACTTTATCAAACTCAACACCCAAAGAACAAATAATCCAGTCAAGAAATGGGCAGAAGACATGAACAGACACTTCTCCAAAGAAGGCATACACATGGTTGACACATGAAAAAACTGTTCAACATCACTAGCCATCAGGAAATTAAAAATAAAATGCACAGTGGAATACCACTTCACACCAGTCAGAATGGCTAAAATTAACAAGTCAGGAAACAACAAATGTTGGTGAGGATAAGGAAAAAGGGGAACACTTTTACACTATTGGTGGGAATGCAAGCTGGTACAGCCACTCTGGAAAACAGTACGGAGGTTCCTCAAGAAGTTAAAAATAGAGCTACCCTATGATCCAGCTATTGCACTACTAGATATTTACCCAAAAGATACAAATGTAAAGATCCAAAGGGGCACATGCACCCCAATGTTCATAGCAGCAATGTCCACAATAGCCAAACTGTGAGAGGAACTGAGATGTCTATCGACAGATAAAGATGTGAAGTACACACACACACACACACACACAGGAATATTACTCAGCTATCAGAAAGGATGAACACTTACCATTTACATCAACATGGATGGAATTGGAGGGTATTATGCTGAGCAAAACAAGTCAATCAGAGAAAGACAATTATCATATGCTTTCACTCATAATAAACAGTGCAGAGGATCATAGGATAAGGGAGGGAAAACTGAATGGGATGTCATCGGAGAAGGAGATAAACCATGAGAGACTCTTAACTATGGGAAAGAAACTGAGGGTTGCTGGAGAGGAGGTCGGTGTGGGGATGGTATAATTAGGTGATGAACATTTAAAAAGGCACATGATATGATGAGCACTGGGTGTTATATGCAGCTGATGAGTTATTAAACTCTACATCTGAAACCAATCTATGTTGGCTAATTGAATTTAAATTTAAGGGTGCCTGGGTGGCTCAGTGGGTTAAAGCATCTGCCTTCGGCCCAGGGTCCTGGGATCAAGCCCAACATTGGGCTCTCTGCTCAGCAGGGAGCATGCTTCCTCCTCTCTCTCTGCCTGCCTGCCTCTCTGCCTACTTGTGATCTCTCTCTGTCAAAATAAAAAAATAAAAAAATCTAAATTTAAAAAAATGTCTTTGTGATCTTTGGGAAAACGGTTAAGGAAAAATACCTGATCTCTCTCTTAGTAATTCAAAGTGCATGTTTGCATATTAAAGATTGAGAAGTCCTATACAAAAGAAACCTCTATACCTTATTGAACTCAACATCTCACATACTTATTTGACAACAGAAATCTTTCAATTAGTGGTACATCTATTCACCAATGTATTTTTATTTTACAGAATAGGTTGAAGAAAATAAGACAATAGAAGAATTTCCATGAGACTCAGAAAATATATGAGAATGTCCACTGTTTTTGCTGGGCTAAGATTTATGCATAAGGACTCTTATCATATCTCTATTTATACTATATAACAAATAATACATAAATGTATATATCTAAACAGATATATTCAATCAATAACTATATATGCAATAAATATAAAACAAATTAATAACACTTCAAACAGCACTGAAAGGCTGAAAAACACTACGAATTGCTAGATTAAGACAGCAGGATACAAAGCTATATGTATAGTATGGACCAATTTAATATGCAAACACACAGACACACACACACACAAATACTAAAATATTAATGGTAATTATTTCTAGAAGTTGAAATCATGGGCAATTTTTTACTTTCTTCTTCATACTTTTCAATATTCTAATCAGAAATAATAAACATTATTTTTAGAAAAAGAAATAGAACATTTCCTACCTTACAAAGTTTCTGCTTTGTCCTTCAGCTGGCACATTATTATTAATAATAATGCTTATTGAGCAGGAATAATCTCTTTTCAGCATGAAACATCCCGTATTCATGCAAAAATAATCTTAATACTTATTATTTTTAATGAGAAAAATGTGCTCAGGTTGAATAATTCTTATCAAATACTTGATATGACTATGTAAAGGAGAACTTGACTTTGTAAAAAACTATGCTATACGCCAAAATGTTACAATTGCCAATAAGCTATGGAGAGGAAGAGAGAGGTTGACAGCTAGCAGCAAAAAGAGTGGCCTAAAGATCTAGAGGGTCCATCCCAATGAGTGTGACCTAGAAGTAGGTCCTAATGCCAATAGATTCCTAGTGTCACTACTGCCACCACCAACACACACGCACACACACATTCATATTTCACACCACAAGTTTCTTATAGGGCCTCCTCCTTTTTTCTGTCCCATAACTTCTTCAAAGTCTGCAGTTGCCCATTTTCAACTTCCATTATCATCTTCATCTAAAATTCTTCTGCTAAAATAAATACTTGAGAACATTTTCACTGCAGTATTTCCAAGACAATTTTATGACCAACTGTAACTTTGCTAGAAGCTAACTCATTACTTCATTGTCCTCATTGGATTCAACTTCAAGGCATATTTCAATATTAAAAGCCCCTTGTGGATATATGTTGTCTCTTTAAGTAACATTTCCACCATAGCCTCCAGATTATTGGAGTGGAATATTATATATGTTTTTTGTTTCTCTTTTTTTTTCTTCAATTCTACCTTAATTTTTTTTTAAAGATTTTATTTATTTATTTGACAGAGAGAGAGCTCACAAGTAGGCAGAGAGGCAGGCAGAGAGGAGGAAGCAGGTTCCCTTCGGAGCAGAGAGCCCGATGCGCGGCTCGATCCCAGGACCCTGAGATCATGACCTGAGCTGAAGGCAGTGGCTTAATCCACTGAGCCACCCAGGTGCCCCTCTACCTTAATTTTTATTTGAACTTTGAAACTCTGATATGAAACATCATAAATGGTGTTGGGATATATAGTCCCTCAAAGACCTTATGAACAATGAAATTGTTATCTCCTCGTAGAATTAGACAGCTCAATGAAATAAGCTTATAGCATTCCCCTATTTTGCTCCTTTTCACATATATTCAGTTTTCAAAGTGTTATAAAGTGGTGTTTTTAAGAATTAATATTGTGCCCTCTTTTAGTGATCTTTCTGTTTCAGGTTCTAAAAGAAAGAAAAAACAGATCCATTATAGCATGCACTTACATTTCAATCTTTTCTGTAGGTTTTCTGTAATAAGTACAAGGAAAACAGCCTTTGTCTATTCATTGGATCACAGTACAATGCAGAAGAAAAAATACAGCCTTGGAGTCAGATCCAGGTTCCAGCCTCAGTTCTGTTGAATACATTTAATGATTCTCTGTTACATCCTTTACTCTCTCTAAGCCTCCATTATTTTTCTGTAATGAATGCAATGAAAGTATAAAACTACCTGCCTTATAACTTTTAATGGTGAATAAATAACATTGATTAAATGTGCTATACAGCTATGCATCATTGTTAATAATTAAATTTTTTCCAAAGTTAATTATTTTCATGCTAGTTTGATCTATTATCGCTAAAAAAACACTATTCCCATTGTGCCTAACAGATTCCAATGGAAACTCACACAGCATAAGAGAAAGAAACACTTGCCACCTTGGAAAAGTTGTATAAAATATAGTTGGTATTTAATTTTAAATTGCCCACTGACCTTTCTAAATCCTAGACTGGGGGCAACTGCTTTTAAAGGTCATTTACGACATTGTCAGTATGAGATTTTAAAATATTTTCTTAACCCCATCTTTAATAACGTCCATAACAAAGTTAGCTAGGAAGATCTACCATAGGATATATCTATAGATAGATAGATAGATAGATAGATAGATATACACACACATATACTGACACATACACATACAGGTAGGTTGGATTCATATATAGAGATACGTGCATATATGTGTGGATGGATGGATAAATTAAGCATCATAGATTCTTCCCCTTCTTTGTTATTACCTGCTAGAAGTATATCCTGCATAATTATATACACCCATGCATTGAACACTTTGTGAACTACTGACAGTGAATTTTTTAACTATTTAACTTTAGATAGGTACTAAGGATAGATAAATAAAGTTTATTATTATAGTAGATAATAAATAGACAAACAAAATAGACCAAAAAAAGACAAATACATTATAGAAAATCACAAAATGTACTCTAAAGCACGAAATCTTGCATGTACATTATCCACTTTTTTTTTAAGATTTTATTTATTTATTTGACAGATAGCAATCACAAGTAGACAGAGAGGCAGGCAGAGAGAGAGGAGGAAGCAGGCTCCCTGCCGAGCCGAGAGACCCATGTGGGGCTTGATCCCAGGACCCTGGGATCATGACCCGAACCGAAGGCAGAAGCTTTAACTCACTGAGTCACCCAGGCACCCCTATTATCCACTTTTTAACAAATTTTCTATTATTATTTATTAATGTAATACGTTGATAGTTTTCTGGGAAATAAAGCTCCATTTTCCTCTGTCAGACTTTCATGTTGACAGTTTTGATCTATCATTATTGTAGCAAGATAGCAGACTTCACTTTGAAGCTAAGAAAAAGCAAACTGAGATAGAGTGAGAAACTGCTTTAAATGACCACGAGTAGTTCCCATAGTTTGTTGTGGGGAGGAAATGGAGGCAATTGCACCTATTACATTGTCAGCAGGCATACTACTAAGATTAATCTATTTTGACCTTTGTTCACATTCCATCTGCTCTCATGACTAGGGTGAGTTTACAGGTTCACGATGAGTCATGCTTCATTTACATTCTCAGAAACATTTGCAGTTTGGAATAGTTGACAGTAACATACCCCAATGTGGAAACCCAGAGTGAGTGAAGGATTTTCTAAAGATGTTTCTGTGACTTTATGTAATGTGATGGAGGTAATATAGTGGAGTTCCTGCTGAAAAGACCTCAGTGTTCTCAAGTAGCCCAGATCCAGCCATGTCATCATTGAATTGACCCCTGGCCAAACCATGACACATTCCCAGTAAAGGTGAAATCAATTAAAATAAATACCAGAAGCAATCTTGTAAAGGTGATAAACTACAAACTCTCCCCTCTAAGCAGAAGTGCATGCTGCAGGAGAAAAGCAGGTCACTCCCTTTCCTTAAGGATGAAGTTTAAATCCAAGAAGGCACATCTAGTAGAGATAGAACAAGAACCAGATTTCCAGGCTGACATCTACATATGAAAATCTGTCTTTGGGATGAAAGGTAGAAACACTCCATTCTCTTCTATCACTTTCCAGTCACATGAACCATCCAAAGCAGAATGAGAAAAACTGCCCCTACACTAGAAATGACTAATCAATCATATATATATATATATATGATTGATTAGTCATTTATATATATATATATACCAAGTAATCACCCCTTACTAGGTGCTTCACCTCAGTCTCTTTAACAAGTTCTCCACATTTTTTTTTTTATTTCTAAGCAGTGGAGAACTCAGTCTTTAACATCTCTTCACAATCTATACTTAATGGATGCTTTATCCAATCCAGAATTTTAAATATTATCTATCCACAGGAAAAAAATGTCCAAATCTTATCCTTAGCCCTGGGAGCTTAACTACAAACCTATCTACTTGACATCTCCACTTAGATATCCAATAGGCATCTTATCCTTAGACAAAACTCATTGTTTGACTTTCTCTTCCCACCCGTCTTGCAGTTTTCTTTTATTTCAGTAACTGACACTTTTATCCTGCAACTTACTTAGGCCAAAATTCTAGTAGTCATTTTTTTTTTAATTTTATTTATTTAGTTGACAGAGAGAGAGGTCACAAGTAGGCAGAGAGGCAGGCAGAGAGAGAGGGAGAAACAGGCTCCCCACTGAGCAGAGAGCCCGATGCAGGGCTCCATCCCAGGACCCTGAGATCATGACCTGAGCCGAAGGCAGAGGCTTAAACCACTGAGCCACCCAGGCACCCCTCTAGTAGTCATTTTTGATTCCCCTCTTCTTATCAATAAATCCTTCAGCAATAGTGTCAACACTTCCTTGTATTATGTCCAAATCCAACCACCTCTCGATGCCTTGCTTGAAGAGTTGTACTAGTCTCCTAACCATCTCACTAATTCCACACTTGCCTTCTCATGGACAATTCTATAGATACAGAAACCACAAATACACCTTTAAAATAAAAGTCTAACCATCTTACTCCTCTATCTACAACCCATCAAAGTCTCCTCATGTCACCTGAAGGAAAATCCCACATGTGTGCCAGGGCATACAAAGCCCTGGTTATCCTAGATGTATGCTAGGGCATTGTCCTCCAATCCTACTTCATATCAGTTCACTCTGACCCACCCATCCTGCTCTCCTTGTTCTTCCTCAAACACTGTCAGCACACTCTTACTTTGGGTCCCTCTGTATAGAAGGCTCTTCCACCAAGCACCTCACTTCCTTCAGATCTCTACCCAAAGGTCACCTCCCTAAAGAGACTTTTTGTGATTAGTACGTGCCTTTCTCCTCTTGCTTTATTTCTTATCAGAATACTTACCACCATCAGACATAGTTTGTGTTATTTTTTTATATTTTTGTCATTTTTCTCCCTTCACTAGAATATGAGCTCTTTGAAGACAGGAATTTTGTTTATTATAATCACCACATTGTGCTCAGAACTTTCACAATGCCTGGCACAGAAAAAAATACCTAATCCATACTTTAAATGAACAAGCATATCAATATAGTTCCTGTCCTCAAGAAACTCACTAGCCAGTAGGGGAAATCAAGATATGCACAGATAACTATAATGCAAGCCACTGTGATTAAACAAATTACAGGATATCACATGGGAAACAAAATCAACTGTAGCTTGGGTTAGGGAAGGAACAGAGTTTTCTCACCCATGCAGACATTTGGACATAAACATAGTATTTAAGTTAGACTGAAACAGTTAAGTGAGATTTCAACAAGAAGAGACATGGAGACTAGCATGGACATAGAGCAAGAACTTGAACACTCAGAAGTACGCAGCATATTCAAGGAACAGCAAATGGTCCTAGTGGATGCCACCAAAGAGTTGAGCTGAGTACAAGTGGTAGGAGATGGAGCTGGGAAAGTAGAGCAAGCCAGATTTTGAGGAGTCTTGAATGCAGTGAAAGGACATTGTTTTATGCAGTCAAGAAGAATGTTAAGCTACTATGGGCCAGATTCAATGCTGAGTGCTAGGAAATAAATGACATGGCCTGTTCCTGTGTTCAGGAAACTTACAGTGGAGCAGAGGATATGCAAATGTGCAGAAAAATGAGTGTCACAGATTGTTCCGAGTGTTAGAACAGCCATCTGAGGGGCAACACAATGATGTAGTGAGGTTTCTATGGTGTGGAAAAGGATATTTCCAGGAAGATACTATGGAGGAGACCAGAAGTCTAGGACGTTTGAGTTGGAGAGTAAAATGGAGAGATGTGAGTTTTAGAAAGATTTTTCAAGTTAGGGTAGGCAATTGATTGGAAGGCAGAGAGCCAAGTAAAAGAGGGAATCCTCTTCAGGTAAAGAGTAAGGAAAACCTAATCAAATTACTTTAGACTTGGAAAGACATCTCAATTCTATCCTCTGTCTTGGTGAGTACCTACTGCTTCAGAAATTTCCTAACATTAAACCAGTTTCACATGGGTAGAAGAAAAGGTGATCAGAATCCTCTTACCAGATAATATATTACAACATTTAAAACAGTTAAGAAATGTAGAAAAAGCCATTCGAAAAATTGTCAGGATGAGTGTGGAGGAGGAACAGATGAACTAGGTCGAGGGTAGTATTGTGTAGCATGCTCTTTAATAAGGGTTACTTACATCTCAGCCTTGGCTTTTATTAGGCACATTGCTAGTGTATTTTCAATAGTTCAACAGAAACAAAATAAAAAATAACTTGTAGAGTACTCTACTCTTACCCTTCTGCAAACCCTCTTCATGATTTCAAGACGTTAAGTTCTGACAAGTTCAAATCATAATCATGTAATTAGTATTTGACACTTGCAGTCTCTTTACTAACAGTACATGTTGTTCATTAGTCAACATATAGTTGCAGTATAGAAAATATTTATCATATATAAGGACCATATTTTGAGTCATTTAGGAATATTTTGATAAGCTAAACATACTGAAGGGTGTTTCCACTGCTGATTATCTTTCCCTTTGAGCTATTCTACTTTGTTAGGATGTAATTTTATAAGCTATATTAATTTTCAAATTCCTGAATTCGAATTTGTTAGGTTGAGTCCCTCACAGAAATGGAGGCATAAATTGGCTTGCTGAGTTCACAAATTTTTAAATGAATTAATGTAATCCCCACACATGACTATATGAACATATTACCTGTCATTTTTGGTCATGACAAGTGCATGGAAAAGCGTGGAACATTTTTCCATGTTATATTTAGTATAAGTTTTTCTCCTTTAAAAAGTAAAGCCCAATGAAATTTTTATTCAAATGCATATTTTCTCATGGAAATTCAAAGCCAGTGCATTATTCTCTGCTTTCTTGCAGTAATTATTTTGACATAGGATTGTTTAAAAAGATTTCTTCTCTAAAAAGGCATGAATATTGCCTTAGATAGTTGGGGTCAGGTTCAAGTGTGAATGGTGTCCGCATTCGTTATCTAATTGAGATGAAATACAAATGTGAGATATAATAATAACAGCCACTTTTGTAAGTTTAAAAAAGTCATTTTTCATCACAAATTAATTTTAGAATACCTAAAATTTGTCATGACCTTGCAAGCTAGCTTTAGGGGTATAACCACTTTGATGCTCATTTATTAGAAACTGTGAATCTCACTCAGTTTACCTCCCAAAGCCAAAACTTGCCACCCTCACTCCTGGGTAGGAAGCCAAATTCCTAGGCTTTAGTGGCTCCTGGATAAGTTGACCCCATCTGGCCAGGCACTCTCACAAGAGAGCCTGCAAACACGTTCTTGTAGCCACTTGGCAGCTTCCCTACAAAAAAATCAGGTGGAGACAAGGTAATGTATACAGAAACAATCCTAGAGTTCTGGGATTTTACAAGGCAATTTGATAGAGCTGGTCAAAATAAACTGTGAAAGTAAATAAAGACCAAATTAAACTCTTGGAGTAATGGCATTACAGTTTATTCATGAAAAATAATTCCCCTTGAAGCCAATTCCCAGGGCTTTTTTGCCCCAGAATTATCTGATACATTATTATAGTCTGTAGGGATGTGCGTAAAGAGTATTATGGTAAAAATTTAGTGAAAACAGTCCGAGCCTGTGAGAAACTTCAACTGAATTGAAATACACGGAGGGATTAGGTCAGTGAAAGATAAATGTATCTTTAAGCAGTGTGTGCCTGAGAAATTCTGTATGATCAAAAGTCTTCCCACAGCCCCACTTATATACGTAAATATTCTTAGCATGAAGAAAATTACAAACAGGTACATTGCCATATTGGAAATGGAAATGAATAGTTCTCTGTGTTTCTTTACCTTCTTACACTTGTACAGTCCTTTATAGTGTAAAAAAGAACTTCTGCAAACATGATTTCCTTTGATCATTACAATAAGCTGGTGTGGTAGCTAAAAGATTAAAAAAAAAAAAAAAGCGAAAACAAACCCCCCCAAAAACAACAACAAAAAAACACAGAGACTCAGGAAGCCAGGTAGTAGATTTACTTAAAAAACAATGTCTTTGACTCTACTCACGCCCCTAGTCCCAGGCTGCTGTCAACAGAATGGAACTGGGCAAAGTACACTGTCAGAACAGAGGTGCGAGATGCGCACGTATGAGTTAGCACGTGGGCGTGTGTTTGTGGACACATAAATCCACATGCATCTGTGTCTGACTGCAAGTTTTTCGCCTTCCTAATGAACTCAAGAAATTCCTGAATTAATATCAAAATACCGGTAACTATTTGTTTTCCTTTTAACTAAGAAGAATAAAAAATAGAAGCATCTGAAGAACGTGGCATGAAAGCTTAGACAGGAAAATGTGAGGGAAAAGAATAGAGTTGGAAGATGTGTAGAACACGTCCAAGCAATACTACATTGCTCGAAGGATCCTAGGGACCAGTAAACCAATGGGAAGAAACACATGAAGAAAAGCCCTCTGCATTTGGCCTATTTTTATCAAACAACAGTTTCCAAGGTCATGCTCCTCTTTAGGAATATTTCATTATTAAAGCCCTGATTTCTCTATTATTTACAATAGTCATGGGCATTGAGTGAGAACCAATGTAGAAGCAACACAGCAGAGAGCCATTTATTACAAACTTTACAGGTACCTATATTTGCCACTAGACGGATCTACCTCAGTGTCCTTAAGAGCATTTATAATCCAATCATTTAAAATGAATCTCATGGGGCGCCTGGGTGGCTCAGTGGGTTAAGCCTCTGCCTTTAGCTCAGGTCATGATCTCAGAGTCTTGGGATTGAGCCCCACATCAGGCTCTTTGTTCAGCAGGGAGCCTGCTACCCCCACCCCGCCTTGCCTCTCTACCTACTTGTGATCTCTCTCTGTCAAATAAATGAATAAAATCTTTAAAAAATAAATAAATAAAATGAATCTCACTGCTTTCTCTTCAAACTGAATTCTTTTTTTTTTTAATATTTTATTTATTTGACAGAGAGAAATCACAACTAGGCAGAGAGTCAGGCAGAGAGAGAGGAGGAAGCAGACTCCCTGCTGAGCAGAGAGCCCGATGCGGGGCTCCATCCCAGGACCCTGGGATCATGACCTGAACCGAAGGCAGAGGCTTTAACGCACTGAGCCACCCAGGCGCCCCCTCAAACTGAATTCTATTGCATCCTCTCATTCAACAAATGATATAAATGGTCAAACCATTATGCAACCTCCCAAGCTATCAACCTTGTTCCCTGCTCCTCACTCTCATCCATGCTTCCCTTAGTCCTGTTGATTTTATTTCCATGATATTCCACCAATAAATGCCCTTTGCTCCCATCTCACTGCTGTTATTTGTGTTCATGTGAAAGGTAATGAGGGTCTAGAATTCTCACAGGATCTTTCTTACTGCCCACAGGATAAAGTCCTAGCTCCTGAGCCTGGCATGCAAGGCTTTTGTCTTATGATCTAGCCTCTGCCTCGTTTTCTAAACCAGGCCACTGAAAACTTAATGCCAGCCACACTGAACTTCTTGCAATAATGTCTCTTCATACTTTCACTCTTTTTGTTCATTCTGCATAAAATACACTTGCCCCAATCTTGGCTGTCTCCCTCTAAGTATGTTTCAAAATTCAACTCCTCTGTGAAACCTCCTCCCTTCTTACACAGTTAGCCTGCTTTCCATGTGTCCGTTACTCTTGCTGCCATCATCATTATCATCATCATCATCAGATATTTTTGTTTAACTTTCTTTCCCATTCACTAGTTTAGAAATTATGCAGTCTATACATATTATTCACTTTATTCACCCCTATCCCAAACACTTAGCATATATGGCCAACAATAAGTATTTCTTAAATGAAAGAATGGTGAATAAATTTTAAAATCTCCAGGAAACTTAAATATATTTACAATGGTCTACTACTAACTTAATTGTTATTGTCCAGAAGTCTAATATAAACTTATGTTTTTTAAATATGGACATAAAAGGAAAACTAAAACTAATCAGTACCTACTGGCAATAATTATTATATTAAACTGCATCCCACATAACTTTGGCAGGAATAGATTGAGACAGATCTTAAATTAAGAGGCCCCATAGACAATAAATATGATGATTTATTACAAAGACAATAAAAGTTTCAATCCATCCCATACATCTTCTAATTTATGCTATCACTATTGGGCAATGGAACACCTGGTTTAAAGACTGTACTGAAATCATAGTACATAGTATAGTACATAGTACATAGTACCTCCGTACATATACATAGTACATATACATAGTACCTCTGTACCAGTCTGGAGTGCTGCCTCTAGTAAGCTCTGTAAGAATCAGCCCTAGGGGTTGCTGGGGGGAGGTGGGATTGGGAGAGGGGGAGGGGGCTATGGACATTGGGGAGGGTAAGTGCTATCGTGAGTGCTGTGAAGTGTGTAAACCTGGCGATTCACAGACCTGTACCCCTGGGGATAAAAATACATTATATGTTTATTTAAAAAAAAAAAAATTTGAAAGGGGAGGCGAACCATAAGAGACTATGGACTCTGAAAAACCACCTGAGGGTTTTGAAGGGTCAGGGGTGGGAGGTTGGGGGAACAGGTGGTGGGTAATGGGGAGGGCACGTTTTGCATGGAGCACTGGGTGTTGTGCAAAAAGAATGAATACTGTTATGCTGAAAAAATAAATAAAATGGAAAAAAAAAAAAAAAAAAAGAATCAGCCCTAGGGTTTGTCCTAGCAAGTTGCCTAATGACTTCTGAACCAAGGAGTTAATAATGTTCTATTCACAAAGCATATGTTGGGGGGAGTAAGATTCAAATCACCTTTATTAGATGAGAAATGTCCTACAAAAACAGAAAAAAAAAAGTACCTGTGACAGTCTCTGAAGGAATAAAAGTAAAAAACTGGCTATAAAATATCAAGATAATGTAGAAACAGGCAGAATCCACTTTTAAAAAATGAGAAAAAAGTAAAGTTGAATGTGAGAGTTTTTTGTTTGTTTGTTTGTTTGTTTTAGCAGTCCAGAAGCCTTTACGTTATGATGTCTAGTTTAAATTATTGGGCTCACGCTCAAAGACTGTGGAGATAGACGTTTCAGAGAAAAATTACAAAAATACTTAATACAACAGAAGGTTAGAGAATTTTAAAGTGGAAAGAAATATCAAAACCATAGCAAGGGAATGACCAAAATTTCAGATGTATTTGAAAATAAATATAAATGAGACACAAATTCTCCATATCTGTGATGAACCAAAAAGCAGAGAATATTGTCAAAATCAAAGAGGAAGAGATTGGGCTTAGGAAAAGAATTGCTTGACTTTGTGAGTGATAAATCTAAATGAATACTGAGTGAAATTATGAAAACTTCCAGGAAGGACTGAAAATTGTCTGTTTTAAAAGGTTTGGGCATTCAATTTTCTTCCAGAAGGAAGATGCATATCATTTTTTGAGAATATTTCCAGTTTCATGAATTAATGACATTATCTTACATTCATTATTTATTTACATAATATCCTTTAAAACACCATAAACTCTACGTTTACTTAACACTCTAAAGTTTCTCCTCTGGAGTAAAACATCATAGTAAGCTTAAACTTTCCTCGCAGAAGGCAGGCCTGTGACTATTACTGTGTCCACCCGATCCTCCTCAATTTCTATGCAACTTCTAATAAATATGGAACACCAAAAAAATACACAAGTCTTCAATAAGTGCCCAGGATACGCCAAGTCAAAATAGGCAGATTACTCCACGACTTCTGCATGTCATACATCTATTAATACATATGAGGATCATGTTCACACTTTTAATAACAGCACTAGGCTGCTGACTCACATTCCGGCATGGTTTTACTTCCTTCGTTCCTACATAATTATTCCCTTTCTTGTATCACCCGAGTTTGTTTTTTTCTCCTAATCTCATCCTGTTTAACTTGGCCACTTTTCTCGATTTTCAAGGGTCTGTTGAAGTGTTGTCCTGGCTTCCATTTATCAGTAGCACTACCAAAATGAGGACTTTCTTCTCTAACTTTTAAATAATCAAAGGATAAGAAAGGTCAGAGGAAGCTCAATATTTCTTTTCAACTATGTGCAAGGCTCTCTGCTAGGTGTTGGGGGTAAGACAAACATGGTTTCTGCTTCCCGATAGGTTACCGTCTATGAGAGATAGAGATAAATAAGCAGAAAACTACAACCTTCTCTGATAAGAGCCATGCGAGGAATGAGAGACAACAACAGGACAAAAGGAAGACTTTGAGACAGGAAGAATTATGGGTCTAGGTGCTATGGCTGCCTGCATGGTACAATACCACCTGAACTCCAAAGAGAAGGATGCAGGACAGGGAAAGGTTAATGGCTGAGAATTTGCACAAATATATCAGTTAGCTCCTTTAATCCTTCCCACAACCCTTCAGGGCAAGTATTATTATCCCAGTTTGACAGATGAAGAAACTCAACATTTAATGGGGTGGATACTTATCCGAAGGTCACACACCTCTAGTTACTAGTTAATAAGTAACAGAGCTAGATTTTCAATCCTGGTCTACATGATTTCAAAGTACACGTATAACACCATGCTTCCTTTCAAACATTCTCCAAGTTTCTGATTTATTAACAGAAATGCCACATGAGAAGAAATCTAAAATTTCAGAAGTCCAGATAATGTCTATTGTCTCTACTTTATGTGGCATTTATTCAAGGCATGACATCAAACTAATTAGACACAAGCTCATCCCAAACTTCTCTGGTAACTTCCTGACACTCTGAATTCAGGTGCCAACTACCTAATGATTGGCGAGTTATGTATTCAGGGTCCCAAGATATAATAATCCATCCATAACTTCAAGGGCTTATATTTCTCCTGGTTTAAAAAAACTATCATATTTTTCCATCTTTGGGCATTCTTGTCTTTTGCAGAAAATGTTCTGCAGTTAATAATAGTGCAAAGCACTCAACAATTTCAGAAGTTGCTTGAGTGTCTATTTAGATGGTTCAAAGATAGTTGCTTCCTGTCATAAGCAGGTAGCTAATATTTAATATGTATTCAAATAGGAAAAGGAAACAATCCAGGAAATCAACCTAGCACATAAAATTGTTTAATAAATGATACCTGAAATTCTATGTTCCATTCCTATTACTGTCATTCCTCCAATAAATACAATGTTAAAACTAATTCTTACAATAGGTCACCCCGAAAAGATCTTCAACATCTTGAAAGTCAACAAGAGCAATAGTTCATCCCCACTCTGTACCTCACAGGGCACCCATTCTCCATCTGCCCAGTTCTATAACTCCCCTTGACTCCAGGAATGATCCAGTTACTATTAACACAACCAGGGGCACCTGGGTGGCTCAGTTGGTTAAGCATCAAGCATCTGCCTTCGCCTTGGGTCATGATCCTGGGATCCTGGGATGGAGCCCTACATTCAGCTCCCTGCTTAACAGGGGGTCTGCTACTTCCTTTCCCCCTGCTTGTGCTATCATTCTCTCTCTCTCTCTCTCTCTACCAAATAAATAAAATCTGAAACACACACAGACACACACACACACAACCATAACTGGCCCCCAGGATTGCCTTGATAAGATCATAGTCTGACAGATTCCTAGAAACACCTACTCTCTCTCCTCAAAACCTACCAATATGGAGTGTAAATTAGTGCAACCACATTAGGAGAACCAATATTTACTAAAGCTTAACTTATATGTACCCCTATGAACCAGCAACAGAAATGCCTGCATATGTTCACACAAAGACATGCACCAGAATGTTTATAGTAATGCAATTTGTAATGTCCAAAAGTGGAAACGATCCAAATGTCCAGCTTCAGTGAATGAATAAATTGTTCTGTATTCATACAATGTGTTCTGTATTCATACAATGGAAGACTTTACAGCAAAGGGAATGAATACCTACAGCTATATGCAATGATAGGGATGGGTCTCACAAACTTACTGATGAATGAAAGAAGCCAGACACAAAAACATGCTGTTTGATTCTATATATGTGAAGAACAAAAGAGGTAAAATTAATTTATTCTGTTGGAAATCTAGATAATTGTTACCTTTAAGGAGGGGTGCTAACAGTAATACGAAATGAGTTGGGCTTCTAAGATGCTGGTAATAGTCTCTTTCTTAACTGGGATGTTCGTTAATTGAGTGTGTGCAGTTTTGTGAAAATTAATTGCCTTATTTTTCTATCTATGTACTACACTTCAATAAAAAAACTTCTTAAAGCCTTCGAAGGCTTGAAATTTTAAATAACTAATTTTTTATTAAATAACTAATAACTAATAAAAACTAATTTATTTAATTTTAAATAAATAAATTTTAAATAACTAATTTAATTTAGGTGTTCATTCCCTTTGCTGTGAAGTATTCCATTGTATGGACTGTATAAAATGTGACCTATGAGGTAGAAACAGTTTTGAGTAAGGATCTACATTCTAAATAAAATAGACCCAAATGGCTATTCCAAGATAGACCTGGGTTCCTTGCTCCTATAGCTCATGAGATTCTCACGCCTCCCTACAAATGGCCTCTAGTCTTCATTCTGACTATAGCTCATCAGTCTGCTTTCTCTAATTATAAATAATATTTCACCTCTGCTTAAAGACTTCCCTCACTCTTCAAGTACATGCCCTGGCCGATGGGCCTTAAAAGCAAGGCATTTTCCAGCTTCCAGTATTCTTCTCCTGGCCTCTAACCACCCTGCACTGATCACTGATCATGCAGTCACCTTTTCCTCTCTCCAGGGTACCCTGGGGAATCATTCTTACAATGGCTTCTCTCTTTGACATCTTTAATTTGCCTCCTGTGGCTACTGAGAGTAGGGAAGCTGAGCTGTTTCACATACTGTGTTAAATTCACCCAAATGTCCACTCGACCTTGATGGCAGAAAATACTTCGTCTTTGTTTTCCTCATTCTCCAGGAGAGTCACCTCCTGCTTGCAACTCATTTACGCAGCTGACTTGACTGGCACACTGGGCCCCCAAAATGGCCAAATGACAACTGCTTCAGATTGCTAGCCCCTTCCACATCACTCAGAAGCCCCTCCGCAGGCTGCTTGTCCAGGGTGATAAAATGATAATTTTATAATATTAAAAATGACTTAAATATATCTTAGGAGAAGCCAACATAACTCTCACATAACTCTCAAGGCATGAACCTGACTTTTAGCAAGCACCTACTATGTGCAGGACTTTATGCTTGGAACTTTCCCATATATTATTATCTTTAGTATTTATACAACCTTGTTACATAGATATTATAATCTCCCTTTTGCAGATGAAATACTAGAGGCTTGGAGTTTAAATATATTGCCCCAAACCACACAACACAAAAGATGCAGGGCAAGCCATTAAACCAGACATGAGCAAATGTTTTCTATAAAGACACAACAAATATTTTAGGCTTTGTAAGTCATGTAAGGTCTCTGTCACATACTTTTCTTTGTTTCTTTGTTGGTTGGTTTGTTTTTACAACCCTTTAAAAACATAAAAACTATTTTTAACTCTTTGGCTGGATTTGGTCCAAAGATGGTAATTTGCAGACACTTGTTTTAAGAAGTTGGGGGGAAGTATGTGATAAAATATGTGCTCTGGACCTTGGTCTAAGTTTAAATCCTAATTCTGTCACTTACTAGCTAACATTTATACAAAGAGTTTATAAGGTACCAGGAAACTTTCTAGGTGTTTTACATGTATTTATTTATTTAACTCTCACAACTCTGTAAGACAATAAGTTCTACTACTCCCCCATTCTACCAATAAGGAAACTAAAGATCACAGTGTTTAATAACCTACCCCAGGGGTGGCTCAGTGGGTTAAAGCCTCTCCCTTCGGCTCAGGTCATGATCTCAGGGTCCTGGGATCAAGCCCCGAATCAAGCTCTCTGCTTGGTGGGGAGCCTGCTTCCCCCGCTTCTCTGCCTGCCTTTCTGCCTACTTGTGATCTCTGTCTGTCAAATAAATAAATAAATCTTTTAAAAAATAAAATAAAATAAATAGATAAATAAATAAATAAATAACCTGCCCCAGTCTACATACAGGAAATAAGTTGTATAGCCCAGGCCATCTAGCTACAAAGCTCACGTTTTTCATTACTATGTTAATATTATTGAAGTCCATAATAAACTACCTGATCAGAATAAGTAATTGAACTGCATTTGTATGTAAAAGGAAACTTTTAATTTTCAGTAATCTTTTTGTCTTGCAAGAAAAGAACTCAAGGCTATTGTAACTGGGAATGAAGCATCTAGACTCAAGAATGTGCCATTATGTCAGATTCTACAGGTTCATAAGTGAGTAAAGCAGAACCCAGACAGGGTGGTTTTTCCAAGGCAAAGGATAAACTGGAGTCCTATTAACCAAAGTCAGAGGAGCCCAAATGCAAGTTGAGTCTCAAAGTTTGACAGGTGAGAACCAGGCAGAAAATAACTGGTAGGCACACAAATGGGTAGGCAGTTGGTATCAGAACCTGAAGCTAAGACATCAGGGTCCTGGTTCAGGGGGCTAAGCCCTGGGAAATTTGAGATCTTGTGTCCACTCTGAGTGAGCAGCAGGACAGACTCAGTGCAAAGCTACAGAATCTTTATATGAGTAAGGGTGGCTCTTTGCCCTAGTTCTGCACTGTGCTGAGGGATAAAAGGTAGGGCTCATCCTAAAAGTCAAGGTCATTTAAGTCCACTTACTGGAGTTAAAGATCTACAGAGACAGGGACCCAAGAAAATCTCTCAGATACATAAATCTTAAATATAGTTCTTTAAAATCCGAAATAACGTTGCTATTTATGTTATTGCAAATAACCTTTTATCAACCACAGATAAGTAATACAAAGTTAAAAAAAAAGAAAGAAAGAAAGAAAGGGAGAAAGAAATTTAGAAAGGACACAGTAGTCCAGCATGGTATGTGGCATTTGCCTACAACTGTCTGCTGTGATCTGTTCCTGAAAGATCTATCAGCCTGAAACCCCTTGCTTGCCACCAACCCCTTTGCAGGCTTCATCACGGAGATTACATTTTCCATACTTTATCTTATGTTTTGCTTTGTCACACTCAGCATACTTTTTAATTTTACATATTTTTAGAGTGCTGTGTGCTGTCTGTTTCCTAAGTGGACTGTAATCTCCATGAAAGCAGAGACCATGTCTGCTTAGTTCATCACAGTATCTCTACCTGGTGCCTAGTTTAATAAATTTGCCCTTGATAATTATCCATTATGAATAAACTTCTATTGGCAGGTGATTGAAATGCCTAAATATTATTTCTCTTCAGAGAGAACAAAAACTTCCTGAAGCTGAGAAATATGTACTACAAATACAAAGTATCTGTCAGTCTTATGTAACAATACCAGGAAAATCAGAAGACATGGAATAAATAGAAAATCATCATGTTATTTATACCAAAATGTGCTCACAAGGTCCCTGGGACAGAGAAGGGACTATATAAATAACAAAAAGATTCTACTGGTAAACAAATAGCAAGAATATTTCTGCCTTTCACACAGTAAACATTATGCTTCTTTCTTTTGCTCACTGATGAAAAAATTTACCAAAGCAATCAGTCCTGTTTTTCCCCCTTCAATTTTTTGACTTGAAATGGCTATAATTTACTTAGTAAACTACCTGGCATCCTTAGAGTACTCAAAGTCCATGCTGTCTTTCACCACTCAAAATAGCAAGGGCATCTTTCACATTCTGAATGCATATAAATTAATCAATACAGAAAAGAACAAATTAATCGAAAGTTATGTAATCTTATACTCTGAAAGGAACCTGATTAAATCTCCATCCTTTGTAGCTATTGCTAATCTAGGATAGTGCTGGTGTTTACAGTCTTTTGTGATTTGACCTCAGGTGACCCAGGGATAGTTTTAATTGCTCATCAAATGTAACTTTATGAACGAGATAAAGATACTGTGAATGTATATAAAACACCTTTGAAATACAGAGAACCTTTCAAGATGGGATATTTAGTTTGCCTGCTACTCTTTCTTTAGAGTCTAATTGATTTTCTTGACATCTCTTTAGCCTGGCAAACTGCCTACCTAAGTACTTTATCTGACCTTCAGGCTGTTTGCCAAGTATTGATCCAATACCTACAATGGCTGTGTTGTACCAGCTCTTCCAACTTTGATAAGAGCTAATGTACTAGCGCCAGGCAGACAGGAAGTCAATGGTCTCAAAATTTCTCTCATCCTCTTCTATCTGTATCTTCCTTTCTTCTTATGCAAGAATTTCAAGTTCTATCAAAATCAGATCTGAAGCAAATCAGATGGACATCTGGGCCTAATTTACCTTCTAAGAATTTTTTAAAAACACATTGTTCTCTGGGGGACAATACATCAAAATGTTTAGAAATAATAAGATTTCTTGTTGAAGTTAAAGTAATGTTATCAGTTGATAGGTCTCCTTTTTAAAGAAAAGTAAAACTAAATATGACTTATGGACATGCTTAGGGTGAATTTAGAAAAACTACATTGCATATAGTAAAAAGAAACCAGCTAATAAAAGGTCTTGAAATATTGTCATAAATGAAGCAATGAAAGAAAATGGGATTTCAGTTAACCTAAAGACTAGCTTAATTGGGGAGAGAATTGTGATAGCTCTATGGGATTAATATCTAGACATTAATGTGACTATAAATATTAGTTTATAGATATATCTCATGTTTTTCAAGTTTGTCTTGACAATTTTAGGAAGGCATTTTCATTAGACAAATGACCCTGAGTAGGCTAGGGAGAGCTCTTCAACAGAACACCTTAATTACTCAGCCCAGGATAGAATCTTTAGAGATGGTAAAAACAAAGGATCTGAACTTAGAATCACTGAAATAAGCCCTTTGGGAAACAGAGAACGTCACTGAGACTATATTTTGTGTCTTAAGATAATTTGGGATAGGTAAAATTGACTGCTTCCCCTGTACAGATCTACTACCTATATGCTTTGCCCTCTGTCAACTAATTTCAAAAAAACAGTTGGGAAAATCTAGAGAACTCATAATACCTTTGCGTGGAGAAAAAATGGTGTTAACTGGTGCCTAGTTTATCTGATCTATGTTCTTTTGTAGCTCGAAATAGAGGAAAAGCCATGATAAATGTACTTTAAAGTTGCCAACCTGAGGGAAGCAATTAATACTTAGAATAAACAAAAAATGCACCTTCATCATCATATGCCACTTCAGGCACTCTACATTCCAAAAAAATCATTCCAAGCAGTTGAGTACAGTCTTGAGTTGATGACTGGCCGTGGTGGGAACAGGGCAGAGAGTCCCACAGAACTGACTTGGGTGGGAAACTGCAGAGGGTTCTGCAGGGGTAGGGGTGGGTGGAAGACCTCCCACAAAGCAGGCATGGATGGGAGAAGAGCACAAGATCCCAAAGTCTGGCTAGAAGTGGAAGTGGTGTGGAGGATTTCTCAGAGCTAGTGTGCATATACTCAATGAAGCTGTCCTGAAAAAGGAGCTGCGTGGATTATTTTAATCTCTACCCATACTCGTCAAGAGACACTGAAAATTTAGAGTCATCCCCTCCTTTCATCTGTTAGGTCCATCGGCCCAAATGTTACTGCAGACAGACCTGAAGAATAGACTTTTCAGTTGGTCCTAAAAACAGGGGAGGTTTTGGATCTTAAATACTGCAATGCTGGGACACATGGCCATCACATCAGTTCACTTGGAGAGGCAAGGAGAATGCCTGAGAAGGAAGTGGAAGCAGCAGTGGGGCAAGCAGCGTGAAGACCCAGAAATGCCTTTAGATATCTGCACACTATGTTGGCAGAGGCTGCAGATATTGACAGTTTGGAACAAGAAAACTTTCGCCAAGTCCATGTCTTCTGCAGGGGAAATGTTGAACAGAGAAGTCATGAATGAGAGGTGATGATTACTCCAGGTTGTTTTGTCAATTATCAGTTAAATCAGTCCTGCTATTGTGATTATAATGGTGTTTGTCTCCAGCAGCTGGAAGCAAAAGACCTTGAAAACAAGGAGAGGAAATCAACTAAAATTTGGCATGAAAAAAAAAACAGTTCAGAAAAATACACCTGGGGAATAAATATTATGAAGTGGTGGAAGCTCTGAAAAATGCACTGTAGCCAGGAGGGCCAGGAAAGGTGGCCAGTGGGACAGGAATGTGTGCATGGCCGAGCAACAAAATGTTGCTTCAAGCCATGAGGCTTACGGGCATGAGGAAAAAACTTCATTTGCTTTCTCTAGGAAGGGTCTGTGGGATCAGATCTAAGATACTATTTATGGATTTGTATTTTTTAAAAAAATAGGAAAAATGGAGAAGTAGAAGTTCAGTAAATGACAATCAAAAAATGAAAAAAAAATTGTCAGTTCTCAGAAACGGAGAAAGGGAAAGAAAAGTGGGGTCAAAAGCTAATAAAAATGAGAAAAGAAGCTAAAATATTGTATTTATAAAGCTGCCTCTTAAGGAAGTGCAAAAATCTCTTTACCTCTTTGGGCTTCAAGTTTCCTCAATTGTACAGGGAGGGTCATGAATGACATGATTGCTAAGGCCTCTGTCTAGTGCCAAGTATCTATGTCTCAAAGCAGGTTTTAAAATTTAGCTTCTACAAAATGTGGCTCTAACCTCACTTTGGGGAATTCTCTGAAATATAACCTGTTTCACTCAGTTGGCCCCATTCCTCACATCCCCAAAAGGTCATCTACCTATGCTCCTGGCTTGTGAATAGCACATTTGCCTTGTTTTTAACTGAGGGCATGAAGATGGCAGAGAGTAAGCTGGAAATAAGGAGCCCTGGCTTCTGGTTCTGGCTCTTCCCGCAGAGACGCAGGATGTTGCTCTCACTCTAAAGAAATGGACGATACTAAGTTATCACTGAGGTTTTCTCCAGCTCTCCTCATCTGTCTCTCTCTACTTGTCCAGGCTTTAAATGAGTTCTCATTAGTTAGACATCTCTTCGCAAGGAGAGGTCAACCACCAACTAGAAAAAGGATCAGATCTGCTGCATTCCAATTCTCCACTTAATCCATTCACATAAACTACAACTGAGATATCACATTTAGAGGTCAGTAAGTGTATGACGCAAAAGAAAATAGTAATGAAATACTAAAAGGCAAAGAACTTCCTAGAGAACTGACTCACTCTGTTAGAAACCAGTCTCCAGAGGAACCTGGAAGAAGAGTCACTCCTCTCAGAGACACTTGTAATGAGACTTGAAAGAAGTATGAGAGAATAGTCAACGATTGATCATACACCCCCAGTGCTCAGAGGAGCTGACCCCACACATTTCTCATGTCTGATGTCCACAGGAGTCATTTCTGACTAGTGGTGACTTAGAAACTGCTAGAGACATCCTCTGCATCTCCATCTATAAGTTCTCCAGTTTTCCATTTCCCCCATGTCAGCCTGCAGCCTACAGGCCACTCGGCACCCGGCATTCCTGTCAGGTGTCCTGTCAGGCAAAACTGGTTTATTCGAGGTCACGCTGGCAGCTGAGCCCAAGAGCCTGCTGCCTATGCTGTTAACCTTGCCAAGTTGAGCTGCATCTATTTTTTTTTCTTCAATCATTCCTAGAAATATCAATTCTGGAAAACTCTGTTTTCCCACAGAAGGTTTTGGCAGCCAGTCTTCAACAATTACCTCATTCTCTGCTCTGCTGCCATCTGAGACAGTGTACCAGGAAAAACTGTGTACCTGTAGGGAGAACAAATGCACAGAGGGTGAAGGATTGGATCTCCTCTTCCTCCTGATATAGTTCCATAGGAAAGGTCTTTGTGGAGTTATAGCATATTCTTGCTGCAAGAGGCTGAAATTCCATCTACCCCAAATCTATCATTTCACACACAAGGAGACTGAGGCTGAGCAGAGGTATTATAAATAAAATATTTGGAAGCATATAGATAAATAGACGAATGAATGAATGGATGGATGGATGGATGGATGGATGGATGGATGAATGAATGAGAGAGGGAGAAATTCAGAAATTGGAGAAGAACAAAACATATATGCCACAGCACAATATAAGGCCAGAGGAAGTAGAAGAAATAAGAGATCTCTGTCACTAAGTGTCTTTGTTTGGGCTGCTCTAACAGAGTACATTAGACTGAGCAGCTTATAAACAACAGAAATATATTTCTCACAGTTCTGGAGCCTGGGAAATCCAAGACCAAGATGCCGTCAGATTGGGTGTCTAAAGAGAACTCACTTCTCAGTTCATAGATGGCATCTTGCTGTGTCCTCACATGGCTGAAGGAGTGAGTGAGTTCTGTGGGGTCTCTAGTATAAGGGCACTAATTCCACTCATGAGGGCTCTACCTTTATAACCTACTACATCCCAAAAGCCCTACTTCCTAATACAATCACATTAGGGGTTAGGATTTCAATGTATGAATGTTTTGGGGGACACAAACTCTCAGTCCATAACACCAAGTAAGCATTCTGTCCACTCCTCTTCTGTACCAATCAGGTCAAAATGTAGCCATGAGTCATCATACCTTAGTTTTGATCCAGGGAGCTTCTTATAGAAGGAAGCTGTTCATGCTCTTCTATAATATGGACAATTAATCATTAAGTGAGAGCTAGAGAGAGTCTTGGGAAGCATATGTTCACATCCTTATGTTTTAGAGATGAGAGAGTAAGACTTGAAAAAAGTAAAATGTCTTTCTCAGAATATCCAACGCCCATGGGATAGTCACAAAAAGAAAAGAAATACAGACAGACCTGGATCTAATTGTTCTTGAACAATTTTTTTTCCTACTGAATTAAGTCCAAGACATGTGCGTGAACACATGCATACCTGTGCCTCCATACCTACTGCAGGTATAAAGAGTTACTAAATATACTACCTCAACAGCTGGGATTTTACAAGTTGACTTTTCACAAGGTGTTTATGGCTTCTTAAAATGTGTTTGGCTCTCTTTTTTCTTCTTTCCGAAATTTGAAAAATTTAACATAGAACTTAAACATAAGCCTAACTTGGTCAAGACAGTTACCACAGGGTTCCTTTATACTGTCGAATCCAAATCATGGGGAGTGAACTCAAGCTTGGCTTAGTGTGATCCCAAATCACTGCACTTTGACCAATAGCATTCAAGTAAGTTCATCAGAAGCCAAAGTGGCCACCCTGATTTCCAGCTGAAGTTGCTGGTGGGTGTCTATCTCAGCACCTGATTAGAGAGAATGCCCTCTGAATTCTATGAGAACTAAGAACTGAGGCCAGCTAAAGGAAAAGAAGAACTAGATTCCGCAAGGGGATCTAGAAGTTGGTAAAGCAGCACCCCTCTTACTGTTATGTATTGGGCCTTGACCCATGCTTAGTTACTAACCATGGACATGGCTCAGAGAGTCCAAGATGCACACACCCACCCTGTGAAATGAATGAGCTCTTCTAGGAAACCAGACACCCACTGAGAAGACTGAGGAGTGGCCTAGGAGAATTCAAAGGAACTGAAACAGGGGCTCCATTTCCTGCAATCCCCCACTCATCTTCTTCCTCTGGTATCCCCTCAGTTAATCTTCAATCAAACACTCACTGCATAGGAATGTGTTAGAAACTGAGTTGGACACTCTGCTGGAGACCTCCCTCAAGGGGCTGACAATCTGATGAGAACCAAGACTTGTACTCAAAAAGCTAAATAATTACACAGCTAGAATAACCAGAGTGCCAATTAAGTAAGTAAAGCAATGATAATCATGGAATTCAGAGAAGGTAAAAGTGATAAATTAAAATTGAGTAATTTTGGAGAGATTTACATCCTTTTCCACATTTGATTCTTAAGTTGCATTATTTAAGGCAGGTTTAAGGTCTACCCTCATTGTAGTGAAAAAGGAAGAAGTAGAAGAATCTAACACAAAGAGTAGAAATTTGAATTCTAAAGCTTGAGTTGAGTACCTACTAAGTGGCAAGCACATAAAAAGAGAAATGAAATATAATACATGGTGAAGTAAATGAACTTTACCCTAAGAGTTAAGTTACAGTTAAAAGGCAAGTATGTATGACTCATATGGGATCCTTGGATGGTTCCCAAGGATGCCATAAGGCAGACTTGAGCAGGTGGAGACCCATGAGGAGAACAGTGAGAAAGAACGTGGCTACCCCTAGAGAAGTAGAACAGAGACTTGTAATAAGATATTATAAATTGTAGGGGCTAGAGATGTAGGGAGATCAGAGTAGACAACTAAGACTAAGAAGGGCATAAATGATGGTTGGGTTGAGATGTTATCTGAGAGCTGTTATCTAAGGAATTCAGAGGGGTTACACAAGGATGAGAAAGATGTAAATGAAATGGGACCAGGAAGGAAGAAGGAGATAGGCTCTTTCCCAGACCAGACACGACAGTGTCAGACCAGGGCTCCATAAAATCTTCCTTTTATCTTCATTTGTTCTCCATATGGTGGGCACAGCATCTCCTTCCCAAGGGGAAAAATAGGTGCAGGAATCTGACACCAAGTCACAAATGAGACTTGGGAGCAAATTATCTAACAGCTTGTGCCCCAGAATTTCCCTCTGTGACCTGAAGGTAAACTTGATAAACAGAGTCAACTCTCAGAAATCCTGCTCATGGAGGCCAACAGTATGAGTGTACATAAGTGCACATAACTCCAATAATTGCTTCTCAGTAAGTTCCATTTATTCAAAATGAATAAGAACAAAATTTAAATTTTATATTAAAATGATATTTATTTACAAAAAAGGAAACATTTATTTCCATAGTCAGATCTTGAAAGAAGATTTAGCAATAACAGGGCAATGAATTGTGGAGCTAACATATCATGCCTAGGAATTGTGATAGCTCAGTCCCCATGAGTCTCAATTAGCTAAAAGATTAGTCCTTGCTCAACATGTATAGATGATTTTTTTTTTTTGTTATTTATTTGACAGAAAGAGAGATCACAAGTAGGCAGAGAAGCAGGCAGAAGGAAAGGGGGAAGCAGGCTCCCTGCTGAGCAGAGAGCCCGATATGGGGCTTGATCCCAGGACCCTGAGATCATGACCTGAGCTGAAGGCAGAGGCTTAACCAACTGAGCCACCCAGGTGCCCCCTAGATGATTCATTTTTATTTAACAATAACTAACTGTCTCTCTGGGTTATGCAGTTTATCAAAATGAATATATTCTAAGCAAAAGGATGAAAAGCAAAAAAAAATATTAAAGGAGTTTCTGGGTGTAATGTTTTCATGTTTCCTTTCACCCTTAAAACCAAAATGTGTTTCTTGGAAAAGTGTGCTATCCCTTGTTCAATGATGCAAAATTTCCCCCTTCCCTTTAGCCCATTGTTTGCATATTTAGGTCCTAGAGGCAACACAAAAAGGAATGAAGCAGGATCTGCAGCTAGCCAGCCCTTTAGTCAAACCCTGGCTATATCACTTAGTTATAAGCATTAATGTTAATAATTACCGAGTTCCTATAAAATCCTAGTCCTGGGCAAATCGCTTTACATGTATTGTGTCATAACTCCATGAGATAATTACTATTCTTTTGCCCATTTTATAGATGAGAAAACTGAGACATAGAAAGTTTAGTAACTTGGCCAAAGTCTCAATAAGTGGTAGAGCTAAGATTTGGACCTATACTTACGTTATGTCTCTTCACCTTTATACTACCTTTCCTTCTTGGAGTTAGCTTCTACTTAACCTTGAATGTGGCCTAAAGGAATCCCTCCAGATTTCTTGTTAGTGAATACTTAATCTACTCATTGTAGATTCCCTCCAGATTTCTTGTTAGTGAATACTTAATCTACTCATTGTTTAAATCATTTTGAGTTGGGTCTTTTGTTGTCCAAACATGAATGTATTTTTGATATCCAAACCCAGAAAACTAGGTCTTGGTTAAGCCTAGAAAGTTCAAAATAACAGAGATAGTCCAACATTCATTCTTGATTCTTTTTTTTTTATTTTTAGATTTTATTTATTTATTTGACAGAGAGAGAGAGCACAAGCAGGGGGAGCAGCAGGCAGAGGGAGAAGAAGAGGCAGGCTCCCTGCTGAGCGGAGAGCCCAATGTGGCGCTTGATCCCAGGACCCTGGGATCATGACCTGAGCAGAAAGCAGACGCTGAACAGACTGAGCCACCCAGGCGCCCCTCATTCTTGATTCTGATTCTTACCAAAGGCATTTGATTATGGGGAGAAGGAGAAATAGCAAAAATAATATTAAAACAAACCAACAAAACGGGATGACGTGAGAAACTGGAAGATCCTCAAGTCCTGACCATTTTCCAGATACTGACTATTCCTTTCCAAGCTCATTCCATTTCTTTTGACTAGCTACTAGTCCACATCAATTTGCTTATTTTAAGTCTCCTTGTAGGTGTCCCCAGAATGTTGTAAGAGGACCTCTGATTCTTTTACAATCCTGGGAAAAGTTACTTCCAAACTAGAAAACTATGTCCTTGTTAAAATGTGCCTTCTCTCACCCGATACACAAACACAAAGTGCTACCTCCATCTGGCTACCACTGAGCGCTTACAGGACTGGAGACATCTGGAAAGTAAAGCAGTCTGATTGGAATAGAACTGGATGAGCCCACAAACCACTGTCTCTTTGACCATGTTGACCATCAGCAATAGAAACTATTTTCTGAGTGGGCACAGCCATGGAGAGTGAGGTACAGGAGCTTCTTAGAGCCACTAAATAAAAAGCAGAGACTGCCAGTAACAGCTTCCTCTTATCAGGGGCGATTGGATGGTTGTCATGAGCAGCTGTTCTCTTCCACTACGGACAGGCAGCGGGATTATATCTGGGAACAAAATTCCCCACAGTAGTTTGGGAGAATAAAAGCAGCTATGGAAGGACATTATAAAAATATTCCCTGGAGCCTTTACATTGTTTTCTCATCGAACTCTCAATACGAAATGGAGATGTACACACACGCATGTGCACACACACACACACACACATACATAGAGTTTGAGAGAAAGAACAAGAGATTGATTTTACATACATGTAAAACGAAGGGGTGATACTTAAATACAGTCCTTCAGTGGAGACAAATTATTCTCCAGCGCTATTAATCTGTGATAACGCTATATCCTGAGGACACATTCCACCCCCACCTCACCAGTGATTATTGTCATCATGAATTATTCTTGCACACTGGCTAGTCAATTCCTCTCCTCGCAGCCCTGACTAAAGAACTCTCCCAGCAATTTCAGCTGCACTTCTTCCTCACCACGGCAGCTCATATCCTCTTTGTTTCCCTGGGTCTCCGATTTCATCCTTTCCCCTCTCTTCTTAATCCATCATTCTTTGTGAGGTACTGCTGGCTGAGCCCTGCACAATAGGCCTGGTCTTACCCTATTTACCATGCCCATTAAATCTATTAGTCTCAGTACACCATCAGCTTTTAAAAGTGCCCCTTTCACAGGCCCCCCTCTTACCTGTTCTAATGACATTGTTCCCTCTCCCACTGCCCTTTGAACACTCATGTCATTAAGCTCCAATTTCACTTTGCTTTTGATAATGACAAGATGGCTTCGCTCTATAATCTTACTCTGGAGCCTACCATAGAGTACCTTTACAGCAGCAGCTGCAAGAGATACCTATGGAGCGTTCTTCTTGCCTCTCCTTTCCACAGGGTCCCAGGGCTGCTGTTAGTGTTTGTCCAGTTGAAGCTAACTCACAAAGACAGTTTTAACTGATCATTCTTATTGACACAGGAACATGGGTATGGTGAATGACTTAGAGCCCTTTCTCTCTTCCCCTTTCCTCCTAAGCATCCTGGTCAGATATTCATTCAGCTTCTGTTCATTCCTTCAAATATGTACTTAGCAACATGTATTTCTACTTCCAGGCTCTGGGCTAGGTGTTAGGGAGACAAGAAAAGTGAGATCCAGCCCCTTCTGCAAGGAGATTTCCAACTGGGTAAAGGGGAAGGGTCAACTAACAAGGATAGTACAATGGGCTGATTGCTTTATCCAGGCCAGAGGGAATCCAATCACACCTGCTTCTGTTTTGTTGCTCTACTAAAAATAAGGGGAGTCTGCAGGGCAGAGTCAAAGTGGACTGCATCAAAATAAAATAGACCTTCTTTCATAATCTGGTTCAGACACAAATTTGAATAGCCTGAGGTAATCGCATGCAGCTACAACAGACCCTCAGAGTCTTCAGCACCACAGGTGAAAAAACTGTAGCACCTACCCCCCAGGGGCTACTGTAAGGATGAAATGGAACAGCACCTGGAGAGTTTGCCTGCCTAGCACCAGATACTCCAAAAATGTTGACTGGGGTGTTCACACGTTTCCTATTTCCCCAAAACCCTCTGATTTCTGAGACCCCGTATCCCTCCCTGTTACCCCTGGTGCCCTACAACCGGTGATTTTTCTCACGAGTTTGTTGAAATAAATGTATGAGCCAGATCAACTTCAACTCCACCTGGGTTGAGGCAGCTCGGTTAATTTTCCACCAGCACCTTACCTTCAGAGTACATGTTACCCATGAAACTTTAGGCACAGGGAAATTAGTGCAGAGGCTCTTCTGGGAATTTCTTCATGTCATAAAGTGGAGCTGGATTTATTACTAGTGTTAGTCTTTACTCAAGGGAAGCAAAGGACCTGATCAGCAAGGACCTGATCCTGGGCAGGTCCTGGTCAGGATAAAGTCTTACTAAGAGGCTTTCTATGTAGTGTGTCCTTTGGGCTACCTGAGCAGAAATGGCTTCAACCCACCCTCTGCTGCATTGTAATGTGACAGAAGACCTTTATCCCAAGGGAAGGTGCTCTCGTAAGAATCCGCCACATATTACCACCCCAATGATAGCACACTACCAACTTAAGGGCAGTGAAACATGATTATTAAGCCATGTACAGACCATCCCAGCATTTTTAATTATAGATCATACAAGAAAAATATAACTTTTTTGTTTTGTCTATATTCAAGATAATCTTATTAGGATTGTCAGGAAAGAATAATACTGCAGTCAAAGAATATTCAGTGCCCCTTCAGGCACTTTTCAGAATTCAGAGTGTTGGCACATATTTAAAAACCAAATACAGAAGAAATGCATAACTTAGAGAGCTCAGGTGCTAAATTAGCAGAGGCTAAGGAAAAGAATGAGTCAGGGAAATAGGGAAACGCTTCCCCACAATGCAACCCAGCCTTTGGCCCCAACTTTTCCAACTTTTGTCAATGCGTGAAGTCTGGTGTTGATGCTCAAATCATCTGACAACTTGTAACTCAACCATAAGCAGTTAGACATAAGCTACAAGTGTCTATTTTTACACACCAGCAGCAATTCCCTCAGGAAACCCAGCCTTCCTTTCAGCCTGCTCTTCTGCCATCCCAAGAACCATTTCCTCCTATGGATGTTCCATTCTCTAGTTGGATGCCTTTCGAAAGTTGCCTTCCAGTTCCTAATTACCTCAAGCAGCTGCCTAATGCAGCTTCCAGGCACAAACCGCTGTGGAGTATCCATTTTAACACTCAGCACTATCACTGACTGGTGCTGAGAGAGAGGGATTGCTTCTGTGCCTGTCAGGAAAACAACAGTTGTTGTATTCATTGGCCTCCCAGGAAACTGGGATGCCTTGCCATTGTGCTCAGGATTTTCCCCCAGGGGCTCTGGTTGATGAGCCATCAGGCAAACCAAAGAGGAATGGCTTTATTCTGCCCTCTGCTCTCCTTGGCAGGGGTTACATCATTTGTTCAAGTACCATCATAAACGTGCCTATATATACACTGCCTACAGAAAACATTTTATAAGCCAAAAGCAGTTATGACAAACCCCATTAAGACAATGTTCTATAGGCAACACAACACAGTGCCCAACTCCCAGGCCATAGCTTACTTATTTCAGGAATGATTCCAATTATAAAAAGTAGTCAGTAAAGACTTGTGGATTAATTGATTTCTTAATTGGTCTAGAATCCATCTATTAAATACTCTGAAATCTGCATTTTGATATAAGAGGGTGGGGTTTTCAAAGCAGTGGCATTTGCTGCCAGGGCATTAGCCTGCCCACATTTTATAAAAAGGAAGGTAGTATCACTGAGGCTCTTTTATTTCTTCACAAGCAATAGAAAAGCTGGGAAAGGGGCACCTGGGTGGTTCAGTGCGTTAAGCCTCTGCCTTCCGCTCAGGTCATGATGCCAGGGTCCTGGGATTAAGCCCCGAATCGGGCTCTCTGCTCAGCGGGACCCTGCTTCCTGCCTGCCTCTCTGCCTCCTTGTGATATCTGTCTGTCAAATAAATAAATAAAATCTTTTAAAAAAAGAAAGAAAGAAAAGCTGGGAATGAGAAGAAGGAGGAGGAGGCGGGGAGGAGGAAGAGGAGAAGGAGAAGGAAGGAAGGAAGGAGAGGGGAAGCGAGGAGGGAGGGAGAACAGAAGGAAGAAGGGAAAAGAAAGAAATTAAAACAAGAAAGGGAAGATGTTCTTATGAGATTTGGTTTTTATTATTAAAGAAA
Organism: Meles meles; assembly: GCF_922984935.1. Taxonomy (NCBI): domain Eukaryota; kingdom Metazoa; phylum Chordata; class Mammalia; order Carnivora; family Mustelidae; genus Meles; species Meles meles. The sequence continues at coordinate 84,278,174 of NC_060074.1, read as the reverse complement.
ACAACACTTTTTCTGTATTGTTGGTGGCAGTTTATACCTGAGTGCTATTTAATTCGAGACTTGTCTTCATAGTGGCCAACAATTAATTGCTAGTGTTTCAAACTCACTATTCAACCATCTCTTCCTTTCTTTTCACAAATGGTTTCAGTAAACAATTCAGGGTCAGGAGAAAGTGCTGAAATAGCAGGGGTCTTTAATGAGAATAAACATGCAAAATGGGTTCGCAATTTGAGAAGACTGTCTGTTGGATACTACTACCCTTTCTCCCTTAAGGCATCTGTTGGGACCAACCTTCCAACATTGAGTTCCCCCAATACTGAACCCACTTTGTCTGGTAATTGGTGTAACTTCCATGTTGTGACATTTTCCAGGAAAGGAAGAAACCCAGAGAGTCCTGCCTTCCCTGGGAAGCACCACATTGACTTGACATCACAAAATAGATTTGCTTTGGGAAAAACTGGCCACCACTTGATTCCCTGACACTCATCTTTTGCTTGAGTTTCTTAGGATGGCATGAACATCAAGCGGAGTTTGTTACCGAGGAGTTTGTTACATCAGAGAGGTAGAAGGCATATTGAACACATTGCTGCAGAATCTGAGTTTGAGGCCTGGTACCACTTTTTAAGACACTTAATCTTCCTCAGGGTTCTTGTCTATAAAATTAAGGACAGAAACTAGCATGCCCATGTCCCCTTCAGTGCTTCTCTCTGATTCCTCACTAAGACACCCCCGATGGTGTGGCCAGGGAGGGAAGTGGAGAGTGTAAGAAGGGGGTAAGAGTACATGTGATGCCACAGTTACTGAGCACCTTCCAGGATGTCATATTTTTTTTCTTCATTGATCTTTTGTGTGATTTCCACCAAGGCAGTGGAATGATTCACAGAAAATGGGGTTCTACACACTTTAATATGTAGTAGGAGACCAGTTACTTGAACTGAGGAGCCCAATTGTGTTTTTAAGAGGCCCCCAGCCATAACAGGACTAGCTCTCCTTTCTGTGGAAGGATGGAATTACCCACCGATACCTCTAAAATGCATACTTTGGGTGTTCATCCCAGAGTGCTGATGGATTTGTGAGAGTCTTCTGCCATGACCAATGATGTGTACCTGAGAAATACCTGTCCAGGGTTAGGGAAGACTGCTACAGCTCAAGTACAACTACATGCTGCAGCATTAGCTGAGGCCCCATTAGCAGTGAACCCTCCCCAAAGCAGAGGACCCTGAAAATTAAAAAGACAAAGGGGAGGGAATGGAGGGAAGAGATGAGGAGAAAGAGATAAAGACAGATACAGGACGGAGAAAGAAAAATTGGGGGGGGTGCGGTGGGGAGAGCAGGTCATTTTGCTTCGTAAAGAAGAAAGATTAAGGAAGTGCCTTCCTTATATGTTTATCTATTAAATTCTATTTTTACTTGTAGATTTGTTGAGGCAATAGTAAATAGTGTCTTAGCATTTTCATTGTTGTTTGTAAGAGATACTAAGGCTTTTCACCAATATTTGAGATTTTCTATTAGACCCAGGATGAGACTGCACTTCCTTGCCCCCTTGAAATTGGGTAGAGACATGAGCCGATACAATGTGTATTGCTCTAGGGCAAAACCACTAAGAAGCAGGTATTTTTCAGGCTTCCACCAACGAAACCACCAAATCTCTAATCTTTGGAGGTTCCATCAGCCTGCCTCCAGATGCAGGAAACCTGAAACAGAGTGCCCAGCTGCCCACAGTGGACATGTGTTGTAAGCAAGAAATGGAACGTTGTTGTTCTCAGTCACTAAGACTTGGAGGTTCTTATTGCGATATAACCTAATCTAACCTGACTGATGCCTCATTATTCCTGGGTATGATTAGTTTAAATCTGTCAGCTACTATTGTTTATAGTGCAGTTTTGCAAGACACAAAATTTCTAACATTTAGATAGATAGATAGATAGATAGATAGATAGATGATAGATAGATAGATAGATAGATAGATGATAGATAGATAGATAGATAGATGATAGATAGATAGATAGATAGATCGATCGATGATAGATAGGTTTCTCCAGGACTGGGTTCTGTTCACAGGAGTTTTTAGAATCTTTTGCTGAGTGTGGAATTCACCAGTTGCAATTTTATCTAAACAGAATTTTCTGTATATTTATAGCACACTAGGTCTGAGAGGAAATGTTGATTGGAAAAAATAGAGAAATACTTTTGCCATCATCATAGACATTTTTCAGGGATTACTATTAGTGAATAATCTTATGAGTATATAACAGCTGTAAACTTGTCAGAAATAGACAGTAGAAAAATAAAATTATTGTTGTCATGATTATTTTATCATCTCCAATATCCTGCAGCTAAGTTCTCAATGATTTTTAACACCAAATAAAATTCAGCCAGTTCAAAACAGGTTTATAAACGTAATAATCCTGTGAGGTTGAATCTGTAATGACTAGATTGATCTGAAAACATTTTTTAGATGAGCATTTTTAGCTAAAAGAATTAAATATTAGAGAATGTAGACATAAATAAATGTTACCTAGCCTTTCCTGAACAAAGCCTCACCCAGCTGTTGACACCTTTAATACAGAAACCTAACCTATAAAGTCACTAGTTTATGACAATGGTTTGCATAGTCTGGAAATCATGGCTTTTCTCGACACTCTCAACCAGTAACAGCTAGCTACGAGAGCAGTATCTTCACAAAGTGGGGAATAGATTAGCCACTTCGATTTCCACTCCATCTCCCATGTTCTAGAAACATCCTGGCAGAGGTAATATAATTGTAGGTCCTTATTCTGACAGAAATCCTCTCTTCAACTTGAAGTTCTGATAAATCCAAAGAAGAAAGCCCAGGAACAGAAATATTGTCATTCTTCAATGCAGATTAGTAGACAACAGAGAACCTGGATTAGAAATAGCCTATAAAAAGCAAAAGAACTTGACAAAGATAGATCTGAGCAGAGAAAGGAGCATTATGTTCATTTCTTTCCACGTCCAGAAGGATTGGGGGTGATGAACTAAATAGAAGTTTTCCCAGACCTACATCAAACCGTATCAGTAAGCACACCCCACTTTGAACAGGCTCTAAAGTTAAGACTGCCATTAATTCCATTATAAAATAAAATTCATATGTATTTTATCTTAACAAATCATTTTCCCTTTATTTACAATAAAGAATCAAAGGACTCCTTTTCTTTATCATTTTTTTCTACTTTTTTATAGGTATAAATCATTTGTCATAAAAAGCAATTGTCCCCAAAAAATTCTTCTCCATTTCATCATAATCACAACTTAAAGGTTCAAAAATATCTTTAGTAAACAGGCATATACAGTAATGTAAGTTATAAGGAATAAACATAAAATTAACACATAATGATCTCATTTCATGTTAATAATCAAAAATAAGCATAGGACCAACAACAAGAGAAAAGAGCTCAGTCAACTATGGCAACATTGCTTAGTATTTCTTGGTCTTTATCTGTAGAGAAATAATTTTTAAAACGTTTTTGTCTGCCATTTTCTGTATTAGATTTTTGGAAATTATTAAAATATGCACTAAAAAACACAGTACCTTCACCATACATAATCTTTCTGGTTGTAAAATACTACAACAGATGCACTGAACCCGTACGATAATTTAATAAGGTCACTGGAAGGTGGTGTATTTTAGCTTCTTTTCAATCTCAAATAATAAACCCTCAATTTATCAGAAGACCATAATGTATTCTTATTTAAAGCTAGTTAATTCACTTTTTCTGGTGAGTTTGAATAGAATCAAATTTTCCTTACTGTTTCAAGCCTCATTATGAAAAAATTTCCCCATATTTTTAAAATTTTTATAAATTTTATAAGATGAATTAGTATTTTCCTATTGTTGTAAAGTCATGTTTTTAGACATAAGTGGTCATTCCTTTTAAAATGCAGGATCTTTCAGGACATAAGAATCCATATCAATAGAGGTGATACAGATATAGCAAAGATTTAGGACAGTTGTTCTCAGTAGGGGTAAAATGTATAAAAATCACCAGGAAGATTTTTCTTTTTCAAACTACATATGTCCATCCCCACTTGAGAGTCTGGAATATGTGTGGTCTAGAAAAAAATCCTCTGGTGATCCTGAGGTTCGTTGCTTAGGAGATTGGTTAACTCCTTGAATATAGCACAGAAGTGTTGTTCGTTTGTTTTTACTAAATTTGCATATTGCAATATTTTCTTCTTTCTTAAAAATTATGTGCAGGGGAAAAAAACTCAAATTAATTTAGAGAACTGATCCACTGATTTTTTAGTTAAGGTCTTAAATGTATGGCTAGCTCTATTGTCTATCCATATTGACAAATATGCCGTCTTTGTCTTTGACCAAATTGGTAACATTTGCTTAGAAAACTGAATCTGAAGAGTGGACTATCACCACCAAACACCTCTGCTTGTAGTTAACGGGCTTTGCTGTAGCCTGCAGGGAGCAAACAGCAGCCGATGGGCCAAGTCTAAAACACAGAAAGTGAAATGGTTCTATTAAAGAAAGCAATTCCAGCACTGGGCTTTGCAAACTAGGCTAAAGCTCTAAACTGCAAAATTATCTTGATGCATGTGATTGGGAAGGACTAATTAGAAGAGAGGATGACATTTTATTTTCTAACCAGCCCTCTCTGATCTGAAGCCACGACACCCCCTCACTTGTTACCTAGCAACCCTTTTTTGTATATGTAAGGTTACTCTATTCCTGCTTTGTTATTCAATTTACTTGCCATTTTAAGTGTCCTGATTCTCTTTAGGACTATCCCACCCTGGTAGGATTGGCCTCAGGCTCTAAAATATTAAAGGGCCACCAATTAAGTGGATCCCAATGTCATTGTACAGCCCACTGCCGTCAGTAGATCGGTGCTAAACAGATGCTGCAGAGATCTTCCCTTGGTCTTTGTGATTTTACCAGAGCCCCTCCCTGTCTGCGCCCCAGCCAACAACCCTCCGCCTAACCCAGAAATTGCTGTCATTGCTTTTATCTTGATTGAAAGAATATAAGCAGGACTGGCTCCTTTTAACTCAGTGGAAAAATGACTATCAATTTAAACATTAACTGGTGTCCAATCTAATCATGAAGCTAAAAACAGAATTTGCTCCCGCACGTTGCCGTTTCTCAGAAAATCACCACCTAACTAAACTTCACAATTCCACCTAAACCCTAGCAATATGTAAATAGGTAATCAGCCACATTTGGAAACGTATTTTTTAATCAGGTAGTTTAGATGCATAATCACCTTCAAATCAAACCACCATTAGAGCCCATTAACTCTTGAAGGAAGGAAACTCAGCTGGCAGCCAGAGCTCTATCAGAGATAGAGATTCCGTTCCACCTTCAGTTTTTGCACAGCCCTGGGCTTACACTCATCTTTCAGTTGCCTTTTTTTTCCTCCTAAAAGAGAATTGTGATTTTTTTCTTAATGCTGGATAAGAATTAGGAGGCTTAACAAAACAATCAGCCTATAGCACTTGAGTGCTTAGAAAAGGTCTATTGCCTCTTTACTGTTTCTATTTTCCTCTCAATCCGTCACTTGGGAATGGCTCCTAACACCAAAAATCTATCTCCAGAACACCAAAACCTGGTACATTCTAAAATATAGTATCTCATATACAGTCTAATGTTCATTCTTTTTTTTTTTTTTTTTTTTTTACTTTTTATGAGTCTCAATTCATCTGATGGTCATATTTCTTTTTTTTTTTTCCATTTTATTTATTTTTTCAGCGTAACAGTATTCATTCTTTTTGCACTCTAATGATATAATTTGCTCAAGGTAGTAGCACAATATTGCTCTTCCTAAAATAACCCTTTAAAAGAACCTGTACTCCCATTCACAGTAGTACCCAAATAATTCCAAAACCTTCACTGCAATTCTTTTGGGGTTTTATACAGAAAAGGAATTTGAAAGCATTTGTTGTCGATCTCCTACTGTGCTGGTTAGGGGATAATGGCAACAGGTGGACCTAAGTCCTAGGATATGAGACAGTGGGGTGTATGGCCTGCCAAATTTAGATAACTCAATTAAAACAACTCTATTCACACACTCCCAAGAAAAAAGCTGGGGGCTGGAGGAAGGGGAGATGGCCAGCATGGGTGACAACTGCAGATTTTCTTCTCTGGGGTCATTAACTATGTTTGTGTATCTATAGCATAACTGTTATAAACTAGCATGGTTATTTTTGCCATTGCCTCATCACTCAGTGCAAAAGGGCAGAGGTGATTGCTTATAAATTCACACAGCTGCTGGCTGGGAGAAGACATTTGGAAAATAAATCAGTAACATGGGCCTTTATTTCACTGAAAAAGACTTGTTCTTTGAGGAACGTTCTACTCACCCCCACCCCCAAAGGAAGGGAGCACCAATCCTCCTGCAAAATCTTCCCAGGTTAAAGCAAAGCACAATTTCCAGTCCTTGTGCCAGCAGAGGTATGCAAAGATTTTCTCAGCAGGAAGTCACTCATAGACATCACATGAATATTTAAACAATGGGAAGCCAGCAAAAGATTCTTTCACGCTGCAGGATGATAGTGACTTCTGAAATTATCACAATTATCATTCCATTATTGCAAAACAAATGACCTGATTTATTATGCTCTGCCTCTGCTCATCTCTGGATCTCTTCCTGATATATTACACAACCGGTTACTTAGGCATTCTACACAAACAGCATTTGTATCGACTACTTCATTAATATTTTGATTATTATAAATCTCAGGAACTCTATCCACATCTTAGGCTAGAGTCAGATCTCTCCCATCCTTTCTCTCTGAAGATGATTAGAAAATTTTAGAGTGGGATACAGTGATGCAGACTATGGAATTCTACAAAACAAGGTAGCTGACCACATAATTCTCCCTTCATTGCAGAAACCCTCCTCACTTATGTCGCACAGCAGTAAAGTCAACAGTTCTTGAATCAGCAGGAAAAGAAGCTTACATTCAGGAAATCTAGGCAGAAGTGCTATTCCCTAACATGATTCCAGGGCATGTGTCACTGCTCGTCTCTAAAAAAAAAAAAAAAAAAAAAAAAAAATCCTGGTTGTTTTCCCTTTAAGAAGTGAAGATAAGAAAAAAAAAAAAATCATGGAGGAATTACAACAGTTAAGTCATCAATAAAGTAACAGAGACAATACTAAAAGCCAGGTCTTCCAATCCTAGTCTCTCTTAAATCTTTCAGCTGCATGAGGCAGCTTCATGTGCCCTATTTACCGACCCAGAACAAGTTTGTTTACCCTCTTAGCAAAACTCAACAAAGAGTTATATCCCACCAGTGACACAGCGGGGCAAAAACAGGAATTTGGGGACAAAAAAAAAATCAAACAACACACTTGCCAAAAGCAGATCATGGCAACATGCATGTTGGAATGAGGTAATCGATGAGCCGTGAGTCAAATTCCTACTTCTTCCACTGGAACATTATCACAGTTTAAAGTGCTTGAAAAAGAGCATGTCTGCAATACACTAATGACTTTAAATGGGCTCATGTGTCAGCCTGTAGGTTGAAAAGAAAACTGAAAGCATTTTTCATGTGCTGTGAAATGACTCTGCAAATGATTTTTAAGTTTTACCTGTCCAGCAACAATCAGCCCTTTCCTCATCTGGATTTAATATGTGCTCAGGAGGCACATATTACCATCTGCTCTCAAGGTGAATCTAAAATAGGTAGTCCCAGGCAAACTACCAATGAAACCTTTGGATGAACTCTCCCAGCAACAACCCTCCGACTTCTTTCATTATACTTCCCTCCCACCCGCTATTGCACTTCCCCACCCAACCCCCCACAGAAAAAAAAAAAAAAAAAAAAAAATCAAAGCAAGTATAGACTTGCCAGGACTCCAAAAACAACTGACCTTTTGGAAACTTGTGAAGTTTCTACTACAATATATACATCTTGAACATTATATATTATACAAATATGAACATGGCACAGTCCATCATCAAGAAAATGAGAATGTTGGAGAAGTACAGAAATAAAAAAGAATCAAGATAATTCATTTGAAACAGGTCACTATATACAGGCAATTTAATATAAATTTGTTGATTGTTTATTAGAGAACTTCATTAGAACTGTATCCAGTAGACAAGAAGAAAGGAACTAAGGTAATCTTATTTTGTGGTTCGGGGAGAAAATCAGATTATCACTCAAGAGCCATTTCAGTAAAGATTAGAAAGAGAGTAATAACTCCTAATCCTCTTCCAGCTTCAATCTCAGAAATTAACATTGAATAGCCAGAAAATGGAGAAATTTGACAAGTTGGTGTGTTCTCATCTCTGTAGATCATAGTAGTTGGAGTAGGATGCTAAGGAAATAGTTGTTTGCTACCAGACAGAGGCATGAAGGAAGACCATGTTTTGGATACCATTTTTTTCTAGAACCAAGAGTTTATCTGCTTTGATCTGGAGAGAATCGTGGCCTGACATTTTATTTCCATCCTCTGCATGGGAGTGACCATCCTCATCTCACAAAAATAATGCTAAGAAATATAAAATATCCAGAACCCCCCCCTTTATTCAAACAGACATACTCTCTGAAATGAATGATATCTAAGAGAAGTGTGTTTATTTCCCTTTGCATTGGGAAGGGTGCACAAATAAGGCCATGCAGTAACAAAAGACAAAACTGAATCTTTTGAAGTACAGCAATATTATTTGGTAAAACAAATATTATTTGTGCCCATTTTTCTAGCTAGCATCAAAACCTTTTTCTGTGTTCTATTTCCCTATCAGTCATGACTGATAAAACCTGGAATTTATAAGACATTTTGTAACCCAGCAAGAGAACGAGAGAGAGAGAGAGAGAGAGAAAAACAGAGAGAGAAGTGAAAGAAACAATGGCTGTACTGTATCCATGTGCAAGTTTAAACCTTGGAGGAAAGTGTTCTGTTGCATTATGAATACCTTGAAAGAGTGCTCTTTTTTTCTACTATAAATTCTCAGTATTCTGTTATAATCTTCTATTGTCTAAATCAGACACATCTCTTACCACGAAACAAGTTGTAATTGGCCTTTGGCACCGCAACTGGAATAATGCAGGAGAGGTTTTGGCAGACATCATTTAATATTCTTCCACTATACTTTCCAGGATGTTTGTTTCATTTCCTTCGATCCAAATGAATTTTTAAGAATTAAGGAGTAAATATGTTTTCCTGTGTATCCTGAATTTCTTTGGTCCACTTGTAAGGCATAATGATGCTAAAGGAGTATGTCCACCACTTTGAATCTAAGTTATAACTTAAAAACAAAAGAGATAACCCTCCATTACTGTGGATTAAGGTCTCTAGCTATATAAACTCTAGTCTGAAAATGGCACTAAATCCAAATTAATAGACATGTTTTCAAAGAGCTTGCAAAATCTAAAGTATGGTAATCATGTAACCAAATATGTGAGACATGTCAGTGTTTGCATTGATATGGTATTATTAAGTTGATATCAACATGGATTAATTGCTTTTTACTTTAGTATTTGTTCCATTGATTTTGAATATCCAAGGAGGTATTTTTAAAAAGCAAAGAAAAAAATAAAAGAGCCCTGGCCTCACTCCAGATTTACCGAATCAGAATTTCACAGAGTTGTGAGTGCTTGGGAAATTTTTTAAGCCCCACAAGTGATTCTGATACTTAGACAAGGCTGAGAACCATAGGTCTATTCTAGCCTGCAGAAGTTGGTTTTCTACAAGATGAAAAGCAAATGGGTTTCCATCTTTCCAAGGTTCCAAGCAGAAGGATGGCGACAGTTTTAAGTTCTCATGGCAAAATGTTATCTATACCTTCAAGAGACGGCACAACACAGGTGGTCTAAACAATTTTGCAATATCACCACAAAGATCATCCAAATATTGTAACCAGTTTCCTCTCTTTTGTTTTTGTAAATAGGAGCTTCCAATGTCCTCTTCAACCTTGACCATTCATATGACTCAACAGAATACACTCACTCCAGGCACATCATCTATTTTATAGAGAGCAGTGCTTTGGGTAGACAATTTGTTCAAGAATTTCACCTTGCAGATAGGTTAACTGGCAGAGAATAGAAGAACAGAAGAATATAAAACTGTCAAATGGAATCACATTAAATTGATGAGTTCCCAGAACAGAAAGCATACTGCACCCCTAACAATTTCCCAATCATACTGAAGTTTGAAGAAGAAAAATCTAGAAATAAAGTAATCAAATTCCCCAAATATATGGCCATAGGATAATACCAACTTATGCTGTAAATAGACAAGAATAGGGTAACAATTATACACACATACACACATACACACATACACACATACAAAATACTCTGACATGACCAATGTGGGAATATGTCCATTCTCTAGCTAATTTAAAAACAGGGAACAAAATATATAAGACAAAGTAATCTCCTTGCTTATTTAACAATATGAGAAGAGTATCTTCTATGTCCCGGGCACTGGGCAAAACATTCAGTCAGTATTAGTTAATTTGATTAATGCTCACAGCAACTCTATGATATACTTACTATTACTATCCCTACTTTACAGATGATGAAAATGAGGCATTAGAAAAGTTTAGTAACTTACAAAGACCATATAATTAGTAAACAGAAGAGAAAGGATACAAGTAAGCCAGTCTGCCTCAGGGTCCATGAAGTTAACTTCCATAGTCTATAGTCTCTCGTCTGTTACCCACAAACCATATGGCAGGGAAAGTCTATGTATGTACTCTCCCTACAGGTCATTTCATTCCTTCCTTCTGTCAGGTTAGGACATTTCTTACTTCCACTTTCATCTACTAAAGCTTATGCATATGATATTTCATTTCCTCAAGGTCTTGATATCTGCTAGTTCATAGACTCCACATCAGAGGTCAACACATAAAAATGGCTTAACATGTCATCTCTTAAAGATAATAGCTTTCCACTTAATGCTTAATGCTTATCTCAAAGCACAACTTACTATGGAATTCTGGCCACTGATGCCGATGGATAGTGTCTTTGGGGTAGAATCTATATCTCATTCATATGTGTACTGTAAGCACCCAGCACAGTGCCTGAACAGAACTCAATCCTAACGTAAGTTTATTGGACTATTAAAAGCAGTCCAGGATGCTCCTGCAATCATCCCACACTGGCCAACTTCTTCCACAAAAGGGCTAGATGGCCTATCTAATATGAGCTCTCGTAGCTCCTTTGGGCTCAAACTACTAAAATACCTCTAAAATGGGACATGTTGGTTAAGAATCTCCTTTTTCTTCTCATAAAAGTAGGCCACATCTGTTACATAGGAGGATTTCTATAGGCAGCCACGTTCCAGCCATTCATAAGGAAGAGAGAATGGACCTTGGGCCCTGAGTGCCAAGAAAAGGTGAGTTTTGATGAAAGGATCCCTAGAGGAAAGAACCTGATCATGGGTCACTCTTTAGGTGCCACAAGTTGTAGGCCTCTGACAACATGGAATCCTGGCTTCCCAGGGGAAACTACAAGTTAAGAAAATCTTGCTGAAAACAAACAGACATCTAAAATGGGAAACGAGAAAATTACTTTGGAGCTTCACAGATTTGCCTAGGGATGTGCCTATAGAAAAGTCCCTAGTGAGACAGATATTTCCCAAGGTAGCCCTACACAAACTCTCATTCCACATGTTCTTTTGTCCACATGACATTGACACACCCCCCATTAAAAGATGAGCCATATCCACCCCCCTGCCCCGCAACATACACACTTAAATATGGGCAGGTCTGAGACTACAACAGAAGTGACTATGTCACTTCCAAGGATAGGATATAAAGGGTAATACAATTTCTGCCTGGTTTTCCTGGGCACTTACTCTTGGAACTAGACTATTAAGTAGCCAAGGAGCCATATGGCAATGGTACATAGGGCTTCCAGCTGACAGCCAGCATTAACCGCCACACAAGTGAATAAGGAAGCCGCCAAGGTGGGTCCAGCTCCAGCCACCATCTGACTCCAATCACATGAGTCACTCCAAGAAAGAACCAACTAAATAAGCCAAATCAACCCTCAGAAGCATGAGAGATAATAATAAAATTATTGTTATTCTTAGCTCATTAGGTCTTGGAGTTATTTGTTATACAGCACTAGTACCTGAAACACCCAGCCTGGAAACAGGATCAGAAACCACTTTCTGCAAACACAAGGGTTAAAGCTCAAAGAAGGGTTGGGTTTTCCTAATAGCACATGAGAGAGCTAAATTAAAGCAGTTCAGAAATTTGATGGGACTGGTTGAGTCACAGCAGCCAGAAAACCTTCTTTTCCCTTTCTATAAGTTCAGAAGCTATAAAACCTCCCTGAGAGCGTGCTGAGTCTGCCCAGAGAGAAGCCACCTCACAGATGATTAGAATGTAAGTGGATAACGAGCCATTTGAATTATCTGCTCTAGTTCAAACACATGCTGTTGCCAATATGCTGTGGCAGCCAGCTAACATCTGAGCATCTTTAATTTAAATTGCATATACTTAACTTGAAATGGCATCTATACTCTCAAACTAAGAATTTACTGTACCATCATCAGATCATAGGAGAAATCATCTTTTCAGGAATTTCCTAAATTTGCCTTTTTACTGCGCTCTAATGTGCTAACAGCTTAATGCCTGATGGCACCCAAGTCAAATGTTTCAGAGTATGAGATATAACTCCTATTCCAATCAGTTTGTTAATACACATGCTGTTTCCTGTCTACATATGTGAATGGAAAAATTCTCAGCAGCTTGGGTCTCATTCCCTCATAAACACAAAATTGTATCTGTAACCTTAAACAATAGACACATTCATAAAGCCAGCATTTAACTTATCAAGGTTTATCAGAAACAAAACTTTCAAGGCAAAAACTACAAAGGAAGCTTGGGAAAAAAAAAAACTTATGACAGAAATTTGAGATTCTACTCAAAATAAAAATAATAAAATTTTAATATAGCATCTGTGGACCTCAAATTTTAGGTTCAGGATAAAGACAAAAAGCAAATATAACAAAACCATGTTAGACCTAGTCATACTGCATTCACTGTTTACAAATAGATTGGGAGATTATCTAATTAAAATGACCTCTTTTCAGCTATCATCCTCCTTGACTGACTTCTGCCATATTTAGCATTGCTGAACACCTAACATTCTCCTCCCTCTGTCCCAAAGTTTTCTTTTTCTTTGGATTTTTGCAATATGCCATTCCTCCTTTTCTTGCTTCCTAGGGGGCAGTCTCTAGAATCTAGACCAACCTGACTCATATCTTCTGTCAGCCCCTCATTAGCTGGTATGACTTTTCACAAGCTAAATTATTTAGCCTCCCTTTCTATATCTATAAAATAGAGATAATAATGATATATTTCACACAAAAATACAGTGATGATTTAATGAAATAAAGCATAAGTACAGAATAAGTATTCAGTAAATGTTAACTATTATTTTAATGTGCCTCAGAGATTCTTAGTGTCTTTTGTTGTCTTATTTCCTCTCTCCTGGCCTCTGAAAAATCTGTTCTCAGCTCCTTTTCACTTCCTCCTGATTATTGTCCTGTTCTTCTAAAGGAATCAAGTCATTACTACTTTGTGTGTCTAGTTCTTGAGGGCAGTACAAATATATCAGAGGTCTTAGAATGATCTATTAATAGTTCTATCTATGGGCTATCAGTCTACGGATTCTGAATCAGAAGACCATTATGGTCAATCTGTTTTAGAAGAAGTAAAGTTAAGATCTGAGCACTGAAGCCAGTCCTGTGACAATCTAGCAGACTAGGCAAGCTCTACTCCTGTGTGGCATGCTGGGTTTACCTGTCCTATTACAATCTCCACTTTTCTCCACCCAGCTCTATGCCTTGAGCCTGCATGGACTATATCAAGAGGCTCCCATGCCCTCTGGCTTCTAATTCATCTTGGTTAATGGGGATCCTTAGAAAGCTATTGGAGAGAAGCAAGAGAGTGAAGCTGGCATACTTCTTCCCTTGGTTCCTCCCTGTGATGTCAACTATCTTTGCTGATTTTATCCCTCAACTATATATCACAGCTTTTTTTACATGGCAGCACTCTCCAGAAGACACTATCCTGTGGCATTCTAGGCCTCCATGTTACTAGTCCCAGGGCACATCACTAACTTGTATCTACATTTGAACACAGTTCTTTCATTAAACCCTCCTCAAATGATTCCAAATTCAGTATGCCATTTGTCTTCTGCTGAAATCCTGACTTAAAAGCCTGTTTGTTTAGTAACATTGTCTTTCCTTTAAAAAAAAGATGTAAAATTGACTTAAAAAATCTATGATAAGTATAATAAAACTATGCTGCAAAAAACTACCAAATTATCCATAATCCCATCACACCATTAGAATGTCAATACATTGCTTCCAGTAATTTTGATACATATTTAGCATAGTTGTAATTAAAGTATTTTTAAAATTTCATGCCTTTTTCCATTTAATATTATAAAATTAGCATTTTCCACTTGGCTAAATAATCTTTATAAACATCATCTTTAAATCTGCATAATATTCTATTAAAGGGATATGCTACAATTTCCTGGTTTTTTTTCTCATATTAGTTAACATTTGGCATGCCCTTTCAAATAACCCTTTTAAAGCATAGATTCACACATACCATTACACATATGATGATTTCCTTTCCATTTCTCTACTAGTTTTTCTAGAGGTCAATTTTTAAAATTTACGTATGTTCTGTAAAACAAAAGTATTCATGTTCCCAGAGATCTCTCCTTTGAAAAAGTTCATCTGATTTTGTGTAATGACAAACACAATGGACTTGAAATCAGAAGTCCTTGATTCAAAACCCAGACATTTTGTTGTAGTCTCTATGATAATGAATACTTCCTAGAAGAGGTTAAACAGTTGATCTCTAAGGCCCCTTCAGCTCTGATATGCTCACAAATGATTCAGAGTAGCTTCACAATCGTAAAGATGAGAAGAGTGGAAAGACCATGAGTCTTTAGTTTGGAAGGATGATATCTTAGAGATCATGTGGTTGACAATGCATTCTCTCCTTGTTTTTAATCAGCACTCTGAGAATTTCCCATCTTGTGTATGAAGAAGCTGAGGCTCATGGAAGGCACATGACTTGTTAATTCACACCAGAACATTAGCATTGGAGCCAGCATTCTATCCACCCTGGTGACTCCTGGGCCAGTGGTGTATTCAGGGCTCCTTGTGTATCTTCTGAGGGGAATCTTTATTTCAACACAGCCAATCTGCCTCACTCATTCCAAAGATATAACTCCTTCATCTGCAAGAGTATGGCGTTTTTCATCTTGTAAATCTTTAAACTTCCTCACCATACTTTTCCATCAAATGATGTCACTGATTCTCTCCCATATTGTAAATGAAATTGCTAATAAAAACAAATCAAGAGTCATTATAAAAAGCAGGAGTGTCGGGGTGCCTGGGTGGCTCAGTGGGTTAAAGCCTCTGCCTTCGGCTCAGGTCATGATCCCAGAGTCCTGGGATCGAGCCCCGCATCGGGCTCCTCTGCTCAGCAGGGAGCATGCTTCCTCCTCTCTCTCTCTCTCTCTCTCTCTCTCTCTCTGCCTTTCTGCCTACTTGTGATCTCTGTCAAATGAATAAATAAAATCTTTAAAAAAAAAAAAAAAGCAGTTGTGTCCACATAGCTTTTTCTAGTGCCCAAAGTACCTGCGATAGAAGGTAAGCATTTGAGGCCAAAATGGAAAAGAAAATGAAAGCTACAAAAACAAAATAAAGTTGAACATTCAAATTAAACTAATAGGCAGAGGTCCCCCAAACCTGTCACTGTCTAGCTCTGCAAATACTCTGAATTGGTAGCAGCAATTTTAGCATTCTGAATGCCAGCTATGAAGCTTTTCAAAATAATTGTCTCATACATTATCTCATTTTCTTCTCACAACAACTCCTTGAGGTAATTATAGCAAAATTTTCCACTGAACAGCGAAAGAAACAGAGAAGATGACCTGATCTTGGCACACATTTCTTTGTCTAAGACTTGGTTACCCTAAAGAGAAATTAGGAATGTGGAGGAGCACCCTAAAGTCAGACCACCTGCCTTTTGCAGGGAGGGTAGGATGTCTTCAGAGCATAGCTGCTGCCAGAATCTGGAGTCCTTAGCCAAATGAAACTTGAAGCCCTACATGTTTAAGTAGAGACACTCTGAAATATACTTTCTAGTTTTTTTGGCTGCCAAGATTTCAATAAAATAAAAGAATATATCCTTCCAAAAATCTACTCTCTGAGCTTCTAGAAACAGGGGTCCAAAATGAACTGTGAAACAGGCCCCTTTATGAATTACTCCTAAACAACCATATAGACCACAGAGTCAGTGTCTACAAAGCGCTGGCAAAATGAGAAAATAGAAAAAGAATACTTGGTGCCTCCTCACTTTGTTGAAATACAATGTGAGAACTAGAAGGAACCCCCAAACACTGAATTCAACCTTTTCAATCTTGGTTTCTGCATTCTCTATCCTTCTTGTCTGGATACCCCTCATTCACATATTCTGATGCCATGGTCTCTCAGAAACATTGACAGCATGCTATCATTCTCACTTATCTTGTATTCATTTCCTAAGAATAATGCTGTCATTAAAAAAAAAAAAAAAGTCCTAACAGTGAATTAAGAAGGATAATAAATTATCCCTCTGTACCCAAGTCATCCTTCCTTCTTCCTTCCAGTTTGTTGTATGAATCATGACTATACTCAATCATTTCCTTCTTTCATATCCACAACTTCCCAGACTCCTCCCAACTCCGCATGTGACTGATTCAACCCCCATGAGAGAAGGGGGGGCAGCTATTAAAAGGAAATCCCTCTGGCTCTTACTGCTTGGTTTCTTGGCCTTGACTCGGTGTGAGAACTAAGTGGTTGACATCATGGCCACAATTTTGCAACCATGAATGATTGTTAGCAATATATAAAGCCCATATGATAAGAATGACAATCCAGAAGGTAGGAAAAGCCTTATAGTACCCCAAAGTAGGTGAACAAAGTTTCAGGTGACCTAAATTCCAAATCCTTGTATATAATAAATATATTACATATAAATATAAACCATGGTTAGAAGGCTTTTTGATTCTCATAACTGAATGCATCCTGACTGACATATGCTCTCAGGTAATACATGCAGTTTAACATAGGTTTCAACACCTCAAACCATAAGATCACCTAAAATGTTCATTGTGGGTTCCTACAGCAATATGGCAGTCAATGTATCTTTAGAGTAAGTGGCCATTACAAATGGCCTTGCATTCCTTCTTGCATTGTTAATGGTTTTTTTTTTGTTTGTTTTTTTGTTTGTTTGTTTTTTAAGATAGAGGAGGAATACATCCCCACTGGAAAAGGTGTCACGCAATAATTAATAAAGCAGCAGAAAAACAGGGTTCTCCTCTTTATATTAACCTTTAAGTGACATATATGCTCATCTCCCCAAAATACAGATCTGCCTATTCCCAAAACAAGTCCTATGTAAAAGCTAAATGGAACACATCCCACTGCCAATAGAAATACCACCATCAAAAAGTAAGTACTATATGTTGGCTAACTGAATATAATAAATAAATACATACATACACACATAAAGCAAAAAAAAAAAAAAGAAGCACTTTATTCATCAAAAGGCAACAGTTCCAGAAAGACCATAATACCTCATTATCTTTTATAAAGTTTGCCTCAGTATTTTTAGCATCTACACTGTTCACCCCTTGTTGAGTTTTTAGTGGTATAATATGGAAACTCCCTTTTCACTAATAGATAATCTCCATTTGTGAGAGATTTATGTAAAAACCATGTTCTTGGGGTGCCTACGTAACTCAGTTGGTTAAGTGTCTGCCTTCGCTTCAGGTCATGATCTCAGGGTCCTGAGATTGAGCCCCATGTCAGAGCGGCTGCTCAGGGGGAAGCCTAGTTCTCCCTCTTCCTCTGTTCTTTGCCCCCTTTGTGCTTGCTTTCTCCTCTCTCTCTCAAATAAATAAATAAATAAATAAATAAAGTCTTTAAAAAAACAAACAAACAAAACAACAACAATAATAACAAAAACATGTCCTTACTAAGGTATGAGCCTTGTGAGAATAGAGTTTCAGATTGTTCAGAAGGGCCCATTCAAAATTTTTTCGAGTGGTCACCCAGAGCAGTGATTTTAACTGTCTGAGTCAGGGCTTAGATCCCAGTTTTCCTGTTGTGTATTCCATGTTCAGTATCTTAAATGCATTTGCCCTCCTGCAGGGTTTCCTTCACACTTTTTATGGAATGTGGATCTTTTTGTACCTCTAATTATAGTTAATGTGCATTTCTCACATCACCCTGTAGAAGACAAAATTTTTGAGGGTAAAAGCTTTGTCTTTTTCATCTACTCAAACCCATCAATGCTCAGACAAAAGCCTTTTACTTTTTATTTAAATTGCTTGGGCATCATTTCCACTCCTGCATGACACATTTATAACTACCATGGAGGAAAACATGGCAAAATACCCGAGTGCAGCCCACACAGCAGCAAATGGAGAGACAATGTTCTAAATAAATTTTCACCATTCCTAAGTCTGATGTTGAGGTCAAATTTCTCTCATTTAAAAATTTAAAACACAGATACAACTGTTCAAGGGCTCAAGTTTTACAATCCCATTCCAAAAACAAAGTAGTCAGGAGTTGGTTTCAGATTTAGATTCCTTTGCTTCTGCAATTTCGGAGTTATAATAGAGCCTTGTGACCTTTGCACCTTAAACCAGCTGTTTCTTTGCCCCATCTCCTCATTGAACTCATCCCCTGACTCCATCACTTTTCTTTCTTTGGTGTTTGCTACTCAAACTTTTTATCGCCCACCGCATATCCTCCCTACTTTCTTGATGCCTTCATCACTCACCTTTCCCCCCTCCTAGAATACTATGAAGTCAAGTCTCTATAACAGAGGGACTGAGGGCATTCTCCAACCAGTCTAGTCCTCAACCCAAATCCTCAACCCCTCTGGTATAGTCATTACTCTTGAACCTCTAGCTTGAGCTCTTATCCTTCCCCATTCCTCAGGACATATGTCTACTTCTTCTCAGTTACTTAAGGATAAACTGCATATACCACTTTCTTAATTTCAAATGTACAGCTCTCCGTTGTGTTTCCTTCAAAAAAGGTGGTGTCTGTATTCTATATCTTCCAATATCTTTGTCCATCCCTGCAGGCTGTTCACCCAGGAGGTACCAATTGTTTAATGTCAATACAAAGAAGAAATAGTGCAATGTGCACTGAGGCTACTTTCCAGTTGTGGAATGCATTTGTTGTCACCTCGGCCTTCTTCTTTCACACCTGTGTAATGAAATGATTGCTCAGACACATGAAAAGAGGCAGAGAGAAGCCTAGAAATGGCTGGAACCCACTGAGCGCTAGTCAGGGGAACAAATCTCAAAAAGTACCCAATAAAAAACTTTTTTAGATATTCCACAATTAAATTAAGGAAGGAAGTCATGTAAGTTGCTATCTTTAAAAACAAGAGCTAGCTAATATTGAGAATGTAATATATGTCCAGCCAACCCTCCTACAAAGAATAAAGAATAATATAAGGAGGCCTCTGGACTTCAGTAATTACAAATTATTGGAAGAGATGCTAAATATTTAAGAATTCAAAGGAGGGCACATATATTCTGCCTCAACCTGTTGTACCTTCCACCTTTGTTACCAATCTATAGCCAGTCTCTGCATGCCAACAGGTTTCATTTTCTTAGGCATTCTCCCTTCCTCCTTGAATATTGGAGGAAATCCAATAGTAACCAGCTTGTTGTCTAAGCAGACACTTTGAACTTCAATCAGAAAATCAGTTCAAACTTGATGGTGGGTGGTCTTAATCTCTCATTTAATGAATTTAGCATTGGACACAGAAATGTTTTTTACCTATATGATTTTCAGACTTCCCAGTTCCTACAGTGTACTTCTCCCCCCCCCCCCCACTTTGGCATTTGTTATAATATTTTTATTGTGTTAAGTTAGTCACCATACAGTACGTCATTAGTTTTTGATGTAGTGTTCCATGATTCATTGTTTGAGTATAACACCCAGTGCTCCATGTAGTCTGTGCCCTCCTTAATACCCACCACCAGGCTCACCAATCCCTCCACCCCTCTCCCTTCTAAAATTCTCACTTTTTTTTCCCCAGAGTCCATAGTCTCTCGTGGCTTGTCTCCCACTATGATTTCTCCCCCTTCATTTTTCCCTTCTCCTAATGTCCTCCATGTTATTCCTTATGTTCCACAAATAAGTGAAACCATATGATAATTAACTTTCTCTGTTTGACTTATTTCCCTTAGCATAATCTCCGCCAGTCCCATCCCAGCTGGTGCAAAAGTTGGGTATTCATCCTTTCTCATGGCTGAGTAATATTCTATTGTATATATGGACCACATCTTCTTTATCCATTTGCCTGTTGAAGGGCATCTTTTTTTTTTTTTTAAAGATTTTATTTATTTATTTGACAGAGAGAGATCACAAGTAGACAGAGAGGCAGGCAGAGAGAGAGAGAGAGGGAAGCAGGCTCGCTGCTGAGCAGAGAGCCCGATGCGGGACTCGATCCCAGGACCCTGAGATCATGACCTGAGCCGAAGGCAGCGGCTTAACCCACTGAGCCACCCAGGCGCCCTGTTGAAGGGCATCTTGACCCTTTCCACAGTTTGGCTATTGTGGACATTGCTGCTATGAACATTGGGGTACACAAGGCCTTTCTTTTCACTACATCTGTCTCTTGGGGATAAATATCCAGTAGTGCAATTGCTGGGTCATAGGGTAGCTCTATTTTTAATTTTTTGAGGAACCTCCACACTGATTTCCAAAGTGGCTGCACCAACTTGCATTCCCACCAACAGTATAAGAGGGTTTTCCTTTAGCCACAACTTCTCCAACACTTATTGTTACTTGCCTTGTCTATTTTTGCCATTCTAACTTGGTGTAAGGTGGTATCTCAATGAGGTTTTGATTTAAATTTCCCTGATGGCTAATGATGATGAACACTTTTTCATGTGTCTTCTTTGGAGAAGTGTCTGTTCAAGTCTTCTGCTCATTTTTTGACTTGATTATCTGCTTTTGGGGTGTTGAATTTGAGAAGTTCTTTATAGATCTTAGAAATCAGCCCTTTGTTGTGTCATTTGCAAATATCTTCTCCCATTCTGTGGGTTGCCTCTTTGTTTTGTTGACTGTTTCCTTTGCTGGGAAGAAGATTTTTATCTTGATGAAGTCCCAAAAGTTTATTTTTGCTTTTGTTTTCTGTGACTTTGAAGACATGTCTTGAAAGAAGTTGCTGTGCCAATATTAAAGAGGTTACTGCCTATGTTCTACTCTAGGATTTTGGTGGATTCCTACATCACATTGAGGTCATTGATCCATTTAGAGTTCGTTTTTGTGTATGGTGTAAGAGAATGGTTGAGTTTCATTCTTCTGTATATAGCAGTCCAATTTTCCCAGCACCATTTATTGAAGAGACTGTCTTTTTTCCATTGGATATTTTTTCCTGCTTTGTCAAAGATTATTTGAGCATAGAGCTGAGAGTTCATATCTGGGCTCTCTACTCTGTTCCATTGGTCTATGTGTCTGTTCCTGTGCAAGTACCATGCTGTTTTGGTGATCACACTTCCTACAGTGTATCTCATACAAAAGACCTATATCTCATTAGGGGAAGGAAAATAACAACTCCCAGATGGACTCAAAGGAATCCAAGAGCAGATAGACTTTACATCAGAGGATAACTTATTCTTTGTGCTCTTGTTCTTTGGGGCTTTATCATTTTGTGGTTTATCCAGGACACATAGACAGCACTTACCTTTTATATAGAAAACTGCTAACTCTAGTTACTTGTGAGTTGAAAAATCCCTCCTTTATCTGCCCTCATCCTTCTTTCATTTTGAATACTATAAAAAAATTAAATGAAATCATATAAACAACAAAAACTTTCCAGCTATAACAACCCATCTCAGTAGATGGTATCTCATAAATGATTCACCTTCATTGCTTTAACCTAGAGTCTTTTGTATTTTGCACATCCAAATGAAAAACCATTAGTAAGCTTTATGCATTGCACTGTGTAAATTACCTCAGATTTGTCATAATCTAGGGACTAGCACTGGTTTGGGGGGAAGAAAGAACAGTCCTAATAATTCCTATGTTGAATCTCTTATCCCAAGAAGAGCTGAAAATTATCGAACGAAATCAGATTCTACTCCAAACCTGATCTGGACTTTCCCCTTAATGTTTACAAATAGAGTATATGCCCTATATAATACCTTAACAAATAAAAAGAATTTTTATTCCAATAGTCCTATAAGCATTTTGAATGTTTGACAGGAGAATTAATTGTAATAAATGCTTAAAACACAGCCTTCAGGAGATACCCAAGTTTTTAAACACAGCCTTGATTACCTTAGAAATATACCTAAAGCTAAAATCCTATTTACCTAGTGCAGGTACTAAAGAAAAACAAGACTTCTAAAGCAATCTTGCCTTCACTCAGCTGCTGAGTAAGAAAGCAGTTGGCTTTACTTCAGCTATCCAAGGCAGTGGATAAGCCTTTGTTAAGACAGATTTTTTTCTTCCCACAGCTGCATTGGAAAGCAAGGTGTGAAATTCCAGGGATACTATAGTAATGGAGTCACATAGGATGAAGGGAATAAGAAAAGACATAGCTGAGAAGTACATGTTGGACTGTTGGGGCTAGTACTCTCTCATGGCAGAAGGGGCAGTCAGGTGGGAGGCCTTTGGCTACCCCCCTCTATGTTCCTCCAGTTTCTCCCCATGTGCCTATATTATCAGATATTCCCACATAGTGCTGACAATGACTTCTCAGGCCTCCCTGCTTCCATCCAAACATTCTTCTCCCTCATCCCATTTCCTGTAACACAGCTAGGATGGACTAGCTATTCATTAACCAGTCCATACAGCAGTTGGTGCCTGCTGACTCTCCATGTATTATACCTCAGAGATAACCTTCTTGCTTCTTGGAGTTTGAAGTCACACTTGGAAATGAGGAATGCAGGAGATGACATCTTTGCGATCTTCCCAAAGATACCAAGTGGGGGATTGCTAATGCCACATTATGGAGGACTAGGCATTCTGACATTACATATTTGTATTTTAAATTAAGGCTAGGTTGGACACACACTGTGGAACAGATTGTAACCTGGTCGTTACATTCTCTTCTTAGACTTGCAAGGATAAGATACATGGAAATGCTAGGCACAAAATGTGCATAAATATGACCAGGCTAAATGACAGGGAATTATCAAGAACAAGAAAAGAAATGTTGTCAAGAAAATGAAAGAAGAGAAGTAAGGGTCTGTGAATTACCATGGAGCAAATGAATAAAGGTTTTAAAGGTTTTAAAATGTAAACACCAAGAGGAAAAATACACGCATTTTAAAGTGAGTTGACTTTTGCCCCAGTTCTGAACCATGCTGATAAATAAAACAAAAGTGGCTAATTAGCATAAGTTGATCCTTAACAGCACACCACCCTATGAGTCATTTTATGGTGTTTTTAACAAGCAAGGTCATTAATACAGTACAACACAAACCAAATAAATAATTTAGGCAAATCTACTACATGCAGATTTGGGGTTCCTTCGTATGACCTTTGAAAGAAACAGCTCTTTGGCATAATTGGTTACCAATAAGAGTGAGGTCAGGTAGGTTC
The DNA here is from genome assembly GCF_922984935.1 of Meles meles. NCBI lineage: Eukaryota > Metazoa > Chordata > Mammalia > Carnivora > Mustelidae > Meles > Meles meles. Next base: position 84,254,583 of record NC_060074.1, on the reverse strand, counting down.
TCTCTGTCCATTCTGAAAAGGAAAGTAACACTGTGGGCAGAACAGAGTCCAAGGTGAGGAGAGGAAAGAGGTTGCTAGCACCGCACACTTAGCCCCTCCCCTTTTCCGTTTCCTCCATCCTGGGCTTCACTGCAGAGTTCAAAGCCCTGACTGGAACAACAGACTTCCCTCTGTTCCTCATTTGGGGGCATCGACAGGAAAGTACCCCACTGTGCCTATGCAATGACAACCCCAAACTTTGTCTCTAATGAGCAAAACCTAGTGAGAAGTCTTAGGCTTAGTCCGAAAACTTAAAAAGACTAACAATTGTGAATGTGTTCACCTTTATTCACTGACACTGTGGCATGGCAGTTAAGTCACACTCTGGAGTGACATCTATGTTCAAATCCAACTTACAGCAAACCTTGGGCCTCAGCTTTCACATCTGTAAAATGGATGTAATAATAGTATCCACCTCATAGGATTGAGACTTAACTAAGTTAATGATTCTCAAGCACTTAACCTGAGTCTGGCTGACATACACTAAGCACTCAGGAAGTCCTGATTATTACGATTGATATTATCCTTTTATCATTACTAAAAAAGGAGCAGACTCTGATGAAAATATATACCTTGGTTATCAGGCCCATTTTTCTAGAAAGTGGTAAAAAAGTAAGCAATATCTCCATTCCTAGAATCACCTTGATCAAAGCTAAATTAAGCAGGACAAAGGCCAATGGGTGAAATGGTCACTAAAGCACAGAGACGAAAGACTTTATAGTAGAAATGATGAGACCAAATTTCTATATCCTATTTAAGCCAGGGAGGTAAACAGATGTGAAAAACATCTTCAACATTTTATTGCAATAAGCATAGCTTCTATTAAAACTGCTTTGAAAGATGTGATTATGGGGCGCCTGGGTGGCTCAGTGGGTTAAAGCCTCTGCCTTCAGCTCAGGTCATGATCCCAGGGTCCTGGGATCGAGCCCCGCATCTGGCTCTCTGTTCAACAGGGATCCTGCTTCCCTTCCTCTCTCTCTGGCTGCCTCTCTGCCTACCTGTGATTTCTGTCTGTCAAATAAATAAATAAAATCTTAAAAAAAAAATTAAAAAAAAAATAAAGCCTCTGCCTACAGCTCAGGTCATGATCCCACAGTGCTGGGATCAAGCCCCCACTGGGCTCTCTTCTTAGCGGGGAGCCTGCTTCCCCCTCTCTCTCTGCCTGCCTCTGCCTACTTGTGATCTCTGTCTGTCAAATAAATAAATAAAATCATAAAAAAAAAAAATCTCTGATTAGTCAGAGAAATGAGGTAAACTTTTCATGGACCTCTCTATTACTCCCTACAACTGTATTTAAAAACATAATTATTTCAAAAAAAGCTTCACAATTTCAAAACGTTTGACCCATAACATGGCATCATACAGTGTTTGCATTAAAATAAATAAATAAATAAATAAACCTAGGCCACCAACCCAGCCCTTTCTTTGACGGATTCAAAAACTGAGAATTAAAGAGACTCCCTTGGCTTTTCAGCTGGTTAGTGGCTTCTAACCAGAGGTTGTGTTACAGACCCGTGTTGCTTTGGTTCCATCCATCAGTATGTAGGTATCGTGGGACCTGCTATTTGCTCAGCCCCTTGACAGAAAGCAAGAAGTGTGTGTGTGTGTGTGTGTGTGTGTGTGTGTGTGTGTCCTCATTCTGAATTCATACATAAGAGAAGGAAGGTACGAAAGTGCATTATTTTTTATTTTTATTTTTTAGAGAGAGAGAGGGAGTGCCTATGTGTGCACAAGTGGAGGGGAGGGGCAGAGGGAAGTGGAGAGAGAAAATCTTTTTTTTTTTTTTTAAGATTTTATTTATTTATTTGACAGACAGAGATCACAAGCAGGCAGAGAGACAGGCAGAGAGAGAGGAGGAAGCAGGTTCCCTGCTGAGCAGAGAACCCGATGCAGGGCTCCATCCCAGGACCCTGGGATCATGACCTGAGCTGAAGGCAGAGGCTCTAACCCACTGAGCCACCCAGGCGCCCCTGGAGAGAGAAAATCTTAAGCAAGTTCCATCCCTAGCACAGAGCCAGACTCGGGGCTCCATCCCACAACCTTGAGATTATGACCTGAGGTGAAATCAAGAGTTAGACGCTTCACCAACTGAGCCACCCAAGTGGCCCACAAAAGTGCATTCTTATTTTAAAAGTTTATGATTCTGGGGCGCCTGGGTGGCTCAGTGGATTAAGCCGCTGCCTTCGGCTCAGGTCATGATCTCAGGGTCCTGGGATCGAGCCCCGCATCGGGCTCTCTGCTCTGCAGGGAGACTGCTTCCTCCTCTCTCTCTGCCTGCCTCTCTGCCTACTTGTGATCTCTCTCTCTGTCAAATAAATAAATAAAATCTTTAAAAAAAAAAAAGTTTATGATTCTGTATTTCTACATGTTTCTGGAATATAGTAGGTAATCCTTTCCTAGGGCTGCCCAAAAAAGTATTACAAACTACCTAAAACAATGGAAATTTATTGTCTTAAAGTTCTGGAGGCTATAAATCTGAAATCAAGATTTTAGGACAGCCACTCTGACTCTCAAAAGGGAGGAGAAATGACCGGGAGATAGGCAGGGACTAGTTCAAGAGGGGCTGGGATAGAAGCTTGGATGTTGCCTTATAGGCAGCTCACAGCGACTGGCAAGAGGTTCCAGAGTTGTTTGCCAAATTAAGGATGAAAGCCAAATAAGACAGAGTGCCTACCCTCAAGCTCCTCACTGCAAGGTAGAAGAAATCGTGGTGCAGGTAAATCTTTTCAGTTCAGTGTGTGTTCTTGGGAACAAAACTGGTGCTATATGCACAATATCTTGTGGGTGTAGTCTATAGCAGACAGCGAACAATTGTGTGCTGAATGATTTCTTTGTGTCAGTGTGTGGATTTTTTTTTTCATTATTTTAGATAATAATAATAAAAGGATTGATTGCAGATATAATAATAATAAACAATAAAAGTATTAGTAACTAGAGTGTATTGAAAGCACTGTGATAAGCACTTTGATGTATTATCTCATTTAATCCTCATCACAATGTTCTAAGTGATGTATTACTGTTGTCTCATTCTGCAGATGGGGAAAGAAAGGCTTAGAGAATTGCCCAACTTGACAGAGCTAGGAAGCCATATACCTGGGATTTGATCCCAGATCTGTAAGACTTCTAAGCCCTAGATCTTATCTGTTATACTGTAATATTATTGGTGAGCTTTCCAACTATCTTTGTTGTGTTCTAATTCTAGAGGTTAATGGTTATTCTTTTAAGTAAATCATTATCCTTCATTACCAGGGGTAAATCTTATAAAAATGCTGATTGAATGAAATTCAAGAGCAGTATGTTTGTCAATGGCCATTAATTAATCAATAATCAATGCTAATCAGTTAACTTATTGCAAAGTGTGTAAACAAGACAATTCTGGTCATGACAGATATTAGACAACCATTAGGTGTGGAGACACAAAATTAAGGAGAAGCACTCACCTTCCATGTAATTATATTTGTAACATACCTGTTGCACATGTAATAAACTTCCTTAGAAATCAGTCCCCTGGGATCCTTGGGTAAGTGGGAATCCTTCCTTTCTGCCTAATTCATGAAACAATCAGTCTTACTAATAATGAATAGAAAATCTTGTTTGAAGTCCAACTGTAAGATAGCAGGTTACAAATAAACAATAAAATTGTTTTGGGTTCAAATATGTGATTTGTATTTGGTGCCATGCTAGTTTTGGAAGGGAGAAGAGTGATACAGTCCAGAGGCTCTAAACCTCAGAGTCCTCTTGGACTTTAGGGTCCCATGAACCACTCTATGCCTGTTTGTATATGTGTGAGTAACATACATATTGAAGAGGAATCATACAACTTCATCAAATTCTTTTTTGGGTTTACCTGGCAAGAGGGTTGAAAAACAATACCCTTAATGCAAATGAGTAAATCGAGGCTCAGAGATGTTAGGATAACTAAACATTATCAGAGCAGTCATTCATTAGTGGGAGATCCAGGACAAAGCCCTCCGTAAAGCCCAAAGCCCTCCAGCCTGGGACTCCTTCTCCTACACCAAGCCTTTATTATAGACCTGAGAACATGAATAGAGCCCATAAACTGCTACAATGTCTACAGAAAGTAAACATCACCCTACCATTCCTGACACCTCCAACAGTTCGCAAGATGCAAAGGTGCCACCCTAGGCCATATATTTTAAGGGCAAATGTTTACAACATGGCAAGCACTTATCTATTTATTTTGAAAAAAAAAAAAAAAAAAAAAAAAAACTCGTCCTTCAAATCCTCAGATGGTATTATATTTCAATGGAATGTAAAAGCAACTTCCCTTTCCTCCCTCCCTCTATCCTAACAATACAATTCCTTCCCTACTAAGAACCCTGCTGTTATTGAGAATGTAATTGCCCAGCACCCCACAGAGAATGCATTCTCTGAAGCACCTGCAAAGTTTTTCCTTTGAGACAGGGCAGAGTGCTCTGAATGCTAATGTGGGGGACGTTCAGGATCTGTTAAAACAAAGATTTTTATTCCCACCCCATCCCCAAGTGAAAATAGAAACCTCCCAAATTAAGGACTCTCAGCTCCGTTTTCTTATTATCCTTGGACTAGATCTATGTTTTTCAGTTTGTACAACTGAACACAAGATCCATCTGATCCATCTGACTCATTGAGAATCTTTCTGACACATTACTGCCATTTCTAATTCCCATTGAACCCTAGACATGCAACTCTTACGTGCAGCCCACACCACTACTTTTGGCTTTCCTAAAGCCAGAGTTTGGTGACCTCAAGATAGTGAAGGAGAGAAGCTCTGTCTCCCCTTCCTTGTTCTCTCACTGACACACTGCTATCTTGTGTTGACCCAAGGTATTAAGGCAACTGGGGATCAGGCAGTTGTACTGGGCAGAGACCAGCCATCTCATTCACCCTGAGAGACTTTTCCCCAACTTATCCTTTACAGTACAACTTCATGAGTTGTACCCATCTACAGTGTGGCTTTCTTTCGATTTTGTTGGACTAGGATAGAGTGAGATCTACGCTTGCTTCCAGGGTTGCCAAATACCTATGCTTATGACTTAGATGCAGCAAATTGACAAGAGGATGTTCTGTATGTTTATATTTTAAGTGATAAGGAAATATATGTGCTGTTTGCTGCCATGACAGTGAGGGAGCTTTGATGACATAAATGTCTCCAGAAAGATGAGTGAATTGGCCCTTTCAGAGAGCAGGGCTGCCAAGAAACGGAGGGAGTGGAGGTGGTGTCAGCTTTGGGGAAACACAGTCTGGCCTATAAATTAGGCAAATCACTTTCCCTTATAACTGTACTTTAGAAATTGATTTTTATATTACAATGGACAGATAGATAGGACATTCAATTAATATGCCTCACTTTTATCTCTTTTGGTTCAAATTAACCCCCTCTTTAAAAGCTCTGGGCACCACTGAAAATAAATTTAACAAGTTATTCGAAAGTTCCCAATCCCTGATTAGAATCAAAGCATTGTGCTTTTCCTACTACAAGCATCAATATACTTTTTAAGAGGGTTTTGGGGGTTTTTGTTTGTTTGTTTGTTCGTTTTTCGGCAGGGGTGGGGAGTGGAAAGGGAGAGGATTTAATTTGATGGAGAAGAAAATAAGTCCTTTTCAAATACAGAAAAATCTCTAGACTGTTGGGCACCAAAATCTCATTTCACATTCACAAAATCAAACTCAGGATCTTCCATCTTCAGATCAATTTTCTTGTTTTCTTGGACAACTTAATTGGCACCCACCAATTAAGAAGTCAGTAATTTGTTCATAAATATTTATTGAGCACCTATAAAGTGACACACAGAGTTAGAAAATAAGCAGACAAAATCTTCCTCATTGAGTTGACACAAAAAATAAACAATAAACAAATTAATAGGGGCTATGTTGTCAAAGGTATTGCTGTGAAGATATAAAAAGTAGGGTAAGGCGATGGGCAGCATCAGACTAGATCAATTAACATAGGATAATGAGAGAAATCCTCTCTGAAGAAGTAACTTTTGAGTAGAAACCTGTATGGCTAAAAGAGCAATGTCATCCAAACATCTGAGGCAGAACATTCCAGGCAAAGGGAAGAAAGGAGATAAGCCCTTAGAAAAGAAGGCTACGTTGCAGGAAACTGATGTAGCTGAACCACAAGGAAATTGGGTGGTAGGAAGGAGGTCAAAGGGGCATTCAGGGGCCCAGACATGTAATTTCTTATAAGCCATGGTAAAAGTGGATTTAATGCTAAGTATCACTGGAAGTTATTTGAGAAGAGAAATGGCATGATCTGCTTTATATTTTTAAAGAATTTCCCAACTGATAGGAACTCAAATCACTTTTAATTCTCTCATATTTGTTTCCTTCATCTTTGGTTCACAAATTCAGTTGATTCTTCTCTACGTATCTATTCTTTTGTTTCCAGCCACATTCTAGATCTTACCTACATCTCATCATACAGACTTCTTGCTTGCATTCCTGCCCCCAATTTCTCCAAGATCCAATCCATCCTGTAGAAGTGCCAAACTGATCTTACCAAAATACCCACCTGTCCATGTATTGTCCTGCTTTAGAAGAAAAGAAATTTACTCCCTCCTGGCCACAGGAGAAAGCTTAAATTTTTGATTCTATAGTCAAAAACTTCACAATATAGCCCACGTGTCATCAACCACAAAAGCCCCCTTAGCTCCAGTCCCCAAAACACTTATCAGCTGATCTCATCTGTGCCTAAACATGCCTGGCTCGTTCTTGACTCTCAGCCATGCTTCCCTAGAATGAGATTCTTTCTCCCTTTATATCAGCCATATATATGATTTGTCCTTGGGGACTTAATTCAAAGAGGGTGCTTTTCTCTGAGGTCCTTCAAAATGCCTCCCATTCAGAATGTATGAAGTGCACATGTCCAGGGCCACTGATTTTGGCATACATTTTCATATTCTTCCTTGCAATACTATGTACTTGGCTTCATATAATTATATGATGTCCTCTCAATAAAACTGTAAGCTCCTGGGGCCTTACTACTTCTATAACCAACTCAATGCCTTGCACACACTTGGCGCAAAGTCAATCATCAAGCACTGCTTAGCGTCATAGACTTTTTAAATAAAATAAAAGTTAGAGCTTTTCTGTTTCTGGTCCTTCATTTTATGGGTATGAAAATCAAGACCCAGGGATGTAATAAACTTTGCCCAGAGTCACAGAGCTACTTATTGACAGAAAAAGGACTCATGTACAGGTCCCCTGATTCTTTCCACAGCATCATGCTGAATGGATCAAAGAAGCAATTCCAATAACTTATCTTACTGTGATCACATTCTAACTATTGTGGCTACAAACCTTCCTTCTTTTTAACACCTTTTTTCCCCTCTCTATAACACTGCTATGGAGTGATCAGATGTTCTCCACCAGTCATGAAAAACATAATTACGATTCTCATGGCTCTAGATGGCTTTACATAAAGGGAACTTATTAGAAAAATATCAGAGGGCTTGCAGGATTGACAGGAGGCTTGAAAACATACAGAATGCACAGGCACTGCGGAGGGCTGGGAGGCAGGCTTCACAGTCATGGTCCCAGCACAGGGTGAGGCTGAGCACCGCCATGGTAAACGAACGATCCAACTGCACCTTCTATCTAATGCCGCATGTTAAGGATTTAAAGACCCTCACCCACCCACAATGTGGCAGACTGGTCGAGTGTAGGGACCAGGAGATAGGGAGAGGAAAAGTTTGGACCTTTCAGCTTCCACAGTAAAAATTAGGAGCCAGAAACAACGCTTCCACCGAGACCACTCATGAAGGGGTTTAATAATCCAAAAAGAAATTGTGTATGGGAGGAAGTGACAGGAATTCAAACAAATCTCCAATGTTTACTACACCAACAATCTCTACAAATATCAGAGAAAAATGTCAGCTCTTTAATTTCACTTCTGCTCGCAATGATAGGTAAGGGAATGCGTGAGGTAATGAGACACGTTTAGATGTTTGGCTGCCTTGCAAAGAGACCTACCACTTGTTTGAAATGGGCCAGGATCATTCCATCTTTGATGGAATGCCAAAGCATAGGCATAATTACATCCAATTATCCCTGGTTTTCACATAGGGAAACTGACTCAGAGTGCTCAAAAGGAGGTTAAAGTCAGAATCCTCCCAAGAGGTATATTTGAATGCAATTACCCATGCATGGTTCTACATTGATTTCTTAGCCCCTGAGTGCTATCAGTTCAATTATTCTTAAGATGATAACAAAAGATTATTTTGCCTTATTGTGTGCCTGCATTTTACAAGGAAATTTATATACATTATTTCATTTATTCCTTAGGAAAAAAATCATATAAAGCCAGTATTATTTTTCCACTTTTTAGGCCAAATAACTGAAGCTCAGAAAGTCCAAACTAGAATTTGAATCTTGATCTATTTGTTTCCAAAGTTTCTGTGCTTTCCATCATGTTATTGGAAAAACAGATGATACCGGAAAACAGAATATTTGGATGCAGCTCCTGGCCCTAGCAGTTATAGGTTGCTAGCTTTGAGCAAACCATTTTAACTTCTCTGTGTCTCAGTAGCTTTATCTCAAAAATGGGGATAAATAATAATCACTACTCATGTTCCCTCATAAGACTGTTAAGAAGGACACATGGAAAATGGCCTTAAAAACTGTAACTGTAAATCTATAAAATGCTATTCAAATAATCTTAATAATTACCATTGTCATGATGTATAAGACAACTGGAGAAAATAGAATACAGATTGAGACACAGAAAATAATCCGGCTGAATGTGCGGTGCTGGTGAGGTGGGGAAAGGCGCCTGAGAATGTAACTTGGCTCTGATCAGATCCACCTGTGTATGGGAAGGAGGAGCAAAGAGTATCTTGAAAGACTGTACCCAATAGGATCTGGAATTAGGATATCATTTTGCAGCTGTCTTGCCATTACAGAAATGAATGAAACAAAATCATTTGAATTTAAAGACAGTCTCGTTACTCTTGACAGATTGGTTTCCTGACAACATTTTGGAACTGCCAGAGAATGCAAGGTTACTTTTATGTAACTTTAAAAGTGTCAGAAAAGTGGAGAGTAAAATTAAGTTTGTTCCTTTTTACAAGTACAGGTAGAGGTAAATTGCACTGCTAGGTGGAGGAGAAGGAATGTGACAGTTTTAATGTTATAAATGAATATCTTTATGGGCACTGAAAGTTTGTGTATGGAGAATGATTTTTCTCCCATCCAGTAGGATTATAGAAAAGTGATGTATTGCAGATCAGATGCAAAAGAGAAAAGTGGAACCAACAACAATATAATAACCACTCAACAGAAGTACAGATGCAAGAAAAGAACCATTTGTTTTAATTTTAAGATATTTCTGTTTGAAGCAAATGTGAAAGTAGAAGCATCCAAACTGATGTTTACATAGAGTTACTTCTAATTTACACTTTGCCACTCTTCCTCTTTTTATTGGCGTTTATGAATCAAGATTGTAACATAAGTTATTTATTCATAAATACTGCACAATGTGCATTTAAATCCACCCTTCTAACACAGAAAGCCATATCTGCAACCATTTGCCCATCTTCTCGATTACAATAAAGAAATGTCGCTCTTCTTTCTAAAGGCCAAATTTATACATGGTCTCTAGATCCTAAACTCTCCAACCTTGCAGAAACCCTATTAACAAACCGCTCTCTCTGCAGTGTCATTAGCCTTCAAGCTCCTGTCCATCAGCATCCAAATATAATCTAGTATTGATCAGTTGGGAGTCTGGGGGAAAACATCATCTTTCATCTACTGTCGTGTCCCTCTAGGACCCTGTGCACTTAAGAGTCTCAAAGTTAGATATTTGGATTCTACTAATTTACTTTCATGCACTCTGCAATCCACTCCAATCAGGCACCTTCCTACACAAAAAACATCCTTCTGATAAAAAAAATTCACATTTCTTAAATAAATGGGACTTTCTTCCTCTCCATCCTTCTCAACTTCTCAGCACCATTCAAGACAGGAAATTACTTGCTCCTTTCTTCTTTCTCTTGGCTTCTTTAACATTACACATCACTCCCCACTTGTGCTATCATCTCTCTGTGGTTGTTCCTTTATCTCTTTTGCTGATTCTTCCTCTTCCATCTGACATTAAGTGTCCCGGACATTCTTTTCTTCTCAAATTATATTCCCTCCCTAGGCAATCTCATTTACACCCATTGCTTTAAATTCCAAGTATGTGAAATGGCTCCCAAGTTTGTATTTCCAGCCCACCCTCTTCTTCAAGGCTTCGGAACTGCAAACTAACTACTTGGTGTTTACCCTTGTTTCACCCCACCACACACACACACAGGTATCTCAAAATAGTCCAAACTCAACTTTTGATACCCCTTCCCCATTTGTATTTGCCATTCATTCAATATACTCCACCTCAGCACTTGACTTTATTGTATGTATGTGTATATATATATATATATATATATATATATATATATATATATACTCATTTCCCACACCCGTGGCATCAGAGTTAGCCTTAAATTGAGAGGCCCCACATTTAGTCTGTGTACTTTATCTCCAGAATACACTTCTCTCCTCTCAACAACTGCTAATAATCAAATTCCAATAATTAAAATCCTTTACCTGGGCAGTTACAATTGCTTCCCACTTCCATTTCCATTTTCCCCCCAGGGAATGTGTGCTTCTAAATGCATCTCCAATCACATCACTTCCTTACATAAACACTTTCCATGGAGGGTTAGATTGCACTTAAGGTAATATCTTCACACTACCTGAAAGGTTATATATATATGAAGCTATACCATGAGCAGAACACTACTCTCATCTTTTTCTGTCACCATAAGGTTCATGCCAAGAGGACAACTTGCAAACCCCGTGAAGAACCAACCTAACACAGCCCTGCCTTCAGTGTGCTTGGAAGAACAAATGTCATGTAAATAAGATGAATATGGATCTTCTAGAATGAGAAATTACATTTAATCATTTTTAAATCGATAATTTATTAAACCATTTTATTAACATATCCCTTTAACTACTATAACTCTAACCTTCCATGAAATGATCCAAAATACACAAAATACACTAAATTACTCAATTACCATTACTAAGTCATCTTTTTTGGATTTCTTAAATAATTAAAAAACATTAAAATGGAATTATTCTCCTATTCAATAACCAACAAATACTTTTGCTACCCTGGAGTACCCTAACATAAAGAAAAGGAAATTCAAATTTTACACTCACTTGACAGAAACCTCTCATAAGCCTTCGAAAACAGTTATCATTTCAAGATATGTATTTTCAATGAATGTACAATAAGACTTTTTTTCTTCAAAATTATTTATACAGGAAAATGTATATTTATTCTATTTGTAATTTGCATTATTTTTTGGAGGCTAGAGAAAAGTTGCCAAATGTAGAGAAAAATGCCAAATGTAATTCCTTAAAACCAAACCCACCTATAATCTCTATCTACAATAATTAGTCAGGTACAATGATGCATGGTATCATTCACAATTTTCTGAGCTTGAGAATAGCTTTTTAAAGAAGATTTTTGCAACTGTTAATAACCATGTAAATTCAAGTGATAGTTCATGATTTATTGACTGCCATCATTATCCTTCATTCAACTATTTTACTACCTCCACAGAATTATATAAAATTGCTCTGGTGCCTGTCTCTATTACGTACCATTATGTGGAGTTGTGCTGGTCAGCTGGCCAGGCAAAGATCCGAAGATCTTTTCTATTTTAATACCAAAGTATAAGTTTTGCTACCTGCCTCCAGTTTGTGGATTACTCTGTAGTCTTTATGCCAGAAAACCTGCACCTTGAGCAATCTTTGAAACTCTACACCTACCTGACCCATATTTGGGGCCTGCCAGAGCCAAGTAATGTTCCAATGGAAAAACATATTAACTACCAATTCTCTAGATTCTCTGAGCTCTATTCCCATAACAAGTTAGGGCATCAACAACCAATGTCCCTGGACTGTACTAACCTACTTCCTGAATTACAAGCTAATGTAATGAGAATTGGCCATTTCAACATTGGCTAGATCTTTTGCAAATCTATAGCTGAATCTTGTCTCCCATGACTCTCAGAGAGAATTTAATAAATTTCCTCTTGATTTCAGCAATTGAAAAATTTGTCCTTTATAGTTAATGGGCATATTTCTCTGTGTTAGCCAAGGAGAACTACCTAACTTGCCACGTTTGCTTTTTGGCTAAGCAGCTAGGAATCAAAGAATTAAATTTATTATTGAATTTCTCTAATTAGCTTGCTGAGAGCTCCTGGTATAATAATTTCTCTCCCTCTCTAAATCTCTTTTTTTTTCCCATTTTTCCCCTCCCTCGCACATTAGAAAGATATGGCACAACCTCTTCAGTAACACTGATTCAGTACAAGAATAAGGCACAGACCCAAAAGGACTAAAAAGTACCAAAAAAGGGCCTATGCATTGAGCAAGTATGTCACCCTGAGGGAAAAGAAGATTCTCATCATTAACTGGTTATAAAAGCAAGGATTCTCACCATATTCTTGCCATCCTGAGTTCACACATTCCTTTCTATTTATTTGTTCTCTCTCTCATCTTATCACACTTAGGAATCATTGATCTCAGTCAGGAGTTAGCAAACTTGCTGTAAAGGGCCAAAGAGTAAATTCTTACTCTTTGCGGGTCATACAGCCTCTGTAACAGCTACTCACCTCTTCCACGGTAGCATGGAAGCAACCATAGACAATACATAAACGACTGAACATGGCTGTGCTGAAATACAACTTCATTTATAAAAACATATTGTGGGCTGCATTGGGCCATGGGCTGTAACTTGCTAAGCCCTCATCTAAATGGTTTTTAGTATTGGTTTTTTATTTTTATCTTAATTTTCTGAGATGTTTATGTTTAATACAGTAGCCACTTTGAAATATTTCACTGGAGGAGAATCAGAATACATTAAAAATAATGAAATAAGCTTCAGAAACTCTATATTATACACAGCCAAAATATAATTAGCTTAAGTCCTGGATACTGAAAATTTTGAATGGATCTTTGTTTTCCAGAAATGTATACTCTGTTATAGGAGAGAGATGCCTCTGCAAGTAAGTATAACACAGGTGCTGAAAGAGAGCTGCAAAGTAAGTCCTGTGAGGGATCACAAGGCCCCCTGTGGTCCTTCACACCCAGCAAGAGGAAGACATCCTGGAGAAATGATATTGGATTCAGGTAGGACCACACCAGATGAAGATAAAAGAAGTAAACATTCCAAACAGAGGGGTGGTGTGTTTCAAACAGAGGTGAAACAGCATGGCAATGTTCAGAGAAGTTCCTAATTTCAGCTGTAATACCGGACAGGCATAGAAGAGAACTGAGAAGTTATAATAATAAGTTTTAGTCAAGGATGCAAGGTTAAGAAGTTTGGAATTTTTAGTAGGCAACAGAGAACCATTGTAGGTTTTTGAGCAGGGAAAGAATTGTACCTTAGTCTTTATTGAGTATTGAGAAAATTAATCTGTCAGCAGCATATAAAAAAGAACAGAAAGTGAACATAAAATCTTCTTTAAAATGATGTGCAAGGCAGTAGAGGCAGACAGGGAGAGATGTATGCCTCTCCTTTGGGGCATATACAAATCAACCATGTGTAGGGCTTTTTCAAAATGCATACCCTTACCCAAAGATTTTGATGTGGATCCTATTGGAAAATACCACCCCCTCCCCAATCCATTCATTACTGATAATTGAAAATTAGTGCCTTGCAAGCCATCTTTGCAGTATGCTGTATGCCTCAGAAGTGTTGGTTGGGATAGGGAATACAAGTTGATACAGCCAGGGAAGATGAAAGAAGGAGGTGAAATGTTGTAGTAAGAATGGAAATAAACATGGGTGTAAGAGACTTTGCACAAACAGGACTTGGAAAGTTCATTCTGAAATATCTGAGAGCTGGTGCAGGATCAACAGAAATGGGCAAGTCAGAAGGGCGCACGGTCAGGGTCAAAAGTGATTTCAGTGACCCGCATGTAGAACCCGAAGTGTCAAGCAGATTTTGCAAGGGAAGAGCAAGACAAAGACTGAGCAAGTGAATCTGAGGCTTGAAGGATTTGAGGATGAAGTAGAGATATGGGCATTAGCCAAAGGGAGGTGGTGATCCTTCACACTGTTCTGCTTCAGGTCACTGAGAAAGCACGTTCAGAGGAAAGTGCTTGAGGATCGCTCATGTTTTAGTGCGCCAAGAGGAAAGAGAAGCAAGAAGGTGCCCTTAGAGAAGGAAGGAGAGAAAAGTAAACTGTCCCAGAAAGCAGGAGTCAGAGTAAAGGGAACCAACAGGGAAAGACTGGTCAAAAAATAAGGACTGAGAAACAGGTCTTTGTACGGAACAAAGATGTCACTGTGCACCTTTGGGAGGGCAGTTGGGTGATAGCAGAACACAGGCTGTAAGGCATGGAGGCGTGAGCTGGGTGAGGAATTGCAAGCAGCAACTGTAAATCCTCTTGAGAAATTTGGGAGTGGTTTGTTTCTGGGATACTATAAATAACAGGAATGCAGGAAGCAGGAAGTGGGGAGATGAAAGGGACATCTTAGTAACAGGAGAGGAGTTTGCACTGGACAATGTTAGGGATTAACCAGCCCCAAGGCTACATGCAATCAGCCCATGGTATGATGTGCAGGCCTTGAGATGTTTATCCTGCAGAATATGGTGGGTTCTGGCTTTGAGTGCTGGCACAGCTGGCCAGCAGTCACCGTCATTATCATCAAAGGTAGTTAGAAAGTCCCTGAGTGCAAGTCACACGCACTTTGCTTAAGACAAATATTTTAAACAAATGAGGCTTCTAGTGTGGAGTAACTAAGAATCTCAGAGAGAAAACCAACTTTGACATACATATAAAAAAAAAAAAAGTTGAGAACACATTGGCTAATTGAAATAATAACTATATATTATGGGCACATGATGGAGACCAGTCATTTTGTGAGGCGGAATATGAAGACAAAGTTATAATTTGTACATGATTAAGCAGTGTTATTGGGGGCGGGGGGAGGTGGCTCCAATCCCTTTAGGAAGCCCAGAGAGTGTCAGAACTGCCGCCACCCAACAATTAACTGAAAGGATTCACCGGCCAGCTCATCTCAGTAGCTGTGTCAGATCTCTGCATGTCATTCCAGCCAATTCAACTTCGTATTAATTTACTCTTCCATACGCTCAAGTTTTCTTTCTTTCTTTTCCTTTTCTCTCTCTCTTTCTCTCTCTCTCTCTCTCTCTCTCAATTTCTTTTTCTCCTTCCTCCCCTCCCTATTCCCCTCCACACCCTTCTCCACCTCTCCCTTCCCCTTCCCTCCCCTCCTCTTTCCTCTCCTCTCCTCTTCTCTCCTCTCCTCTCATCTGCTTTTCTTTCCTTTCCTGTAATCAGAGCCCACCTGGACCATGCAATCAGAATAGTCTGATTAGGTATGTAGGTAACACAGACACCAGGGAGAAAGACATTTCTAAAACACGTTTCTACTCATTTGTCATTTGTTCAAAAGCCCCTGGTCCTTGAAGTACTTGAGAAAAAGAGTGGTTGGGATACTGGAAATTCTGTGCTGTAATGGCAGAGCTATAATCGCTTTTTCAGAGAGGGGTAAAGAACCTGCTGCCTTTTCTCACTGGTCAGAAAAAAATTTTGACTTGTGAGCCAATGCATTTTTTTTCAGTGTTCACTTTTTCACTTTGCCACAGTGTCTACACAGCTGAGCTGGGCATATCTTAACAGCCCAAGCAATGTCAGCTATAGGCTTGCCATTACAGAGTTCACTTTTCTCCTGCTCAAAAGGCTTCTTTCTCTTAGTTTTGTGGATAAAGACTTCTAGATGGGGAGGCTGCTGGGTCTTCCCACCCTACCAGGCCCAGGCCTGGGAGGTGACATCACGCCCTCTGACAGCTGGATTGGAATCAGTTGCATGATGAGGCAGACCAGACTGAGTGATATGTTGGAATGTTCCAAATAGCCATGTAACATAGAAGGCTTCTGCCTTAGAAAGAGACCTTTATCATCCCTTTGTTCCAAAACATCCTCGGGCAGGGCTGTCCCCACCCCGATCCAAACCATTCATTTCCAGGCCAGGTCATTGAGAAACTTCCAGATGATGCTCCTAACAGCATAACTCCATTCTCTTAGCATCTCCACCCATTTCAGTGAGATTCCGTCCTTCCTCTGGACAGAAATAATAGTAAACTCCATAGCTACTGACCTCTTCTGTACTGGACACCAGCCACATACCCTTGTTGGTCTTCCTGGGAAGGCCAACAGTCTTATATGTGGCCTCTCATGGGGCTCTTTATATTCTTGGCAGGAGCGGAGAAGGCAACAATATAGTGACCACACAGCAACCTCTCGAAGACCACCCAGCAAGTAGCTGAGGAGCATAGCCCATCCACAGATGGCCTCTCGCAGGCTTACGGGATATTCTTCCATCCTGCGAGAAATCATGGGAGAGGCTGGGAGACACTTTCTGTTATAGAATCATTAGCAAATGATCCACATACAGTTCTGTCTCTTGGCTGCTTCTAATCCTCACTGAACTGATCTTGGTACCAAAATAAAACAGAAGCTGAGGCCCAATCTACCATCCCAGTATCTCTCCAATCGATCACTTCATGAAAAAATTTTAAGCTTCTGCAGAGCAAAAATAACATAATTTCAGAAAAAAGAAAACAACAGATTGTCATCCATATTTGTTGAAAATATTTTCCCCAAAGAGTTAATATTTATATTACATAAAATCTCATATAAAATGATGAGGAAAAATATCTAACGACTGCCACTTATCAGCAATTCAACTTTGGGCATAAAATTTAATTTCTTCAAGACTCTTCTCATCTATAAAATACGGTTAGGAACACCAACCTTGCTGAAGTCATATGTAGATTAATGAGATAGTGCTTTTAAAATGCCAAGAACAAAGCATAAGCTTAGTGGGCTCCTTTCTTTACCCTTCAAGTGCTCCAACATCAAAGGGGGGAAATACTTTTATATTGGAAACACAATTAGGGGCAAAAATGAGAAAATATTCAACCTTACTAGGTACCCAACAAATACAGATTAAAAAGTACTTTACATCTTTCACAGAGGATAAATTAAAAATAAAGATACTGTTAACATTGTCAGGAGGGTTGTCAGAATGACTCTACATTCATTCATTCTCTACTAGTGGCGGCACAAGCTGGGAAACCCTTCTGGAAAGCCATTCGGCAAAACCCTTAACATCAAATACTCATATCCTTTGCCCTGTACTTCTATCCCGGAAATTCCTTCTGAGGAAACAGTCTGAAAAATGTAGAACTACAAGCACAAAGATTTTCATTGCCAGGAGAGTCATTATAATGAAAAGATCTAGGAACAACTTAGTGTCTAATATCAGATTATGTAATTTAATTACAGAAGGGAAAAACTAGAGAATGCAAAATCAGATCTGGATTATGGTTATGTTTTAATCTGTGCGTGTAAACAAGGAATGAGTAACATGAACAAATCTTAAAGGACTGCTAGAACCTGAGGTAACAATTGTATTGGGGTAATTTTTGCTTTGCTTTGATTTCTTGTTATTATTGTGACATTGTTTGTACAGTAAGTAATTCTTCCTTAAAAAAAAAATAACATCATTCCCATTTCCACAGACTTTACCTTAACTAGGACCTCTTCACTCCTCAGCTAGATCAGGTGCTAACTCCCTAATATATTTTCCCACATTGTATTTCTCTCCCTGCCAATCTAGGCAACAATAACACCATCATTTACTGGGTGCTTCCTCCTTTGTCCCAGGCACTCTATGCAAAACATTTAAATACATCTTTGTCTTATGTAAAATCTTCACAACTGGCACATGAGGAAGGTATAAGGAGTAACCTCATCATTCAGATGAGGAACGTGAGGCTTAACTATCCTGCCTAAAGTTTGGAAATCTCTTGTGCTCTAGGATCTCAAGTAGAACCTATATTTATTTATCCAACCTCAGGTTTAATGTAGACTTTTAGCTTATAAAAATTGTTAGTTTTAACTAGCAGTAAGCATGAAGGGGTTTATCTTTTTATTTCTATAAAGACAAAATAGAGGCCTAATGCTATGAGGCCCACTTCAGGGATCTAAGGGCAAGAGAGTTTCCCAAAGGATTATCTTTATCCCTTTAATCCACAATCTCTAGAGTCTTACTTAATTATTTAGTCAAGAATCTGTTTGGTCCAACAGAGAGGAAAATGGCAGATAATTTTGAACACACTACTGAATTTAGAGTAGATATCTAATAAATATTCCCTGGTAGAATTAATGACTCCAAAGACTTGCTCAGAGCCCAGGCAGGATTATGAAGTCAGTTTTCAAAGCTCACAGTCTCCCTTTTCCTTTCCCTGCTCATCTCTCTTCATCAGTTCTATTTCGCTACCTCAACCCTTGCTAATGTGCATTATCCACACACTCTGTCCTCAAACCATAAGAAAATACTATAAAGAAAGGATATATTTAAACTTATAAGTGCTCATCTGTGACTTTTTAAGAGTATTATCACTTGAGTTTCGAGTCAAAGAAACAAATTTCTAATTGTGAAACGTTAGTTTCACTGAAGAAAGAAATGGCTAGAAATAAATCAATAAAGCCATTAAGTGATAATTGAAAGTATCCTACTTTGTTAATAAGGGGCACAACAAGTTTACCTATTACCAGATACATGCATTAAAACTCTTTCCTCAAACCATAAATAAATATAGTCCCCAAATATACTTGGGTATCTTAAATATAAATTGCTGTGTACTTAAAAAAAAAATCTTTGTGTTACACATTTGTTCTTAAATTTAAAAAAATTAAAAAAAAAATTTAGTGCACCAGGAAGCTTTTCTATTACATTGTATGGATAAAACTAATAGAAAAATAAAAACCTCCCTGATTACATAAATATCTATGAAGAATAATTATATCTATGTAAACAGTGTGATGCATCAACTGAAAACAGCAGTAAGATATAAAAAAGGAAATTTGCCAAAGTCCTTAAGGTCTGTAGATTGATTGAACTTGACATCTGTCCAACTTAATAGGACTGATCTAAGGGAATTCAGCTCTTCTTTCCTTATCCATTGTTGCTCCAGTTGGACCTTGTTAACGGCTTTATTAGTGTCAGACTAGATAAGAGGGATTGGCCTTTCCACCTTCATCCAGTGTTTCCTGGTGTGTAAATTCAGGTGACGAAAAAGACCAAGCGCTTTTAGAAATTGCTTTCTCTGAAGAAACATTTTTGTGAAACCATTTTTGGATCTTAATTGGAAATACTGATTTTTATTTAACCAAGAGTGTAGCCAACTATGTAAAACAAAATATATTTCCTGATAAAAGAGGTTCTCCAGAATGACATTCACATTTCAGGAGGAGGAAGGACTCAGTCAAAGATTCCAGGTGTGTTGCTGTTATCTTGAGACAACAGTCTGCTTGACAGGATGGGCAGTAATTGACCATCATGTTACACTAGAAGAACAATCCATACCAATGGATTGAGCCAGCTGTCTTCCCAGGGGGTCAGAACATGAAGCAGACATCCTAATTACCACAGTCAGTTGAAACCACACATACGGGGGCTTTTTCCATTGGCTTCTTGGCTATAAGAGATATGGGGAAGCACACAAAGTGTCTCAGCAGATGTTAGATCTACAACGTCAACACCCAAGGAGTATGTAGCCCCACATTTAGCAGGGCATTAGTCTAGTGTCCTGGAGTCCGTGCTGGATCTCCTCCTTTTGCCTCTGCAAAACCTTGACTTTGGAAGTAAATCCTGGAATAATGTCCAGGGCTAACTTAAAAACTGAAATTTGAAAAACTTTGCTAGAAATTCTCTCCTTATTAAACTTACTAGCAATTGCCATTAGTGTTCTCTCTTTCTCCACCCTGCCCCCTTCACAGAGACTTTGACCTACATGCAAATTATATGGAAGTCAGAGTAATAGATAATCATATGTTAATCTTAAAAGATAAAATAAGAACCCTAGCTTCTCACATAAAATCCCAGCTATGTTCAGACATTTCCATACAGTGATCCTGAAGAAAGCTAAATGTGACAATATATATTTCTTAAATCCTTACAACCATGGAAATCTAATAAGTAATCTTAATTTCTTTGTTTACAAACAAAGGCATATGGTGAAGCTGTTCTCACAGCTCCACTAGGATCTTTTTTTTTTCCTCCAGCCTCTCCTTAGACTCTGGAACTGTTGTCCTTCTTCGCCTGGCTCTACTTACCTATCCTTCAAAATGCCCTTCCTCCAGGAAGCCCTCCATGATCTATTTGCTTTTAGGCTTCTGTGCATTACCACTGTGCTCTTTGCATACCCTTATGATAGTACACATCATGTTTATGGTGATAATATGGCTAAATTTTTTGCCCACCTACCAAATTATAACTGAAAAAAAAAAACTATTACGAGGACTCATTGCCATGTCTGGCTCATACTAAGGACTCAATAAGTCTTAAATGAATGAATTCTAACCCTCTTATCTATAACATCCTTTCCCTCTTCCTTTATCCGTTATTGAAAATCTTATTTCATAGACAAACAGGTATGAACATACTAAAAAACCCAGAAATGTTAAAACAATGCAAACATGAATAGAGTTCTAAAATTGGATTATAGTGATGCTTGCACAGCTTTGTAAATTGACTAAATGATATTGAATTGCACTGGGAAATTTTAATGTGCAAATTTTACCCCATTACAGCTATTTTTTTTTAAATGAAGAGAAAATAAAGTGTTTACATTACAGAATGGTCCGAAGTAAGAACATTTCAGAAGTAGAAAATAGTGGGACATGAAAAGTGAAAGAAGTAATTATGGAACTTTCTTACTGAGTTTTTTTGTTTGTTGGTGAAATTGCTTTTCACCAGGACAAGATGTTGCTAGGAACTTTGCATTAAAAATATTTAACAAGAGTGTCAGAGGTCACATGGTAAAACTGGCCTATTTCCAAATTGGCAGAAGGGACCCACCCAGTTTCAAAGTTTGGTACATACATGGTTTGAAAAACCAACTTTTTGTTTTATTGGATTAATGAATTGAGTTCAAACTAACTTAACTCTAGAAAATATATTGATAAGTAAATTAAAAAAACAGTAAATTTTTGTAATGGAACCTTATCAACGTAATATCTGTAGTTCGCTATTTCTAAGCAAATAACGTGTTATCTGGTTTTAATCAGCATTACCGCCGCCTCCTAATTTCCATTAAAATTTTCTTTGGGGTGTGCCAGGTCTTGTCTGCTGAGTTGCAGATGAAGGGATTTCTTCATACAGTCTCTAACATCTCAATTACATAAAAGTAGCCCTGTTTTCCTTTTAAGTTCTTCACTGCCTTATGTTGAGAAAGGGTCCATTTTAAATAGATCCTCATTTATAAATAATAGTAGATGCTTTTATCTGTCCATCAAAATCATGTTGAAAATTCCTTTTCAATCTCATTTTTATAACATCTCCACCTTTTCCAATAGAATTTTTTATTAGGAAGAGAAATCACACCACAACAATAACTTCAGACCTCTTTTCATTGTAGAGATAGCCTGAGGTATAAATTCAGCATGCAAATAATTCTTTTCATTATCTGCCTGTTAAAACATAGAATAAAAGTTAAAAACAATGAATTCCTGTTGGAAACATGAAAGTTAAATACACTCTTTGACAGACATTTAATAAAATCAGATATGAAGAACAGGAAGGCTAAGTTGTTATAAACATCACTTGGCATGTCTTAGATTTCTTGGTGGTCTAAGATCACCGCTTTGAATTTCAAAGGATTTGAATAAAGACAGCTTCACAGTTGCTCTGGAGTCTTCAGATCTGAAAGAATCCTTTTACAGATTAAAATGGACCGATTTGATATTTATTACAGAGCCGTCACGGTCTTGCAAAAAATCAATGATTTATATTTGTAACCGTATTTCCAATGAGAGTATCTTTTTTATGGGGGGGAGGGTAGGAGGATGTGGGATCATTCACAGCTGTCCTTGTCAAACTGTTGTTATTTGTGACCACTACTAGATTCAACAATATACTAGGATTTCCATACTGTTCTTAGTAGGTTTTCTTGTTATTATCGTTCTGATTGAAAGCATGCATTGCATTCTTTCTAAATTATGTGTCACTTTGTTGTGATTGTTATTTCTGGCAATTTAATAGTCTGTGAACAGGAAAGCTTTGAAATGACTGTCCTCTGTCCTTTGGCATAAACCAATTACCAGGATTTAAACTTATCTGACAAAAGCTGTAGTGACAGATTTGAGAACAAAGTGGTTTTACATTGTCACTTTTGAATATTTAACCTTTCCTGTTTTCTGTAACTAGATGTTTTGAAGAACAGTATGTAATCATGAAAACATCGATTTATTTCCTTAATAAAAAGTACGTCTTCCAGACTTTCTTATACTTTTTCACGATGAGGTGTAGTTTCAATTCATTTAAATTAACTAGTTCCAATTATTACAATAATGATGTGTATGAAGATTTCAGAACCAAGATTGTTTCCTAAAAACAGAATTTCATTCTGGAAGAAACATATGCAAACGTTTTTCAAGTTTTCTTTAAGGAAAAATATTTAAAAGTAGAAATAATTTTCCTGTACTTAAAATTATATCTGAGAGATAGGCAAACCATTAGAAAGTGATGCTCCCATGTTTCCCTGCAAAAGTTGGAGTGTTTTGTTCAGGGTGGCCGGTTGTTATTCGTGATGTACCTACAGAGGAATTCTTCTGGCCCTCGCTCACCAGGCGTGCTGTCAATTTGACACAGTAACAAAAGTAGCCAAATTCCTTCCCAACCACATCTTGTACAAAAGTTGACATCACTTTCCCAAGTCATGAAACTGTTGAAATACTAAAGGATATGTCTGGCTAATAGGATACGAAGTAAAATAATGAAAAGCACTTTTCTTTGGTTATTCTCAAACAGGTCATAAATATTTACATCCCATTATAAAACACCTTAATAGCTTGGTGAGATTGAATGCAATAATGCTTAATGCAATATAACTCCAAACGCTTTACAACTCCACTGGACTTTATAACTACACCTTACAGGGTTTGCCATGCCGGGAAATCTGTGAGTTGACTGGTTAACGCTCTTTGTTTAAAAAACATGCAAAAGAAACACTATGTTCACTGTATGGACAGTATTTATTAAAATAACATCTATATTTTATATACAGTTTCATCTAGAAGGCCATATGAGTCCTCATGGAATCAGACAAAGCACTAGGCTTATTTCCACCACTTATTACACATCTTATAGAAGGGGAAAAGCATGTGCTTAAAGCAAAGCACCTTGTGTCTCAGTAACCTTACTTTCAAACAGTGCCTTACGGTTCGTCAAACATTTTCTTGTTATTTTCCTACTTGATCATTGGACCAAGCTGCAAATGTTAGTAAAAGAAGGGGAGAAACGGGTGCAGGACGGAGGGCAATGGATATTTATTGAGATCCTACTATGTACCAAACAGCATAAGAATATAAAAAAAATCTATTCATTGGTTGCGTCCTGAAAATCACATGAGCTACATGTTTTCGTTGACATTTTATAGATGAGGCTTGGAATTATTAATTATCTCAGCCATTATCATATGTTCAACAATTCACTCCCGAGTCGTCTTCCAAAAAGAAAGTGTTCCTTCCTCTCTTCAATTAATTGTCAATATTGACTCTTGAACAATTCTGAGGTTGTCTTCCTAATATTTTGTTGTTAAAATGTCCTTTCTTCATTGAGGGTACTTGTTGTAATGCACGCTGGCGGTAACATATAAGTGTGCAATCCCTAAATTCTACTCCTGAAATCAATGATAACACTGTATGTTAACTAAGTTGAGGTTTGGTTTTTTTTTGTTTTTGTTTTTGACAGACAGAGATCACAAGTAGACAGAGAGGCAGGGGGAAGCAGTCTCCCTGCTGAGCAGAGAGCCTGATGCGAGGCTCGATCCCCGGACCCTGGGATCATGACCTGAGCCTAAGGCAGAGGCTTTAACCCACTGAGCCACCCAGGGGCCCCCTAAGTTGAGTTTAAATAAAATCTTGGAAGAAAAAGAAAAAAGTCCCTTCTCTAATGAAATGTGAAGATTCTTGAATATCTCCTTAGTGGCTGCTCTTTGAAGTATCCTTTCTTGGCAAAATAAGACATTGGGAAGCCCATGTTAGTCTTTCATACTTCTTTTTCATTTCACAGACCATGAAATACAGAACTCTGAGAAGGAATATATTCTGGTTTTTCTCTCACAATGATCTGGTGCAGGTCTGTCAAGTATGATCACAGACTAGAGTCCTCTACAAATAGGATAGGGAAGAAGGAATCTAATTCTCTTTGTTCATAAGTAACATAAATGTTTCACAAGTGGATCAGCAAAGGGAAGCTCTCTTTATCTTTTGACCCATTTACTACTGGCCCAGTTACCTACTATTTGTATTTGAGAGGAGGACGAGGATACCACATCAAGGAGTTGTTAAAATTCCCTTCTTCCCTTTTTGTCGCTTGGTCCAATGGAGCTCAAATTATGTTCCTTAGACCCTAAGAGTTTTTGTTGAGGTAATTTCAGAGCCTTATGAGGCAATTGTAGCAGACAAAATTAGAGTGTGCTTCAGTCATTTCAGCAATATTTTTAACTCCTTTACATATGGAGGTTTTGTATTATAATTCCTTTTAAGAAAGAGCTTTGTACTATTTAAGCACATACATATACGAATAGATACGTGAATAGATAAGCAACCAGCCTTAGCCTGATGTTTGTCAGTCTGAGGTGCTCACATGCTGAAAGATCTACAAACCTGTAATAAAGTTTAGGAAACTTTTTTTAACATTACAAAAATACTAACAGTCAACATCGGCATAACGAGTTAACTTTTTAAAAAAAGGATACTTGTGAATAAATGCTTGGTTATCTATCCTGCTTTAGAGAAAGAAAACATATGATTTACATCTCAGGGTGTTCAGAACATCAATTACATAGGTCTTTGATGGCCAAAAAGAATAAAGGCATTAATTAACACTTTAAATAGAGAAGTCAGTTTGAAAGGCCAAATGATTTAAAACATGAAATCTATAATGAAAAACCATTAAAAAGTCAGAAGATTTTCCCCATCAGGCTCTCTTCCTTCTCTATCAAGTTAACTTCTGAGGTGCCTGGGTGGCTCAGTTGGTAAAGCCTCTGCCTTCAGCTCAGGTCATGATCTCAGGGTCCTGGGATTGAGCCCCGCATTGGGAATCTTTGCTCAGCAGGGAGCCTGCTTCCCCCTCTCTGCCTACTTGTGAACTCTCTCTCTCTCTCTCTCTGTCAAATAAACAAATAAAATATTTTTTAAAAAGTTTACTTCTGCTTTCTCTCTTGATCCTCACTAAACTCCAGAAGTTACTCAGAGCTTGCTCTGGTGTTAGATGTGAAAACCAGCATCCAAAGTATTCCGAATGGATCTATCCCAGAGGTAACTTTTGGCAGAGCCAGGAATCTTCAGCCTTGTCCTGAACACTTGTCCAAGGACTTGGAGAATCCCCCCTTCTGGAGAAGTAATCAAACATCCAACAGTACTATCTAGCTGTGAAATGGGACTAAAGGTTAACATTAATGGGTTCATCTGACCAGTGTCAACAGTAACTGTAAATACTTGACAGAAATTTGATATGAGTATCACAAGCCATAGGTGAAGAATACTGTTAATGTAATTACTTTAGGACTCCAGAGCATCCACCATCAGGTTTTCTCCTCCTCTGCCAACAAAAGAAAAAGCCTTTTCCACCGTAAGTCAAGTAAATGCCATTGAAGGGCTTGCTCTCTGAATTTCACTTCTCTATGTGACAGTCATGATTTGAGAGGCTTAAAAGCATTTTTAAAGTGTTTTCCTTTTAGAGAAGAGGGAAACTCACATATTTTGATTTCCTAATATGTGTCAACCTGATTTCATCTTCATGAATCCCAGTGTACAGAGGAGATTATTAAGGTTTTAATTTAAAGACTTTTTCTGTTATGGTTGCTGTCATGGTTGTTTTAGCCCTTTTGGCCAGTCATGCTGTTCTGAAGCAGCCGTCGACTGAGGAAGACTGGATTGCTGAAAGAATTGAAGTAGCTGCCACTGCAATTTCCTCTGTGAGGACCCTCACCTCTTCAACTGGAATGGGACTTCTTCATATACCATCTCATCAATCATGTGACAACATAGTGTCCAAACTCCTCTTTGCTGAGAGGTAGGTCAAGGCCAGTCACTGAGGGTTACGTGGGGCTAGAGCAGGGTCTCGGTGAGTTAAGAACACATCCAGAACCAAGAAGTGAGCAGACCAGAATGCCAGAAGAGGAAATACAGATGAGTCACCCAACCCAGTAGTATCTCCCGGCAGAAATCAGAAACTAGGACAGTGGGCCAGGATGATGACAACAGAGAAGCTGGCCCTTTTGACTTCAGGGACACAGTGAAATGCAGAGCAAAAGGAACATAATTAAAACTTGAATAGACCCTCCACCCAGTCCCCAGTGCTCACTTCCCTACCTTGGCCCTTATGCCATCCTTTACTCTTTCCGTTTTGAGAGTAGGATATTGAAAACTAAGATTGATTTGCCTGGACATGGCTCTGGGTCACAAGCAGAAAATGCCAAACCATTGCATAACTTTTCTCTAAGGATCAAAGATAAGGGTCTCTGTTGCATTAACTTCTTGTTAATGTTTTTCAGCAAAATGTTCAATGGTTTAGTTTTTAAGGTCATGAAATACTGAGAAACTCTTGCCTACTTTCTGTTGTTACCATAAGGCCTGATATTACTATTTGCATTTTGTACTTCAAAAATGTGGTCAGCCCTGAAAGAGACACATCAGGAAGCTATGCTATGGGATGAGGGAGTTAGAAGGTCCTGGGGAAAATTTGTATAATGCAACCACCAGCCTCTTCCTCTCTGCCTTCCAATTTGTGCCTCTAGTAACCTCTGGAAAGGCATTCCAGAGGACTGACTGGCCTTACTAGCTCTCCAGCTTGGATGGCTGCACATATTCCTAGCTTCCTGGTTTGTTTTCTCATCTTGTGAGTTTCACAGCTTCAAGTATTTGTGGAGTGTCCATGGCTTTTGCCTCTATTCTGCCGGCTTCATTGAAAACCAGTTCTACCAAGAGTAAAGTTGATCTCTGGTCTGGAAAAATGATTCTGGGTTTCACATGTTGGAAGAGCCACATTGTTTAAACAACAAGGGACAGGTCCATAGGTAGAGCAGCTAGTTGAACCTCCATTATTACAAATGCCAAAAATGAAGTGTCAAGAAATTGAGTGACTTGGCCAAGTGAACAACTACCAAGGAGAAAGATTTTGGTCTAGAAGCCAGATTTCCTAAAAAGTAATGCAGTCCTCTACCCATGTAGTCTTCCGTCCATTACAGGACACATCTTTACATTCACTTCACAGAATAGCTTTGTAAAATGCAGTGCTTTCACATAGACTAGTAAAACAGAGTGGAGAGAGTAGAAGCCACAAAATGAAATTTTGGGAGATATTTAAACGTTTATAGAGACCAGATACCTCTGCTTCGTTCACTGCAATAGCATGACATAATCCTATGAACTCTCTGAAAAACAAAGAATCTCTTGTCTGCTTTTTAGCAAGAAAGGATCACAATGGGCCTGAAAGCACTGGGCTCTTTCTCCAGTGCCAGGGTCAGGCTTCCCTGGGAGTCAGCTTAAACCCAACACTAATTCGTGGGGCAAAGTTTTATAGTGCTACCTCTCAGTTCAGAGGTGTTGCTCTCAACTCAAGAACTGAGATAAAAATATTTCTCCTAGTGTAAGTTGCTTAGAATATCTCTCTCCCACCCCAGAGGTGCCAAGATGAGAGAAACCTATACCCAAGAATAAGCTATACAATGAGCATCTGAGGCATCCGGTTTTCCCAACTCCAGGCATAGATTAAATTTTTATAGGTCACTAGTAGCAAGATGATGACTATAAATGTCTAACCTCAAGCTATAGGAACGTGAATCTTTCAACATTTAATCTACTTCATTATTCTCCTTGGGATGATAAGATAACTTGGCTTGGAGGAATTCTTATTATTTTTTCAGGAAATGCAGGCAACCCATGATCAATACCATAAAAACAAAAGCCATTGAGAAACAATAATTAATGAAGGAAGAAAATAAGGTTTGGGCCTAGCACCAAGAATGTAACAAAAAAGCTAAGAAAATTTTATTTATCCTAAAAAAATAAGTAGACAATTCTTAAGGCTTTATATGCTACTTAGCTACTTCTCCCTTCTTGATAGTTCCCCATATTTCAGTGTGTTACTTCTGCAAATATCATTACCTTACTGCTATGACTATTATATCCAATATATTGGATATAATATCCAATAATTGGATATTGGATATCCAATATCCAATAATATGACTATTATATCCAATAGTTATATCCATAACTATTCTCAAATAATGCCAGTTGACTATTAAACCATGACTGTGGCCTAATTCTTAACTGATTGACAGCCAAAGAAAGGTCACTGGTCACAAAAATACTCACAAAAATCCTGGAAAAATCACTTGACATGCACTGCATCTTTTGGTGCTTACATTTACATTTGTTTCTTTTTTAAAAAAAATTCAAAGGCCATGAATGCAGATAGATTTCAGTTGTCCTTGTGTTTCTTGCCTGAAAGAACCGTTTAAGTGCTCTTGAAATGGTTAGATGAGTAGCAGAAACAAATGCATCTTTTCAACCCTGGTCACAACAGTTCTAAGATTTTGATGAGTAAAAAGAATTGGACAGATTTTAAGTCAATAGTGGCTCTCCAATTTCTAAAGTTCTTCCAGAGTACAAACTATGTTGCTTGTACTCTTCTGGCATGGTTTTGCTCATTTGCAGGAAAACCATATTTTGCACCACATCCTCACATATTGATATGTTGAGGAAATAAACAGCAAACATCACTTCCTATCCATCTGCTAAGCTTGTTAGAAAGATGAACACCCAGTGTTCAGATGTTTTGCACTCAGGTTTGAAATTCCACACTCAGCATAATTTTCTTTTACTTTTCAAGACATATTTTAATCCAATAAGGATATTCTGGTCCTTTGTTGAAAACAAGAGACATCAATAAATTAGAAAGGCCAGCCATATTGGACTTGGTCAGGATACACCTACAACTTGGTTTCTGTTGAGACTCTAGACACATAAGCAACAATTTTAACAAAAGACAATTTTTTCCATTTTTTTGATGAGCAAGTATAAACATTACTGTTTATATTATGATAACATAAAGCAAAGTACCAGCTAAAATACTAAAATGAGAGTAAAGCACTTAATCTATTATTTCTAACAAACTGTTTTTAGAAGATCTTTACACTCATGCATTCATACCCAGAATTACACAAGTTATTCTGGGGTTGCAAATATTTTAAAAGTGTGAAGCAAAGCAATAAGTCAAAGGAACAAGCAAAAACCTTGCAGTCACAGTGCCCAGCAGAAACTGAGCCAAGTGCTCTTGTATAAAGAGCAAGAAGAACAGAAATTGCATGCCGTCCTGGGTTATCCCTTCAGATATTTTTGCTTCCTTTTTTATTTGGAATTCCAACTCTTCGGGGGAAGTTTGCCCTTCTCTCCTGCTTTTGATCTACTTCTCACACCATAGAAGATGGAATTGGCGATCTTGAATTATGTCAGTGGGAGAGGAAACAGCAACAAAGCAGATGCACAACTGAGATTTCCAAGTTATACCTAACACAACCTCTTGGGGTCCTGTGCAACCTAATATTTTTATGTCAGTGTTGGTTTTCTTCATGTGGTTATAAGATGAATATATTTTAGATCTTTTACTTTTTCATAATGACAGGAAGAACCTCAGTTGAATGAGTACAGGCTCATCTATGATTTCATAAAATTTAATGTATCAAACTTTGTCATAGGGCAACAGTTCCTGGAAACACCAAAATGATCTTATAGGAGCCATAGAGAGGGTCTAATGAAGAAGCAAAGAACAAGAAAATGCAGAGTTCTGAACAGCAAAGGATTCCAAAAGATGCCTATAGTCCAATGTTCTCAGGCTGTAACATATAATCAGATCACATAGAATTTTATTATAATGCAGATTCTGATTCTGCACAATTCTGCACTCTATCTCCTGCACAATGCTGACGCTACAACTCTATGTATCCCATCTTCAGTGGCAAGGGTCTAGTAACCCATCCCCCAGGAACCAAGAAATTCAAACCAGAAAACCATTTAACAGCAATTATTTATTGAATAATTGCTATGGATTAGACCTCATAAACATTGCAAGGAAACAGAGGAAGGACAACAAAGATAATCAGGTGAGTTTCGCACAAAAAGAGTAAACTATTATAAATCAGCAAACATTTATTATGGACTTACTTTGTGTAAGGCAATGTTGTATGAGAAATAAAGAAATAGTCTCTAGGGGTGCCTGGGTGGCTCAGATGGTTGAGAGTCTGCCTTAGTCTCAGGTCATGATCTCCAGGTCTTGGGATGGAGCCCAGCCATTGGGGGGCGGTCCCAGCTCAGCAGGGAGTCGCCTTCTCCCACTCCCTCTGCCTCTACCCCTACTTGTGCTCTCTCTGTCTCTTTCTCACTTAAATGAATAAATAAAATCTTAAAAAAAAAAAAAAAAGAATTAGTCTCTACTCTCAAATGGCTTCAGTCCAGTACTCTAGCTCATCAGTTCTCATCTTTCTTCAAATATAGTACATACACCTCTTTAGGGAGAATCCCTTTTATCCCACGTACTGGACTACTGGCTACCCTCTGCCTATTCTGTAATCTTATTCTACCAACTGTCCCTCACTTTCCTGTATTGTTCAAATGTCCTACTGGCATCCTTGCCTTATGGCTAGTCACTCTCCCTCGTGTAATCTTATCTACCTTCTGCTGCCATGACTTTTAGGCCAGGTGTACCCAGTTCTACATCCAAGGCAGTGACTTCTTCCCTGAGATTAAGTCCATATTTGTACTTGCCCATTGGACATCTCCTCCTGGCATGTACAACTAAACTGAATTTATTATCATATATCCAGAAGGTTCTTCTCTCTCTTTTTTTTTCTTTCTGTTTCCCAGAATCTAGACTTTCTTCTGCATCTCACAGCTACAGTTTAGTCTCATAACTGGCCTCCCTGCCACCTGTCTCTCTCCGCTGTGTCCATAATCCATATATGTGCCAAAATTCTCTTCCCATGAAATAAATCTGAATATGTCAGTACTTTTCTTATACATTTCAGCACTCTGAAAGCTAAATGTACAAACTGGTTAGCTCCGCATAGCAGATAAGGACCCTGACAAGCTGGCCCCCAGCTATCACTTTAATCTTCTTTCCCACCCTCCAAACCACATGCACACAACATATGCTTAAGCTCTACCACTCAGTTCACCAGTCACCAACAACATCACGCCCTCTTTTAACTCTGCCTCTGCACATCTTGCTCCCTCTCCTCGAAATAGCCTTCCTCGTTCTCTGCCTGGAAAATTTCAATCCATTCTTTAAGGTCCAGCCCAGTCCTCATGAAGCCTTTTCTGTTGGAGTTAGATATTTCTTTTCTTCTAAAAGCCTGCAGCAATCACTCCATACTTCACTGAAGGCACATACCAAATCAGAGAGTGCTACTAGACTCGGTTTCTCCACTAACACAGAACTCATTGAGATCAGACACAATGCCTTAACTCTTCTTGTTACCAGTGCCAGGCAGAGTGCCTGGATTAAAGCAAACATTCAGTAAATATTTATTGAATGACTAAACGGATGGAAAACAGAAACTAATAATGCAAAACTGCAGATGACAAGTGACTGGCACACCTTAAAGGGGTTATAAGCACCCCAAGGAAGGATCATTTGCTATGTATAATTAATTCCTAAAATGCAAATTGGACTGGGAAATCTCAGAGAAACTTGGACTGGATCTTTGAGGCCCTTTATGCAGAATTGTTTGATTGAAACCAGCAGAAAGAACTAATGTAACACATAGATTTATAGATTTAATTTACGGTTGTTTTTCTGTTGGAATTCCAGGACCTGGTCACAGCCATTCTCTTTATCAATCATCCTGGGAAGATATAACCTGAGACCAGAAATAAGGCCTGAGGAGGTGAACCTTAGTCTGGAAAGAAGGAGAAGCACTTTGGTCTCTTGGGGATACCTTCAAGGTAGTATGACCTTCAGAGTAATAGTCAAGGACAGCCTCATGCAGGGAAAGGAAATGTGAGTTGGGCCATGAAGGATGTACCCTCAATAGATAAAGGTAGATGGCACTACCTACCTGCAAGGAAGCCAGAAGGGGAGGGAAGATAGGCAATTATATGTTGTATGTAATAAGGTGACCATCACTGATTAGGGTGGATATTAGTTTTTAAAGAGAAATAAGAGGTAAAGTTGAATAAACGACACAAGAAAGGAGGGGATAGGTATCACACTTCAGAGGAAGCTGGCTTGCCTGTGGTAGGCGATAGGACTGGGGGTGGCATGCCACACCCTCCTGTGGTACCAAATCACATTTATTATCAGGAGTTGTTGCTAGTTTCTTAACATCATTCTTGCAGCAGTACATGTTCATTCTTTCTGGCTCTGCCTTTATGAACCTGCAGTCATAAACTCTCTGTAATCAACTTCATAATAATGGAAACTCATTGAAAGTTGTCTTCACTTTCCTTTCTCAAAACTTGTCACCACATTACAGTATCTCTTCATCTGGCCTTCTGTCCTCCGTTCTTTCTATTGTTTGTTCCTACTCCCAAAACACAGAAGCCTTATAGAGATTTGAGCAGAGCTGAGGAATGTTGACTCAGAGGCTTAATTTCCAGACATTTGGTTGACTGAAGTACTGGTGGCAAAGACGAGCACGTGAATGGAGCCCCCTCCAAACCCCACTTTCACCTCAGGGCCTGGAAAGCTATCTTGGTCCTGAAAATCTCTACCCCAGTCACTACTGGACTAAAGCTCTGAAGACAGCTTCCAGACTGCTAATGATACCAGAGAAGACAAAGAGATTAAGCCATCATCAATTATTCCTGCATTCCTGATCACTCATGTTTTGAGTTAGATGCAGCAGAAACAAGCCCCATAGAAGCATGGCTTATGAAAAGTCAACTTTTAGGCATAAATAATTACCACATTGTGCAAAAGGCTGTCCAGATGCACTTAAAAGTGTACCCTCGGATCATTCGCTTTCTTAAAACAACAGCAACAGCAACAATACTTGGTTACGTAGATGCTGGGAAACTGCCATTTCAAAACAAGGCAATTTTCTTTCAAAGTAGAAGGACTGAATTCACCTTTAGGATAGGACTGTTCCTTTGATTTGGGATAATTGCTTCTGGTGGCCCCTTCAGTGACATGAATATAAAGGAAGTCCCCACCCATCATTGTCCTTGGGGAGAACTGTGAAGTAAATTGAGTGCAGGTGTTTTCAACTGAGAAAATAAGTGTTCTGTTTGGTAATATAAACCATGGGGTACAGGGTTATAGCCAGATTCTTTATACTTGTTTCTTTCAGGGCATGTTTCTTTTACTGTACTGTTTGATGCAGACAACCTGCCACTTGTTTTTGTGGAGATGTGAGTGTGCACATGTATGTGTGAGAGTGTGTGTGTGTGTGTGTGTGTGTGTTGACCACTCGAAGGGGACAACTTGGACAGAGTGAGAGAAATCTCACACCAGCCCGGTCTTGACCTCATGATGGATGAGAGACCATGACAAGAATTGGACTGGGAAATCTCAGAGAAACTTGGACTGGATCTTTGAAGCCCTTTATTAAGAATTGTTTGACTGAAACCAGCAGAAAGAACTAATGTAACACATAGATTTGTAAATTTAATTTACAGTTGTTTCTCTGTTGGAATTCCAGGACCCGGTCACAGCCATTCTCTTTGTCAATCATTCTGGGAAGATACAACCTGAGACCAGAAATAAGGCCTGAGGAGGTGAACCTTAGTTTGGAAAGAAGGAGAAGCACTTCAATCTCTTGAGGATACCTTCAGATGTGAACTCCAAGGCCTAGAGAGCTCTGAGCTCTCTCAGAGCTCATTCCGGGAGGTATGAGTGGTGAGAGGGAAGGTGGGTGGGCAGTAAAGCTGGGAAGGGGATTTGGAGTATAGTCCTGGTCTGTGGACTTTGAGGACAATCCCATGTAGTCACAGCTATATGCTAACCTCTAGAACGTATTTCCCTCTCATTGTTCCATGGCTTTAGTAAAGCCTTCTGAAATTTTCCAACTTATTATGCTTGGGGATTTTGAAGAATGTTCCTAGAACATGCTGAGGAAAGGAACAGCACCTCCTCTCCCCTGCCCAGGGCCATGGTTCTGGTCAGCAATGTTACCAGGAAAGGCCAGTTACCCAGCACTGTAAGAGTACCTGCCTGTATACTATGGATTGACAGGGAAGTCAGAAAGGAAGAAAGTACTGGGAGGCTTTTTATAAACACCTGGAGAGCATTTGAGGAGCCTAAGTTCCTGCATGGTGGGACAAAGTCATTATGATTTGCATATGTATAAAATAGGATCTAGGTCTAGACACGCAGGCCAATGAGGGTGAGGCATACAAGCAAATTGGACAATTTTTGTTATTGTTCCCTCTTTCTGAAACTTATGCCTGCTCATTGCTGAGAAATTAGAAAATAAATGTTTCAAAAAGAAAATTAAAACAACCCACAGCTCTACCAAGAGATAACCATAGTTACTGCTGCACAGGTTTATAATCTACTTTCTTGATCAGTCATTTACGTCTGAGTTAAAAGAAATCCAAAGCTGCTTTCCACAAAAATTCTTTACCTCACCCATAGATATTCCTTTGATTCACCTCTAAACCAAAGTAATTCTTTTATTTCAGCTTCCATTCTAGTAAGCCTCCTCAGTTTTCTTTCTTTTACTTTTTTTTTTTTAAGATTTTATTTATTTCCTTGACAGACAGCGATCACAAGTAGGCAGAGAGGCAGGGAGAGAGAGAGGAGGAAGCAGGCTCCCTGCTGAGCAGAGAGCCCGATGCAGGGCTAGATCCCAGGACCCTGGGATCATGACCCTAGCCAAAGGCAGAGGCTTTAACCCACTGAGCCACCCAGGCGCCCCAAGCCTCCTCAGTTTTCAACAAGGATATCAACCAACCCCACCTCAGCTCTACCTTACACCTAACCAGCAGCATAGAAAGACTGCAGTTCAAGTGTCTGTGAAAGAGAGCGTGAGCTTGAGGTCATTATCCCCCACCCCTATATTTTCAAAATCTCCACTTTGAGAAAAATTCTTGGCCAAGAATGCTCCAAGGCAACTGTAATCCAGTAATTTCCCTTCATAGTCCAAATTCCACTCTCATGTTCCCACAGAACCCCATGTCTAAACTACATCCTATTTCCTCATTTGACTTGGTGACACTGACATTTTGTCAGATTATTAAACAATTTTTTAAAACATCACCTGGAATCGCTGCATGTTAGCCATTTGAGAATATCTCATAATTTATTTGGATAGTTAGCTTCATTCTATTTTTCCATCATTATAATGAAAGCAGCAGAGAGCATCTTTGTACACAAATCCTCGGCCAAGACAATTAGAGGGGCACCCGGGTGGCTCAGTCAGTTAAGCCTCTGACTCTTGATTTCCTCTCAGATCACAATCTCAGGGTGAGATCTAGCTCCAGGCTGCGTGTGGAGCCTGCTTAAGATTCTCTGTCTCCCTCTGCCACTCCCCTCCTATACTCACTCTCTCTCTTACACAACAACAACAAAACTAATTAAAAAAAAAAAAAATTAGAGAGTAGAACAGAGAAAAGAGCAAGATATGGGCTGCTATAATAAAGGGCCCCCTTGTCACCCAAGAGCAGTATGAAAGGTGAAGCCCTCACCAAGAGGCAGAGAAGAACTCTGCTCTCTTCTCAGTTTCATCTAATGCCAAAATTGCCCTCAGCTTGTGACGTATGAGATACTAACCAACACTGTCACTTAATTCTATAGATTCTCTATTAGTCAGTACAGCCAGGAAATGGTATATCTATTTTGATTAATAATATATTCTGGTTAATAGAGTACTGCCACCAATGACTAATCTTACAAGGATTAGAATACAATACAGTTTTTTAGCACTAAAGCTAAGATGAATAAAGTTTACATTTTTGTCAGTGATTCTAAGGATTTGTCAGAATCTACCCATTAATTCATCCATTTCCCAAATATTTATTGAAGATCTATAATTATGTGCGGTACTATATTAGGTGTTATTACATCAATGATCCACTGCCTATTTATTCATATTAGTTCATATTTTAATCTGTCTGACTTTACAGAAGATTTGAGGTGGCCATGTCATGTCAGAGGGTAAAAGTCATAATTTACAGGGAACCAGGCTATTAAAATTATTTAAAAATCAAAGAGACTACTTTATAAAGCTGCCAAATATGTAATCTGAATGGACCTAGTGTTATATTATTTTAAAAATTCATCTTTCCACAAAGCTCTTTAACAGTGTGAATTAGAGCCAAAATCTGAGTGAAAATCTGTGGCAGGTTTAATATTCTTAATGATACAGACTTAAGTATGTAAGAACTATTGCATCTGTTTTCTACAAAACAGTTTAATTTCAAGTTCCCCTCCTGCCTGGGGGATGGGAAATACAACTTCAGTCGTTTTAAGGGTCCCCAGTGTTGGGACAAATCACAAGGTCTTTCAAAGTTCCAAGGCATTATGAAGTCCCTTGGGGTCTGCCGGCCATCTGGGCAGAGTTGTTGGTGCTGAGACACCCTCTGTCCCATCCTACAGAGTCTCTCTAGATCCATTGCTCTGTTTCTGAGTACACGTGGGCCTGGAAATACTGAGCCTGACCAGCACTCCAGGCCCACAACCTGTCCCTCTGGAAGCCTCTCACATTTTTTTCCCTCTGAGACTGTGTTTTCACCGAAGATACAGACCAGCAGCAAGATATATGGCCCTTCACATGCACCCAGATGTTTATAGAAGCAGTGTCCACAATAGCCAAACTGTGGAAAGAACCTAGATGTCCATCCACAGATGAATGGATAAAGAAGATGTGGTATATATACAATGGAATACTATGCAGCCATCAAAAGAAATGAAATCTTGCCATTTGCAACGACATGGATGGAACTAGATGGTATTATGCTTAGTGAAATAAGTCAATCAGAGAAAGACAATTATCATATGATCTCTCTGATATGAGGAATTTGAGAAGCAGGGTGGGGGGTCATGTGGGGTAGGAAGGAAAAAAATTAAACAAGATGGGACCAGGAAGGAAGACAAACCATAAAGCTCTTAATCTTAGGAAACGAACCGAGGGTTATGGGGTCGGGGGTAGGAGGAGGGATAGGGTGGCTGAGTGATGGACATTGGGGAGGGTATGTGCTATGGTGTGTGTTATGAATTGTGTAAGACTGATGATTCACAGACCTGTATCCCTGAAGTAAATAATATATGTTAATGAAAAAATAATAAAAAAATAAAAATAAAAAAAGTTATATGGCCCTTTTTCCCAGGCCCCAGAGATCTGCTCTCCATCTGTCTGTAACCCTAGAAGGTATCCTTTTGGAGCCTCAGATCTCCACCACAAAGCACTCAGTCCTCCTCAGTGAGGTTCACTAGACACTTGCTAAGCAAAGTTTCAAAGTTATGTATGTATCATCTCATTGAATTTCATTCACTCTTCCCCTCAACGCTCTAAATTAGACCTTATCCCTAACATACAGGTAAGGAAACTGAAGCTTGGACGGTTCAGGTAACTTGTCTGAGATCATACAGCCAGTAAGCCGGCCCTGCACTAGTCACTCCTTACTACTCTCCACCTTATGTTCCGGTACTTTCTAATAACACTTCTCATTCTTTTAAAAACACAGAAAAATTGAGACACCAAGAGTTTGGATGGTTTATTTCAGGGCACACAATCCCATGTTCTTTTAGTTAAACATTTCTTTAAAAAAATCATAGGATTTAAGCTCATAAGCACATAAAATTTAGTGAGACATCATCATAGTAGTGGTAAGAATTTAAATGTAGTCAGACTTGTCAAGAGAATAGGGACTTATCAAAAGGACCAAAATGCATGACTTTAAAAAAAAAATTATAACTATTTGGCAAATGTCTCCCTAGTGGTTTCCGTGGGCAAAATTCTGCATTCAGTGCTCAGAGAGATAAAAAAGAGACACCACCCCTGTCTTCCCCGGGCTTATCAGCAATGGAAGACCCATAGGTATACAAATAGATGAGGGATGTGAATGAAGCTAGGCAGGAGGAATGCTGAGAGTGGCACAGTGTAGGCTGAGCGTGGACACAGCCAGCTTCAAGTTTCCAAACCAGAGTGGAGGAGCGTGGGTATCAAGGCAAACAGTGTGGGTGACCCCGCCTTTCTCCTCCTCCCAGAGGATGAGAATGCTGGAAGCTCAGCTGTTGCAGAATGTAAACCATATGATTGCCCAGAGTTACTGACTTGCCTAAAGCCATAAAAGAAAAAAAATTTTTTTATGAGTTATTTTTCACTTCTTTTTCTGCCAGGATCAAGTATCAGCATTGTTATATTCAGAAACACACCACTTTTAACACACTCAAGAAGAGCTGGCCCAACCCGGGTAGGCATAAAACAGTTGTCAGAGGCAGGAAGTCTCCCAGACTCCAGCCCCAAGCTACAGCAGAGTAAATTTGAGACATTCAACAGATTTCTAATGCACTGAGATGCCTGAACTAGCCTTCATATTTACTAGTAAAGAGACAAAGAATGTTGTTTGGACAGAGCCAAAAAGAGATTTCAGGCAGATTTGGAATACTCCCTCAGATGAGTTTTTCTAAACACATCTAAAAATCTAAAAATTTTTAAAATCACTTTTCAGAATTTTAAAACTATTGCAAAGATTTCTTCTCCATCGCTGGTTTCCCTGAGCTCCTTTACGGTGTCCCTGACAGAACCAGGGGCTTCGTAGTAGTAGAACAAATCCTTATACTCCATCTGCCCCCTACCATTTGTTGAATTCTTTACCAAAGAGAAAAATGTTAAGAGACTCCAGTTGCTTGGGTTTTAGGTTTTGACTGACTCCTACCCCCATCGGGGGCCAGGATCTCCATTTTCTTTGTCTTTGACTTTTCAGGAGACCCAGAGAATGAAATCCAATACTTTTGTCTGCATCTGCTGCTAAAAGCCTTTTTTCCCTGGCCACGCCACAGCTCCCTCGAGGCTCATTAAGCACATTTACATTTGGCTCTTAAAATCCTAAATAGCCCATTTCACGCCTAGCAATGGTGTATTGATGAAAGAAGCACTCAGTGATGGCCTGTAGGATGGGAGTGAGGACTCTTTTGACTCTAGATATCTCCCACAAAGGATTTGTACATGCTGTTAAGGACTTAAACAGAATCATGCGAGCAATAGACTATTGTTAGAAAGACACATGCACACAAACTCCACCGTTATATCCTGTCAAATATACCCGTTCATGTGCAGACAAAATGGCAAGGACCTAAAATTTAGTGGAAATGCACAGAGATGTTTAAGAAAGAGAGAGAGAGAAGGAGAGTGAAAAGGAAGAACAAGGAGAGAGAGTAGAGAAAACAGGAAGGAGTATGCGTAGGAAGGAGAATGTGCCTTGGATTTTAGTATGAATCTTGCTCTCAGAGTTGTAAGGATAAAAATGAAGAAACAGGGTAGGGCAACCTGTAGAGGCCTAGGAATGGTGTTTCGACTAGATGGCTGTGAGAGTGTATGACTGAAACATGGAAGGCTACTGAGGGGCCAAAGTGTCCAAATCACCATGAGATTCAGGTGGAGACACTTGGGAAAGAACAGGAGACCTAACGGTTGGGTCTTGACGATTTTTTTTCCACCTATGCCTGCACCAAATGCCCAGAGTAAAGTGATATTTGTTCCTGTGACTTCCTCCCTCTGGAGGGAACTCAACACAGAGGAGAAGGTGACTTAGCCTCCCGAAGACATATTCAACTCCACACACTTTCCTCAAGGATAAGCAAGAAACAATTCTCAGTGGTGGGGGCTTAAGATGGAAAAGAGATCTTTTTTTTTTCCTTGTACACCTTTCCGTATTAAAAAAAAAAGAGTAATAGATTTAAAGAAGTAAAGTTCAAAGTCAGTAGGGGTTATCTGTGCGTTTACAGATAATTTATGCTTCAGTTTTCTTCATTATATGCTTCTGTATTAAAAAACTATCAATAAACATGTTTTCATGGGTAGAGTAGAAGGATAGGTCTGTCCACCGTATTACCCGTATCTCCCTTTGCTGTGTAAGTGGAATACAATTTTACATCAGGTGAACTTCCTGTTACAGGTAGGCGTGTTCCCGAAGACAAATGCATAAATCAGCCGTTTGCCAACCGAACTTATTTTCAATGTGCCAAGATCATTTGCTATTCATAGAAACATTTCATGAAATCCTCCTATAAAAGTGAATAATCTACCTTTATGTCTATATTTTTTTATGTTTTTTTTTTAATTTTACTTATTTATTTGACAGAGAGAGAGACAGATCACAGGTAGGCAGGGAGGCAGAGAGAGGAGGAAGCAGGATCTCCGAGGAGCAGAGAGCCCGATGTGGGGCTCGATCCCAGGACCCTGGGATCATGACCCGAGCCGAAGGCAGAGGCTTTAACCCACTGAGCCACCCAGGCGCCCCTACCTTTATGTCTATAAAGCTGCAGTTGGTACCACTGTGAAAGTGGAGTTCCTGAGTGCAGCGCAGAGAATTGATTATGAGGGCAGCTTATGGAATCCCAGTCCAGCCACTGCCTCCGTCTCTGCCCTGGTAAGCTTTTAACGTCTCTGTTTTCTCATCTTTAAAATGGGCACAACTGCTATAGAATATCAGCAACTTTTTCATGAGGTTTATGAGAGGATTAAATAACATAATCTATTTAAATCACTTACGAGGGGCGCCTGTGTGGCTCAGTGGGTTAAGGCCTCTGCCTTCGGCTCGGGTCATGGTCTCAGCATCCTGGGATCGAGCCCCGTGTCGGG
The DNA here is from genome assembly GCF_922984935.1 of Meles meles. Classification (NCBI taxonomy): domain Eukaryota; kingdom Metazoa; phylum Chordata; class Mammalia; order Carnivora; family Mustelidae; genus Meles; species Meles meles. The sequence goes on along the minus strand of NC_060074.1, from coordinate 84,213,635 downwards.
CTCTCTGCTGGGCGGGGAGCCTGCTTCCTCCTCTCTCTCTGTCTGCCTCTCTGCCTACTTGTGATCTTTGTCTTTCAAATAAATAAATAAAATCTTTAAAAAAAAAAGATCACTTACGAGCAGGCACATAATAAACAATCAATGTTAGCTATTATCCTTAGTGTTATTTCTGACTTTTTCTGTTCTGGTTGCGCTGTTACTAATTCAGCCCTTGGGAAGGCAGCCAAGCAGGCTTTCTTCCAACTAGATGGCAAGCCCGTGAGGGCAAGACTGGTCTCCCTCTAGGCTCTGTGCCAGCTCCGGCACTAGAATGGAGACACAATGACATTAGAAAATAACTATTGAAAATCACAGTTCGCTGCAGCCACCATGTCACTAACACATGGCCATGGGAGTGTCCACCATGTCCAGTGCACCTGGACAGAGCAGGGGCCAACAAAAGCGGGCAAGTGAGTGAGTAAATGAATGCATGTAAATACCATGCACCCCTTACAGATTCCTAAAAATAATATTTATGTTGTATTTTCCTTTAATTAAACCCTAATTTTGTATTTCTTAACAAGGCCTTTAGGAAATTTAGGGCCGTCAAAGCTTCAGCTAAGTGAGAAAAGGCAAAAGCGTAATTAGCAAGCCAAAAACATATGATGTTTTCAGTCAGGTTTATGTCTTGTTAAAAGGAAACAATTTGTAGGAACCTCACTAAACACACCTCATCTATAACTCTCCCCAGTCCCGCTCTCCCCAGGGCTCTCAGCTAGGCTTTCCCTCTGCAGTTCTCCACATGCAGTTAACACACTTTAAATGTTTGCCAACTGGCAGTGAAGTCTGGACTTTGACACTGTCCTCCCCCCGCCCCAACATTTATTGCCAAGGGGTCTCCTCAGCCAAGGCATGTGTTTTATAAGATGTGCCCCCAAATTCAGTGATTCCCACATCAATAAAGTCTTGGGTTGCCAAGGCCACAGTTTCCACATTAGTTGAAATTATCAAGGGCAAACCAGGCACTTGATGTTGCTTTTATTGAGCTGATTATTTTGTGCACATGGTGTGTGTGTGTGTATAAATTGTTAAGACTGTTAGTTATAACTCTCTTTGGGGCTCCTGGGTGGCTCAGTGGATTAAAGCCTCTACCTTCAGCTCAGGTCATGATCTCAGGTCCTGGGATCAAGCACCACATCAAGCTCTCTGCTCAGTGAGGAGCCTGCTTCCTCTTCTCTCTCTCTGCCTGGATCTCTGCCTACTTGTGATCTCTGTCTGTCAAATAAATAAATAAAATCTTAAAAAAAAAGATCGTTTAAAAAAAGGTGGGGCACCTGGGTGGCTCAGTGGGCTAATCCTCTGCCTTCGGCTCAGGTCATGATCTCAGGGTCCTGGGATCGAGTCCCACATTGGGCTCTCTGCTCAGCAGGGAGCCTGCTTCCTCCTCTCTCTCTCTCTGCCTGCCCCTCTGCCTACTTGTAATCTCTGTCTTTCAAATAAATAAATAAAATCTTAAAAAAAAAAAAAGACTGCTAGTTATAACTCTCCTTGAAATGTATTCTTCATGAACCTAGTGTTGAAAACAATGGGGCTCTTTAGAAAGGAGGGGGATGGTGTTTGAGAGGGTGGAGAGCAGAACTTGAGAGGGAAGAACCAGGGACACACAGTCAGACCCATCCCAGAGGGAGTGCACCAAGCAAGGCAATTCCATCCCCTTCTCCATTTTACAGAAGAGACTGAAGCACAGTAAGGAGGGATAACTTCTCTAAGGACACCTAACCAGCACCGAACAAGCAGGATTTGACCCCCACCTGCGCTCCCTCTTACCTTTCTCAGTGATATGTTGGATATTGCCCAGAAAAAACAGGAAGAGCCAAGAGGAGAGCCTAAGAGAAGGACATGTCTACCTTCACTCATACTCAGTTGGGCGTTGACAAAATTAATTTGTATCTGTGTTATCAATGGAAGCTAATATTTATTGAGCAGCTACCACATACAACACTCAATGCTAGGTAAGATGGCAGAAAATATGGTCCCTATCTTCTTCAAAGGCCCTAAGAAACAGTCTCTGGTTCAGAAGCAAATACAAGGAGATGATTACACAGATGTAGTGAAAAGAAGGGCCATATGCACCCCAATGCTCATGGCAGCAATGGCCACAATCGCCAAACTGTGAAAAGAGCCAAGATGCCCTTCAACAGACTAATGGATAAAGAAGATGTGGTCCATATATACAATGGAGTATTATGCCTCCATCAGAAAGGATGAATACCCAACTTTTGTATCAACATGGATGGGACTGGAGGAGATTATGCTGAGTGAAATAAGTCAATCAGAGAGAGTCAATTATCATATGATTTCACTTACTTGTGGAGCATAAGGAATAACATCGAGGACATTGGGTAAAGGAGAGGAGAATTGAGTTGGGGGAAATTGGAGGGGGAGATGAACCATGAGAGACTGTGGACTCTGAGAAACAAACTGAGGGTTTTGGAAGGGAGGGGGCTGGGGGTGTGTGTGAGCCTGGTGGTGGGTATTATGGGGGGCACGTATTGCATGGGGCACTGCGTGTGGTACATAAACAATGAATCTTGGAACACTGAAAAAAATAAAATTAAAAAAATAAAATAAAATAAAACGAGATGATTACATTTCATAATCTACTGCTGGCCTCTTTTCAAGGTTTACCTCATTTCATCTTCACAACATTACTAGCAGATAAGAACATGAGTCTCAGGGAGATTAAGGAACTTGCCTGCACATAACTAGTAAGTCAAGAGCTAATTAACTTAATGTCTGGCGGGGCGCCTGGGTGGCTCAGTGGGTTAAGCCGCTGCCTTCGGCTCAGATCATGATCTCAGGGTCCTGGGATCGAGTCCCGCATCAGGCTCTCTGCTCAGCAGGGAGCCTGCTTCCCTCTCTCTCTCTCTGCCTGCCTCTCTGCCTACTTGTGATCTCTCTCTGTCAAATAAACAAATAAAATCTTAAAAAAAAAAAAAAAAAAAACAACTTAATGTCTGGCTTTGGAGCCTGTACTCCTAACCTCAGTTAGCTTCCTAGAGCTGTCATAACAAGTAACACAAACCAGGTGGCTTACAACAGTAGAAATTTATTTTGTCAAGTTCTAAAGACTAGTTCAAAATCAGAGTGGCAGCCCTTCTAAGGGCTCTGCGGGAGAATCTGTTCTATGTGTCTCTTGTAACTTCTGGTGACAGCAGACCACCTTTGGTGTTTCTTGGCTTATAGATGTATTACTCCAGTCTCTGGCTCTGTCTTCACATCATGTTCTCTCTGTGCATCTGTGTTCAAATTCTCCTCTTCTTACAAGGACACTCACTAGTCATATTGGAGTAAGGCCCACCCTAATGATTTCATCTTAAACTGATTAAATCTGCAAAGACCCTATTTCCAAATAAGATCACATTTATAGGTACTGAGGGTTAGAACTTCAATATATCTTTTTTAATGGGACACAATTCAGCCCATAACATAACTACTATACCACGTGCTTCCCATAATCCCAATTTGGAATATATCTCTCATCAAACCCTTTTAAGGAAATATTTTGTACTCTTTGCATATTCTTTTTTATTTAACAAACATGAGATCACATCCCATCATCTACACCAGCAACTAAACAACTTTTGAAAAATATATATGTATAATATAATACACATATTATTTATATGTGTGTGTGTGTGTGTGTGTGTGTGTGTACAGGGCAGTAGTATCCAAACCCCTAATTCTGGTAGCGATTATTTGAAAATAAGTTATCAATAGCATCCTGAGCTTCCTTTTGCATCTAATTAACTTTCTAAAGCAGATTTAGTCCAAAGCTACTATAAAATATCTAGAAGCAAATCCTATATAGAATTCTAGAATATCCCAAAGGTTCTGATGGGTCCACCCACAATATTTTGGAGGCGATTAACATGAGGCATAGAGATTGTGACGTGTCTGAAATCACGTGGCTAATTGGGCAGCAGGAGGAGGAAGAGAATGCAAGCTGACTGGCCAGAAGCCTGAATCTCTTTTCGGATCTCATAGGGCTATCGGTCTTCTGTCTGTTCCAGATGTGCCCAGAGGTATTCCTGGTACTCTGTACTGTTTTGGAACCCCAGAGAGGTGGGTATATCCACCCAGGGGCACAAACATGTCCCAGGACAAGCAGTCTCCTATGATGCATGCTTTCTGAAATATCTCATTTGACTGGTGAAGCTGAGCAACATCAGTCTGGGTAGCTCGAAAGTTTCAAATGCCAGTGTTTTGCTCTCAGTCCCAGGAGCCTACTTTCACTCTAGAATCTTCCTCTATAAATGACACCTCCATAGCACTTCCTTTCTTCATTCCTTTCAGTTTGACAATTCAGATATGAAAACATTTGCCAAAGATAGGTATAAAGTAAAGACTCCAAAGAAAAAAATGACACAGGTTCACCCTGGAAAGTACGATTCTCTTCATTTAGGCCCAGTTGGCAGTGTCTGATCAGGAGGCTGAGGGCAGAGATCCTTAGGGACTATCACACTTTGCAATTTCCCAGGCCAGGGCAGCAGGGACGAGAAGCTTGCTCTCTCCAAGACTGTCCGTAAAAAGCAGGGTGCACCCTGGAGCAATTTCATTGTCCAGCTTTACAGATTGTTCTCTTTCCCAAGTGGCCTTTCACCAAGGGCTTGGTTGAATAAATCAATAATGAAAAGCTCTAGTGTACAAGACCACAGAATTCTAGTTAATGGTCACTCAATAGATTAATTTAGATACAAATATCTATCTCTATGGTTCTCTTCTGAGAGGCAAAATCCAAGTCCTGCCTTAACCTCATTTTCAGAATTCTGTCCTATAAGTGTCAGGATGGCAGATATATCTACGCTCAGGTAGTAAACTGGGGTATGAGATATGGGGAGGATCAAGCAGCTGGGGATGTCACAGGGTTTGATCTGACACCCAGCTTCATAATGCCTTCCTCTTTGCCACCTGAAGAGGGAGCAATCTATTTCTGGGTGGACAGGATGTATTAGAGTACCTTTGGGTTGCTCTCCTGACCAAAAGTCCCTCCCGGTCCCCCAGTCCTTCTCCTCCTGAAGAATTCCTGCTCAGGAATTCTTTGATCTCCAGAGACATCCCAAATGGTCCCACAGCTCTCAAATGGCCCTTCCAGTGCTCAGGGGTCATCTCCAGTGGTGGGGAGTCCACAGGGAAATTGCAGACTGCGTGGGTAGGAGCTGCTAGAGGGATTAGGAGAAGCAGTATGCATCGTATCCAGAGGGGTATCCAGAGTGAAAGAGCAACCCTGCCTTGGTCCGGGGCTGGCACAGGTTTAAGAACAGATTGCAATCCCAGATCATGGGTCAGGTCAATGGAGAGTCATAAAAGCCAGAAAAGAACATCTGCTGGGTTCAGAGAGGGAAGCAGAGCTGAGGGATTTTGAGGTTCTGTGATGAGGCTGTGCAGGTGAGATCCGGGCAGCGGCATCAGCTGCAGGCATTAAGTAAAGGTATTCTTGGTGGAGTCAGACAGGGCGTTGGGGGTGGGTTGGGCAAGAGACTAAAGTTGAAAGCACAGCACGTGCGAGACCGTCTTCCCCAGAGCATCCTATTTTCCCTGCCTCTTGACACGAAGGGGCCATCTTTATCAGCTCTGTGTTCCTGGAGCCTAAACAAAGAACGCCTTTCACAGCGTCGGTGCTGCATAAGTGGGTATTTCTACACACGGTCCAACTCCCCAAATGTAAGAACTCTATGCTGACAAGATAGTCCTGAAACTGCTCACTGGCCTGCACTTGACGCTTTTGCGTCAGGTAAAGCCGCTCTCCTCTCCCAGGCAGGCAGGTAGGCCTTTCCCTCACTGGGCGGAATCAGCTGTTACAAGGACCTCCCATGGCCTCCGCATCCCAGAAATGTGCACACTGGAGTCCTAGCTCTGCTCTCTGCAGCCATTCAAAATAATGCTCGCCCTATCTTTTTTCCACATGGATGTGCCCACCATAAGGACAGAGGCCTGTGGAATGCCCCCAGAGTTATCTTCTGAAGCTCACATGACCATGCATTCTCACTCCTTTAAAGAGAATACCATAAGTTTAGAAACCCATAATGGAGCCTTGCATCCCACAGTCTCTTCTTCAGTCCTGCCCTTCACACAGACCCACCCTGGGGCCCCTGCCATGTGTCATCTCAGAGCCTCCTTGTCAACTAAATTCTTCCAATAGCAACATAAATGTTATTTCCCACAGGAGGTCTTTGCTAAGCTCCTCTGTCCCTCATTCTCAGAGGGTTCTCCGATTCTATCTCACTTCACCCTTTCTTCTGTTTTGTAATGGACCTCACAATTGCAATAGAAATAATCAGACATGGAACCAGTCATTAACATCTGTAACCTCCACTAGAAGGCAAGCTTCGCACCTGTTTTACTCATCTTTGTATACACATCTAACGGCTGTCTCATTTTATTAGGAACTTAACTTTTTTTTTTATTGACCTAAATTATCTCAATTTTTTCCCCAGAGGATCAGCATCAGATTCATAGCTTTATGGTTTATGACTTTCAATTAATGGTATTGTCCCCAAAGCAGTTTATCCCTTCCCGGCTTTTAGCAGAAGGAAAGGTCAACAGACACCTGGACAGGAGAATGTGCTCATGGCACTGCCATGCTTGGACTCTTCCATCTGTCCACATGAGCAGTTGTCTGTTCTCACCTGGCTGGGGAACCTACCACGTGCCCTCACCACCTCTCCCCAAATCCTTGTATCCACTCTCCTTTTATGTTTAATAATGTTCTGCACAGTACATTTATGCTTCCGATGTGTAGACGGTCACATAACCGAGGCTCTGGGCATGTCCATCATTTCTATGTCACTGGTTTCCTTTGAACAAGACAAACCTTTGCAAGTCATCCTAGATTCTCGCCCCTAACATCCCAGTGCTCTCCGTGGTACTGGATTTGGTTTCAGTGTGAAAACTCCAGGTTGACTTAATTTATTCCTTGTAATCTGAGCTCATAAATACAGTTCTCCAACATGGCTCCTGTTATTTTCCTCAGTAAATTACTGAGCACCTCCCTCGTCACTGTGCATCCTGTCCGTGGCAACTGTTCCTAATACCTACTTTATAGGCCTTTTTCCACCTTCCCCTCAAATTTCACATGCAAGTCTTCTTAATTAGACTGGTGAACCCTTCTACTTGTCCTTCTACTTTATTCTTTACTCTTCTTGGTGTTTTGGTATGGTTCAGCTTCTTGTCATTTAGCTTTCATGAGTTGCAGTTGAGAAAAGTCAGTCTTTGACAGTGTCTCTGGGGCTAGATGTTACCTTTTCAGACTTTGTTTTCTCTTTCAAAATTATGGTAATTAATTACCTTAGAAGAAGAAATGAAAATGGCCTCCATCTTCAGGAGTTTTTGAGATTCCTGACCCTGATTTTTACAGATAATGGAGAAATTTGGGGGATGGAGAAGTACAGGGGAGTGTTGCTGGTGGGACCTACCCACAGAGAGAGAATGGGTTCATGGAGTCTCCAAGACTCTACTTCACATCTCAGAGCCTATGAAGGAAAAGTGGTGATAATGAAAAGAATTCACACTTAGTATAGACCCACCACATGCCAAACACAGCTTTAAATCCTTTCATTCATTAACCTGTTTAGTGCAAGTCATGGGAGACAGTGCAATTTTCCATTAAACCATTTTAGGTCCTTCATGCACCATCTCATATCCCTTTTGGATCAGTACTGGGAGTCCTAAACCCTGCTGCTTGCTGTTAATCCTCTCCAATGCTCTATAAGCAGAGAATGCCAGTTCTTACAGAGGATTTCAGCTTCACCCCGCAAAGAAGGATAAGCTCAGCCTTTTCCAAGAATCCCAGAGATGTAGAGTTGAATATTATTCAACTTTCTTCTCCATGTCGTGTTTTTCCAGTCACCAACATATTGAATCCTTTTCATTCCCTCTTACATCCTTTTAGTATCTCTCTTCTTTCTGGGATCCTCCCTGGATACAACTTCCTGCCTGTCCAGAAAGGTTGCTTAAGTCCTTCCAAGCAGCCAGGTTTCAGAGCAGCTTTCTTCCTGGTGTTTGATCTTACATGGGAGCAAGGGATGGACATACATCAATAGCACAAGAATGCCCATCCCTTGAACCCACAGAGATGTAAAGAGCTAATATAATTTCTGATGTCCGAGAATGAGAATATCACTTTTCTTGTTAATCCTCTGGGATAAGCTATATAAATGTTAAGACGTAGCAAGAAGGAAGGAAAGAAAGAAAGAAAACAGGGAGGGAGTGAGGGAAGGAAATATTCAAGATTTTAAAATCATACTTCTTATCTCTCTCCAAGAGAAATGTCTCAACTTAGTTCTCCACCCAACAAAGGCAGTTCTCCAGATACATGTATAGCGCACTGCCACTTTCCCAGACCACTCCTCGGTCATGATTTAATTGTTAATGACTCCCTCCTTAAGGTTTACCCAATTAGACACATCTGCAGTCAAAGGTGCTCTGGAGGCTCTGCTGATTTCCACCTGCTGTGCCTTTCCTCAGGGGTTCCTAAAGGGAGGGAGGAGGAGGCCACTGTGTGCTTCTGAGAGGGGAAGTGGTAACCAGATGGCATGGGTGCTCCCCGCTTCTATACTCCCTCAGTCATCCTCCTTTGCTTTTCCCATTGCAGAGCAGGGTTATATTTAATAGCCAATTCATTCGGCTAACATTAGTCACAAAGCTACTTCATGCCAGACTGTACCTAGGTGTTAAATACAAGAATGAATATTGCAAGCAAGTAAGGGCATCAAAAAATGACCCTAGAGCTTAAAGAATTGAGCTGAAGAATACTACCATAAATATGCAACATTTTTAAAAACTTTGAAGGACCTAATGTAGAGGCCAAATAATGCCGCTCCTCAAAGAATATTTTTGAATGAATAAATGTGGAGAAAACTGTAAATGTGGAGAAAAAACTCTCTTCAGCCTCCTGCCTACTGGATAAGAACAGTGACGATGTTACTCTGGGAGGGCTAAAGTGACTCACACCAAGGTGTTTCTAGATACATACTATTTTTGTGGGTCTTCTTCTCCATTAGGGAAACACCTTTTCAAAGCCCAGCAATGATTTTCCTGTTTCAACCTGTAGCACCATTGACATAGTTCAGACCTGATCTCTGCAACGACCCACATCTGATTGTGTCATTTCCTGCTCAACGTTGTCATTAATCAGTTCTGCATCCCACATGCCCATCACAGACCAACTCCAGTCAGTCAGGGTTGAGTCCTCAGTAAGGCTAAGCAAGCCTCAGGGAGGTCTGTCACAGGAAGTACTGCATACCCCTTAAGCCTCATTTCCCGACTTCCTTACAATCAGCCAACACTTCCTGAGAATTAATAGTTCTAGGAGACAAAATAAGGTTCTCACTTCTTCTCTCTGTGTCTTTACACAGCCTGTTTCCTATCTCTCCTGGGTAAAACACACTGGTCCTTGAGGAGTCAACTTAAGCATCATCCCACTCAGGAAGCTTTTCTAGAAAAACCCAGACTGACTTGACTGCCTCTTCATAGGTTCCCAAAGCTTCCTGTACACACTGTTCTGAAATTGTCACCGTTTTAAAAATATATCTCATCAATTACATTAGCTGCTAAAGGGCCTGAACTGTGTCTTTTTCCTCACTGGCTGGTACACATTCAGAGTATGTGTGCATGTGTGTAACCACACACACATGTATGTAAAGATAAGAGAAAAAAATGTAAAAGGAAAAAGCACCTGGCTCTGGAATCTTTGCCTCCAGAGGTAGCTGGTAGTCAGGCAGGAAGAGTTCTCACTCTAAAGACTGGACAGAAGCCAAAGGAATAGAATATTCTGGCACTTAAAGATGTTGCAGGCAAAGAAGGGGAAAAAGTCAGGCATTTTTTAAAAAAAAGATAAACCTTGGAGAGCCACAGAGATGGAGAAGTACAAAGTAACAATATGCAAACTGCATTATTATTTTGTTACTGGACTTTGAGAGGCTATCTAGTGATACACCTTTTGGCATTATTCCCGCGTTGTAGGGAATGAGGAGCTCTAAGAAATATAGGCCATCGCCAGAGTTGACCTGCAATGTCACCGAGAGATGAGCAACGTCCATATTCAGAGCCACCAGCACCCTCAGGCTGCATTCATTCCCCTCACCCAGTGAGCTGGGTGGGGGTGGGGGCAGAGTTGGTCACCCCGCAGTCAAAGCGACCTTAAGTGGTGTTTCACTGACAGAGATGTATTCTCTGTGCCACCAGCTTCCTGAACTCCTGATCTCTCCGTTCACAAAATAACGTACATGTCCAGCTCACTCCCCATGGGTTCATGGGGAAAGAGAACATTTGTTGAGCACTTTCTACATGCCACGTACATCTGATTTAATCTCCAAACACCTCCTGGTACAGAAGAATATGGCCATTTTATGATTATGAACCTTAGACTCTGAAAGATAAATAATCTGTCCTTGATCACATCTGTGTAAGCAGCTGTGAAAGCTGGATTCGAACCCCAGTGCTTGATTCCAAGGACTGAGCTCCTTTCATTACAATGAGATATTCATGCTAAGGTAGCCTTAATGTTTCTCTTTCTCCCAGTGAAATTTACACTGGGACCTTTGATTCCTTACCCCACAAAAGCATCCAGTAAAACCATGCCAGGTACCACAGTAGGGTTGGCAAATGAAAGAATTTGGGACATAAGTGTCTTGCAGCATCTCCTTTCGTTACATCCGGCAGGCACCACGAACTCTAATGATCACTGTACTGAGTTTCCTAACATTGTTCAGCATGTGCAATCAGAAGCAAAATTACATGGAAATTCATAGTTAGGTAAAATATAACACCTCATATATCCACAAAACTGCCTTTGTATTTATAATTTCATCAGGAAGGGCAAACTTATAGAAAGATAATGGCACGATTTATCCTTAAAAGCAGGTTTATACCTGTGACTACATATGAGTTAAGGTTAGTTTAAACATTGTAATCTCTTTTCATGCATTTTTAAAATTTTAATTTGTGTTTAAAATATTTAGATGACTTCTTCGTACCCATGAATAAATAATCCTATATATGCTTTTTTGGCCCACTTAGCAAAAAATGACTGATCTATATTTTAATCCTTTCTTATAGTATCACTGAAATCACAGCTTTCTCAGGAACTCAGAAGAGGAAATGTGGATTCTGCCCTTTGCCATCCATTTCTTTCCTCCCTGACTTGAGACCTGGGAAGAAATAAAAGCATGATCTTTCTGGAGGGGGAGAGGAGACTCGTATCTTGGGAATCTCCAGAAGAATGATGTCATGTAACAGAAGAGCTGCTTCTGGGTCTCTTGTCCACAGCAGTCAGTTGCTATTCAAGGATTATCATGGAGCATTCAAAGAAACTTTATATCACCTCTTTCCTCTAGGACCAGGGTCTAAACGTCTGTAAAAATCCTTCCAAGAGGTGACTGAATCTCACTGAGGATCAAGGTAGTTCATTATGACTGAAAGCTCAGAATGCACATGAAAGAAATGTGAGGTATGGAGAGAGGTGTTAATTTGAGGCCTGGTGCTGGCATAGAATTATTTAGAAAAGCAGGCAGAGTTCAGTGTTTGAGCCAGGTTTATTTTTGCACATGATTAGCTTAGTTAACCTTCATCAGATGCCCTGAAAAGCCAGCCCTCCCCACTCCCACCACCCAAGCCAAAACTCAGAGCTTCAAGAATTCATAGCAGTTAAAAAAAAATTATAATTAGCTCACAAATGTGATGAATGAACTTCCCCTTCTTCTGAGAATCTCTATACGCCATGGCAAAAGAAATCTCCATGGCAGTTTGCACAGCCGAAACTGTACAGTCAGGAAAACTGTTTATATCAGAGGTAGTCATAATCTATGAGATACACAATTTCCATTTTATAGATCAAGGTTCTTGAGTCTGACGCTCAAGCAGTTATTTGAGGGAAGGTAACATTGCCAGCCCTAAAATAATGCCCCTCCTAGGAGGGGTAGTACCTTTGTTAAGAAGTTACGGTTTGATGACAAAACCTAAGATTCAGCTAATCAATTCTCTAACGAATACCTCTTACCAAAATAAACCTCTTTATTAAAGCAGTTAGGCCTAATGATATTAAAAAGCTCTTTAAGAAAATATATATTTAGAGTAGGATTAAAAGAAACATTTTTGTTAACTCTAGAACAGATTTTACTTTTGTCACTAATACTTTATTTATGTTAAACAGAAAGCAACAGAAATTTATATACAGATATAAAGTGGTTTTATTTAGTAAGTGCTTATGATCCCCCTCCCCCAAAAGAAGTTACACAAGGTCCTGAGGGAATGTATTCCATACAAGGAGGAGGTATAATTAAAATTGACAATATGCTTGACAACATGACAACATTGGTCTCAGGCTAATAATAGCTGGTATTTAAATAAAATAAATGTTATGGATGCACACTGCCTTTGATAAAAATATACCTCATCTGCTATTTCTTTATATTTTTACAAAATTTCTCATGTTATATGTTAGGCAAAATGCTACCTTTTCAATTTTACAAATAAGAGTTATAAGAGGCTAGAAGAAAAAATGTAAAATGTATAATAGTGTTAAAATAAAAAAAATACCTGCACAGTATTACACAGACAGTTATCATAAGAGCTGGTTCAGGATTCCTGGTCTCCTAACTCTCATTTGCTGATCTTTCCACCAGACCAGTCCATCTGTTTGTGCACTCATGTTCACCACCGTCACAACGCCCTGGGAAGTGTTAGTGAGAGGAGCCTGAGTAGTGTTCAGTATTTCTGATTATGACTCTTGCACACTAAAACCGCATTTGAAATGAGGTAAGGATACAATTGCTGAAAGATGGATGATAGAATTATGATCCAAAAAAGATCCTGAGAGGCCAGGACATAGAGCGTGTTGAAAACATACTCTCTTAAAGAGGTCCATCCATCCTTCAAGAGCTCTGGTTTTCAGTTAGTGATCTATAGTCATTCTTTACTGTATGCCTTTACTAAAAAAAAAAAAAAAAAAAAAAAAAAAGTAAGGATTATGTGCTTACTCTGTGATAGCCAGGCATTCATGCTAGGCCCTAGAATCACAATGGTATATCAGTTAGCTATTGTGTATAACAAACTACCCCAAACCTCAATGACTTAAAGCAATAAACATTTGTTATTATTCACAAATCCATAAGTCAGCTGGGTGGATCTACTGATTAGAGCCAGCCTCACTGATTGGTCTGGACAGCTGGCAGTTTGGTTAGTTAGGCCAATGTAAAACAGCCTAATTCACACATCTAGCAGTTGACTAATATTGGCTAGGGCAACCGTGACTAGACACATACCTTTTTTCCCCCAGCCTGTAGTCACACCAAGAGAGCAGAAAGAAACATGCAATGCTTGCAAAGGTCTAGTCCCTGAAGTTATCCACCATTCCTTCCACTGTCTTCTATTCGCCAAACAAGGACATATCCAGCTCAAAAGCAAAAGATGAGATAACAGAATCCACATGTTGATGGGAGGAGCTAAAAAGTCACACTGCAAACAGTGTGGGAGCAAAAAGGCATGAACAACTGGGATCATTTTTGTAATCAATCTACTGCAAATGATGAGTCAGACAATCATTGCCCCTGTCCTATTAGAACTGAAGATCTTAGTTGCTATAACTTCCAACCATAAATTCTGGTTTATAGAACAAATCTAATCACTTTCCACATGAAAGGCTAATTATGTCAAGTTCCTTCCAACTGTCATGATGCCATAGTAAGATGAGACTCTGAAGTAGTGAGAATGTTTATTTCATAAGGCTTCTGAAAGCAGAGCGGGAGAAATTATGGTAAGGATATGTTGCAACTTGTTTCAGCTTAGAGATACATTCCCAAAGTAATACATAGCTGCCTGGCAGAGTAGCTCTGGTACCTATGCTTGCATATTGCAGATTTTTAAAAGAAAGCTAATAATGTCAAATATGAGGTAAAATTAAATAAACCTTAAAGTGAGATAGTAGAAATCATCGCAAAAAAAGGTCATGAGGATAAAGTACTATCAAAAGAAAGAGATTTTCACAGAGAAGGTGTGCATGGTATTGATTTGTTACCTGTACATAGGACTTATGAAAAATGGCTAAAGGGTAAGAGATTTGGGGTCCTTCAAACAAGGAGCTGAACATGAGGATTTGGGCTTACTAAGTTATAGTTTATAAAGCAACGGGTTCACTGTAGGGAAAAATGAGTCAGTTTGTTGTAAAGACTGTACCACTCAGAGATGACAGCATGTGTTTTTATCAATCTGGGAAAATTAATAACAACACCCTGTTTTTAAGAGCTATAATAGTGATGAAACACGGAGTTTCCAGCCTGACCAGAAAATAAACTACGTAAGAATGCAGTAGAAAGCCCTAAGAACGCTTCAAAATAAAATGACTACAACAAAAATATATACCCAAATCACAAATACACACAGTGTTGAATTTGTTTCTCTAGTTATCGGTGGCATTATTTGAAGAAGAACCCATCCTTAAAGTCAGATGGAGTATTGAATTTAACATGAAACCATCTGAAAGATTTGAAAGTGAGCTCCACACTAGAGAGTGTACTGCAACTCAACATGGGCTCTAGTTTGCCAGAGCTTTCCCTGAAAATGTTTCTGAGGGAAATCACCATGACCTGGTTTGATCACCCATCTTACTCATCAGCTTTGGCTCTGAATGACTAGTACAGGTATTTCCAAAATTCACATTCAACTTAGAGGCACTGCCACCTCACCTCTGAAGGGAATTCCAAAAGATAAAATTTTCAAAGCATTTTGAAAGATAAAGCAGCATTAGAATTAGTAGGTAGCCCCCTCTAGTAACTACTTTGAAGGAAGTTTTGGATTATAGGCTGAGCTGATTTTCATCTAGTAGACACTGGGAAGACACGCCAGGTAACATTCAGGTTTAATTTTTTTAAATTAGGGGTCAGGTAACAGCTCCCCTAGGCCAAATCCAGTCCTCAGCCTGTTTTTATAAATTAACTTTTACCGGAACACAGCCCTGCCCATTTGTTTACATATTATCTCTGGCTGCTTTTGCCTACAATGGCAGAGTTGAATCATTGAGACAGAGACCTTCTGGCCCACAAAGCCTAAAATATGTATTACCTGGCCCTTGCCCAAAGTTTGCCCACTCCCTGTTGAGATCCCCACCAGTGTATACACTTAATTGGTGTTTGGGAGTTTTCAACCATCTCTTTAATTTGGTATTTATAGCTCTATGTAGTTATTATCTGTTCGTTGGCTGGGTTATTTATTTGTATTGTTTTAGTTTGTTATGTTTAAAGCATTTAATCGAAAACTAAAGAAGAGATACAGAAAAGTACACAAATACATAGTGTGGTGACTTATTATAAGAAAAAAAAAGTCTTTTTTTTTTTTTTAAAGATTTATTTATTTGACAGAGAGAAATCACAAGAGAGGCAGGCAGAGAGAGAGGAAGGGAAGCAGGCTCTCCGCTGAGCGGAGAGCCCGATGTGGGACTCGATCCCAGGACCCCGAGATCATGACCTGAGCTGAAGGCAGCGGCTTAACCCACTTAGCCACCCAGGCGCCCCCAAGAAAAAAAAGTCTTATACCACCACTCAGGTCCAGAAATAGAATATTGCCAGCCACCCCAGTTGCCCTTCCATGCGTCCTCTCCCCAGATGCATAACCAGTAACCTAACTTCTACTAATTCTTTCCTTGTATTTTTTTCCCTAGGTTTATCCACCCAAATGTGCATCCCTGGACACTAATTTTATATCTGGCTCATTTAAAAAATTGATATAGGTTTTTATTTTATTTTATTTATTTAAGATTTTATTTATCTGAGAGACGGCAAGTGAGTGAATGAGAGAGAGAGAGAGCATGTGCAGGGGGAGGAGTGGAGGGAGAGGAAGGCACAGACTCCCTGTTGAGCAGGGAGCCTGGTGCAGGGCTCAATCCAGGTGCTCCAGGCTCATGACCTGAGCCAAAGGCAGCCGCTTAACTGCTTAACTGACTGAGCCACCCAAGCATCCCCGTTTGAGTTATTTTAACTTATAGTCACAAGCACCGCCACCACCGCGTCTTTGTTTCCTTACAGTTTGCCTGCTGAGTGCTCCAGGTCATTCATACAAGCCAGAGAATTTCCCAGTTTGCATCTTTCTCCCTGCACACTCCTGGTGCAGTTCAACATGTTTCTCTGTCTGGGGTATTTGCTACAAATTAGAACCTTACTCAGACTTCTTTGAATTTTTTTTTCCCCACACAACTTTCATTGCACCAGGCTTTAGAAAACAAATGGTGAACAATATGTCATTTCAATAAACACAAAAAAATTATGACAACCAATGTAAGGCAGGTGGCCTCTTGAAACTTCCCTCCCCTTTTATTGGTCTTCCCAGTACCTTTTAGGATGGCTATGCAGCAGATTATGTCCCTATTTACAAATGGGGAAAGGGAGGTGAGGAGAATAGGGAGCTTTCCCAAGGCTGTTCAGCCAGTCAGTGAGAGAGGCAGGGCCACCAGGACCAGAAGCCAGCCCTGCCTTCCAAGTATCTGCATTCATTCCACAACCTCACAGTGTCTCCCTGCTTGTCTGTCCCCAGTTCTGATGATTAATTTAAGTTCTTAAATGTGGCATATATTAATTGAGTGCCTACTCTGCCAGGTGCTGAAGGCACAAACAGACATAGTCCCTACCCTCAAGTTACATAGCAATCTAGTGAAAAAGAAAAATGTCTTCATTATTCAAATAATCATTTAATCACCAATGTGCTTTGTGCAATAAGAGAAAAATACAGGGTGCTTTCGGAGTGAGTAATACGGTCGGTAACTCCATTTGGGGTAATGGTTAGGGAAAGTGCTATTTAAATGGACAGCTAAAAGGGTGATTGCAAGAGGCAGGCAGACTGGGAGGAGAAGGAGGTGGGGATGGGAGTAAGCAGGCCCTTGGGTTCCTGGCAGAAGGAACTTATCTGTGAAGTCCCTGAAATGACTAAGAGGATGGCAAAGCCCTGAAAACAGCAGAGATGTGCAGTGGTGGAAGGATCGTCTCTGGAGTCAGGCTGCTGGGTCTCGCTGCATAGCCTCAGAGGCTCTGGCCCCTTCTTGCTGCCTGACCTGAAGCAAGTCACCCAATCTGTGCTACCACGTCCCCATCAGTGAAAGTGGAACAAGGAACACAGTAACAGCCCTATAGGATTATCATGAGGCTGAAAAGAGTTCACTAGGGTAAAAACTCTTTGGACAGTCCTGGCACCCAGTCAGAAGCATATAGGCATTTGATGAAAGAAAGGAGATGGGTATACTGAGCAAACAGAGAAGGTGGTAGTGGTTACATTGTCCTTCTTGTACTTTACCCTAGGAACAGTGGCAGACCTTGAAGGCATTAAACAGGAGAGTGACAGGATCCAAAGGGTTGGAAAACCAAATACCTCAAATTGTGACAGCAGTGAAGTGAACACAAGACAGGTGATTATCTGACAACACTAGTATTTTTATCAGCTACAAACTTCTGAGGAAAAGAGCCATCATCAATGAAATAAACAAATGACTGGATTAAAAATGAAAGTATCCACATAAGCACCATCTCTTCTCCACAGCTAATGAATCATCAACTGTAAATTCAACATTCGGAGAAGGATGACTTAGAGGCGAGACAAGCCTGATAATTGAAATGTGATGTTTCTGTTTTTGCAAAAGAGTTATTGGTATGTGTATCTCAAACCCAAACTAGATTATTACCCTCTTTCAGGGCAAAGATGAAGTCTTCCTTGTTTTTATAGCCTGTTCTGTATCTTTGTTCAGGGTGCGCACTCAGGAAATTCTTACTACAGTGGGTTGAACAACTCTGGGATGTTTGATCTCAGAACTCTCTCCATGAATGCTGTTCCACATCAGGAGAAGAACCTACACAGCACCCTGCTGGGAAATTCAGCCACATTTCAGGGACGTGATCAGGCTAGAAGCCTAAGTGATTACAGCAAATAATGTGAATTCCCAACAGGAACTGCTGCTTGGAGGATGTTTAGTCTTGTAATATATTGTCAGACTACCCCATTGACATGTTATAATCTACCCAGAAGCCTTTTGAGAATCAGCCTATCATTTGGTTGTACCCTTGTGTCCAGCATAACTACGAAATGATGAAGACTTTCATGATGAGCCCAGTACTTTCCATACCTGCCAAAAGTATAGTTTTAGTAACTGTGCTTGGTCCCAACAGCCTAGAGGTCATTAGGAAAACAGAACTACCACCGGAGGCATATTATCTGATGACCCTCTAAAGAGCCACCACAAGAGACCATGAGATGATCTCTTGTAGACTGCTAACACCACAAATCCTTTCCCTGTCTGAAATAGGACCAATTCATCCTTCCCATGCCAGATTCGACATCTATGGCCACTACCTGCTGGGTGACCTCATTGATGGACCTCACTTCTTTCTGCTTGGAATTTATCTTCTCTATGATCTGCTCAGAGACCTCACAGCCTTATAGGGGATAGAAGGATATAAATCACTTTGCCCAGTGCCAGTCACGTAGGCAAGAACTCAACCAATGTAAGCTGCTATTACCACCCTGTGGTGTTTGGAGCAATGGATTCCAGCCCCAGTTTTATATTGTCTCAAATTCTGAAATCAAACCATGTTGGTCCACTTTAATTTTAAAACTGCCACACAGCACTTTTAAGAAGAGGGGGTGGGTGCCGTGAAGTCGAAAGATCTAGTGTTTATAGTTCCAAAAGAGATCAGGAATCATAGCCTGGAGGGGATGGTTTTGTTCTGGCCTCACTGCCCTAACCTGACACTGCAGAAATTGTCCTTCTGGATGAGAGCAAAATGTGAAGGGACCTGCAGAGAAAGAGACCTCTTCCAAGATACACAGCAAGGACATTATAAGAGATGGAATTCCAAAAAAGGGATGTGGAAGCTCTGGGTCACACTTTGATCAACAAAACCCCAAACATGGTTTGTTGATAGCCTATTTGTCAATGTAAACCGAACACACCTCACAAAGGAAGATAGAAACCAACAAGCGCACACACTAGTGGTGTAGTCTGTCTGTCTGTCTCTCTCTCTCTCTCTCTCCAATAGTTGAAGATTAGAAGATCAATTCTTACATCTCCTACAAATAAATAGTGATGTGTTCATCTTTTGGAACTCTGGCCAGCAGAAAGCCCTGGAAAAGCTATTATGAAAGCACATTTACTTATAGTCAGTCATTAACAAATTAAATCTTTCTGATTCTTGTTCACAATAGCACAAATGTGGTCACTGACTCATGGCATAATTTTTATCTTTTGATTACAGATAAATTGTCACTTCTGACCAGGCTAACATTTTTTAAACTTAGAGAACCAGGGTATTTTATTCTCAATATTTTCTGGAAGAGAAAATTCTCTATTTCATAAACCTTAAAGCCTGCAAAGATTAATTCTTAATGATAATACAGCTTAATCTGCTGTGTCAACCAACAGTGATTATTAGCATACCAATAGTATTTTTAATCTGAACATACAAAGTCACCAGCCGACCTTGCTGTTGTTACTTAGAAATCAAATGAAAGCATGTATAAACTAAGTATAGAGGAGAAATTTGGGCACAAAATCCTTTTCTTTTGCTCTACCTATTTTCAAGTTTCCTGGAGATGCAAATGTTGGTCTTCAACAATTTCAAAGGTCCCTCACGATTTTACACCATTTTACATCAACAAATCAATGTGAGAAAGCTCGTAAAATTTTGTCAATGTATATTCAAGAGAGTTGAACATAAACCAATGTTGTTGCAGAATGAAACAAGGTTAGGGAAGAGGAAGGACTAGATACTCTTAAAATCAGGTGGTCCTAAGGACAAATTAATCCCCTATCTTTGTGGGTAGATGAATAGACAGGCAGATGGATGATCTTTATGGTTACTAGGCCAATGTGAGTCCTTGTGCTGGAAGTTTTCTATTCAAGGAACTAGAGCTTCTTCGAGTTTTCAACAAGGTAAGTCACCTCTCTCCATTGACATAGGGCCCAGAACAACTCTGAATCTGAGGAGAGCCTGGGGTACTTAAGGGGTTGATGGATGTTTTAGATAGCAGATCAACCTGTGGTACTGAGACCTAAGAAGAAAAAATGTATTTCCAACACCCCAATTGCTGGCCTTTCTTGGCAGCATACTGTCAGAATACGAGGAGTCATCTACTGGGCACAGCCACCATTCTGTACAATTCCAAAGGCACTATATGCATCAGAGTCTATGTGTGCAGTCTATGGTCTATACAGAAGGATACAACAGTTCTGACCAGAAATCTGTACTCTGTCCAGTTAACACAATGACCAGAATGAAGCTCTACAACAGGCAGAGTCACTCCAGAAAAATACAGCTCTTCTGTAAAAAAAAAAAAAGGGGGGGGGGGACAAGATAGTCCAGTTAATGCTTACCATATCACTCCTTCAAAGATAGTATTTCCCTAGCTTAAGTAAGAGCTAAGATAAGAAATTGCCACACTTGGGTAGCTAATCTTCAGATTTTCCAAGTAAAGTAGGAACTGAAGTACAATTTCCTGAAATAATCACCAGGCCCCCCAGCTCTGGTTCTGGTTCTGATCTCAAATTTCTGTATGACTTTAGGGAAATCACTCAATTTCTCCTTATGCCTTGTATACCTACCTTATTTATGGTAGAAGTAAAGATGAAACATTTTGAAGGCTAAGGTCATAAGTAATAAACATATATTAACTGTTATTTTTATAATGATGTTATTGCAATGATACAGTATTAGATAGACCAAGGGATTTAAAAGATTTATTTCAACTCAAAATTTTCCACTCAGTTCTTCGATAATTTGCTTTTACCATTCCTTGACTCAATTTCCTCATTCTGTAAAATGGGGATAAAAAGTACTCTATAATTTATCTCATTCAATCATCTGTGAATTAAATTCTGGGTACATTGTAGATTTCCAACAAAAGTGAGTTTTCTTCCTTTTGTCAACAGTATCCCAATAAGGATTTCTATTTAATAAGAGTGATCATTTGCTCCCCCAGGAATGCTGTTTCAGGGAGCACAGTGAAATCTTCCACAAAGGGCTGAGACCAGCTGCACGAAAAGGAATTTCCCAGAACTTGGCTCTTCCTCCACATCTCTTACTTAGTTGTGTTTTCTATCCCAGACATACTTAACACAAGCAGCTCAAGGGAATTGCATGATATCTCTGGCCTGGTCTGAGACACGAAGCCATCTGGAGAACATAACTTCCAACACTCATTCCTGGTTGCATCACACCTAACCACAAAACCCCATCCAAGCCCAGAGTTTCTCCACCACTTTCCTCTCTCCACGGACTTAAATTCATGGGCCTGCGATGACCTTTTAAAGCTTAACCAAAGAAAAGCCATTCTCCCTTTAGTCTCCTCTGGCTGTTTCCCTAATTAGGGAACAGAAATATGGAGAAGGCAACATAGAAATAAAGTCAAACCATCCAAAGTAAGTCATTTCTGCATTGTTCTGGAATGTATGGTGCATATTTTCCTGGGAGCAAATTTATCTTCTTAATTGGGTTTTATTTAGTCAACTATTGAAATTAATTTCCATTATTTAAGTATATTCCATTTGATAACAATGGCAGGCAGCCTGAGATTAAATTTTCACTATGAAGAAGCTACAGAAGAAATAGTTTGTGTGGCTAATCAAGAATAACACGTCTTTGGGGCGCCTGGGTGGCTCAGTGGGTTAAGCCGCTGCCTTCAGCTCAGGTCATGATCTCGGGGTCCTGGGATCGAGTCCCACATCAGGCTCTCTGCTCAGCGGAGAGCCTGCTTCCCTTCCTCTCTCTCTGCCTGCCTCTCTTGTGATTTCTCTCTGTCAAATAAATAAATCTTTAGAAAAAAAAAAAAAGAATAACACGTCTTTGATATAGACCTAAAGATTTCAAAACTCTAACTAAGAAACAGCACTCAGTGTCCTTCTGAACAACAAACAGTCCATGAATGTCTGCCTTCCTGCCTGCACATTCAGTCTTTATTCTTTTTCTGGTGCCATTCCCAAACTTTCCATCCCCACTGGGCTTAAGTGTCTTCAGAAATCCTTCCACACGAAATGCAGTCATTCTGCTCTCTGCCACCCTGGGCCAACCCAAGGAGAGCTGGCCCACTTAAAATGCCTGAAGGTGGCTTATTGTTATGAAACCACATTTTTCAGCACAGGGAATGGCTGAGTCTCCTGAAGTCCTGAGGTTTGGCTCTATTTGGTGTTTGACTCTGTCTGCGACCAAAAAACAGCTGAGTAGCAAGGTAGTACGTGTTCTATATCAACATAAGGCAACCAGACACGTAGAAAAAGGCAGTTATGAAATATATCCAATAAATATCCACATTCAGTTGTGGTCTCTTTAGTTGTGACAGAGGGAATACAAACAAATCAACAGCACACAATTAGTTCTTCAGCATGGACTGGAACTTCTCAAAATTTCCACTTGTGACCCACCCTAAGACTGCTGCATAAATCCGGACACTTGAAAGATATTGTCTGAGATATAAACAAGCTACTCCTTTGGTTGCCTGTGCCCATTGGCCCAATGTATTCGCAGACTCTGAATTTGGTAAGCCTTCTTAGCCCTGGTAGCCGACAAAAAGCCAGATCTGCAATTGTTTGAAATGAATTGATCAGAACATTGGGGATGTTTTTCCCAGAGCAGAAGGAAAGAAACAGCCCTAACTGTCAGCAGTTATCAAGAGATACATCCATAAACATATAACACAAATAGGTAGCAATACAACCAACATGATAATAAGTTCAGCAGTCTAATTATCATTAGACAATTTGATCCAATGTACCCATGTGTTTTTATTCAGGGATTAGAAGTTGGAAAAAAATATTAGAAAGTCTGTAAAGACAGTGATTAAGATATGGGCTATAAGGTCAGACCTGGCTTCAAATTTCAACTCTACTATTTATCAATTGTGTCATCCTAAACAAGTAATTTATCCTCTAAGCCTCAGTTTTCCATTTTTTATGTACTTTGGGGAAGATAACACATATTAAGAACCCAATAAAAGTGAGTGATGATAAGCTGTAAATACCAGAATTTTATGGAACTCCTTGGTCTTAGTTTTAACTGAACCTACTAGAGAGGTACAAATTATTCCCAATTTTCAAAGTGAGATATCAAACAGGTAAGCAGGATTTACAGGTTCTCAAATTGTTTTTGTGACCTTGTCCCCTCAGCCACTCATGGCATATAAAGAAAGCATTTTCTAAGACTGGGAGAATGGAAGGTTTACAGAATTTCTACCCTCACCTCAGTACTAATGAGAGGGACTTCAAGGAGATAACCTGGTGAGATTGTTAGAGGTCTCCTGGACAGTGAGTGACATAATGAATGGAAACTGGGCCCTCCATGAGAAATATAAAAGGCCATAGCTGGCTACAGTGGCCTGTTGAAGAAGAGTAGAGAACTATCGCTTCAAAGTAACTGTAGTCCAACAGAAAGAGAATCGTAGATGTGGGCCAGGAGAGATAATGGAGAGGGTGAAGGAACTGTAGACCCTTCCCAAGAGAGAGATCAGGCAGAATTCTAAGACTTCAAGATTCTGCTCCCTTGTGTCCACTCCTGTATGATTCCCTCTCCTTGTATAATCACTTCCACTGAGCAAGACCCAGGAATATGATAAGATATTACTACCATGATTAGGCTACTAATCCTCTGAGTTGATCAAAGGAGCTCCTGATTCATCTTGACCTAATTAGATGAGCTTTTAAAAAATGACAAAGTGTCAGGGACATAGTCTCCCGCTAGCCTGGAAGATGCAGCCTCCATGAGTTCTAGGGATACAAGGAAATAAATATTACCAATAACCATGTGAAACTGGAAGAGGACTGCCAGCAGCATTTGAGATCACCACTCAAGCCAAAACCTTGACTTCAGCCTAGTGAGACCCTGAGCAGTGGACTCAATTAGGCTGTGCCTAGACTTCTGATCTACAGAAACTGTGAGACAGTAAATTTACATTGTTTTAAGCCACTAAGCTCTGAGTAATTTGCCTCATGACAATAGAAAACCAATCTGAGGACCTTCTAGAGGCAAGGACACCTCAGCAAAAATGTGCTGGATAGATCACCAGATGCCTAGAACTGAGGAAGGTAGCATGGGCAACCAGTCAGAATGCTGCTGTGAGGGAAAACAGCAGGCAAAAGATCCTCAGTGATGCATTCATTGTTGAGGTAGGGTACCTCCCCAAACCAAAAAGTATCCCCACTGGGCTCCAGCACCACGTGATAATATTCTAGTCATGTGAGACCTCTCCTCTTCCTCTATGACTCCTTTCTGTCAAAGTCATTTCCCAACTTCAAGCTGACATCATGGGGATGAGGGTCAGAGACCATGGTTAGCAAGCAGGGCTAAAGGGAAAGAATGCAACCCAGAGAAATACAGAAGAAGTCATTCTGGTACCTCCTGCTGAGGCTGCTTGCCCACCACTAGCTTTCTACCTTTATAGGCCTAAAGTTTTATCTTTGAGGGAGGTTCTTATATTTGATTATTACTCTAAACTAGGACTAAGAAAAAGAACTGAATCTAGCTTTTGGTTTGTATTTTTTTTTCTAACTAAAGTGACTATAGAACATTTTATTATCTGAAAATAAGAAGATAAATTCTGAGCCTAGCCAATATTTTATCCAAGGGTAAAGGAAGGACCAATTGAGTTTAAGAAGCATTATTTTTAAAAAAACAGACTTAGCTGTATAGTGGCACCATGCTAGTCTGTTCTTGGAACATAAGAGTTACTGAAATTTGGGGGTCTCTGATTGGCTCTGTTGAAAAAGCATGCAGCTCTTGATCTCAGGATTGTAAGTTTGAGCTGCACATTGAGTATAGAGTTTACTTGACAATAAAATCTTTAAAAAAAAAAATTACTGAGATTATAATGATTCGACACACCAAGAAAAATCTTTCTGTCCTGTTTCTAGATAGAAATTATCAGGCAGGGAAAATGAAGAAATTTTTGTCTATGTGAGCTGAGGAGAGCCTTAAAATTGATCTAGTATAATGACAAATAATACTAAGCAGGCCATGATCAAAAATTCCGCTGTCAGGTTGTGCTGAAAATGTTCCAATGAGGATCTCAGACTCCTGATTCCACCTTAGTGGTAAAAGGGAAGAAGGTTGAGGTACTCAATACCACTCTCAGATTCAAGCATAACACGGTGGTGACAGTTCTCCTAGTAATTCTTCTGCCCCACTGAAATTAAAAGAATTTCTTGTACACTAAGAATTGAAAATTCTTCTATAGTATCTCATATTTATTCAGTGCAGGTACACTTGAGAGCTGTCCAAATAAGACCTATAATTTATCTGAAAGTCATGGTTCTCACTCTTGAAAAGACTGTTGTATAATAAACTCTTTTTTATTTATTTTATTTTATTTATTTATTTGACAGCAAAAGAGAAAGCACAAGCAGGGGGAGCAGTAGAGGGAGAGGGAGAAGCAGACTCCCTGCCCAGTGGGGAGTCCCATGCGGGGGTAGATCCCAGGACCCGGGGATCATGAACTGAGCTGAAGGCAGATGTTTAACATCTGAGTCACCCAAATGCCCCAATAATAAACTGTTTTTAATATAAATTCCCCTCCTGAAAAAAAGATGAGCACACACACAATTCAGAGACACCCCCTTATTGAAAGATATCCATGTTTCATTAAAGTATGAGAAGTGGCAAAATTGTATTTTTATTTCTACTCCTACAGAGGAAATAGAAGACATGTAGGGACACTGGAGAGATGGAGGAGTCTCAAGAAGTAAGCAAAGAGAATAAGGATGAAGCAAATGGCCTAAGAAGAAAGACTGAGATTTAGACCAGAGAAGAGAGCAGAGAGAAGTAGGCACAGAGAATTCACCAAGCCAGAAGCAAAGGGACAATGTGAGGAACAAGGACCCCAGTATCCCTCCAATCTCTGTGACTTCTGGTGAGGACTAGGCCTGGAGGGCAGCAGGGCCCTGGTGGGAAGGTCTCACCACTGCATTTCACTTCTTGGCATAAAGGAGGTGGCCACTGAGGAAGCCTCCTTCTGAGCAGTTTTATCTCCTGTCTGAGGAGCTGGAGCTGACCAGTGCATATTTTTAACAGTGAGTCATCTGAAGACTTACTCTAAGTCTCTGGCCATAGTCACGCTTCCTCCCACCTACATTCCCCTGCTGGAATGTCTTTCTATGACACCCTTTCATCACCCTATCAAATTCTTGCCCCACTTGTAAACCCAATTCAAAACCCATCACTCCACGAAGTCCACAGGCGTGTCCCTCTTTTCTAACATTCTATTGAGTTTAGAAGGAAAGAAGGAGATGGACATACTCAGATCACCTACCTTACACAAAGGACTGTGT
Source organism: Meles meles (assembly GCF_922984935.1). Lineage (NCBI taxonomy): Eukaryota > Metazoa > Chordata > Mammalia > Carnivora > Mustelidae > Meles > Meles meles. The sequence goes on along the minus strand of NC_060074.1, from coordinate 84,187,315 downwards.
CGGCTGGTCTCCACTCTGCTCCAGTTATCTCTCATTGTGTAACAAACCATCCCTTAAGCATAGTGGCCCGAAACAACTGCCATAATTTATTAGGCTCAAGAATGCAGTGTGCTCATGAAGCACAGAGTGGGAACAGTTCTCTGTTCATCTTATTTGGGGCCTACATCAAAGTGACTTTCAGTTTAGGGATGACTCAGTAACTGGAATAGTTTGAGGATCCACACCCAAGATGGCTTCTTCTCTCCCATAATGGTTGCCCAAGTTGAGATGGTGAAAACCAACCAGGATTCAGCCAGAGGGCCTACATGTGACCACTCTAGTATGATGGCCTCAGGGTAGTCATCAGACTTTTTATATGGGAAGTCTGGGCATTTATGACCTCACTTTGGAGGTCAGATAGTATCACTTCTTATATACTCTTTTGGCACAAGCAAAGTCAGTCCGTCCAAATTCATGGGGAGGGTACTTCGACCCCCCACATCTCAACAGGAGTAATGAAGAATTTGCAGATGTATTTTAATCCCACTACAGATAGAGTGACACATTTAATTCTCACAGAAATGTTTAGAGAATATTAATATTTATACTTAACAGATGATAAAAACCAAGCTTTAAAGAAGGTATGCCAATGTATTATTAGGTCATATGCCTAGAGAGAGAAGTCCAAGTTTGTCTAATTTCAGTGCCATTGATAATTTCATTTAGACTTTCTCCCACCCTTGAGTCATCATCACATTGGCATTGCCCTAATTCTAAACTTTTTGAGAGCACAGATTGTATCATTTCTTTCTTATTGCATACACATGGCCTAAATACCTAAGTCAATAGTGAGACTTGTCATTAATGTTAGCCAAGTGATTTTCAATCATTTCCCCTGCCAAAAGCATTGTGTATTTCATCTTGCTTTCCTTCCTTATGTTACATAGGTAAATAAAGTTGACTGACACCAAGGCTACTGCCTCTCCAAGGAAAGAAAGAAAGTATGGCAGAAAGTCAAGTACACAAAAACAGAAGTTGTTTGTTTGTTTGTTTGTTTGTTTCTGTCAAAGAAAACAGTGTAAAATGTACCATTCATTAATCCAGCAAATATTTATGGAACACGGCTATTGACAGACACTGTTCCAGGCAATGAAGATAACTAATTGACTAAAGCCCCTGACCTCATGGACTCACACTCTAGGGGCTGAGTCAGACAAATCAATAAAAATAAAATATGTCAGGTAATGGTAAGTACATAAAGAAAAATCATGAGGAGCAAGGGTAAAGAAAGTAACATGGTACTATTTTAGATAACATGTCAGAGAATACAATTTGAAAAGTGACAAAGAAAATCTCATTGAAAGGTAGTATCTAGTTTTCCTCTCCTTGAAATTGGGCTGGCTCTGTATTGTCTGGACTAAAAGAATGTAATGAAAGTGACGCTCTGCCAGTTATCAGAACCAAAGCGTTCAGAAGCGGGCAGCTTCTACTTCTGGTATCTTAGAACACTCATTTGTGTAATCTAGCCACCATACTGTGGAAGTCTTCAAGGCAAGGCCCTTTTGAAGAGGAAGCAAGGCCCCTAGGTGAGAGCTCTGTATAAGCTCATAGCCAAGAGCCAGCACCAACTTACCAGTTATATGAGTGAACCATCTTGAAAGAAGATCCTCTAGCTTCAGTCAAGCTGCCCTAGGTGAGGTGACAATGCAAGGAGTAGAGACAAGCCATTAGGCTGAGCAATTCTGAATTCCTGACTCACAAAATTGTAAGCAAACATTTTAGTACAGTTTGTTAGGTAACAATTAATGACTAGAACACAGAATGAGAAAGGAGGCAGGAGGACAAATGAAGAAGCTTCCACAATAACCCAGGTTGTTATCAGTGGGAGGCTAAAAACTGTTCAGGGTAAGGATGTGTTTTTACACAGAAGGAATTACTGTTTTTGATGGCCTAAAGTCTTGTGCCCAGAGTGAAAGCTCTATGATCCAAAATTAATGGTAATGGGTTACATTATTAAGTGTTTTGCTAAATGTCAGGTATTGTTCTGAAAGCCTTCAGTATGATTTACCTGTTTTAAGCCTCATGACAACCTATGAAGTGGGTACCGCTATTACTCTCAATCACATATGAGGAAACCAAGGAATGGAGGAGCTAATTAACTCTCTGAAGTTTTTTATTTGGGGAAGAGTTGTTCCTGGTAAGTTGAATACAGGTTGGCTGTCTCCATAAATTGTGGTCTTAACCAATCTTAACCTCTGTGTTATACAACATACACTACAATCTGAGTTATTCCAGTAACTAGCTCTCTGACCTTTGACAAGTTACTTGACCTTCCTGGAACTCAGTTTCGTGATCTTGTAAACTGCAGAGACTAAAGAAGATGATCTATAATCTCTGAAAACTGTAACATCCTGTGATTCTAGATGCCAGAATTCCTAGAATTGAGCCTGTTTGTTTCTGGAATGCAGAATGAATAACCTCAAGTGCAGTCACAAGAAATAAGAGACAGAAAGTTTATTATAGACACTAGAGATACTCCAGGACCCATCCCCTCAAGACAAGAGCAATGACCTACAGCCAATTGCAGCTTGTCTCCCTCCCTTCTTTCCTTCTGGTTCTGCAGCGCAGTGTGACAGCAAGATGACCCACAGTTCAGCATCCCTCCTCCCCTGTTAAAACAATGCTGTTAAGGGGCACCTTGGGGACTCAGTGGATTAAAGCCTCGACCTTCAGCTCAGGTCATGATCCCAGAGATCTGGGATCAAGCCCTGCATTGGGCTCTCTGCTCAGCAGGGAGCCTGCTTCCCTTCCTCTCTCTCTGCCTGCCTCTCTGCCTACTTGTGATCTCTCTCTCTCTGTCAAATAAATAAATAAAATATTTTTTAAAAATTAAATTAAGACAGTGCTGTTAAAAAAACAGAAACTGCAAGTTGTCTGGGACCCAAAGACCAGACCAGCTCATCATGGATGTCCTTTTAGGAATTACCCCATTCTATGCAGAATGAATATTTTAGTGGGGAATAGAAAGAGAAATAGTCCTAAGCCCTCCCTACCCAGTCCCACTCACAAACCAAGAGAAAAGTCGTTAATATCATTGGGCAGATTTCAGGTTCCTGACAAAACCACACTGGATAGGGCTATTGTGTATTAAAAGATCCCATTGAAGGAATCACTTTTTTCTCCTTCCAGCTTCTATGCCTTTAGGTAGTTGAGGCCTGAGCTGATTTGGTCAGGCGCTCTGGTCTCTGCCATCATCATGTTATACAGCTAGCCTAGTGAGCTGAGCCAGATCTCCCCAGGGACTGGGCCGTCTTGCTGTCTGTCACCCTGTTTCCATGTGGCTAAGTGGCCAGGTAAGTCAGAATCTATCTTAGACCCATGTTATGCTTTGCCTTTTACCCCATGAGGTAGCTTTTACTAAATGGCCCAAGATCTACCTGGGAACTGGTTTTCTGGATGCTTTTCCGCCTATTCACTGAACGGCAGCATTCTCATTGCTCTGGTCAAGATCCTAGCTGGCAGTGGTGGAGTCGTGGTTCAGTGGCTGGAATCTCTATACATCCTGAAAGAGAAAGACTGCTCACAGCCACCTCTGGAACTGGTCACCAGCCCCTATCTTTCCCACAACTGTATATGTCTGGGCTTGGAAACATTGTCACTCTGATCTATCTCTATTACCCATGCCCTCATTCTACTCTAGAAGGCATCAAAGAATAAATCTAGATATTCTTATATTTTTTGTCTCTTAGAGCATTTTGAGTTAATCATTGTGCCCTTCTTCAATAATCATCCCAAAATAACACCAAGTCTTCTCTTCAGAAAAACTAAACTTCCCAATTTGACTGAATGCCTTCTCATGGGACATGGTTCCAGACCGCATGCCATTTTTTCCCCACTCGCCTCCGGATGTACTCCACATTGTCAAAGTTCTTTAGGTAGAGAGTGAGCTTTCACCAGGGAACACAATTCCAGATATGCTGTGACCATCAAAAAGTATAATAGAACCTTCCCATTTGTTTATATGAATTCTAACATCTCTTTAGTGCGGTCCATGATTGCGTTGAATTTTTAGCAGCTATATGCACTGGCAGCTCCCTATCTGCAGGTAGCTAAGGACTTGGGTTTAAAAGGGAAAATTTAAGAAAATTATATGCCCCTGACTCCTTCTTTCTCTGAGCCTATATTCTTTCCTGGTTCTAAAAGCCAATTTCTGAGGTTTCAGGTATGAAGGCATTAGCCCTTCTTGAGAAACATACCGTAGCAGGCTAGAATGGGAATCCAGCTACAGTGCATTGTAAGACTACTGAAGGGGAGGAATGGGTCTCTAGAAGTAAAGCAAATGGAGCATTAACAGAAGCTTCTAGTAGCATTTCACTGCTCCCCACCTAGCCAATCACAGAGTTTAACAAACTTTCCCCAGATTGCAAAACTGTTCAGTAATAGAGCTAAATAAACTTGTCTGAGTAGTGTTCTTGTCCACTACTCTATACTCTCTAACCTGATAGTTTAATATTTCTCAGATCACAGTCCATGGACCATTACATCAGAACCATAAAAATATGCATTCTTTGATGGTATAATGGTCTTATTGAATCATATTCTCTGATGGGACCCTGAAATCATCTTTTTCACAAATTACCTAAGTGATTCTTAAATATAGCAATGTTTGGGAACCAGTATCTTAGGTAACTCCAGTTAAATCATTCTCCACCTGGAAGAATGAGAGGGACGAGAAAGCCCTTTAGCAAACTAAAAAAATTCTCCCAGATGTGTAAGTAGAAACTAGATGCAAAAACAAAAACAAAAGTAAAAAGAAGCAAGCAAACAAACAAAAAAAAACCCCTCCAACTTATCCCACAGAACATTAAATGGGGGCAAGCAATAGTGCTCACAATACTTCCTTTTCTCCTTTCTTTTTTTTTGGGGGGGTGGGAAAAGTGTTGATAAAAGCTGCTTGGTCTCTTAAGACTAAAGATAAGAAGATCAAAAGATTTGAGTAATTGCTAGTTACTGTTCTACTGGCAAACAATATTATTACCTGAACTATCAACACCTCAGGATCTCTATGATTTAGTGACTTGAGATGGAATAGAGTCCAAGGGACAAGACACAGCTCTAGAGGTAAAAAGGAACAAAGCATAAATGACCTTGTAGTCCTTGTTAAAGAGTTTAGACTTTATCTCCCTCGAGATAAAGAGTTGTGACAGAAACTGGTTAATTGTTCCCCAGCTCTTTTTTCTTTCCTCCTAGGTGAGACGGCCACTGGACTACATTTCCCACCTCCCTTTGGTTAGTTGTGGTCATGTGGCCGATGAGCTGTGGGTGAAAGTTTTACAGTCCACTTCCAGTCCTGGGGCATAAAAACTTCATTCTATCCTACAGTTTCTTTTTCTCCCCATCCACCAGCTAGAAGTTAAGGACTACAGAAATCTAAAAGTTGGTGGAGTCAGAAGAAGGAAGGGGCCTTGGTCCCTGGCTCACCACATTGAAAGCTGCCTATTTAAACATTCATATTACACTATTGCTTGAACAAGAAATAAACCTTATTCCATTAAGATACTGATATTTGAGAATTTATTCATTCCAACAACTAGCATTAATACAAGAATTATATTAACTAATATAGGAATTATAACAGGACTTCAGTTAACACAAGGAGTTCTTTGTATAGTAAAGCCACCCTGATGGGACACCACTTGGCAAAAATTAGATTCAAAGGTAAACAAGAACTTGAGTTGCTTACAAGGAATCTTCTCTGTTTAAAATAAAATAGAACAAAGCATACTAATGATCATGTGGCTCAAAATTATTTCTATGGGTCATTTACTTTAGTAACTTGCCTGTGGGTAGACAAATATCCATCAACCATCAAATCTCAGGGTTTTTTACATAATTTCAAAGAGTTCCAATAATTACAATACCTCCCATAGTAATTCAGAATTGTTCTTTGACTCAAGATACTTTTTTGTGTGTACCTAGTTTCAATACATTTGAAAATATTCTCTGAACAATTGGTATGGAAGTCTGCTAGATTCTCCCCAAATGCATTCTCCTTTCTTCTGAACTATGATAGCCCTTGAAAGGCACAAGACTAATCAGTTAAAAACTGTTTTGGAGCCTCTCTTGCAGCTAAGTATGACTATTTGACTAAGTTCTCCCTAATAGAATGCAACGAAAGTCTTGAATGTAACCAACTCCAGCCCAGAGAATATTTGTTCATGTAATTGAGACTGTAGTGCTCTTTTCAGAGTTCCTGACAATCAGGTGCACTCAATAAATGTTAAGTTACTTTCTACCCCATGTTATCTCTGTCATAGACTCAGAACAATATGCTTAATGTGATAGTAGGGGTGCCTAGGTGGCTCAGTCAGTTAAGCATCTGACTCTTGATTTCAGCTCAGGTCATGATTTCAGGGTCGTGAGATTCAAGCCCGGAGTCAGGTGTGGAGCCTGCTTAAGATTCTCTCTCCTTGGGGCACCTGGGTGGCTCAGTGGGTTAAAGCCTCTGCCTTCAGCTCAGGTCATGATCCCAGGGTCCTGGGATCGAGCCCCGCACCGGGATCTCTGCTTGGCGGGAGCCTGCTTCCTTCCCTCTGCCTCTCTGACTACATGTGATCTCTGTCTGTCAAATAAACAAAATCTTTAAAAAAAAAAAAAAAGAAAAGAAAAGAAAAAAAAGATTCTCTCTCCTTGGGGCACCTGGGTGGCTCAGTGGGTTAAAGCCTCTGCCTTCCGCTCAGGTCATGATCTCAGGGTCCTGGGATGGAGCCCCGCATTGGGCTCTCTGCTCCATGGGGAGCCTGCTTCCTCCTCTCTCTCTGCCTGCCTCTCTGACTACTTGTGATTTCTCTCTGTCAAATAAATAAAATATTTAAAAAAAAAAGATTCTCTCTCCTTTTCCCTCTGACTCTCCCCACACCTGAGACCTCTCTCTTTCTCTCTCTCTCTCAAAAAAAAAAAAAAAAGTTAAAAAAATACGTTAATGTGATACTATTTTCTGAGTGGAAGGAAATGGAAGTAAAGGAATAAGAAATTAACCATATTTTAAGATTCCTATTTGGTGCTCCATTTTTAGGTCCACAGTGTCTCTTTAAGAAAAACATTTTAGAATATGTCTAAAGCAGCCATCATTTATTCTCCCTTCCTCACATTTATAAATGACATTAATTTTCAAAGTTTTATGAAACTAACCAACATAATTTTTGTAATTAGAAAAATATATAGCAAGTATAAAGAATTGGAAAACAGAAAGTTCTCATAGTTTCACCCATAGTGGTAACTGTATCATTCTGGTTTTTAAATATATATATTTATTATATATATATAAATATTATATAATATATAAATATTAAATATATATGTATATACACATATATAGTTAATATATTTAATTCATTTTTATTAATATACACATTTAAATAAATAATATATACTTTTTTTTTTTACAAAAACAAGATCATAAATGTGTGGAGTTAGGTAACTTGCTTTTTTCTTGTTTGTTCTTTTTGTTGTTTTTTTTAAATAACAGCTTTATTGAGATATAATTTACATAGAGTACAATATAATTTTAAAATGTACAATATAGGGTTGCTGGTTTTTTTTAGTATATTTAGAGTTTGAGTTTTATTTAGAGCCCAGGACCTGATGGATTCCCTGGGGAATTCTACCAAACTTTCAAAGAAGAAATAACACCAATTCTCCTGAAGCTGTTCCAAAAAATTGAAGCAGAAGGAAAACTTCCAGACTCTTTTTATGAAGCCAGCATTACCCTGATCCCCAAACCAGGCAAAGACCCTACCAAAAAGGAGAATTTCAGACCAATATCACTGATGAATATGGATGCGAAGATTCTCAACAAGATCCTAGCAAACAGGATCCAGCAGCACATTAAAAAGATTATCCACCATGACCAGGTGGGATTCATCCCTGGGTTGCAAGGTTGGTTCAACATTCGCAAATCAATCAATGTGATAGAACAAATCAATAAGAGAAGAGAGAAGAACCACATGGTCCTCTCAATTGATGCAGAAAAAGCATTTGACAAAATCCAGCATCCGTTCCTGATGAAAATGCTTCAAAGTATAGGGATGGAGGGAACATTCCTGAACTTCATAAAATCTATCTATGAAAGACCCACAGCAAATATCATCCTCAATGGGAAAAAGCTTGCAGCCTTCCCGTTGAGATCAGGAACACGACAAGGATGCCCACTCTCACCACTCTTGTTCAACATAGTATTAGAAGTTCTAGCAATGGCAATCAGACAACAAAGAGAAATAAAATGTGTCCAAATTGGCAAGGAAGAAGTCAAACTCTCTCTCTTTGCAGATGACATGATTCTTTATATGGAAAACCCCAAAGACTCCACCCCCAAACTACTAGAACTCATACAGCTATTCAGTAACGTGGCAGGATACAAAGTCAATGTACAGAAATCAGTGGCTTTCTTATACACTAACAATGAAAATACAGAAAGGGAAATTAGAGAATCGATTCCATTTACTATAGCACCAAGAACCATAAGATACCTGGGAATGAACCTAACCAAAGAGGTAAAGGACCTGTACTCAAGGAACTACAGAACACTCATGAAAGAAATTGAAGAAGACACAAAAAGATGGAAGACTTTTCCATGCTCTTGGATTGGAAAAATAAACATTGTTAAAATGTCTATACTGCCTAGAGCAATCTATACTTTTAATGCCATTTCGATCAAAATTCCACCGATATTTTTCAAAGAGCTGGAGCAAATAATCCTAAAATTTGTATGGAATCAGAAGAGACCCCGAATTGCTAAGGAAATGTTGAAAAACAAAAACAAAACTGGCGGCATCACGTTACCCGATTTCAAGCTTTACTACAAAGCTGTGATCACCAAGACAGCATGGTACTGGCATAAAAACAGACACATAGACCAGTGGAACAGAGTGGAGAGTCCAGATATGGACACTCAACTCTATGGTGAAATAATCTTCGACAAAACAGGAAAAAATATACAATGGAAAAAAGACAGTCTCTTCAATAAATGGTGCTGGGAAAACCGGACAGCGATATGTAGAAGAATGAAACTCGACCATTCTCTTACACCGTACACAAAGATAAACTCAAAATGGATAAAAGACCTCAACGTGAGACAGGAATCTATCAGAATCCTAGAGGAGAACATAGGCAGTAACCTCTTCGATATCAGCCACAGCAACTTCTTTCAAGATATGTCTCCAAAGGCCAAGGAAACAAAAGCAAAAATGAACTTTTGGGACTTCATCAAGATCAAAAGCTTCTGCACAGCAAAGGAAACAGTCAACAAAACAAAAAGGCAACCCACAGAATGGGAGAAGATATTTGCAAATGACAGTACAGACAAAAGGTTGATATCCAGGATCTGTAAAGAACTTCTCAAACTCAACACACACAAAACAGATAATCATATCAAAAAATGGGCAGAAGATATGAACAGACACTTCTCCAACGAAGACATACAAATGGCTATCAGACACATGAAAAAATGTTCATCATCACTAGCCATCAGGGAGATTCAAATTAAAACCACATTGAGATACCATCTGACACCAGTTAGAATGGCCAAAATTAGCAAGACAGGAAACAACGTGTGTTGGAGAGGATGTGGAGAAAGGGGAACCCTCTTACACTCTTGGTGGAAATGCAAGTTAGTGCAGCCACTTTGGAGAACAGTGTGGAGATTCCTGAAGAAATTAAGAATAGAGCTTCCCTATGACCCTGCAATTGCACTGCTGGGTATTTACCCCAAAGATACAGATGTAGTGAAAAGAAGGGCCATCTGTACCCCAATGTTTATTGCAGCAATGGCTATGGTCGCCAAACTGTGGAAAGAACCAAGATGCCCTTCAACGGATGAATGGATAAGGAAGATGTGGTCCATATACACAATGGAGTATTATGCCTCCATCAGAAAGAATGAATACCCAACTTTTGTAGCAACATGGACGGGACTGGAAGAAATTATGCTGAGTGAAATAAGTCAAGCAGAGAGAGTCAAGTATCATATGGTCTCACTTATTTGTGGAGCATAACAAATAACATGGAGGACATGGGGAGATGGAGAGGAGAGGGAGTTGAGGGAAACTGGAAGGGGAGATGAACCATGAGAGACTATGGACTCTGAAAAACAACCAGAGTGTTTTGAAGGGGCCGGGGGGGTGGGAGGTTGAGGAACCAGGTGGTGGGTAATAGGGAGGGCACGTACTGCATGGAGCACTGGGCGTGATGCCAAAACAATGAACACTGTTATGCTGTAAATAAACAAATTAAAAAAATATATATATTTATTATATATATAAATATATATAATATATAAATATTAAATATATATGTATATACACATATATAGTTAATATATTTAATTCATTTTTATTAATATACACATTTAAATAAATAATGTATACTTTTTTTTTACAAAAACAAGATCATAAATGTGTGGAGTTAGGTAAATTGCTTTTTTCTTGTTTTTGTTGTTTTTTTTTAAATAGCAGCTTTATTGAGATATAATTTACATAGAGTACAATATAATTTTAAAATGTACAATATAGGGTTGCTGGGTTTTTTTAGTATATTTAGAGTTTGCAGCCATCTACTTGCAGAAAATTTTCATCACTCCAAAACAAAACTTAGTATCCATTAACAATCCTTCCCAATTCCTTCTTTGGCTAGGCCCTGGAAATCACTGCTTTCTATCTCTGTGTATTCATCTGTTAAGGACATTTCATACCAGTGGAGTAGTACAGTATGTGGCCTTTTGTAGCTGTCTTCCTTCACTTAACAAGTTTCCAAGTTTCATCCATGTTGTAGCACGTGTCGGTATCAGTACTTTATTCCATTTTTAGCCCAAATAATATTCCATTGTATGGACATACCACATTTTATTTATCCATTCATCAGCTGATGAACATTTAGGTTGGTAACTTACTTTTTGCTGATCAAATTTTTATAAACATGGAATTTAGAATCTGTTTCATGCCTGTGGAGTATTCCATTGAAGAAGGACCAATGCACTGAATGAAATGTACCATGTTTCTTAATCCAACTCCCTGCTTACAAACTATCTTGCAATAAACATACCAATAGACAAACCTTAACAATTCTGTCTCACTTTAAGTTAGAGTTGGGCAGCTAGAATGGGATTGACTTTTTTCTTAATCCCATTATATTCTGGGGGTGAAGGTAGGTACAAATATGGGGAAGAATAGGGCAATGGGGTGAGAGTGCCAGGCAACTCTCTTATCCTCCCTCAGGGAAAGCCGTTTAGGAATACGCCCCTGAAAATGGCTGTGATCCTACAAATAAAATTATTTGCCTGACCAAAGGCAGACTTGGTCATAGACTGCCAACATGTGGTTCTAGCCTCTTTCAGATCTCAAGCAGCCTGAGGCAGTACTCTCTCAGCCCCAAAAGGCTGAATATAAATTGTGCTTGTTGGCAATTTCTGCTGACGTGCTGCCTGACACATGGCTAAAATCCTTTCTCAGAGCCGAGAATAAATTCCAAGACAGCAATGACAGCTATAACAATGATGCCACATGTTAAAGCGTTTAAAAACCCTCATCAGGAGTAGTCATCCAACACAACATCCTTTACATAGAGGGATCCTGCCCACTGGAAGACAATGGGGGGAGGGTGTGCTATGCTAAAGAAGGGGAGAAGAAAGATTGTTCTGCAAGAGGTTATCAAAGTGAGGTTTTTAGGCACTATTTAGATGAAGTTGCCCCTGTTCCACCCTCACCTTTCCAAGCCCAAAGGGATCAAGTTCTTCTAAGGCATTTCAGTCATGAGCAGATGTCTACTGTGCAACCAGAAAATGAGACAAAGGGGAATACAGCATCGCTTGAAAGAGCATAATAAACACAAATTATGCTGCCTCCAATGGACCGTACGGCTTTCATTTGCAATCTGGCTTATTCCACGTGATTTGTTTCAAAAGAATTGAGGTTTGTTCTGGGAGCGGTGATGGGAGGTAGTTAGGCTGACATCGTGTCTTGAGGCTCAGCTTCTGTAGGGTGTCCACACAAGACATGTGCTCTAAGAGCATTTTGGGGGGTTAATGGCTTTGTTTAAAAAGTAAAATCATGAAAGGGAAAGTCTGCCAGCCTCTTTGAAGAAAGAAATTTTTTCCTTTTTTAGCAAGAATTTGCCACAGACTAATTTTTTAACCAATAAAACTATGTGTGTGTGTGTATCTGTGTGTGTGTTTTCAGAAAGTTATTTTGCAAAAGGAACATGCCTTGAGATTTACAAGAAGAATTGGCAACATGAAGCGAACTGAGGGACCTTCTTGAGTCAAAAGGAAAAAAAAAAATCCCTGGTGGTTTCTGGCTCACAGATACTCTGCAAAATGTCCTGGGATGGGGACCATCTGGACAAAGATATTCCCACCCCACCAAACAAAATGCAAGTTAGAAAACAGGAAAAACACACCCCCACACACAAAGCAAGCCAAGAAGCCAAATGATTGAAGGGCAACAACTTTGCACAATACAGGAGGAAGTTGAGCTCCCCAGGCACCTTGGGAAGCAGATCTGCTCTCAATCCTCGGGGATGTTCCCCAGAACACCCCAGGGGAGGGAAAGAGCATAGGTCCTGATGAATGCGGGGCAAAAAGGGAAACAGGAAGATAGGAAATGAAGAAATTTCTTTTTCGTAACCATCTTCCATGCTGTCTCCAAGGCCAAAATAAAGGCTACTTTATAGATGGCTTTGAATGACAGAATGGCCATTTCTTGGGATTCCTTAGGATGTTTAAACTGTTACGAGGTCTAAAAGGGTGCAAGATGCCTCTGCTAAGTCACATGAACAGTCAAGTTATCAAACATATAAACAAACACGCAACATAGTCACAAACACACAAGGAAATTTCATTGGCATGATATACCATCTGTAAACCTAACCAAACTTTTTTTAGTTTGCTGGTATATACTATAACACTCTTAAAATTCTTCCACTGGACTAGATTTTCCAAATTTATAGAACTGAAAAAAATTTTCATCATAGTCATTAGAGGTCAATGGGACTAACACACATATCTGTGCTTTGGTACCACTGTTGTTTTCATGGTGTTGGTTTTCCAAGTATAGTAAAGATGTCAGGCTCTCCATTCTTTACAAAGGAAAATTACCATTGGTTTTATTTTGAGTGGAGTCTAAACACATAAAACATTGCTTTTGGGGCACCTGGGTGGCTCAGTGGGTTAAAGCCTCTGCCTTTGGCTCAGGTCATGATCCCAGGGTCCTGAGATCGAGCCCTACATCGGGATCTCTGCTCGGCAGGGAGCCTGCTTCCTCCTCTCTCTCTGCCTGTCTCTCCTCCTACTTATGATCTCTGTCCGTCAAATAAATAAATAAAATCTTTTTTAAAAAATTGTTTTCCCATCAGAGTGGTGAGGGCATACCTTCTTCAGCACTTCATAGCTGAACACCACATTCTTGCCCTCTTCCGATAAACCACTTCAACATCTAATTCTTTTCACTGTATCTTTGAACTATGTAATCAGAGTCTTTTCTGTCCATCAGCAGCTCATCCTTCTCCATTTATGAAAGCTATTGTTATGGACTTCTGCTTTCCAGAACAGCTATCCACAACTTGTGGTCCACCAGGCTGTGCTGGTCCAAAAGACTTGGCAAGTGATCCAAAGTGTCCTCCCTATATAGAGGCAAAGTAAAGGCAAGATCATTGCTGCCTCTCAAACAAAATCACCTCACAAAGACACACAGGGAATCACTGATCCAGACCACAGGATAGTCTCCAGCTATTATCAGAGTTTTAAAAAAGAAAATCAATCCATCTGGCCAGGCCAGAAACATTGTGGTCCTGGTTGCTAAGCATCCACTTTCTAGTCAGGAATTTTGCTTCACCATCCAGCTTTCATTACTTTGTGATTTTTTTTCTAAAACACTTTTATGTGTTTATGTGTGTATCTCTCCATCTTCACCTCTGAAATAGGAGATAAAAAGATAATACAGCACTTTAAGATTAATCTATTTAGATAAAAGAAAATGAAGAAAGATAGTGCTATGGTAGTGTGTCTGCCTGCCTGCCTGCCTGCCTGCCTGCCTTCCTTCCTCTTCTTTTTTGGCAATGGAATACTTCTCCCCAGAAAAATACTAAAATTAACCCCATTATATACAAAGGCAAAAGTGGGGCTACTCTGGTCAGATGGGATAAAGGAGGCTGATCCTTTCTCCATCTCTCCCATCCAGTATTGCTTTCCTCTGTCAGCCACAGAGACCAATCCATGGTATCTTAGGGATTTACAAGAAGTCTGAAAACCATTGGTTTAGTAGAAAGACCATTGGGTGGGTGCCAGGAGACCCAGATTTTCATTTAGAAATGGATCTTGGGCCATTGCCCTCCCATGTCAGGAACCAGAAGGACCAGGATTATCTGGGAGGTGAGAGACAGTCTCAACAGTCACCCTGGTGGAAGAGTGTTCCCATGCTTCAACAAAAGTAGCTCTTCTTACAGCTCGTTCCTATTTTAGGGTTCCACTGGTGTTTTAGAATTTGTGAAACTACTTGAACAGGTGATCTCTAAGGTCACTTTCAATTATGAAATCCTATACTAAGGTTCTAATTTAATTGTAGTCCATCTAACTTTTCTGTGGAGAAAAGACTAGTAGAAAGGCCATAGAATACAGTCAATTTATTCATTTGCTAGCTGCTGAGGAACTAATAGTATTTTCCAGAGCTCCCTCCTTTGTTATGCTTAAATTCCCATAGTAAAGATACCTGGCTACTTCTTTCAGAAAAGAAGATAATCATGACAGTTCAGGAAGCAAGGTATTACCTAATTCAGTTCTCTTCCTTAACAATCATTTATTACTGTCATGTGCATATGACAGTATGCACTCGTTTGAAACCCAAATTTATGAGTTTGACCCAATTCAAATATTTTAGCTGCAATCCTGTTCCCAGGCACACACATTTTAGAAACTTATCTTCTTTGTAGTTCCTCAAATTATACCAAGCATTAATAGGTTGTTTGTGTAAAAATTAGACATTGAAGAAATGATGGAACTATCCTACATAACTTTTTGCAAAAAAAAAGAAAAAAATTAATCCCCAAACAAACCAACTTTACCTCTACTCTTAATTTTGTCTACTACCATCCAGTGCCTACATATACTTTTCAAAGCTATTACCATGGTGTCCATATCAATTTGCAATATGGTTTTCAATTACTTTGTAAAGAGTGTAAGTTTCTACATTTTCTTTCTGGTTATGATTAGTAGAGACTGTGGAATATTCCATTGTGTTGATGCATGATAGTTTGTTAACCATTCTCTGATTATATTTGTCAGAAATCAAGCAGCAAGAAAATCTCAGAATCATAACGCCAGAGGTTGTAGTTCTGTTATGAAGGCCTATCTCTGAACCACCAAAATACTTTGCTTGTCTCTGCTTGTCTCACATTACCACTGGGTCAAATGTTAGCAGGGCTTCACTAAATGTTCTCAAGGCTAGAAAATATATATGGCAAATAGAGGGCAAAGTGCATACCATAGAGGGACTTTTCAGCCTACCTTGGTCTTTAAATACAGAGAAAATTGGAAATGTGAACCTGCACAGTTTCTTCAGGTTTTGACCAAGGATCCCAGGTTGTAGATACTACTTTAGCCAGGTCCTTCTTGGTTACCTTTGATTCTGCCTTCCAGGAAAATCTATGTCAGAAATTTCTATAGAGGTAACTTAATTGGGAAGTTATTTCCTCTTTCAGGAAGTATTTATGTGAAATATTATGTGGAATAAACTCACAAGCTTTGGAGCTGGAAATTTTTAAGGATGGATATGTTGGGTGGTACCTAAGAAATATGTCCTCATCTAAACATATTTCTGGTTTTAATGAGCATTTGGATATTGTGAACAAAGCGTATGTCATCTGCTAAAGCATCAGGAGACACTGAGCCTTCAGAATGGATCGGCCTTGATTTCTTCTTCAACCAGAATGTGGTTTACAGATGCAGTGGGTGATTATTTTGACTATGTTCCACATATGTCTAGAGGGTTTCTCAATAAGAGGCTAAAAATGTCACTTTTTAGAAATCTTGCTTTTGTTCTTCTCTTTCTATTAGTCCTTGTCATTCTTGCTCTAAAACATGCTAAAAAATTCCAACCTTCCAATGCTGTTTGCACCTTTCTAATGCTCGTAGCAGGTACATTGGGCTGTATAAATACTAACGAGGAAATCAGTCTCTGAAAAGTGCTAAATAATCACATTGTTGGAGCTATAACAGCAATACAAAGCACTTTCATTTTCACAAGTACATTTTGAATGTAATAAAATAAAGAGTGTTAGTTAAACAGAGACATTTGCACCATGGGAGGTTGCAGAACTATTCAAAGGTAACATTGATAGAGGTTAAAATATGAAGGAGGTTGTTGGGAACAGATTATTATTATTTTAAGTGGAAATATACTTACATCATTCAAAAGGAATAGGATTGCAATCTTATTATGATGGGTGTTCAAGTGTGTGATTTAAAAAAAAAATACAAATTTGCGTGAGACTAGTATATCATTCAAGAAAAGCTGAAATGCCTCTAGCATTTTCCTGTCTTTCCTTTTTCACTAAAACCTTCCAAGTTCATCATGTCAACTTGGGACAAACTACTAGCTTAGAATGAACTTTGCTTCTCAGCAACCACAACCATGCAAAGAATAATGACCACTTTTCACTATATCTGTATCTTTGGGGTAAGTACCCAGTAGTGCAATTGCAGGTTCATAAGGTAGCCCTATTTTTAATTTTTTGAGGAATCTACACACTGTTTTCCAAAGTGGCTGCACCAACTTGCATTCCCACCTACAGTGTAAGAGGGTTCCCCTTTCTCCACATCCTCTCCTACACTTGTTGTTTCCTGTCTTGTTAATTTTGGCCATTCTAACTGGTGTAAGGTGGTATCTCAATGTGGTTTTAATTTGAATTTTCCTGATGGCTAGTGATGATGAATATTTTTCCATGTGTCTGTTAGCCATTTGTATGTCTCCTTTGGAGAAGTGTCTGTTCAATGCCATATGTACCCCAATGTTTATAGCAACAATGTCCACAATCACCAAACTGTGAAAAGAGCCAGGATGCCCTTCAACAGATGAATGGATAAAGGAGATGCGGTCCATAAATACAATGGAATATTACGCACCCATCAGAAAGGACAAACACCCAACTTTCGCATGAACATGGAAGGGACTGGAGGAGATTATGCTGAGTAAAATAAGTCAAGCAGAGAAAGTCAATTATCATATGTTTTCACTCATTTGTGGAGCATAAAGAATAACATGGAGGACATTAGGAGAAGGAAAGGAAAAGTCAATTGGGGTAAATCAGAGGGAGAGACGAAAGAGAATGTGGATTCTGAGAAACAAACTGAGGGTTATGGAGGAGAGGGAAGTGAGGGGATGGATGAGCCTGGTGGTGGGTATTAAAGAGGGCACATATTGTATGGAGCTCAGGGTATGCTGCATAAACAATGAATCTTGCAACATGGAAAAAATAAAATAAAATTAAGATGTTAAGAGAAAAAGTGACTAAGGAAACATATTGACCAGTTACAATGTATAAATTTTGTTTAAATTCTAATTTGAACAAAAGCCTCTTTAAACATTTATGAGATAATCAGAGAAATTGAACACTGAATGGATATTTGATAAATATTAAGGAATTGTTATTTTTAGATGTGATAATAATATAATAATATTATAGTATGTTATAAAAAGAGACCTTATCTTTTGGAAAGTATACTGAAATACTGATGGATAAAATGATATGCTATCTGGGATTTGTGGGAGGAAGTATGTGCTAGTGTATTATGAAAAGTGAATGGTCATAAGTTGATAATTTTTGAAGTTAGGTGATGGCTAATATGGATTTATTGTGCTAGTTTCTTTAATTTTCTCTGTATTTTGTATAGAAGTGATAATCATGAAAATAGTTTCTAAAAAGAAAAAAAAAAGTATTAATAAATGCTCAAACCCATGAAGACAAAAGAAAAAACAGAGTTAAATCAGCATGATCTAATAATAGATGTTATTTGATGGGTCTTATCAATAAAAATCAAAATGTAAAAAGAAGAAGAAGAAGAAGAGGAAGGACCACTATCATTACCCAACACCAGAGCTCATGTGTCTAAGAGAATGTAATCCTAGCCTTTGTCTTCCCCCAGGCAACCCATCATTGGGACTCGGAAAATGGGAACTCCATTGCAATCAACAACATCAACCACCTGGGAGCATTTTGTGCCAAAAATAAGTATACTTTAGGCCTTCCTCCATACCCCTTCTTTTAAAATTTCAAAACTGCACTTGGAAAATCACTAATTTTTTGAGAATTTTGACTCATTCAGTCATAGCAAAAGATACATGTATGATCAAAGTAGTACTTTCCTTTCCAGAATTGTCCTAAATGTATTTAAAATTCGCTTTTTACTTTCCTTGCCTCATGCTTCATATAAGGTAAATTTAGTAGATGATAATGATGCCCTCTAAATGAGGTGTTAAAAGGGGCATCAAAGGGGGGACTGATAAGGGAAAAACTGTACTCTAAGAAGGCCCACCAAACCAGCAAGAGAATTCCCGTCCCTGTCTCAAAGCTGTTCCGGGTTCTTCTTTCCTACCCCATTCCCACGCATGCCAAAAGTATGTGGAAGTAGGTATAAATCACTCTCCCTGCTTGTGCTCTGGGCTTAGACCTTTGAAGAACCATCTCCTCTGAGCCTACTGGTGATAAATAAACCTCCAATCCTCCAAAAAAAAAAAAATTTTTTTTTAAAGATACATTGGATTCCTTTAGTACTTTTGACCAGCATGATTTGCCTTAACGAACAGTATTCCATCAAACATGTTTTTTTAAAAACTTTCCTTGCCAAAGTCATTATACAACAGAAAGGTAGGAAATGTCTCTATTATTCCCTCTACTCCTTCTTTGCAACCCTCACAACTCCTTAGTCAATCAACTACTTTACTGTCAGAATGCTCAAAGATCTGTCCTTAATACTACAAAAAAATAATAATAATACCCTCTCAAAAATAGTTATGGTTCTGGGCCTCAGGGAGCTTACACACATGTCTTCTTATTCTAATTCACTGGGTGTTCTTTGAGTGGCAAGAATCCCTAATTCTCCATCCGTTTGTTTGTCCCCATCGTAAACATTTTAAGTTTCAGTAAACAAAAATCTCACTAGACCCTAGGAAAACAGCAGAGCATATTAATCTAATAAATTATATAATAATTTAATAAATTAATAATTTATATATTTTATATATAATTTATATATATAATAATTTAATAAATAATAAAAACAGACGTCAAATCAAATTGCACTTTTGCCACCATCTAGCTGTTTGATATGTAATAATTACTTCTCCAATCCTCGGTGTCATCATCTATAAAATAGGATTGACTGTGCTTACTGCAATTCTTGTAAAGATTTACTAAAATGTTAGGAAGTAGCTACCTCAGGACTTAACACAAAATAAGCCCCAAAATAAGGGGTTTTTTTAGGTTTGTATTTAATCTTATAATTTTGTTCAGTGATGACCACTCACCTAAGACTAAATGAACATACCCTCTACGCATGTCTCGTAGGTTGAAATCCATCTGTCCTGTTATCTGCCTTCTGATGGTCCGTTAACATACAATATATTCATTCTTAAATTACTGCTTGTTTGAATTTCTCACTTAGATTTTAAATGCTTTTAGGAAAAGGACGATATCATATGCTTTTCTGCTGGAGAATTATTTGGGGAAAAGATCATTTTTGGAACACTATTAGGGATAAAGTGCTCCACACACTGTCAATCCTTCAGCAAACTTTACTGAGAGCTTGCTGTCTACATCTAAATATATCAAGACGGTTGATAGGCCTCCAAAGGTTTACCTTTGGTAAAAGTAACTTTTCACATTTTGATCCTTATTTTGTAGAAGGCTCATATTTAAAATAATGGTACCACTCCTTTCGGTGTAGTTTTACACTGCCAGCAAATCTTTCTGCTTAAGCGTAAACATCTCAATGTGAGCAGGAAGTTCAAGTTCTGCTAGAAAATGTTCATGTACAATAAACACAGAGTAATAAAGATATCACAATTTCAATGCAAGTCTGCAGGGAGCCCATAGATCTCACAATCATATAACGTTATAATTTCAAAATACTTTTAATGAGCATCTGTAGGAATTGAGTTATAATGCCTTTTTTCAAAAGATTTGCAACACGACATGAATTCCCCATTGAAGTGAACCTCACGTTAGCATCCAATTTAAAACATTACAAAAACAGCATTATTGCCCAACATCTGTTTTATCATCTGATGATTCTGTTGCAAGATTATAATGGTGAAGTTATTTTAGCAGAAGCCAAGAGAGACCCTTATGCTGCCATTATCCTTAGATTACTTTCCTATTACTCCCACATCAGGTTCATGGCTGGGAGCATAGACAATTATCTGGTCAAAGGGGACGATAGGATATAACCTTAGCCCATTCTCAGATTCCATGCAGGACCCTAACCCGTTCCAAAGAAATGATTGTCTATTTGTTAAGCAATATAGTTGTTGGTAAGCTCTGAATGCTTGTGTCGCTCTTCCCCAATTCTTATGTTTAAAGCCTAATACCCAATGTGATGCTATTAAGAGGTATGCTCTTTGGGAGGTGCCTAGGTCACTAGCACCTGAGGATAGAGCTCTCACGAATGAGCTTAGTGCCCTTTAAAAGATACACCACAGACTCCTTTCCCCTTCCACTATGTGAGGATTCCAAGAGAAGTTACAAGCTATGAACTAGGAAGAGGGTCCTCACCAGAAGACAACCACACTGTTGCTTGATCTTAGAGTGCTCAGTCTTTGGTGGAACCGTGAGAAATAAATGCTTATTGTGTATAAGCTATCCAGCCTGCAGTATTTTAGCCTTAGTGGACCAGGACAGTTGTCAATTACAAAATACAAATTTTAGATATTCAAAAAGAAAACATGTTCTGATTTCAATTCTGTTTTAATAACTTATATTTCTTTCTTTAGCCCCAAAGTGTCTTTTTAAAATTTTTTTATTTTTTTAGTTTCTTTTCAGTGTTCCAGAATTCATGGTTTATGCACGACATCCAGTGCTCCATGTAATATGTGCCCTCCATATACCCACCACCAGGTTCACACAACCTCCCCCCCCCCACTCCAAAACCCTCAGATTGTTTTCCAGAGTCCACAGTCTCTGATGGTTCACCTCCCCCAGCCCTAAAGTGTCTTAAGTTGAAAGATCCACAGCAAATGTGATGATCTGTCTACTGGTAAGATATGTAGATATTCTTTCATGGATAGAGATTATTAATAAAAGCCATCATGCTGTTCTTTGTAAAAGTAACTACTATACATATGATCAGGAGAAAATTATTTTTGCGTATTTAATCTGTTTGAAATAATCCACTCAGACTAAATTTGTTATCAGAAATCTCCACTACCATACCCCATATATAAATGGCATTCAATTATGTGCTGAAAAAATGAGCAACACATATACATGGAACTTTTTTTTTATAAATATTTTACTTATTTATTTGACAGAGGGAGAGAGATCACAAGTAGGCAGAGAGGCAGGCAAAGAGGGAGGGGGAAGCAGACTCCCTGCCGAGCAGAGAGCCCGAAGTGGAGCTCAATCCCAGGACCCTGAGATCATGACATGAGCCGAAGGCAGAGGCTCAACCCACTGAGCCACCCAGGTGCCCCTATATATGGAACTTTTATTAAAGCCTTGTCTTTTACATTCTTGACATTAGCAAACCAAACCTCACTAACTTTCATGGTAACATTAAATATTTAACACATATTCGCTCATTCATATTTTTGGAAGACATGTTGTATGAGGAAAGGAGTAAATTCCATGAATTTCTTGGAATATACAAGGCTAAAACATGAGCTTGGTTTTTCCAGAATGAACAAGAAGACAAGAGAAAGTTTTATGGCACCATGAGCACATTGTCATCACTATTTTTGGAAAGAATAGAGTCTCTCAAATAGAGGGACTGATTTTTCCACTTCAGCTATAATTTTTATGTTGAAAGTGGTCAGTTATTACATATAGGGAAAAGAGGCAGGGACTTCCTCTTTTATTCACTTTTATTTTATTTTAATTTAATTTTATTTCTTATTTATATTTCTTTTATTTTATTCACTGCTGCATCTCTGGGATTCAGAGTAGTGTCTGGCACACAACAGGCATTCAGTAAATGATTATTGGCCAACTAACCATCTCTTCCCCTCCTGCCCCCAGTCACTCCTTCCTTGCCTCTCCTCCTCTAATATCATTGGATGCTAAACCCAGGAGGAAAGAGCAGGCAAGAAACAGAGAGAAAGGTGGCTCAGTGCTGGGTATCTACGTGAAGGCTTGGAGCTATATCCTCTGACTTGGATTTCATGGTCTCTTTTTAGCTCTAAGTCACCTATAAAAGCATTAAAGATTAATGCACAAATGCACATTAGGACTTGACTGTTCATTATGGTAAATAACACTTTGTTTGAAATTTATAAATAGTCTACGGCCATACCACCCTGAACGCGCCCGATCTCGTCTGATCTCGGAAGCTAAGCAGGGTCGGGCCTGGTTAGTACTTGGATGGGAAATTTATAAATAAAAAATATTTCTTCAAACTTCACAGAGGTTTCCATCTTAATAAGACCTTTGGAATAATTCAGAATGGCAGGAGATTCAGATGGGAAAAACATTTTAAAATGCAAATCAATATAGGAATCCCATAAAGATTGAGAAGCAGTATCAGTAAAAACAAAAACAAACAAACAAACAAAACCACACAAACAAAAAACTAGGTTCTTACTTTATTTTCTGAAACAAAAATTGAACCAGGCATGGTGTGTTGTATCACTTTGAAGGATCATCAATCTCCGGATTAGGAAAACATCACATTTTGGGATGCCATGATATTGGCAGGTTTATAAATCAGCCTCGTTTTTGCTCAATCATTTTAAAAAATATATAAGATTTGAGCCTATAGTCTTTGCAGAGGTAGGCTGCTCAAAAAAACAAAAAACAAAAAAAAACACAAAAAACAAAACAAAACAAAAACAGTATGTACACATACTGTTATTTACACTTACTTACATAGAGACAGACACACCATATATTGGGAAAAATTTGCCTATGTTTGATCCACACTTTTTTTGTTTTAAGCCAATATTCAGAAAGATCAAACTTGAATTCTAGACTCTATACAGCACGGTTTTACTGTCTATTATTCCCCATTTTAGCCCACTAGACAGAATGTGTTTTTCCCTGCAAATAATGCAGCACAAATATTCTGTTGGCAATGTGGGAATAATGCTAAATACAGCTAGAACTCTATTAAAACACACACACACACACACACACACGTGCATGAACACTTGAGCTTAAGCAACATGTAGGCCAGAGATTATTTTCTTCATTGCTTGAATCAAGAATTAAACTTATTTTATAATGTTATATTCTTATAGGAGACATTTAGAATTTTAAGCCAAAAGAACGTTTATATTCTAACAGTTATATTTGATTTTTTAAAAGTCAGCTTAATAAGCCAGCCACATTTCTGGAAACATTTAGGTCCTCTCAGCCTGGTATTGTGGGGAGGAGTAGGATGTTACATTGCGATAATGAATTATAGATATTCTCCACTGAATTGAAATTTCACTGCTATTAGTAAAATAGGATATAATTCTAAAGGAATGCTGGAGTATTCTTGAACATATGGGGCAAATTATAAGTAAGATAAAATAAGTCAAATGGGAGAATACTATCATTATGTGGAAAAAATTGGCCAAATTCAAGAGGTGTGATTCTGGAACCCAAAGGCCAAAGGTCACTTACTGCACGAGTATGCATTCAGTAACTGTTGCCTTAAGTAATGAATAAATGTTAATTTAAATAACGAATCTCCACTTACAGACTAACAAGCTGTGATGCAGAAAATCTAAATATCTTGGCTAGATAATACTTTGGAAGCTAGAGTTTGAGGCCCAGATCTGAGTCCCCAGAAGCAGCAGTCCCCTAAGGGCTCCACACCATGGAGACAGCTCGAGATAGCAGACAGCTATCTTGCAATGGGAAGAGAGGAAAGAGCTGTAGGGAAGGAAACAGGGCAAGAGGAAATGTATAGGATTGTATAGTAGGGGAATGGGAGCAGTCAGAATGCAAAATGACAAGTCCAAAAGATGGGATCCAAATGTCCATCTCAAGCAGTAATGGGTTCCAGGCAAGAGAGAGAGGACTTCAAGACTTCTCCAAGGTGGCAGTTCTAGTTAGGGAGCAGGGTTATATACTAGAGCTTAGACAGCGGGAAGCCAAGTCAAGAAGAAACTCCTGGCCTACTGGTGAGGGGTCCAGAGTAAACCCCAGAACACTGACTGCATTCACCTTCCACATGGAGGAAATGCAGCAGAGAGAATGGAGGCCAGGACTCTACGCAGAATATCAGTTGGGATTTTCATGGATGGGAAGGCCTCAGTATGAGCCATTGCTAGACCAAGATTAAAACAGCCTCCAGACACTTGGAGAGCCTACCATTATTTCCAAACCCTACCTCTAATAGAAATGTGCCTACAGACACCATATCCATTTGGTGTCATAGCTGGTTCCATAGCTCTGGAAGAGGCTGAACCTGTTGGGGCCAAGTAGGTGGGGCTGGGACAGGCAAAGACTGATGTAACTCATCCAGAGCTGCTCCCATAAAACCCATGGCATCCAATATACTCATGTCACAGAAATAGGTGTCTATGTTGGCTTGGTAATTTCAAGGCCACATAACAATCAGTCAAAAGGTAGAGATACTATGATTACAGTAAAACTTTAGTCACATTATAGAAGACAGCTAAAAGAAACAAAATGATGGACATGGTGTTATAGAAGATGGCATGAAATGGAAAAACATGGAAAAAAAGTTTAAACTCGGTCTTGTTAGTGTGAAATATCAATTATGCATTTTAACAAAACATTGTAAAGGCCTTTTAATAATAATACTATATGCAGAGATTGATTCTGGTATGCTATTTGAAAATTAAGTGCATGTATTGGGAATACAACTTGACAGTAAGTATGAAGAGCCTTAAAAGTTGTGTTTATACCCAATAATTCTACTTTTAAGTATCCCTCACGAAGAAATAATCTTGGGTTCAGACACTCTTTAAACTACAAGGTTCACCACACTATTACTTCTAATACTGAAGAAAGTTGGAATTGCCTAAATATCAAAAAATAGGAATTACAGTACACATATTCCACAAACCATTAAGTCATCATTAAGCATGTTGATTTTGAAGAATTTTAAATACCATACTGCTTGTTAACATAGACCATAAAATTATTACATGGTACACAATACCAATCATGTTTGTGTATGTTTATAAAGAAATGTGTCCCTATGCTTTGTTCATATATATTTCGTGTATATATATATACATATATATGTATACATATACATATATATGTATATATATATATTTATATGCATAGATAGAAAACAGACATAGATGAAAAAAATTTATATAAGGTACAGGAAAAGACTAAAAGGAAATTGAACAGAACTTCATCAAAGCATAGTACTTTAAAAAAAAAGTTTTTATTTAAATTCCAGCTAGTTAACATACAGTATAAGATTAGTTTCAGTTGTACAATATAGTGATTCAACACTTCTGTGTGACACCTAATGCTCATCACAAGTGCCCTCCTTAATCCCCATCACCTGTTTCACCCATCCCCCAACCCACCTTCCCTTTGGTAACCGTCAGTTTCGTTCCCTGTAGTTAAGAGTCTAAAAAAAGGGGCGCCTGGGTGGCTCAGCGGGTTAAAGCCTCTGCCTTCGGCTCAGGTCATGATCCCAGGGTCCTGGGATCGAGCCCCGCATCGGGCTCTCTGCTTGGCTGGGAGCCTGCTTCCTCCTCTCTCTCTGCCTGCCTCTCTGCCTACTTGCCTACTTGTAATCTCTATCTGTCAAATAAATAAATCTTAAAAAAAAAAAAAAAAAAAAAAAAGAGTCTAAAAAAAAAAAGAGTCTGTTGCTTGGTTTGCCTCTCTCTCTCTCTATCTCTATCTCTCTCTCTCTCTCTTTCCTTTGCTCTTTTGTTTTAAAACATAGTACTTTGTGTGATTTTTACTTTATTTACTTTGAATGAAATTTCCTACAATGAACCTTTTTATATATTGCTCTTCACAGTCATAAACATATGGTAAGTTGTTCCTTTATATTGGTTTTTCATTTTAGATAAAAGACATACCTTGGACTTTGGAGCCATGTAGCTTTGTACTAAAGTCTTATTTTGTCCCTTTTACCAGCTCTGTGATCTTGGGCGGATTATTTATCTTCTCTGAGATGAATTTACCTCATGAGTAAAATAGAGATAATATCACCCCAAAGAGTTTTGAAGATTAAATAAGAACAGGAAAATATAACATCATGATACCTAAAAATGGTTTAAAGATTCAATAAATGACAGCTATTATAACATTATTCTCCGTAACCTTGCCCCCACAACTCTACTACCTATACTTTTTTTTTCCATTTTATTTATTTTTTCAGCGTAACAGTATTCATTGTTTTTGCACAACACCCAGTGCTCCATGCAAAACGTGCCCTCCCCATTACCCACCACCTGTTCCCCCAACCTCCCACCCCTGACCCTTCAAAACCCTCAGGTTGTTTTTCAGAGTCCATAGTCTCTTATGGTTCGCCTCCCCTTCCAAATTTTTTTTTTTAATAAACATATAATGTATTTTTATCCCCAGGGGTACAGGTCTGTGAATCGCCAGGTTTACACACTTCACAGCACTCAACGATAGCACATACCCTCTACTACCTATACTTTTCAAATGTATTCATTCAGGTTTATAATGAAGTTCAGGGGACCCTGGGTGAATCTGTCAATTAAATGCCTGCCTTGGGCTCAGATCATGGTCCCAGGATCCTGGAATCAAGTCCCATATCAGGTTCCCTGCTCAGCGGGGAGTCTGCTTCTCCCTCTCCCTCTGCACTCCCCAACTCATGCTCTCTCTCTCAAATAAATAAAAATCTTAAAAAAAAATAATGATGTTCTATTAGCACCCTATCCCAGGCAGTATATTCCTCCAGGATTATAAGGGACTTGACTCGGGTGAGAAAAAAAAAATCTATTTAGAACAACATTGTATATACAACTAAGTCCCAGCAATTTCCCTGGCAATTCATTTCAGCCCTGTAATTACCTTCTTCCATATCTGAGGAAACCATATCTATGGTTAAATAAAATATGGAATAAATAAAATATGGAATAAAACCATATCTATGGTTTTATTTATTTATGAGAGAGAGACAGAGAGAGAGAGAGCTGTGCACAATCAGTGGGGAGTGATGGAGGGAAGGGAGAAACAGACTCTCTGCTGAGCAGAGAGCCTGATATGGGGCTCTATCCCAGGATCCCGGGATCATGACCTGAGTGGAAGGCAGACACTTAACTGACTGAGCCACCCAGGTGACCCCCAAATCTGAGAAGTTTTAAGATCACTGCTACATTAGTCCCCCCTTATCCACAAGGGATATGTTCCAAGACCCCCAAGGAATGCCTGACTGTGGATCGTACCAAATCCTGTATATACTATGTTTTTTCCTGTGTACCTATGTACCCATAGGTATACACACACCTATGACAAACTTGAAGTTATAAATTAAGCACAGTAAGAGATTAACAACAATAAATAATAATAAAATAGAATTATAAAAATATACCGCTGTAAAAGTCAAGTCATTATGGTTTCTTTCTTTCTCTCTTGAAATACCTTACTGACCTGTAATCACCCTCCTCCTTGGGAGGATGGGAGATGATAAAATGCCTATGTGATGAGATGAAGTGTGGTAAATGACAGGCATTATGACCTAGCACTAGGCTGCTGCTGACCTTCTAACAATACAACAGGAGGATCATCTACCCCTGGAGCACAGTCGACTACAGGTAACTGAAACTTTGAATAAGGAGTGGGGGAACTACTGTACTTACAAGTCTAACTCTTCTGTCGAATTGCATAATGTCCTATACTCCCATATTCTGTAAGATTACCTTCGTATGTCATAACTTGACCTCCATGCTAAAAATGTAATCTCCTTCATCTTTATTTTTTGGACATTTATTTGCTCTTTATACAATTGTGGGCATATGTTGAATTAAACAACTTGATCAACACACACAGTCCCAGTTGCACTCTCCCAGAAGTAATACATCCAACCTACTGGTTCACTGCAAAAAAGAAATGTGCATATAAAGACTAAAGAAAATTCAGCTGTAAATAAATATTCAGCAAAAAGAAAAAAAAAAAACAAAAAACCTCTGACACACCTTGTTTCACCTGGGAAAGTGGAGACTACAGCATATTAGGCTGAGAAGTTTTGGTATAGAGGTATTGTTTACCCTGGCACAAGAGGGGGAGAGGTAGAAGAAGAGAAGGAATTGGAGGAGGAAAGGAAGAGAAACAAAGAGACACAAAAAGAGAAAGACAAAGAGGGAAAATTTAATATGTAATAAGATAAAAAGCTCTCATCAGAAAAGAAAAAAAAATAAATTTTTTCAGTGACAGAGCTCTTTAAATATGGCCAGAAACACTGGGAAAGTTGTGGATTCTTCTTAATTTGGAGAAGTAGGAGATGGTAGAAAATTTGGAGACCGATTTTCATCTACCTAAGCTGAGGACAGTGACCAAAGTGAGTCCGTTGATTCCGGAGATCATATTCTACTTTAATCCTCCTCTTTGAAGATTATGTGCAAAAAATCACCTTCATAGTAGAAATATTTTTGGATTTCTGAACTGAGGTCAATATGAGAGAAAGAAAAACAGGCTATTCTATGCAACAAGTACCATTTGCAATACACTCTGAGTCTCTCAATAAATAGTTTTTGAGGGGCGCCTGGATGGCTCAGTGGTTTAAGCCGCTGCCTTCAGCTCAGGTCATGATCTCAGGGTCCTGGGATCGAGTTCCACATTGGGCTCTCTGCTCAGCAGAGAGCCTGCTTCCCTCTCACTCTCTCTGCCTGCCTCTCTGCCTACTTGTGATCTCTCTCTGTCAAATAAATTAAAAAAAGAAAAAAGGAAAAATTAAAAAAAAATAAAATAAATAGTTTTTGAGCATCTACTCTGTCCCATGCCCTCTTTTATGGTTGGGAATATAAGAGTGAAAAAGACCTGCAAGTCCTTGATCTCAGGATGGCATATTTTAAATAGTCTTAAGGCCAGGATAACGCAGTCACATTCGCCATATAGATTACCCTCAAATAAAGTGGTTAGGAATTCTCAGTATGCTTTATGTCCTGAAAATAAAGGGATGAATGGATGGATGATAGATCTATGGATGGATGGATACCGTCAATCCTAATTATTTGTGGATTCTATATTTCCAAATTTGCCTGTTCACTAAAATTTATTTGTTATCCCAAAACCAATACTTGAGGTGGTTTCACAGTTATTCATGGACATACTGAAAGCAGCAAAAAAAATTGAGTCACCCAACATACATGTCCCCAGCTGTAGTTGAAGAAGGCAGTGCTCTACCTGTACTATAGACAGATCTTTTTGCATTCTACTTTGTGGCATATTTTTTTATATCTTTGTGCTTTTCATTGATGATTTCAATGTTTTAAATAGCCCCCAAGCATAGTGGTTAAGTGCTGTCTGTCATTCCTAAGTGCAAGAAGGCTGTGATGTGCCTTACAAAGAAAATACGTGTATTAAACAAGCTTCATCCAGGCATGAGTTATAGTGCTGCTGCCTGTGAGTTCCAATGTCGGGGAATCAACAATACATATTAAATGAGGGGTCCTTAAACAGAAACACACATTGAAACAAGATATGTAATAATGAGTTGGTGAACATGGAACCCAACCCGGCATTTCCCCTAGAAACAATGGCTCAGCATTCACTAATTCAGCATTCACAGCAACTATAGAGAACTTAACTACCATGTATGATGAGAATTGATCATAGATGATAGACAGACAGATAGATGAGTGGTTTTTAGTAGCATGAGAGAGATGATATACAATGAGATAAAGATACATGGTTTTTAAAATTTTTTTATTTTTATTTTTTTAAATTTCTTTTCAGCGTAACAGTATTCATTGTTTTTGCGCCACACCCAGTGCGCCATGCAATACGTGCCCTCCACCAGGCTCCCCCAACCTCCCACCCCCTGCCCCTTCAAGACCCTCAGGTTGTTTTTCAGAGTCCACAGTCTCTCATGGTTCACCTCCTCTTCCAATTTCCCTCAACTCCCTTCTCCTCTCCATCTCCCAATGTCTTCCATGTTATTTGTTATGCTCCACAAATAAGAGAAACAATATGATACTTGACTCTCTCTGCTTGACTTATTTCACTCAGCATAATCTCTTCCAGTCTCGTCCATGTTGCTACAAAAGTTGGGTATTCATCCTTTCTGATGGAGGCATAATACTCCATCGTGTATATGGACCACATCTTCCTTATCCATTCGTCTGTTGAAGGGTTTTTGTTCTGTGGTGAAATGTCTTTCTTTTTAAGTAGAAGTCTGCCTTGAATTCTTCTGGGCCAATCAGCTCTAGCTAGGAGGCTGAGTGTCCTGAAGGAATATTCTAAAAAAGAAGGTCTGATCCTCAAATTCCTCCGTGTGTGCCAGCTGTTGGCCTTTCCTGCCTGCCCCGTCAGAAAGGAATACGTTCCCAGGCATGTGTTTGATTTCAACACTCAATTATTTTCTTCAACCTCACCCACATGCTAGTACATGTCCAATAAAGTGTTGAATTTTTTCTCTTTACCTGTAAACAGTATAAATCCTACTCCCACATAAACAGTATCTGCTGCAAAATCATGTAGCACCCACATATTTGTTTAATGAAACAAGGCCCAAATGGAAAAGTTACAATCTCATTTAAAGTTTAGATGCCTGGGGATAGTTTTGATCATGTTCAGAGGTAGATAATTGTGGGAAACAGAAGAAATGAAAGACAAATACTGGCAGTGGCTGAAAGAAAAGGAAAAGGCTGTATTCAAATTTGTGAACAACAGTAATAAGTGGCATGATAAAAAAAAAAAAAAAACCAAGGGATTTCATGAGTATTTCATGTCCAGGTATATATTTCCCTCAAGTGCCAGGAGCCTTCTAATTTCCACAAGGACAACTGCATATGAAAGGAATACAAAGTATTTATTATTGCAAAGCATTCAACAACAACCTTGCATTTACAAAATTCAACTGGAAGTCCTACTAAGAATCTAAGGACTTCTAGGTAGATAAAGAACATTCTACAAAATCTTGATATTGGTAGCTGGATAATGCCACAAGATAAAAACAAGGGGAAAAAAAAGATGCTTTTGAGATGTGCTCAGTCCCAGAGACAGTGAGTCCACATTCTACAAACTTAAAGTCACTGAGAAGCCAACACTTGGGAAGTGGATGAAGTAAGTACAAGGACTAATCACAAGGATCTCTTTTTGGTTTGGTTTGGTTTTTCAAGATAAAAAAAAAATAGAAATTATATAATTGAGCCTAAATGTTTATGTAGTTTAAAAGATGACTTATTGCAACATTTTGACTGGTGTTTACAAGAAACCTTTCAATTTACTTACTTTCATTGAAGGCTCTAAAAAATCCAAAATTTACTTGAAAAGGGAATAACTTCTTGGAAGCATCTTCTGACCATATTTGGCTTTAGCTAAAATTACACACTTCTATTATTCTTGTTTTCGCATCTGGTGTGTGTATATCTGAAGGACACTGGTGATTTTCCTCTCGGAAAAGGCCCTCTAAATATCCACTCGAATTTCAGTACTCAGTGATGAGGAAGAACATCACAGAAAAGCCAGTCACAGGAGGAGCAAGGAGTTTGGGTCCCCTAAGTGAAGCTAGAAAGGGCAAAGATCTAGGAGAAATAGATCAACAAAGACCGTGGACATAAGAAGTCAGTGTCAGGGACATCGGCCATGCTGCTTGGTTAAGTTGGCCAAACTACAGGCTCTGAACTGATCAAGCGCCATCCCTGTTTCGTTCCTGACTATGGCTATAACAACCTGCCCCCCACCCTAGTGATGTTAGGGTGCTAACAAACCAACATGCCCAACTCCTGTACAAGCCCTTTACTTTACTGTTTCATAACCAAAAACCTCCTTACTCTCCCCAGTATATCACTATCTGCCCTGTGCTCACTTTATCAAAGTCTTTATCACCCTACAGCTTAATTATAGGATGTAGTAGCTCAGAGAGTGAGTTCTGGAGTCAGACTTCTGTTCAGGTCCAGCCTTTACTACTTTATACCACCGCGGCCTTGGATAAGTTACTTTCCTCATCCATAAAGGATGGTGGTCTATGAACAGTTGTAGCCTTTTTTGTTTTGTTTTGTTTTGTCATTTCTTATTTTTTTTTCTTTTTTAGCTGATTAAAAGCTAATCATTATTTGTAACTTTACTTATAACTGGAGAATCTCTACATTTAGGAATCGTAATGCAAGGCACAGAGAGCCTCCTGGTATGGAAACTGGAAAAGTGGTACATTCATCATGCCAGGCTACCTTGCAGCTAAGGCGCAGTCACATGGTCAAACCTAGCTAATCAGACTCACCCCCTCGGCACTGGGACTCAAAGAAGCAGGGCTGGTAGAGAATCATTCCAGGGCTCGGTGGCACAACTCTGACAAGAAGATCCACTTTCTCGGGCAGCAGAGACAAAAGAACCAGTGGGGACATCAGAGTGGTCAACATCAGCAGTGCAAGTTGAGACATCTGGAGTTTAGTGGTGTCAGTTCTGAGATATAATTTTGGTTGAGGTGAAAGCAGTTGCTTAACAGAAATACATTAAGACTAGAAGGAAAACAGAAATAGAGCAAGAAAAACATAAATGATCAAAATCAGTCCTCTATTTTAAAAAACCTTTAAAAGCCTTCCATCCTATAGAATAATGTGCAATTAGCTTGACCATAAATTTCTTCAGAATTTGGTCAACCTGAAACTTTCCAAACCGAAATCCTAGGGCTAGAGCCATACAACTTGTCTCAAACCACAACAGGCTGCAAACATAAGCATTCACATTCATGCCTTTATCACCTACTTCCACTCAACTTTAAGGGACCTTCTCAAAAATACCTTCCCTGGTACAGGCTTTTCTAACTTCTTTACCAAGGTAGAATCAATTGTTCCCTTCCTTGGTATTCCCCTAGTCCTCTGTAAGTGCCTCATGTAAGCATTTACCACAGGAAATTGTGATTTGCATGCCTGCCCTAGAGTACATTAGTTTTTAAGTTTTCTTATTCCTAGAATCTAGCACCCTGCCCGTCAGTTGATGGGTAGTCAACAAAAAACTATGTGTAAGTATGAAGTACAAGCATCTAGTTTGAAAAGAAACCAATGAGAAAAAATATGTAATAATTAAAGTTTAGTTTGGTCCTAGTCAGGAAATACACTTGTATCTAGGTCTAATAGGAAAAGCAAACAAATGTAATTTTTTTTTTTTTTTACACACAACTTGCTGATTGGGGAATCCCATAAATTCAGGCACCTAACTAGAAGTAGAATTAAGTGAACAGATACTGACATTCCAATAAACATTTTTCTCTAGCAAACACGTGATCGGTCCTCCTCAGACCACAAAGAAGTATGTTAAGACAGGAGGCAAAACTAAGTGAAATTTAAGACAAGCTTATTTGTTTTACTCTTTTACTTTAGTTGGGAAGCATGAGAATTTTTGCAGAGGAGTTCTAAAGACGTTTTGTAATACATAATGCAAATAAGGATATATGGCAGTTGAAAAAGGAAGACCCTACTATATGCAGATGAAGCCAAAATCCTGTGTGGAAGTCTTATCCAGCGTACTCATGATCTTCATCAAGTCTTCAGATCCATAGACCTCTCCATTTCTCTCTATTCATTAAGGCCCTTACATCCTCACATCCTTTCTTACCCAGATAAAAATCATTGATCTATCATTAAATTTACTCCTTGGCAAATACATGCAAACCCCCTGCCCCATCTATAACCCCTGCTGAGCAAAATCCCAGCTCTGCTAACTATGGTATTTTGTCAGGACTCACTCTTATTCTATCTCCCCATTCCCACCTTCTCAGAGAGGCTGCCCCACCATAAATCCCTGTCTCCTGCATCCTCAGACACCTCCTCTTTCTTTTTTATTCCCTGTCAGTACTCAAACATACTCTAATATACCCCATCTTCTCTCTGCTTCCCTTCACAGCCAATCTTTCCCTAAAAGATTTTCTACACATGCATATCTACTTCCTCACTGCCCATTTACTATAATACAAATCCCAACTCTACTTCTTTTTTTTTTTTAATTAACCTATAATGTATGATTTGTTTCAGGGGTACAGGTCTATGATTCATCAGTCTTACACAATTCACAGCACTCACCATAGTACATACCCTCCCCAATGTCCATCACCGAGCCACCCTATCCCTCCCATCCCTTTCCCTTCCAGCAACCCTCAGTTTGTTTCCTGAGATTAAGAGTCTCTTATGGTTTGTCTCCCTCTCTGGTTTTGTCTTGTTTCATTCTTCCTGAAGACACCAATAACCTCAAAATCATTAAGTTCTCATCTTACTAAAATACCAGCCACATCCAACAAAACTGACCTCTCTCTTCTTATTTAAACACTCTTTTTGATGGGGCCCCTGGATGGCTCAGTGGGTTAAGCCTCTGCCTTTGGCTCAGTTCATGGTCTCAGGGTCCTGAGATCGAGCCCCACATCGGTCTCTGCTCAGCGGGGAGTCTGCTTCCCCCTCTCTCTCTGCCTGCCTCTCTGCCTCCTTGTGAGCTCTCTCTGTCAAATAAATAAATAAAATCTTTTAAAATAAACAAACAAACACTCTCTTTGAGCCCTTCTATGACACCACATTCTCCTGAATGTCTTCTTATTTCTTCTACTTATTTCTTCTAGACAACAGGACCACTTCTCTGTGGCCTTTAGATTTTAGAGTTTCAGGGTTCAGTCCTGGGGCTTCTTCCTTTCTTTACTTACTATAGACTATTTACTAATAGCATCTTATATACTCATTAGTAATATCTTATACACTCATTAGTAATATCATACGCTCATACACTTATACATTCATATAGATGCTTTAAGTGACATCTGTATATACTGATCAATTTTCAACCTCTAACTCTAAACAGAGACCCTTTGATCTAACTAAATCTTTAACATCACCACTGTAATATCTCAAATCATTTCAACCATAATATATTAAATTAAATTTTTATTTCCCTCTCAATTGTTCTAACTCCAACTTTCCCTATTTCAGCAAATGACATTTTTTTCTCCCCTCCTAATTGCACTAGCCAAAAATCTGGAAGTCACACTTGTCACTTTCTTCTTTCTCATCCTCTTCTCCAAGGCATTTCCAAGTCTTGTCTACCTTAGTGACAAAATATACCTGAATCTACTAACTCCTGTCCATCTTCATGCAACCCCTGGAGTCCAAGCTGCTGTGATCTTGCCTTGGGCTAAAGCAGTGATAGTCCTTTTCCCATTTTTCTTCCTCTAGTTGATTTTCCACACAAAAACCAAAGTGGTCCTAACTACTTAAATCCAGTTGTGTAGTTCCCTTGCTTAAAAACTTGCAATGGCTTGTCATTTTTGTTAAGATAAAATCCAAAGTCCTTAAAACAGACCACACATCTTATATCATCTGGCCCCTTCCCATAGCTCTAGCCTTATCCCATCACCCTCACTCGCACACGCATACCACACTCCAGCCACAGTGGTCACCTTTTCCTTCCTCAAATGCTCCCAGTTCTCCTCTCTGGGGCCTTCATATTTGCACTTCTATCTGCCTGGAACAATCTTTTCTCTAAGTTACTCCTCAGCTAATTACTACTCATCCTTCAAATCATCTTCGTGTCATTCTCAGAAAGGTTTTTTCCTGACTTCCCAAACTAACATCAATTATAATCTTCAAAGATTGTACTTTCCAATTTTCCACAGCAGTTCTTACATCAACTTGAAATTACATAATTTTACACAGTCTGTTTCTCAAGTAGATCATAAGTGCTACAAGGACAGGAAATGTGTCCATTTTGTCCACTGCTACGTTCTCAACACTGATAAACATTTGTCGATGGATGGGAAATGAACATTTTTTTAAAAGCTATGTTTGGCTGTCCTCATCTGATTTAGGAGGTCAGGAGATTGCTGATGTCCAAAGAAGGCAAAATTGACTACTCACCATTAAAACACAGAAGGACAACACACAGAGCAGGGGATGTGACCAAGATATGGTGGAATAAAATCCCAGCTCAGTTCTCTGAATGACTGACATGGAAACAAGGGGTCAGAATACAAGATTAGAGTTGATTAAAGTGACACATTGTATTAGATGGAGTTGTAGCTGTTCATTTTAATTTCTGCCTCTCATGTCTCTCTTCCTATTGCTCATGATTTTAAAGATTCTATTAAACCACCAGACTGAAATCTTTAAGTGCATTTACAAAAGTATACACTTTTGTACATTTGGCATAAAAGTATTAGGTTTACTGCCTCATTTCACGGCTATACACTGGTTCCTCAGTCCAGAAGTGCAAACAAGAACACTTTGCTTTTGATTTTGTGACTCATCTTGTTACAGACATAAAATAATGAGGCTGAAAGAGATGCTAGATAGATGGGGGGGGGGGGGAGTCCAGAGCTGTGAATAATATTCTTGTAGAATCTCTAGTAAAATGAAATAATAAACAAATTTCATACCACTCTTGGATCAGTCCAGATCTAGGGATTAAAAAGTTATATTCCAGAAATCCTATCAATGATCATGGGAATTACATGAACCCAAAATCAAGAGTCCTCAACCTACCATTGCTTCCCTACAAAGAATAAAGGTCAGAACCTAAAAACCATAAAAAGTTTGTTTCACTTTCTTGTTTCCAGATGCTTTCTCATCTGAAATCTGAATCTGAAAAAAACTATGTTAAAGATTCTTCCTTTAGCCTGTTGGGTATTTCCTAAGCATAATTTTCTTCTATTCTGCAGAATACTTAAGCCAAATAAATTAAGAATGAAGTGGATATTAACTCCTTAGCTACCCTGGTGACTGAATCTAAATTTATATCACAGCCTTCAAAATATACCTTAAATATACTGTCTTCCCTGCTAAATGGGAGGTCAGATACCATTCTACTCAAGCACCTAGCTTAACAGGATTTGGCTCTTTATCTGAAGATAAATAAAACTTAAATCAATCAACATATTCAATATAAGATTTGATAATGAGGGTTGTTAAGCAAGAAAAATTGAGTTTCAAACTTTGCTATTCTTAAACCTCTCTGGATCTTTAATGATTTGAGGTTTTGGTTTGCCTTCGGTCATTTTTGAATGTTAATCATAGTCATAAAATGTAGTCAGAAGATAGCAGGTATGGGAGATTAAACATGTTTTCCACTAATCTCAAATCATGATCTGAAAGACAGTTTCTTGAACAAAGTAATTACTTGAATAAGTAATTCATTGGCATTTACCTTTTTCTCCTAAAGATAGATTATATGAAAATTGCAATCTGCTAAATTAAGGCCTTTATGCCTCAAGAACAAACAAGATGTTCCTAGGCAAAAATCCTGTAGAGCTAGGGAACTTCTAATACAGTAATCTTTTGCTGCATTAAAACCAGCCCAAGAGCTCACCAGCAGTTTGATTTGTTCACCCTGGAATTCAATAGCAGACATGCAGTTGTTAGAAAGGGGAGTGGGCTTCAGATTCAGAAAGCAACTGAAGCATCTGCTCAGACCAGTAGGATCTCTGCTTCCTGAGTCAAAGTGTTTCCATGAAGTATGTTTTATACTGTAAGCACCATAATATTGTCATAAGTTAATACGCAGCTTGAGAAACCACACATTTTCACAACTAACCCCCAATAAGCCAGGACATTACTCTTCAAACATTGTACATTTTTCCTTTGTACCTTATCTACTTCCCCAGCTTAGGACACAAAAACCTGTTCTGAAAGGCTTATTTTCATCCTCAGTGCTGAGTGCATGAGAACAAGCAATTTTTAAAATCAGCAGAAGTGATGCAAAAAAAATTAAAAGTAAATTAATAAGGAGACAGGCTATGGAAAATAAAGCAAACAATAGGGAAAATCATGAGCCTTTGAACCGGACTTACTCTTGGGCCCAAATAACCTACCCCTACACTCTGACAGACACAAACCAGCCATCCGAGTGCAGGGGCGGGGAGGGCTCTGTTTTCCAAAGGTCTTTGTGAAATGGAATCTGCAATGCCTCACTGGTGACATCGTTCAAACTTTCACCTTTGAGGACCCAAGGAAGCTAATGCCAAGAGCCTCCCTGTGCTCTCTCATCACCCGGCAGACCCTGCACCATTCTAGATCAGCTTTCAAGAGGCTCCTGGGAAGCTGAGTTCCAGCCATTCTCTCCATTCCTCTTGGCGCATGTCTGGGCTGTCAGAGAGTTGAAGCCAACACGAGCAAAATCCTGCACCCTGAAGAGCTGCTCCATCTTGACCACGACCCAGGACCGAGTCAGAATCAGAACTGGCTTCTCATTTTAATAGGATGAAATCACAATCTAGAAAGGATGTGTTACTTAACCAATGTCACACCGCCAAGGAGGGCTTATATTGGGAGATGAAATGACAGTTTGATCCTAACCATCTCTTTTTCCTTTCCTTTCCTTTCTTTTTCCTCTACTGCCATCCCTCAACCAAACCCACCGGCTAGAAAAAGTCTGACTCATGCAGCCCTATATTTTACTAGCTTATTTCTCTAAAACTTGTGTTAATATGACATGAGTGGAGAAGCAGAATAGCCACAGAGGAAGGCAGCAGTCTGCAACAGGATACAATTTTAAAGAAGTCACTTCTCCTTGTAAGATGGTCCAGCCACCAGCGCTCTGTTTCTCCATGTTTCCCAACCATTTTGGCAGAGTGTCATCTCTCCAGCCTCTAGAGTTACATATGGTGTAAGATCTCACTGTGTAAACTGACAGCAGAGCCCCTCCAAGTTCTCCCCCATAGAAAGGGACGGGTAGGATCCCCCGTGTCAGGAAAACAGAAAGAATTTGTATTGCAAGTAGCAAAATTTTCACCAGGAACAAAAGGTTCCTCTTTCTAAGTAAAGGTCCCTAATCATTTTGTGCATAAACCCCTTTGCAGTCAGGTAAGGTCTATGATGCTTTCTCACAATAACGTTTCTTAAAGCATAAAAAAAAGGTAAAAGGAATACAAAGGAAACCAGTTATATTTAAATACTAATATCAAAATGTTAAACAAACTATTGATATAACAACATACTCTTTATTAATGTATGAAATAACAAGATTTATTTGTGGATCTAATTATCATATTTTCAAAGTAGTGTTGAATGTAAACAATATCTT
Organism: Meles meles; assembly: GCF_922984935.1. Lineage (NCBI taxonomy): Eukaryota > Metazoa > Chordata > Mammalia > Carnivora > Mustelidae > Meles > Meles meles. The sequence continues at coordinate 84,147,967 of NC_060074.1, read as the reverse complement.
AGGATATACGAAACAAACGTAATGTGATACAAAAATATCTGCAGTTTCTAATAATGACTAAGCCACAGGTACCTTGAATACCATTGTAAGTAGGTGTCTCTATTCATAATGAAAGAAAACGTTAAATTTCATTAGAAATTAGGGAAAATCAAGGTGTTCTCTTTTCAGTCCAAGTCCACAGAATGTCTGAATTCTATCCATGAACCCCAGGTAAAGAAACCTTGCTTTAAAGAATCATTATGACTTACTGATGGCCATTTGCACTGCCTAATGAGTACATATCATGTACACTTGAGCATACTCAGTTTAACATTTCTTAATGTCATTACCTTTAAATTGAAGGTTATCCAGGAGCCAGTAGGAATTAGATTACTCTGCCATCACTTTCACTAGACCAATAGCTAATATATTCTCATTAGCTCAATTAGCTCAGAAGCATTATTTCCCAGAGTGAGATCATTGCACCAGTAAATATTGATTATTCACATGGATTATAGCAGGTCTTAGGTGCAAGTCTCTCTCTGGGGCTGTATCTGCAGGCCAACAACTCAGCTGAGAATGTGGTGGTAAAACACTGATTAAATGAGTTTAGGGGTCTCCATTTATCATAGGGAAGTAAAGAAAGATCCCCTACCCAGGAAGTGGGGACCAGCTGTTGCCTGCCTCCATGTTATGGAGGAGTTAGACAAAACCACAATGCTGACAGAAATTCAACTCGGATCATGAAATTCACATTGCTTTCTTTGTGTTTACTAATACTCCTATTCCATTCTGCTATTCTTGTCTCTAAGCTTCAGTAGATAATAAATGCATTCTTCACTAAACACTGTCTCTTAATCATTCTCTCTTTTTACTTTGCATGTATTTGCTACACAACTAAATTATAAATCATGTTTAAGGCAGAATACACACTTACTTGCCAAAGCACTGAGCGCAACCGAGCTCTGGGCACATTATAGAGATTTTTATAAATGCTTGCCTACTGACCAGAGGAAATGAAAATACTGAAAAAGATGGGCGCAAATATATTAACTCCTTTGATGACCAACTCTTTGTTTTCATGGGTGTTCTGTTTCTGAAAAAAGTAAGAAAACACATCAGACGGGTCAGAGGGAATTGGTGCATTGGGATTGCTTAGATAAAAGTTGCCAAGGATGAATAATGTTCTCTTTGGGGGAAGCTATAGGAGTAAAAATGTTATTTAGAATCCACATATGTGTTGGTTCTTGGTAACAGCAGTTATTGCCAAAGGCTAGCCAGCGTTCGTTTACTCATTTATTCATTTATTCATTCCTTCAACAAACATGTAATAAGGACTCACTGGTGTGAAAGGGAAGGGAAACTTAATGCAGGGCTTAGGAAATCAAAGCTTGCAAAGCTAACAATAATCCCATCTGATTCCCTTATTCCTTTCTTTGCTGTTACCCAAATTAGACATGGAATCAATGAAACTTCTTCCTGTCATTGACTCCCATCTCAGTTATGTGTTATTTGTGTACCAACCTTCTTCTCTAAATCATGTTGCTGACAAATGAGTCTTAATTAAATAATTATAACAGTATTTATAAATAAATAGAAAATAGCACAAATGTTCACAACAAGCAAATGGTTGAGAAAAAAATATTTCTACAAAATACAGTACAACTTAAAAAAAGCTATGTTCATGAGGAGTTCTTAACAATGGGAACATAAGTGTCGTTTTGTGAAGTACAAAAACTGAAAATAAGTTGTATACACACTGTAATCTCGACCGTATAAACACACACACAAAAATAGAACTGGACAGAAAGAGCAAAATGTTAACCACAAGTCTGACTCTTAGTGACCGTAGACATTTTTTAAATGGAGAAACTTACAAAAATTGAGGAGATGCACAACTTTTATACATCTTGAGGTCCACTATTCCTTTTTATTGACCAAAAAAGAATTCTCAAACTACAAATCTGATTTTGCGAATCACAATCCTGGCTCGTCATCCTTCAGAGCCTTACTGTGCCTTAGTGATCAGAGGCCAGTCCTCTTGGACTAGACTAACCTTCAAAGGCCTCTACGTGCTGGTGCCACTTCTTTGCTGCAGTTTCCCCCACTGCTTCCTTACAGATGACACTTCATATTCTGGTATGTCACCCCCAGGCTCTCCGGTTTCTGAACTTCTGCTCAGGCTGTTGCTTCTTTTCAGAGCTGGATTAGCGAGAGGGCCGGATGGCAACTACTGCAGCAGTGCTCAAGAATGTAGTGAAATGGAGCAAACTGTGTTTACCTAGGACTCCATTCAGAAACAGCACGGTAGGTGTTAGGAAGGACTAATTGAATAAAGCCACTTGGGTTTGGGGAGGATTGGCAGGGGTAACTGTGAAGAATCACAGACGACAGGTGGCTGGACGGCCTTCCAGGGTGAGTGGATCCAGGTAACCACAGAGATTTTACCCTGCTAAATAAGCAAGGCACAAGCAGGGGACCAGAGCTCAAGGACTCGGGACAGTAGAGAGGCTTCTGTGGGTCTTATTTTCTCCACTACACAAATGTTGAACAAATATTTTTAAGCCACCAGTTAGAAGGACTACCAAGCCACAAACCCGGTCATGGGGCTTGCACCTTTGTCCAGCTTCTCTTGAAGGGCTCTCAGCTCCTTCCTGCTCTCCCGTCACCTCCTTACCACCCACCGCCATGTGAACACGGCCACTTCCTGAACACTTCTTGCTCTTGGTTGATGTGGCACTTTTCATTCCCTTTTGTTTTAAGACTATATGAGGATGTTCCTTACCTCCTTACCTACTTATTTTTTAACTGCACCTAACAGACTACTCAACACATATTAAATACATGAACAACTGAATCAACCGTCAGGACGCTAAGCCTAGAAGGCAGAGATTCATTACGAATAAGATGAGGTCCTACAGATATGTTACAGAAGGTGATGGATTTGGACCCCTTTGATTTAGGATGTGTGAAAAAAAGGCAGAGTTGCTGAAGATCCTACCTCGCTGTGGCCATAAGCTAGAGAAATAAACTCTGTAGCATTCGGGGCCCGTCTCAGAGCATATTTCAGTGTCGCTGACAGCTGACTCTAAACAGCCCTATATCTTTCGTGAGAAAATGTCACTGAAATGTGAATAATCTGAAGGTCCGCTGGAATCCCCGAAGTAATTTCACCTAGATGAGCGGCTCTCCAGCCTGATGTCACGGCGAGTTCTTTGGGTGGAGGTGGGAGCTGAACAGACACCCAGTACAGCGAGCTATAAATAGAAGACTGCCTCACACACTCTAATAACAATAACCACCACTGAACTATTTAGCCGTTGCCTGCTATATTTCACACTCCTCATACTTCCCCAACTCATTTGCAAGAGTCAGGCCTCTGCCATGAATCACAACTGTGGTGCTGGCTTAATCTATTCTTCCAGAATTAACCTCCAAACTCAGCAAAAGATCACAAGTCCCAAAGTAAGTGGTCCCTCATGCAGGTAAATTGGATCATCTCCCTCTTCAGTCCTCTGGGGGTCCCATCTCCCCTGGGAAGCTGTTCCCAAACACACAGCTGGTCAGGTCCTATCACAGCCTTTCCACAATAGGTCCAGTGCTCTCTCTCTAGCCACGGCTGCCAAGACCCCGTTTTATCACTTCCTCTAGCTTGTTTGGTAGGAACTTCATTTATAGGGGCTCTGGCTATTCAGTTAAACTGGGATTTTTCTCAAGATCCTGGTCAGATCTTCCTTTTTCTTCTCCATCCGGAGCTCTGCAAGTAGGGTCTGCTTAAAAGACTTAACTACGAATTTATAGCGTCATTTTTTTTCAATCTTGGGAGACTCCCACTTAAAATGCTATTTTGAAAGCAATTCAGAAACACAGAAAAGAGAAAGTACAGTCCAAAGAAGGTGTTTGTTATACAGCAGGTTGCGTGCTGCTTATTAACTACAATTTACACACCTTACACCCATTTTGTCCGTGTCTAATTGACCATTCTAACATTCACAGTGCTGGTGAAACATAACTAAATGGACCCTCTTAGAAGGGCTGGATGAAGTCAGTATTTTCAGGTCTGCTAAAGTGAATATTCTGTTAGATGAAAAAAATCTTCCTTCACTAAGCACCAGAAGTCAGCCTTCTATGAACCTAATTAGCTATTTGGATTTATAGGAGCGCTGAAGAAATTCACAGTTCTCCTGTCTCTTCCCTACAATAAAAAGCTGCCATGGAACTAGAAGCTTCTCTAACTACATGTATTCCTTTTGAGTACAGGCAGTGGGTTCCCCCAAAGCACCTACGCTGAGTGTTTGAACGTCCCCAACAATATCATGAACACTACAATGAAGGGAAAGAGGCTGCCTCCTGACTCATTTCATCCTCTTTAGGACATTTTCAGTTAAAGAAAATAATTCATTGAGTTATAGTAAAATAGACACTCAAATTCCTACATTTAGAATTTACATTTTGGTATTTTATCTCTTTTTCATTATTATAAAAGAAATTAAATATTACAGATGAAGTTGAAGCCCCTTCCCATTGGTCAGCCTATACCTTCTTCCCCAAAGAATTTAGGGTGATAAGTTCATATATAGAAGTTTCTTGAGGGGCACCTGGGTGGCTCAGTGGATTGAGGCCTCTGCCTTCAGCTCAGGTCATTGATCCCAGGGTCCTGGGATCGAGCCCCACATCGGGCTCTCTGCTCCGTGGGAAGCCTGCTTTCTCCTCTCTCTCTGCCTGCTTGAGATCTCTGTCAGATAAATAAATAAAATCTTTAAAAAAAAAAAAAAAAAGAAGTTTCTTGAGCCTCTATATCATTAGTTTGAATAATATGGATTTGCTAATCTTCAACTGTTTTTCACCCAAAGAATGCAATTTCACATCGTTTTGTTAGTGTGGCTTTTAAAATGTACATAAATGATACTGTACCATATATATCACTCTGTAATTTGCTGTTTCACTCAATAGTATGTTTTAAAGGTCTGTATATACATTTGGAGAGTTAGTGCATTCACTCTAACAGTTTTATGGGATCCTGTTATATAATGGTGCTGCTTTGTATTAGTTTGTTTGCCATTACAAAAAGAGGCTAACAATGGACATCCATGCCCATTCCATCCTTGAATACAACGGTGACAGATTCTCAAGAATATATAATAAAAAGTAGAATTGCTCAGTTATAAAATGTATTTTCAGGGCGCCTTAACTCACTGACTCAGTGGGTTAAGCCTCTGCCTTTGGCTCAGGTCATGATCTCGGGGTCCTGGGATCGAGTCCCACATCGGGCTCTCTGCTCGGCAGGGAGCCTGCTTCCTCCTCTCTCTCTCTCTCTCTGCCTGCCTTTCTGCCTACTTGTGATCTCTCTCTGTCAAATAAATAAATAAAATCTTTAAAAATAAAATAAAATGTATTTTCAATTAAACAAGAGAGTGTCAATTTGCTGTTCCCAGTGATTATACCACTCAAACTTCCACCAGCAATAAATGAGAATTCCTACTTTCACACACTCTCACCAAACTTGATACTATCTGATTTTTAATTTTTGCTGATGTGAGGGATATGAAGTCATTTCTGTTATTTTAACTATTTTTTTAATTACTGGTGGGATTGTGACAGCTCTAATTTTCAGATAGTACTTCCTATCTTAAACTAAAACCTACAACTTACACCATTTCCTATGTCAATAATTCTCAACCTTTTGTCCTTAGAACTTCTTTATAATCTTTAAAAATTATTGGGTACTTCAAAGAGCTTTTATGCATGTGAGTTCTATCTGTTAATATTTACTATATTAGAAACTTTAATGGCAAATTATTTAAATATTTAGTAATAAGTATTAAAATAACAATTATATATTAACATAAATAAAATATTTTATTAAAATAACCATATTTTCCAAAACAAAAAATTTTGAGTAAGCAGAGTAACATTATTTTCCATCTTGGAAAATAACTTTAATGTCTCTGACTTAATAGAAGACAGCTGGATTCTCATACTTACTTCTGTACTCAATCTGTTGTGATAGGTTGGTTGGAGTATATAAAGATAATCCAGCCTTACACAGTAGTTGGAAAGGGGAAGAGAATTTCAAAAGCTTTTTCAGATAACTGGAAATTCTTTGATACTACCCCAAACTCAATTCATGATAGTGTCTTAAAGTTTAGCTGCAATATGGAATCTGAAACCATATCAATGACCATTTTGTCTTCTGTTACATTAAAATTCATTGATCTATCTTACACTTTAAATGGATCTTTGATCCATGAATGATTTTGTGACAGCATGCATTGGTCATCTAGAAAATATTAATTCACTGGGTTATCAGATCTTCTAAATGTTGACACATTTCTTTATATAATATCAAAAAGTCATATTAGTGATATTGCTACTAATCTCATCAGAGAAGTCTTTAAGGATTAGGAAGCTGTCAAGTTCATGATGGGAATTAGAAGTTTTCCAAAATTCTAATTTCCACTTGAAAGCTTGAATTTTTATCATTGGCAACACATGCTCAGATTTCTTTGGATTGATAGGCTCATTTTGTTCATTTTTAAGAAAATGTGTACCAAATACCCAAATATGCATAACTATACATTATGAGGCATTCTTTCAATTAAAATACCATCCTATGATAAAAAGTAGCCTGTTCAGCTTGCAACTAAAACAACTTCTCACTTGCTTTTCCTCAGAGCAATCATTATAACTGGATATACAGAAGACTTGTTTTATGCATTCTTCCCATTCTGCCACACAGAATATTAAAAAGATGTGTATCCAAGGTTTGAAATTTCAGAAAATTAAGTCATTCCTATTGTTTCATCAAGGAGATTTTCAAAAGAAGTTATTTATTTGTAAGTCCCATATATGGTAGTAAAGACTACAATGACCATTAGTACAGTTTGGTACCACTATGTTTGTTGCTAAGGTGCCAGCAGTTTACTACCATTGTTTTTGAACCATGAATCCCAACACGGTAAATAGGCAAATAATATTTTAATATTATTTTGAAAGTAATTTTGACCTCACAGATGCCCTGAAGGATCTCAGGGAACCCAAAGATCCACAAATCATACTTTGAGAACAATGGTCCTATGTTATATGCCCTTCGGGACCACTTGCCAGTTATCAATTTACTGCCTCTCAGTTCCAGATTCACCCTTCATTGCCTGCTCTGTGAATAGAGATAAGCCCTGTAAATATTTTCCTCTGTCAGCAGGTATGATGCTAACCTCTGTCAACAGGAAGCGAAGAGACACCGCAAGAGGAAGGAAACTTTCTTCCTGATTTCAGATCTAGCATGCATGGCTCCTCCAACAACCAGATCCTGCAGTACATACTGTTTCTCCAGCATCTGGATCCCATGTGCACAGAGGTCAGCATCAATCAGTGGCCAACAGCTTACCCCACACACTTCTTCTGCAGCAGAAAATCTCCAGCAAAATACCGTTCTGTGATGCTTTCCTTGGCATTCTAGAGAGTAGACTTCTGGAAAGTTCCAGGGGACAGATTTTCAGCAAGGTTTACCCGAAAGGCACCACAACAAATGTTATTCGATGAGCTATAGCCATGCTGTCTAGCAAGATCTGGATCTCAGCCCTGGGGGGCTTTTCCTTGCGTGCTCTGGGGTAGTGCATGCTCCTTATAATATGTGCTTTTTCCATATTCTTTAGCATCCTTTAGTTTTTCTAATTCCTCACAACTCTAATTCTCTTGCTATAGTTAGTAATTCTCTATGTGCAACTTTACATGGTTTATGCTTTCATATTGAATCCTGATTGATACCGACCATACAGAACATAACTAAATTTTCCCATTGCTACAACATCATCTTTGCTAGTTACTATCAAAGATGTTCTCATCTGCAGAAAGAAACCCTAAATAATGAAACTCAGACAGGTAATTTAAGGGAAGAAAATAGAAGGTACAAAGAAATCAAAGGTCTATGTCACAGTGTTTGAAATGGGGAAGATATGAATGAGGGCTAATGAAAATACCCTCAGAAAATTCACAATTTGGGGGATCCGATCAACCAGGAGGGGAATTAATTAGTAATCTATTAGGGTGAACTATTTTGTGTTTACCTTGTGTAATAGTTTTCTATTGCTGCCATGTATTACCACAAAGTTACAAACTGAAAGCAACAAAAAATTATGATCTTATTATTCTGGAAGTCTGAAATCCAAATTGTGCCATACTGCAATAGAATCAACATGTTGATAGGGCCACATTCTTCTCTGGAGTCTGTAAGGAAGAAACTATTTCCTTGCCTTTTCTAGCTTGTGGATGCTACCCATATTCCTTGGTCTGTGGCCCCTTTTCCATCTTCAAAGGCAGCAATGGAGGGTTATATCCTCAAGTCACATCTCTCTGACCTCCTTTCTGCCTCCTCCTTTTTATCTTAAGGACCCTTGTGATTACAATGGATCTGCCCAGTAAAACAGGATAACCTCCCTATTATAAGGTCAGCTGATTAAAACGTTAATTCCATTTGCCAAATAAGGTAGCATATTTATAGGTTCCATGGATTAGAATATGGACATCTTTCAGGGACCATTAGATTGCCTATCACACCTTAGTGTGGGATGTCTTCTGGAGCTCACTCAGTCAGGCTTAAAGAAAGAAACGTTGAAGAAAAAAAAAATGATATCAAAGAAAGTCATCATTTTTTAAGACATAAGCTTTTTATGAGACTGTGTTGTGCTTTGTTTTTGTTAAGTACATTTATGACTACAATGCCAGTTTTTACTTTCAAGGAGGTTAAAATTTAACATAGAAAAATAAAACAGTCAGAGGGGTTGTTCAAGATGGTGGCGTAGGAAGATCCTGAACTCACCTCCTCCCACAGACACAACAAATTCACAACTACATATGGAACAATTTCCTCTGAAAAAGACCTGAAAATCTATGAACACAGCCTCCACAAGAAAGGATAAAAGCTTAGCATCACAACAGGTAGAAGGGGCAGACACACAGTCTCACCAAACAACACACACACACACACACACACACACACACACACACACATTCTGTGATCCACAACTTGGAGGGATACCAAAAACACAGCATTTTTTTTTCCTGAGAAGTGAAGGGTCTGTGTACCCCATCAAGCATCCCAATACCCGCAACCTACATAAGAGTCAAGACCCCAAAACACCTGCCTTTGACACCCAGAGAGGATTATATCCAGGAAAAACACAGAACTATAAGGAAGACGAACCCTCCTTTAAGGGGCTCACACAACCCCGAGACCCAGCACAAAAATAGCAGACTGAAAAATGCCTAGACCATATGTGAAGAACCTACATTAATCTTGAAGTGTCTGCCAGAGATGCAGAAACTTATTAAGACTTCTTCCAGGGACAGAGATACTAACGGGGGCCACTTTTGTAATCTCATTCTAGCTTGCTGGTGCCAGGGCTGGTGGGTACCATGTTGGAACTCTTCCTCTAGCTTATTGTTATGGGAGAACCCACCTTGCTGAGGGCCTTGCCTACCCGGTGCCCCAGCTGTGCACTGTGGCCATATCAAATGAAAGCTTCACCCACTCTCATACCACAGTGTGACCCTACCATAACAGAGAGACACACACAGCTCACATAGGAAACACCCCTGGAACACCTGGCCCAGGTAGGAAGGGATGGTACTTCTGAGTCCCATGAGACATCTCCTCATCAATTGTAAGCACAACAGTTAGAGACATACCTTTCAAGTCCATACTACTTTAGTTACTACTTTACTATCCCAGGAGGAAAAAAAAAAAAAAACAGCTCAGCCCATGAGAGACTGTTACAACTCAGCCAAGACACAAACCAAAAAAACAAACTCATAATTATAGAGAAGAAACGGATGGTTACCAGAGGGGAGGGAAGTGGGGGTTGGGTTAAATAGGTGATGTGGATTAAGGAATACACTTGTGGTGGTAAACACTGGGTAATGTATGAAATTGCTGAATTGCTATACTGTACACCTGAAACTGATATAACACTGTATGCTAACTAAATGAAACTAAAATAAAAACTTAAAAAAAAAGAAGCCATTATACTTCAAACTCCCAGTTTACTCCAATGGACTTTAATTTGTAACAGCCCTTCTAACTCCCTTGTTTGCTCTCTAAAAAAAATACCTCTTTTGTTCTCCAGACTTGCTGATGCTTTTATAGTAGCTTCCTTGTAATTTTAATTGTAATTCTCTGCTATTCCCTATTAAACCCATTTTTGTTGGAAAATAACTGGCATTTTTATTTTTAAGTTTAGCATACTGAAAGGGAAAAAATTCTAACCATGAATTCTCTACATGGCAAGGTTATGATTCAGAACTGAAAAAGAGATAGTTTCTAGTTTCCCAAATTTGCAAATACTAAAGGAGTTTGGCACCATTAAACCAGCCTTATAAAAATTAAGTAAGTAAGTAATAACAAGAAGACATATGGAGGTAAAAATCTCACTGGAAAAGGTAAATATATTTCAAAAATAGTGGATCAATCACTCATAAAACAATTATAAGGGTTAAAAAAATAATAGCAGTAAAATGAACTAAAACTACCATAATTAGGTAAGGAATGCAGAAAATAAGATGCAAAATCTGACCCATCAAAAATGTAAAATGTGAGCTAGTAGGGAATAAATCTGTCAAATTTTGGAGTGTATGTAAGTTCCTATCAACTTAAAACTGATTATTTTATGCTTAAAATGCTATACACAAACCTCACAGTTACCACAAAGCAAAAACTTAAAGACACACACACATAAAATGAGAAAATCTAAGCATAATACCAAAGAAAGCCATTAAGCTACAAGGGAAGAAACAAAGGAATAGAGAAACTACAAAAACAGCCAGAAAACAAATAACAAAATTGGAATTAGTACACACCTATCAATAATTATTTTAAATGTAAGATGGACTAAATTCTCCAATCAAAAGACAGAGTGGCTGAATGAATTAAAAAACAAAACAAAACAAACAAACCAGACATCCATATGCTACCTTCAAGACTCACTTCATAAGTAACAACACGTACAGACCAAAAGTGAAGGGCTAGAGAAAAACATCCCGTGCAAATGGAAACAAAACGAAACCTGGTATAGCTATACTCATATCCAACAAGATAGACATTAAAAAAAGACAAATAATAAAAAAAAAACAATAAAATAGGGGACTTTGACAGCACATTTGCATCAATGGATAGACAGAAAAACAATAAGAAAATATTGACTTTGAATGACAGTATTAACCAGATGGATTTAATTGATATACACAGAATATTCCATCTAAAAGCATCAGAAATACACATTCTTCCCAATTGCACATGGAATATTCTTCAGGTTAGATCACCTCATGCCAAAAACAAGCCTCAAGAAGATGGAAATCACATCAAGCACCTCTTGCTTCTAAATCAATTAGAAGAAAATTGGAGGAAAAAAACCCACAAAAATGTAAAATTAAACAATATTCTACTAAACAATCAATAAGTCATTGAAGAAATCAAAGGATATTTTTTAAAAAAATACATAGAGACAAATGAAAACAGAAAAATGGCATACCAAATCTATGAAATGCAGCAAAAACAGTTCTAATTGAGTAGGTCATAGCAATACAGGCCTACCTCAAGAAACAAGAAAAATCTCAAACAATCAAACTTTATGTCTAAAGTGATTAGAATGAAAATAACAAATGATACTTGAAGTTAGTATATGGAAGGAAATAAAAAAGATCAGAAGAGAATGAGTAAGATAGAGACTGAAAAGACAGTAGAAAAGATCAATGAAACTCAGAACTGGTTCTTTAAAAAGATAAGCCAAACTGACAAATGTTTAGCTAGATTAACCAAGAAAAAAAAGGGCTCAAATCAATAACATCTGAAATGAAAGAAGAAAAGTTACAACTGACACCACAGAAATACAAAGACCATAAGAAGCTACTATGAACAAATATACACCAATAAATTAGACAACCTAGAAACAGCCAACCCTCCACAACTGAATTATGAAGAAGCAAAAAGTCTGAATAGACCAATTTCTAGTAAAGATATTGAATCAGTAATCAAAAATATCCCAAAACTGAAAGCCTAGGACCAGACCATTTCACTGGTGAATTCTACCAAACATTCAGATTTAATACCTATACTCAAACATCCAAAAAACTGAAGAGGAGGGAATGCTGCCAAACTCATTTTACAAGGCTGGTATTACCCTGATACTAAAACGAGACCCGGTTACCACAAGAAAAGAAAATTACAGGGCAATATCCTTAATAAATACAGATGCAAAAATCTTCCATAAAATATCAGCTTAGTGAATTCAACTGTATACTAAAAGGATCATATAGCATAAGCAAGTGGGAAAGTGGGATGTATTTCAGGTGTATAAGGATGGTTCACCAGCCACAAATCAATCAACAGAATATAATACATTAACAAAATGAAAAATAAAAATCATATGATGAACTCAGTAGATGCAGAAAAAGCATTTGACAAAATTCAACATCTATTTATTTTAAAATTAACTCTCAACAAAGTGGATATAAATGCAATGTACCTCAACATAACAAAGGCCATATAGGACAAAACTACAGCTAATATCATACTTAATGATGAAAGCTGAAAGTTTTTCCTCTAAGACTAAGAGCAAAGCAAGGATGTCAACTCTTGCCTTGATTATTCAACATATTAGTGAAAGTCCTAGCCATAGCAATAAGAAAAATAAATAAAATTATTCCAAATTGAAAAGGAAAAAGTAAAGCCATCACTATTTGCAGATGGCATATTATATGTATAAAACCCTAACACCTCTGCCAAAAAGAAGAAAAAAACCTGTTAGATATAATAAATTCAGTAAAGTTACAGTATACAAAATCAATATACGGAAATCTGTGGCATCTCTGTGTACCAACTACAAACTATAAGAGAAGTTAAGAAAGCAATCCCATTTATAATTACATTAGAAAAGAATAAAATGCCTAGGAATAAATTTAACCAAAAAGATGAAAGACCTATAAACTAAAAACTAGGAGGCACTAAGGAAAAAAATTGAAGATGACACAAATAAATGGAAAGATAATCTATGCTCAAGGACCAGAAGAATTAATATTGTTAAAATGTCCATACTACCCAAAGCACTCATTCAACAGATTCAATGTAATCCCTAACAAATTTCCAATGGCATTTTTCCCAGAACTAGAATAATTCTAAAATTTATATGAAACCACAAAAGATGTGGAATAGCCAAAGCAATCTGTAGAAAGAAAAAAAAGCTGGTGATATTTATACTCCTAGTTGTCAAACTATGCTACAAAACTATAATAATCAAAACATCATGGCACTGGCATAAAAACAGATTACACAGATCAATGGAACAGAAATGAGAGACCAGAAATAAGTACAAACAATTTGCAACAAATGAGCCAGGAACATACAATAGAGAAAGGACAGACTCTTCGGAATGATGCTGGGAAAACTGAAGAGACACATGCTCTTCAGAATAAAACTAGACCACTCTCTTACACCATACACAAAAATTAACTCAAAATGGATAAAAGATTTGAATGCAAAACCTGAAACCATAAAATTCCTAGAAGAAAATTTAGTAGTAAGGTCCTTGACTTCAGTTTTAGAAATTTGTTTGTGAATATATCTCCAAAGACAAGGGAAAAGCAAAAATAAACAAACGAGACTTAATCAAACTAAAAAGCTTCACACAGCAAAGGAAACCATCATCAAAATGAAAATGTAACTTACTGAGTGAGAGAAGATATTTGCCAACCACATATCCAATAAGGGGTCAATATCCAAAATATATTTAAAAAACTTATACAACTCAACAATAAGAAAATGAACATATATGTTATATATGAACAGAAAATTGTAAGTTATAAATGCACAGAGGATCTGAATAGACGTTTTCCAATGTCTTATACATATGGTCAACAGGTACATGAAAAGATGCTACACATCACTAATTATTAGGGAAGTGCACGTCAAAACTAAAATATCACCTCACCCCTGTTAGAATTGAGAGTATCAAAAGGCAAGAAATAACAAGTGTTGAAGAGGATATATAGTAGAGGGAACATACTGTTGGAGGGAATGTAAATTGATGCAGCCACTATGGTATACAGTATGGACCTTCCCCAAAATAATAAGAATAGATCTACCATATGATCCAACTATTCCACTCCCGGGTCTAAAGAAGACAAAAACACTAATTCAAAAAGATAGGTGCACTCATATGTTTATTGCAGCATTATTTACAATAACCAGGATATGAGAAAAACCTAAGTGTCCATCAAGAGAGGAGTGAATATAGAGGATGTGCCTTATGTATATGATGGAAACCTACTCAGCCATAAAGAAGAATGAAATCTTGCTATTTGTGACAACATGGTTGGAACTTGATGGTTAATTACGCTAAGTGAACTAAGTTAGCCGGAAGAAGATGAAGAATATTTGATTTTACTACTATATGTATCTAAAAAAATGTATAGGAAATGAACAAAGAAAACAATACAAAAATAAACTCATAAATACAGAGAACAGACTGATAGTTACCAGAGAGGAAGGGGGTCAATTGTGTGGTGAATGGTAACTAGACTTCTGGTGATCGGTCACTTTGTAGCACATACAGATGTTCACAGACAAGCACAGCTAAAACTGACATAATGTCATGTATCAATTTTGTCTCAATTTAAAAAGAAAGAAAAAGAAACAAACCAAATGTTTCTCCAAGAGAAAGGAAATTTACTATTAAGGACAGAGACTATTTTATCATTCTTTGTTTTTCTGAGGCCAAAGCACACTGCCTCACAGAAAAGAACAAATGTTTGGTCTGAGAGGAGGTGGAGAGAGGGTTGATATAAGGAATAATATATTTTATATACACAAGCACACACACTTTCTGGAAGGCAAAGAAGAAGATGTAAGTTAAGACAGTATTTAAAAATAAAAGGGAACTGTGGAAATAGAAAAAAAATTTAATTCCAAGCCCACATTACATTATCTTATTTCAGAGGTCTCTCAAAAATAGCCAAATGAAGTAGGCATTCTGTGTCTCTTTTCTAATTTTAACATGTTCCAGGAGGGGCATGCATCCTTCCCCCTCTTAAAAAAAAATTGCAAAATATCATCAAAATAAGTTTCAAGGTGATAACTTTCAATTCAGAGGGTAAATGCTTATGGTTGCATTAAGTTACAGTCACCTGAGGTCTCAGTAATGGAAATGTTGACAAGCCCTGAAATACAGCCTGGTACCCAGGGCCTCTCTCTCTCTCTCTCTCTCTACCACCTTCTTGATTGCTCCTCCCATTTCCAGTACCACAAAAGGAAATAGAACTATTTTTTGACTAGCTTCTGATTTCTATAGTCAAAGAAAACCCTACTTTGTATCAGAAAATCTCATAAAAATATTATTTACCAAGAGCTATAGTATCTTTGATTGACATGTCTGTCCTAGAACATGCTATCCAACAACATCTCCTTTGTGTGACCCCAAACTTTCCCAGTTAGAGATTCTTAAGGGCAAAAACAGCAGCAATAACCACCAAAACTTTGTATCTGAGTCCCTTGGAACTGTATAATGGGCTCTGAAAAAAGGCAAGGGAGGAGTAGCGGGAGGGGTCGTGAAGGATACAGAGGGAGGTATCTTGGGACACATTGCCTGTGACCCTTGGAAGTTCCTTCCTCTTGGAAAGTTCTAAGATTGTTATGGTCCCTCGGGATCACTCTCTGCGTTTACATCCTGCTGAAGTCTTCTGGAGAATTTTTAGGAAATGGATGCTTTTTAGAAATTCCTCCTATGTACAGAATCAACTCTTGCCGATCTGGAAAGAATGAGTGTCCTCACAGGTGATAGCTCACCCTGCCTGACAGCAGGTGTCTACAGTTCTGCCGAGAGTAGGGGGCGGCACACAGATGTGGGTGCATACATTTAGGGGTCTATGTTGGGGGGGTGCAGTTCTGCATGTAGGCCGCAGATTGCATTGCAAAACCTCAGAGGCAAGACTTTCTATTTGCCCAGTGTTTTAAAAATCTCCATCTCTTATGCTGGGAAACTTACAAAAGATGCAAAAAATATCTTTTGATACTGTCTCTTAGCAGCATCTTCCCCCAGGTGCCTTCTGTGTAGGACTCTCTACCGGCAGTGCTCCAACTTCCCATCCTTCCCACCAGCCTCTACCTTTTAAAATGCATCCACCTGTGTCCCTCACACTCAAAGTCCTGTTCCCAGGTAAAGGTAACACACTGCCTCCTCCAGAGAAATAGAATATCCGCATATATTAAGGGGTCGATTTCAGGCACAATATACATACAGTCATGATCACTTTTTTTCAGCTATGCATACATACTGGTCTCATTAGAACCCCAGTGAGGCTTAACCCTGTCTCTATTGATGGTTTAATGGCAATAATAGCAGTGGAAGAAGAATGTTATCTGATGAGAGAAGAAACACAATTCTACAGCTTATAAAAAGACCCAGGATGATTATTTTTTTCCTTCCTAGCTGTCACTGATTTCAAAAACAAAAGACAAATCTGTAATCTGATAAGGAAATCAGAGAATTGAGGACTGATTTGATTTTGTAGGAGATTAAGAACATTTTTAAATGCATCGCGGTTCTTTCTACTTAGTGTACTTTGGCCAGCCTGAAGGGCATCAGACGCTTGTTTTCTCTGGTTCTGCTTATCTCTATGTAGCTAGGATAAAATTTAAAATATTCATCAAAAGTCCATTTGGAAATATTACTGGTAGAGGAATAGCCGCCCAGGCTTCTGGATATTTTATTGTTATCATTACAGAAATCTCACCTGCCTAGCAGATTGCTTTGCTTAAAGTGAGAAAAAAAAAATTGTGGTATCTATTTTAAGCATCATGATCCTTAATTTCTTAATCTTCTGTTCTTGAGTTCTATAATAAATCCATTCAAAGCTACACATATGCATTAAGCAGCATACAAAAGTCACCTTTTCTTTTCTTTCCAAAACATTAAAGCCTTTTCATTCCATTTTAAAAGACTCTTTTAAAGCAAGTTCTCTAAGCCAACTTTCTAACCCACACAACACAGAACACTAGGGCCCAGTTTTTCTGGATGCAGTAACTGGTATAATATCTGGTGTAATTATTTCACCCATCAACATCTCAAGGAACAGTAGCTTTGAGCAGGGCCTGCGCCAACTCCAGGAAAAAGGGTGGGAGTGCTGTGTTTTGGCGTGCATGCTCTTACAAGCACACTCTCTCTGTCTCCATCTAAAT
The DNA here is from genome assembly GCF_922984935.1 of Meles meles. Lineage (NCBI taxonomy): Eukaryota > Metazoa > Chordata > Mammalia > Carnivora > Mustelidae > Meles > Meles meles. The sequence goes on along the minus strand of NC_060074.1, from coordinate 84,130,764 downwards.
ACAGCTCAATTTTCACCAAACCCCTAAAATATTAGCAAGTGGTAGCTGTAAGAATTCATTAGAAATGCCTGAAGACCAATAAAGATTTCAAGATATATTCCAAGACATCTCTAATCCATAGGCTCCTTCATATGCCCAAACCCAAGGAATGCCAGAATGCTCCCAGTAGGTTCTGGGATAGAGATGTTTGTCCAAAGTTATTGATCAGGGCAGAAAAGTTAATTTTCTGGATCACCAAATTTAAAAAAAAATTCTCTCTGACTCTCTCTCTCTGAAAAAAAAATAATAGATGACTATCTTGGCAATAAGATAAAGAGAGAGACAAACATCTATAAACACCTCCCTATTGCTGTGTGTAATACATTTGCCTATCTCAGAAATTCAAGATAAATCTTCTAAAAAATTGGCCTGTTTTTAGGGCTACAGTATTTGTTTGACCTAATGCACTGTCCCTTAAATGTTGCTAGGGCCAAGAAGCTATACCATTAAAGCAAGCCCCCAATGCAATTTATATTAATAAGTAATATGCACATTTGCACAATTGATAATTACAATCACTATTATATAGTGAAGTACATTTTAAGCAACCCTCTATGGCTTGTCTCATGCTTTGCCTCATTAAGTCTCCTGCTCTCATCACTCTACAACCCTCCTCTTAAGCCAAAGAATCTCTCCTGCTTTCAGGCTTAGCTCAAGGACTACCCCTTTGATAAGCCCATCTCTAATCAGTGCCGTCCCCTGCCTCTTATTACCATCATTTAATAATTGCCCACAGGTCACAGCTTGCTTTTTGTAAATCTGGTGTAACTTAGAACATCTCGTTCAGATCATACTGCCTTCCAACCACTCGAGGACACTTCCAGAAGTCCTCCATACTGACTTTCTCCAGCAGCACCAACATACCAGTGACCTTAGCGTTCACATAATGATTCCTTCAACACCCTCATCTCTCAGTTCCTCGCTGATAAGCCCCAACCACTCACTTGGTTGCACCACTCAGTGCAATCATTCACAAGCCTTGCTGTGGCTAGCACCTCCCAGTTTCCAAACTCATCATTCTGATGCTGTTTGTCCTCCATCTGACACCAACTACCACCAGTCTCCCAAAACTCTGTAGTCTCTCAGCTTCACCTTTCTCTGCATCCAACATCAAAATCAGGCATTACAAGTTGTTTTTGCCAGAACCCTAGGATTCCTCAAAGTGTTTCCTTTTCCACCTACGTAACCCACGTTGCCAACCCTCGATCCCGAGTAAAACTGACCCTGCCTCTGTGTTCCTGTCCTGAGCTGCTGACACCAGCAGGAAAACTAGAGGCCAAAGGAGAGCTAACGGGCTCCTGTACAAATGCACACCTGAGTGTTGAGAAAGGTCCCAGGTTGCCTATCATCTCTGGACAGAGAAGAAATGCCCTGTAGTGTTGTGCTGGCTTTGTTGACTCGTTAAAAGTCTCAGCTTTTTCTAGCTCCCATAGCTTCTCTCATCCTCCCCTTCATATGGTAGACTTTTCTAAGTGTCACAACTCTCCCTTCTCCTCCGGAGGATACTATCATGTACTTTGTCTGCAGAAGCCCAGGGAGAAGAGAGAGCAGAGCCACGTGGACCGTGCATGTCTTTTCAACCAGCTCCCTGATCTGTGTACCTAGTGCCAAAGCCCCAAAGACAGACTGCTGAATTCACATCCTGGATCTGCTACTTCTCTGCTGTGTAACATTGGGCAACTGACTTCCCCGGGCCTTGATTTTGTCATCTGGAAAGTAGGAAGAGCAATAATACCTAACTCATTGTGTTGCTATGAGGATAAAAGGTTAATACCTATAAGCCTATGGAAAGTGCTTAATAGGTGTTAATTTTTATCTAGTAGAAAAGAGCATTCATTTTACTGCAGGAATCTTCAAAAAACAGAAACAAACAACAAAAAAACCATGTCCCTATCAGTGAATACCCTCATCTACCTCAACCCCCTTACCTTCTCTCCCAGGATTCTCCAGGGGAGTGGTGGAACCTCCCCTTTGGGAGGCTGGATTTCTACTAAGTCTCTCTCCACCCATGGGCATGCTGCAGGTCTCTCCAGTGGCAGCACAGAGAGGCTGGGGCGGTTCACAGGCTCCTGCTGGTTCCACAGCCCAAGCCAAGGTCTGTCTGTCTATCGTCTGATGCAGGGGTGGGCTGCACTCCTCCAAGGTCCTCAGATGTTTGGTGCTGGACTACACAACTCTCAAAGAAACACTTCTGTGCATGGATGGATGCCTAATTAGTTGTTTAAAAGGGGGACAAAAAGGAGCGACCTTTCATGATGGTAATTGCATTCCCCAGGATTCTCGGGTGCATATTTAAATGCTCCTCCCCCATACAAGATGCTGTTCCCCATACTCCGTCCTCCCTAAAGTTTTACTTACTTTTCATCCTTTGGCTTACATCAGTAAGTCTTATGTCTGCCGCTAAGTGGAAGGTAGACATCTTCGTTCCCCAAATCACCATGACCATAATAGGTATCAGTAAATATTTCCTGACCTGACTTTAACTTGCCCTTAGTACTTAAGTTAATAAAAATTCCCTAAGTAGTTTTAGTTACTCACTCCTCACATCTACACAAGTCCTGCCAATGGCCCATAAGTCTGGGCAGGTCCAAAGTCAAACATTCTGTCCTTCTAGGTATCAAGAGAGCCCAGCAGGGTTTGTTCTCAGCTAGGACACATGACTGTCCTTCCACTTCTAACCAGGAGCCATTCAAGACCCTCTCACTTGCCTTCTCTCAAATTTTACAGAAATTAACCTGGGAGGCTTGTTGCAATAGCAGATTCCTGGGCCTAACCCTCAGATACTCTGACTCAACAAGTTCAGAGGGTCAGAGGGAAGCTCAGGTGTCTGCACTTTTATCAGGTCCCCAGGTGATGCTGATGATGGAGATGACCTTCAGAGGACAAGGGAACACGTCTTAGCCTTGGCTGTTTTTTCCAGCCCCCCGCACAATGTCTGGAACATGTTTGTTCCTCTGAGCCCAAATCAGCCAGTCCTATCTACGAGCAACCAATATGGCATTGAATTAAAACAGGGTATTCAAGATGAGATTAGAGAATCAGCAGGTCCTCTGCTTTACCTGCACCTTTCTTTTCCCTGCTGGGAGCCACTCTCAGCCTCACTTTGCACTTTGTTTACAACCATCTGTCTGGTTCTGGGAGCATCCAACAATCTTACATCACCATCTTGGCCCCTGCAGTTACACGTGGGCACACAGCTCTGCGTATCTTCGTTCCACCATCCGCACCAGCCTTGAAAATAAACTCAGGTGACTAGAGAGACTACGAGCAATCTGGAGAAAAGAGAAGAAACTTGGGCCAGTTCCAAGAAGAAACTAAGCTGAGAGTACTCAGCCCTTCTTTCTGTTTTCCCTTGGCTTTACAGGAACGGGTGGCTTCGGGAAAATTGAGGCTATGGCTGCCGGTATTTGTACGCGCTGTCTGATAGGGAATAAGATGATTAGGTGGGCAGGGAGGGAGGCCAATGCAAATGTTGTGGGCTGGAAAAATGCTTAAGGAGTTTTGAAATCTTTTACCAGGCTGACTCCTATTGTGTCCTGACTTCCGCACACTCAGTATCCCTTACATACCCCAGCTCCAACCAGAATGCAAAGCAGAAGCCGTGAGAGCAGCCATGGCTCAGTGTGAGGTACACTAGGATTGAATCAAAGCACGCTTTAAGAAACAGAACATCAGGGACGCCTGGGTGGCTCAGTGGGTTAAGCATCTGGGATCGAGCTCGGCATCAGGCTCCCTGCTCAACTGAGAGCCTGCTTCTCCCTCTGCCTATCACTCCCCTGCTGTGCTTGATCTCTCTCTCTCTCTGTCTCTCAATCTGACAAATAAATAGATTTTTTTTTTAAAAGAAAGAAACAGAATACTAGGGTTCTACCCATAGTTCCTTCACCCCTGAGTTTGTTCATGAAGGCTTCGGTTGTCTCCTTTGAAAAATGATGTGGTAGGAGGCATGGGACTAGGGACTCTTGCATATTGGACACCAAAATAAACCTAAATTCAAGTTTTTTCATCCACCACTTCTTCAAAGTATTCCACTTTTGTGAGCTGCAGGACTTCTGAATCCATTAAGTAAGGACAATTTTGAAAGCCTCCGTTATGTAGATATTGATGCACAGAAAAATAATATATGAAAGTAAGCACCTAGAAATGATAAATTATTATAAAATTGTACAATGATCTCAAGAATGATGGTGTTCTGCTGTCTTCTTCATTATTAATGAACTAGACAACCTTATTTAAAATAGACAATGGTGAGTAGCAAGAAGATAAATATTTTACATTTTGCATTCAGGACCTTCTCTCTAGGAAGAGAAATTTCATCTTATAAATATCTCATGTTATTTATTCAATTACTTCATTGTATACTGCTCTTTCCCACCTGAATTTATATGGGAGAAGAGCTCGGGTTGTTTTTCCTTTGTACTTGAAACTCAGGGTCATTCCTGCATTTTGCACTAAATAATTTTAGCATGTTTTCCTTTGCCTTTTTTAAAGATTTTAATATTTGAAAATGGGCAACTGCTTATCTTCTACAAAAGTGATGATTTAGTACTCACAGAGCTCAACTTCAAAAGTGTGAGTGCATAGAACTCATGCAAACAATGTTACCTTTTTGCTCTGACAATTTTAGCCAGCCCTTATACTCATTATGCTCTAATTCTCAAGAAATAACACAAGAGCACTAGGTGGAAATACCATCATCGTCCAAACTCTGCAAATAGTCAGTCTTAAAAGAAGGCTTTGGACACAGTGAGAAGTCACTATATGCCCTTTAGCTAATCTGACCACTCTTGAAGCAGGTTCTAAATGAAGTGAGAATATAATGTGTTGAATGTAAATTGAATTTTCCAGTTTAAGAAATTTAACCTATCTCATTTGATCCCCCCACATAAATCTAACCATTAGCCCATTTTACAGATGCTGAGAAAAGGCACAAAGTCATTTCACTGCTTTTCGGAAAAGTCTAAAACTGTGCTACATGGGAGGCAGGAGATTTTAGTACCCCACCCCCCCCCCCCACCCCCCGCCTTCAAGCAATGTTTCTATCTATAAGGCAAAGCAGAGTTCACACTGTGCTTTAAGGTTGGTTTGGCTGTTTACTGGCTGTGTGACCATGGGCAAATTATGCAACCCTCCTGAAACTCCAGTTTTTCATCTGTAAAATAAAATGGAGCTAATAATAACCAATCTCTCTGGATTGTTATTATGGTTAAATAAAATAATGCAAGTAGCAAGCCTTGCTTTGATGCCTGGCACTCAGGAACCACTCCGAAAAGGATACTTTATATCAAAGCTACACAGTGCCACCTGCTCCTCCTAATTAACATCCCTCATGAACACACCCAAATGAAATAACAAACCAAGTAAGATTCCATCCATGTCCCTAGGAAGACATTAAAAACATGCCACTTTATAATCAGCAACACTGTTCCTATACGTTTTGTAATAATGAGGTCTTTTTTCCAAAAGGCTACAAAAGCAGGTCTTCCTTAGGCTAGATTAAGAAGAGAGCAGGGTTTGGAAAATGAGTCTCCTCCTAGGGCAACTTCCTTTCCATATTTGACCTACACAGAGCATTCTTATTCCTTTACCATTATTAATGGCATATTTGCAGGTGATTTACAAGTCTTTCATTCGTGATGTTCTGGGTGAAGCGTGACAAAGCCATAATTTTTGGTTTATCCACCTGTCACATTTCACTAACCTAACTTGGGAAACAGGTATCATTCTTTGTCAAAAGGAATTGCTTCATTCACTTGGGCACTCCATGCCTAGTTCCAGGCTTCCTTCCTCCCCTCCTGGCCCCGCTCAGACATCAGGTAAATGGGATTCCTTCAGGGAGGGCTTGGATGGAATCCAATTCAAAGACATATAATTGGCAGTTTTTTCATCTTTCAAAGGCCTTTTCAATACTCACGCTGCAACAGTCAGACTTGCTTTGATTCTCACAAAGCATTGCCTCACCTCCAAGACTGTTGCTAGGATATAGGGATATCACAACTCCTGAATACATAGGCGGAAGGAAAAGATTTTCCTCCTCCTTACAAATGTCATTCCAGTTCTTGCTCTGCTTTTCTTCAAGGCCAAACTGAGGACAAAGAATAGGATTACCGGGATGAAGTATTCAAAATAAAAGTCAGAAACGAGAGAGACCAGTGCCTGACTGGGAATGGGGGTAGGGAGGGCCCTGTGGGAGAGAAAGTTTTGCTTGCAACAGTGGTCAGATGACTCATCAGATGTGGACCAGATCCAGAACTAGCAAGGGTGATTGCGTGTGTGTGTGTGTGTGTGTGTGTGTGTGTGTGTGTATACATGTTCCAAACAGGGGAGCGAATTAAAAAATCAACATGAAACGGAAATGTCCCCATTATTCCCTCTCTAAAGTCTGTAGGTCAGAAAAGGGAGTTGTAGCATTTATTAAGCATTGAACAGCTTGAGGCCTTATTAATATGCAAATATGCTATCTGGAAGGGTTAGCATATTACACGGTTATCCACCGTGATATTTTTAAAATACTCCGTGAATTCTTTGATACTCTCCCTTCAAAAGGTGGAGCCTAATCCCCCTTTGCTTAAATGCAGACTGATTTTAGTGACATGTCTAGCTAAAAAAAGTGGTAGAAATGGCAGTGATACAGTGTGGCTTCTGAGATTAGGACATAAAAGGAGGTGTGGCTTCTTCCCCATCCTCTTTTTTTGTTGTTGTTTTATCATTATTATTACTATTAATATTTGAGTAGAGTTGACACACAATGTTACAGTTTCAGGTGTACAACTTAGCAATTTGACAAGTCTATACATTAAACTGTGTTCCTACCAGGTAGCTACCGCTTGTCTGGTTGCATCACTATTCCAGTAGCATTGACTCTATTACCCTCTTTTATATGACCCGTTCTGAGGGAAGCCAGCTGCCATGTCATGAAGGCACTCAAGCAGCCCTGTGGGAAAGGAGAGGAGCTGAGGCTCCAGCCAAAGCCATGTGAGTGAGCCATCTAGGATGCTAGTCCTCTAGCCAGGGTCCAGCCTCGAGATCATAATTCACAGCAACGTCATTAAAGACCCAAGCAGGAACCATCCAACTAAACTCTTCCCATATGCCTGACCCAAAGACCTTCCCGAACTCCTGACCCCCTCAGTATTGAGTTAGTTTGTTTTGCAGCAATAAAGATCTCATACATCCACTTTTCTTCCACCAACAGATTAATTCAGATTGGCTAACCACTCAGCCGCTGAGGAAATCAGGCCTGGGAGTAAAGAATTTTAAAGAGAGAGCAAAGTCAGATCGTTCGTCTCCTTTGATCATTTAGAGCCAATTCATACTCTCAGAGCCAGGGTGGAGCCCAGTGGGAAATTCTATGACAGCAGAGCCAGCAGGGCCGGAAAGGGACACAGGAGGGATCCAGAAAGAAGCATTGACCTTTTCCCAATGTCGCCTAAGGCTCGCCTTGTGGTCATCAAAGATATGAGCTCACATTCTGGTTCCAAGACATGAGGCTCCCCTGCACCTAATGAGGCAAGGTGACAAGCACAGAAAACCATCCAGAAGCAGGAAAAGGACCAATCATGACCAAAAAAGGCTTGAATATCCCCCATTTAAGCCACCTTAGATTAAAAGACTGACACTGTAAAGAACACAAAAACTTCACAAACACTAGCACCTAACATGACCACATGAGTTTAAAGGATACTAGTTAGTGTGAACATAACAAGGTTCCTAGCACAACAGTTCCCATACCCAGCTACATACCGGCATCTGAGGGCTTTGGGAAAATCCAGATTATCTAGCCCCGCCCCAGAACCTACAGAACTAGAATCTCTGGGAGCAATTTATCCAGCTGCCGTGGATAAATCATAAACTTCTCAGAGTTAGAAGTGTCAGGGGATGTTGGTCATGTGGTTACCTTGTGGGTCCCAGATGCCCCATGTGCAAAGAAGGAATGAAAGCAGCCTCACCACATTCCCATGGGGAAGCAAAACAAGGAATTTGATAATGCCAGACACTTTGAGCTCATCAGAAGAAAAGCACCACAAACATACAGGATTTGTTAGTGCTGTTACTCTGCCGAAAGAACACATTTGCTTGTGGGCCTCCTAGAATTGCTGCCCAAGCCTGCTTCCCTTTGGAAAGAAATCTTCTGAGCCTGTCGGCATCAGTCTGCAGTGGACAATACACAGGTGGGATTTCTTCCAAAGACATTTATCCTGGAAGTGGCTTCAGGACAACTGGGTTTGGTGGTGATGGTTGTCGTGGCGGTGTATACCTGTGCACGTGTGTGTGCGTGTGCATGTGTGTATTTTGGTAGAGGGTCAGGGGGCCATATCCACAACTTGCCATATTTTGGCATTTGCGCCTATCATCCTGAGAATGGGACTGATGTTCTGATAGCAAAGCTTTTATCACAGAAGCTCATCCACAAATTATAGCCCCAGGAAGCCACTAATAGCATCTAGTTGATGTTTCCAAAAACATTCCCAGTTTATACGTATTTATAGCAGAAAAACGCAGGAAGGAAACTTACTAATATGTTGATTATGGTTATTGCTAGATAGTGGGGTTTCAGGTAATTCAACTTTTTTCTTTTTATAGTTTTGTTTTTATTTTCTTTACAGTGGTCATGCAATACATATAACAGGAAATAATGGGGGTTTTCACTACAAATGGGAGGAGGGAGGCAGGAGGTGGTATTGCCAGATCCCAGAGACTGGGGCAGCCTGGAGACAGATGGATTTAGACAAGCCTGCCCTAGGGTGGGACGGCGGGGAGAAGCTGGGGTCAACAAGAGGGGCTGTTTGGAAACTGGAAATAGTGTTGGTGTTGCTACCTGAGACAGAAAGAAAGCAGAAACTCCAGGTCTCTCCCTTCCTCCCGCTCTCCCATTCCCTGCCCCTGCCTCTCTTTGGCTGACCCTGACCACGCAGAGCAGAGCCTGAGAAGGGCAAGGAATAGGTCTGAGAGCAAACAAGCAAATGACCAGAACCATCACTTCTCATAATTATTTTCCATTTTCTCTTTGGACAATTGGAAGCACAGGAAGGGAGGGATAAGCCCACACAATCCTACAGCGCTCCTGGCACCATCACACCAAAAGAGAATGCATTTTTAAAGCATGTGAAAACCACCAAGCTGGATTGCATAAGATCATTTTTTATGGAAAGGCCCTAAGGCATCAAAACCAGAGGTGGGAGGAAGGAGTACAGTTCACAAAATGAGCTGTACTGCTCATTGGAAATATTTTATACATACACTTAGATATTTAGGTCTATTCATAAAATGTATAAACAGAGAACTCTTGTGGATAAGACTTCATAGCCTGTTTGCAAGAGGATGGAGATGGTGACGCAAGGCTGGGTTTTCTAGGCAGGACATCACTTTCTTCATCGTCTTTGTTCTTTGTATAATCGGGCAGTGCTCTGAAACATCAGACCCCATCACAACAATAACAATGGTCCACTTGAAAGAAGGAGACAATCCAATACTCACCAAACCAGGGAAGAATGTGCAGACTTTGGCGGTTTGTAATAGTTCTGAAAGAGGCGTAATCTATTTCTCTAGCACCTAGTCATGGACTTCACCGTCTAAAACAACATCAGCTTCTATCACACTTTATGAAATTCTCTGTAGCTGTGGGTTAACTAGGTTTCAGTTTTAATTCTCTCTATACACATCTCTCATTCATTTATTAGAATTTCTTAAACTGCAGCCTTTGCTAAAAGCCAGTCCACAAACACAATAAAAATTTTCATTAAAATATTTAAAACCCAGAACAGCAGCAATAACATCAAAACGAAATGCTAGCAGCCTGCAGCAGCAAATCTCAAGAGACCCGTCTACCATGCAGCATCATGGAAAGAGGCAGCATTTCACACTTTGTCCTAAATGTTATTAAGCCCTGCCTCTTGAAGGGCCTGGTAAGAAGAGCTATTGAAAATCTTGACCTGCCTAAAGAAAATGTCTGAGAGCCTTCCACTCTCTCCCTCTATTTTCTTTATAATGGATACTTGGGTAGATGATAGATGGATGGATGGGTAGATGGATAGATTGTTAGATGATAGATGGATGGATAGATAGATAGATAGATAGATAGATAGATAGATAGAGGCACCTGTATGGCTCACTCAGTTAAGTGTGCAATTCTTGATTTCAGCTCAGGTCATGATCTCAGGGTCATGAGATCAAGCATGCACACTCCCTCTCTCGAAAAAAAAAAAAAAAAATCAAGATCAAGAGAGCCTGCTATGAACATGATTAGCAAGGTACAAGGCCCTAATCAGGGACAACTAAGAGTCAAGAACTTTTGATAGCCCACAAAGGAGAGAGGGTCAACATAACACCAACAGATAGTGCACAGGGCGTACTGCCTATATACTCTGCCGTTTAACAAATCCATTGAAATGAGAATTCAGTGTCTGCTATAATCACTAGATATGATTATGTTTCCCAAACCAGTTCCAGCAAATGAAGAAAATGGTTTGATATACAGAGTAGAGTATTTAAAATGAGGACTGCTCTGATAAACATTGAGCTTGAGGACTGTAAGGACAGGCCCAGAGAGGAGCCCATGATGCACGAGAACATGGTTCATTTCCAGGATTCTGCCTCTAAGACCCTGCTCCCATGGGCTCTTCTCCAGAAAATTCTGGAACTGTCTCTAATCCCTTTAACAGGAGCAGATTTCCACAACTTGCAATAAAAACCTTAAGTTGCAAACACACCTGGGAAAGGTAAAACTGTTCACTTGATTTCACACAAAGTCTCAATAGCTGCTTTCTTGAGAGTGGTTTTGATGTGAGGATGCGGGGTGAGTGATAACAGGGAGGGGACAAGATGAGGATTCTGTGTACCTCAAAAGGAGTTGCCCCACGGAGGAAGAAAATAAGGCAAAAAGGATGTCTGAAATAAAAGTCTCTTATGCCCTGGTTTAGCCCAGGGAAGAACTTCTCTTGCTCACTTTTACATTCACTGACAGGCTGTAGACATCACAGCAACCCTCTTAATGACGGCACCGCAATGGAGCTTAAGCCTCAAAGTCAGTCTCTGGTGGGTGGCCCGAAACAGATTCCAGAGCCAGGTGCCACAAGCTCACAGTGATCCTGCAGCCAGGGAGAGAGCATCATCAACAAGAAGTACTGAGGGCTACTGAGGAAAGGAGCAAAGAAACACATTTTTTTAAATATTTTATTTATTTATTTATTTATTTTTAAAGTATTTATTTATTTATTTGACAAACAGAGATCACAAGTAGGCAGAGAGGCAGGTAGAGAGAGAGGGGGAAGCAGGCTCCCCACGGAGCAGATAGCCCAATGCGGGGCTCCATCTCAGGCCCTGAGATCATGACCTGAGCCAAAGGCAGAGGTTTTAACCCACTGAGCCACCCAGGTGCCCCTAATAAACACATTTTTTTCAGACTATCTGTTGGTCTTGTAAAAACAAACAAACAACAGAAAAAATCCCACTTTTCCTCTTGTTTTGGGGGTTGGTGATCCCAGCTCTACAGTGCACTTATTGTGTTGCAGTGAAGCTCCTACTTCCCCTTCCTAACCAGCCATCACTGAATCCGCACAGCCATCCTGTAAGTATAGGAGCCAGAACTGCATTTCACAGGAACAGTTCCACAACTCTCCCAAGGTCATGGAGCTCATTGCAGATAACCATATTTGAGCCCAAATCTGCCTTCCCTTTTGAAATCACCAAGTGTCCAAGAGCAAACATTATGAGGATGTAAAGTACCTGTTTTTTAATATACTTCAAAATAGTTTCATTAATATCAAGTATTCCATAAACAGACATATTAATTCACCATGTGTTTTTTTACATTGTTCTCTATTTCCCTCCTCTGATCCTGTGGGATTCCTCTTTCCCTTTTATCCCTCCCTGCCATTTCAATGCACCCACTCCCTTCTCTCCACTGTCTGCCCTCTTCTTTCTTACCTCTCTGAAGTTTCCTCCCTTTCTTTACATCACTGAATATTCTCAAAGCAGAGATAATTAAGCTAATAAGTTTGTCTTGACGAACTTCAAAAGCCTTTCTTAACACGATTCTTCATCTGAATTACAGAATACAGGGGTGCCTGGGTGGCTCAGTTGGTTAAGTGTCTGACTCTTGATTTCAGCTCCAGTCTTGATCTCAGGGTCCTGAGACTGAGCCCCACATCGGGGTTCGTGCTCAGCACCGAGTCTGCTTGTCCTTCTCTCTCTGCTCCTGCCTCTGCTCACATGCTCTCTCACTCACTTGCGCTCTCTCTCTAAAATAAATAAATCACAGATCATAGAATGACTGTTTTTAAGTCTCCCCAAAATGGTACATAGATAGTATTATTCTAAATGCATAAGTGAAAAGTTTATTCATTTCACAGAGTGGATGTTTAACCTTTACTCAGAAAAGAGTACCCTTTTACCTAGAGAGTTAATAAGAAATTAGAGGAAATTAATGGTTTTTGCCATTTATATACATATAATGTAGGGGTAGTGAGAAGTCAAATTTACATTTAAAGAGTAGCAAGCAACTCCAATAAAGAAATAAGAGAAAATGAAAACAAGTGTTCGATTTAGCAATAAACCGAAATAGTAAGGGAAACCTGTCATTTTCACAGACTAATCTCAGGACATACACATACCACGTGTATTGTTGTTTATTTAATATTTTCTTTAAAGATCTTTATTTTTCTACCTAAATTTATTTAAAAGACACCTTAGATGATTACCAAAAATGGGAAACCAGTATCATTTATACCAAACAATGTTGTACTAAACATTGTTACATTAGATAATGTTATATTAAAGTCTCTCTATATGCTATTGCAGTCAAAGGCAGAAAAATGGAAGGAGAACTGGAAAAAGAATAACTTTCTATGTGATTCCATTTTATGAACTGTAGGGCTCCAGCCCCATCTAAAATCATTTTTACCATTGCCATGCTATTCGACTCACTCTGGAAAATCCTGTATATTAAGAAAATCAATCAACAAATACTGAGCCCCGTGTTTTTCATTGCACTGTACTTAGAATTACAAAGTCTCTTTGGATAAAGAGCTGATATTCTAATTTTGGAAGACCTACTCCACTACAATATGGCAGATGCTCAAAGTCAACTCCATCTGGCTCCTTAGAAGGTATATAAAACTTTGCTACATGTAACTCGTTTCAAGTCTCGAGGACCCCAGGAAAAATAAAGTGGTTGCCTAAACAAAATCCAGCTCCACAATAAAACTTCGAAGTCTAAGTGCTAACGAAGGCGTTCCAAAGCAAGGGCTGCACAAGTCAAATTTAAAGATTAAGTTCATGTAACTAGTCTTTGATGACATGGATCATTTCCGTGAATCTCATTATTAGCCAAAATTCTTTTTTTTTTCCTTTTTATTTATTTTTTCAGCGTAACAGTATTCATTCTTTTTGCACAACACCCAGTGCTCCATGCAAAACGTGCCCTCCCCATCACCCACCACCTGTTCCCCCAACCTCCCACCCCTGACCCTTCAAAACCCTCAGGTTGTTTTTCAGAGTCCATAGTCTCTTATGGTTCGCCTCCCCTCCCCAATGTCCATAGCCCGCTCCCCCTCTCCCAACATTATTAGCCAAAATTCTTAAATAAAATCATCTTACGTCATAGCTTAGCCCAGGGAAGAACTTACTTCTCTTACCTCTCCTTTGCCAGAACTTTTTATTACGTAGTCAATAAAGGGAAACAAGAAAATTCCAATAAACAAAACTTAAAGTAAAACTTACTCTTCCTCCTCACAATTATTTCTGTAAGGACTAGAAACACAAACACGGGAGCATTACATTTCATCATTTGTCATGGTGACAAGGTAATGCCGGACAACTGTATATGATGTTTTTTAATGTTTTTATTTGTTAAAATAGCTTAAACACTGTTTGGATCCTTATGCTATTCAGTTCAGTTTGTGTTATAGAGTCTCTAAGGCCAAAGAGCCTCAGACTTTTTGAAGTTCCCCACACTAACAGGGTCCACATGTATAAATAAGGAAAGCAAACCTCACAGCTTGGGGATTTGTAGCCCTGGATCTCACTCCCACAAAGATTGAAAAATTCCCAACTTGATTAACTTTCAGGGCCCGTAAAGTGCTTTGAGCTCCTCCAAGAAAGATGCTATATAAATGCAAAGTATTATTATTAGGTGGTACTGGAATTTATTAACAGCTTAGTTACTCCATCAGTCTCTTGGCATTAGATTCTGTTCTGGCTTACACAAATCCACCTGTAGGAATAAAACAAAATTCAGTATAACAATTCAAAAAGCCTCCCTCTCTCGGATAATAAAGAAAGCAAAATAGCCTCATTAGCTAGGAATAATGAACCTGTGTGCTCTTGCAGCCTCCTGACCCAAGTACTACTCGTCAGTACAGTCAAGCTAAGCCACGCCAGGGTGGGCCTCTCCCAGTTATTGTGTGCCTTTCTGGTGATATGTTTGGTGAGCCATCACAGTTACTCTCCACGATATCTACCACAACAGTGAATGCAGCACAAATACTCTCTATCTCCTAATTTGTTGTGTTCTTACCCAATAGCTTAGCTAAACTTTCATGGCCCAAACTTTTCTTGCAGACATTTCTGGATGTAATGATTTTTGTAACTTTAGTATCAGCTATCAAACATCATATTTTATTGGCCAATTAAGTAAGGGATATCTATGGATTTTCTACAGTAACTTAGTGTCCCATGAACACTTCCATATGTAAGGTATTATGCTGTGTATTATACTGGACAGAAGGGAATATGTAATATAAAACACATTCACAGACTGAGGGTTCAGTTAAAGAAATGAGATATATGCACCCAGAAAGATGATCAACAATACAAAGCAGGTAGTTCTCTCTTGCTGAATGAATGAAGTCAGACATAATATTAATTATAAGTGAGTTTCGCAGCAGGAGGTCAGAGGAATAAGTGAAATACAGCAATGCATCGCCATAGTCCAGCTGGGACCAAATTGGTGGTCCTTAAAGGCAGGTTTCCATTAAAATCACCTGGAGGGCTTTAAAATAATACTGTTGCCTGAGCCCCACCCCAAACCAATTACATTGGAACCTCTGGACGTAGAGGCCAGGCATAGCATTTTTAAAAGCTCTCTAGGTAATTCTAATATGCAGCCAAGGTTGAAAAACACTGGGCAAGAAGTCAGTTGGACAGAAAAGCAGTAGGGACAACATAAAGGTCAGGGAAATCCCCACGGGTGACTGGGAAGGTGAATTTGGGAAATGGTGAGGCAAGCCAGGGCAGAGAGCAGAAGATTCTGATAACGGAGCAGTGAGGAATAGTGCGAGGGAGAAGCGTTGATGGGTTGATGCATGGAGGGATTTTAAGTCCAGAAACATAGGTTGACTAGTCATTTCTTCCTTGGCCATGGTCATTATGGGCTACTCTCTGCTCCAGATGTTAGACTTTTTAATGCTTAAAAAATTTTTTTTAATTTAAAATGGCACCCTACTATCTTTAGATTCTTTACTTTTCTAGAATGACTCTTTCCCAGTTCAGCCATCCTTCTAAAGATGCTCAAGCATTCTAAACTCAAAGACCAGGAGAACCTGGTGTTGGAGATGAGGCCCTCCTTCAAGCTCAGGGCTGGATACTTTCTGTGTGATGCTGAGACGTTTGTATTCAGGTCACTTCTCGGCATGCGTATGGAGCTTTTAGTCCACTAAAGCCTTTAAAGCTGGGTGGATGTTGTTTTGTCTTGCTTTGTTTTAATAAACCACATAGTTGTTCTATGTATGTGCAGTTGATTTTTTTTTTTTAACTGCAGGAATTTGCATTCATCTCGGTTCTGTTTCAGCGTATTTGTTTTGGCCCGCTCTTCCAGCCTCTTTCCTTGAAAGTTAATTGTGTTTGATTAACATGATCTGAATGTGTCTATTTCCAAGTGCCAAAGTGAAGTGTTCATTAGCCCTTTAGTGAGATGCACAAATTACTCCACCACACAGTAAGAAACCAATTTGGACTCTTGGGAATAATTTAACTCAAGTCCAAGACACATCTATGCCATTTCCCTGGTATTACTGCCATGTAGACAATTCGTATTAAGGAAAGAAAGCAAGGAATCAATGTGCTAAACAAAGAAGTGAGGAATCTGGAGGTGAGAGATTCCCCTATGACTTTCCGTAAACTTGGATCACTCCAACTTCATCCACACTTCCTCTGTAGAAGCTCAACGGGAGATGGCAATGTTAGCCCTGAATCCCTCTTCTGCCCTTTAGTCTTTATTGCCGCACACTGATTTATTTCATTCCAAGATCCCAAGTCTTTCTGTCCTATTTATTATAAGCCTCTTTAAAATTAAATCTACAAGAAATGTGATATCTATTTGGAGGACAGATTGGAAAAAGGCACTCTCTCCCATTAGCATTACCTTCCAAATAATACCCTCCGATCCTCACCTAGACTTAGCTCTGGCCAGCACCCACTTTCCTCCACCTGTACATCAGAAATTATATTGACCTCCTTTCCTCAGTATGGCCAATAAAAAGTTGTGCCATCCAGATACAACATGTTGTACAACGTTGTACAACGCCTGCAAATGCATTCTGTTCTGCAAGTTGCATGGGACAGCCTTGCATTTTCTAAAGCTCAGGAGCCATGTGCCTGCAAAGTTTGCATCTCAGTTACAGTTAAGAGAATTAAGAGAATTCCCTGTATTTGTAAGTAAGAGATGCTGCTGTTTACTTGGCAAGATCATTTCCTTCAATAAATAACATGATCCAAAGAACAGGAGTTCTTTTTGTTCCTGTTAACTTTCTACTGTGTTCTTCTGAAATATGGAACAAGAAAGATTAAAGAAAATATGAAGTGTTGGAGTTTTTGGAACCTCTCAGAGTTCAGAAATATACCTGAGCATGACCTCACACTCAGGCTGAGTGTGTGAGCTATGTGTGTGAACGTGCTTGTATGTGAGTGTGTTCTCAAGTGTACATATCTGGGGTGGTGTGTAGCCTAAGACTGACTCACATTCTTTGTGAGTCACACACAAAGAAGTGTGTGTTCACTTCTTTGAACAGTGACAGCATAGGACAGTGAAGGAGGAAAGAAAAGAGCTTTGGACACCAAACAATGAAAACAAAAGGGTACTACTTCTCATTCCACCAGGAGTATATGAGATGGTGGAACTGGAGAGTCACGTGGCACCAAGCATTTCACGTTCCCATTCTGCAGCTTCCCGAAGTATTCGTCCTGCTTACTTTTCCCCCTTTGCTGATACTAATAATGATAGCACTTAGCATTTCTAAAACACTTTTCATCTTCAAAGCACTATATGAACATTACCTAATTAACTAACATTAACTAATTATAATTAAACTTGCCCTGGGCTCACAAATCAGAAGAACTTTAGGAAAGGATGGGGGAGGAAGAAGAAAAGAAGAAAAGCTTTCTAGTCAGACAGGTTTTCCAAGTTCTCTCAGAGGAAATTTTGATTCAAATTATCACAGATTTTTAAACAATCCTTGAGACGATCTAATAGGCCTTCTTTGTTTCTCAAAGTTTAAATATGGATGAGAAGAGTCGTAAACAGTCTCGAGAAATGAAAATTGTCATTCTTATACCAACTTGCAATAATAGAAGAGTTTAAATGCCAATTAAAAGGTGCTTCTCTGAAGCAACATGCTCTAAAATATTGGGCCAGAGAGATTTCTTTCCTAGAGCAACCTCTTACTTCACACACACACACACACACACACACACACACACACACTCCCTGCTGAGTGGCGTCAGAATTCTGACTTCCAGGCTTTAAGTGCAGTGAGCTCAGTGTCCTAACTCACAAGCCTGTTTCAGACATTTTAATGTATCTATTGAATTTCCTTTTTATTAACCTTAGCAAAAACTTTCAATAATATTGTAACCCAAGATCAAATAAAGCATCCTGTTTCCATAATTCCTAGACAGAAAAGCCATATAATCAAATGAATCTATTTGGATGCTTATTTTCTGTACATTACACTTATCTAAATTTATACTTGAAGGAGCGGGTGGGGAGATAGGGTTTAAGGCCTCTTAAAACTTCTCTCTCGTCTTCATTCTAGAACTGTCTAAATGAAATATGCAGCTATGCCTGACTGGAAGCCACCTCTAAGACTTTGTTCTAGTCAGAACATGCTCAGACTGTTCTCAAGTATTCGCTTTGGTAACCCGCAAGTTCAGTATTGTATCAAAAATAATGTTCCTCTTTATATAAACTCCTCTTAAAATGTCAGTGTTTTAGTAGGGCAGCTGTGAAAAATGTGGCAATAATGGCATAATTTATCTTGTTGGTTTTTTTTTTTAATTCACACTGTTTGCATTGGTGAAATTATTCTATTTCCATCAATAAAACAGACCTTCAAAATGTTACAGAGAAATCATCGCAACACCCCCGTGTCCCTCTAGGTGTTCTGGCTTAAAAGACCTCCCAGCCTAGAAGGGATGAGATCTTCACTCCTGGGTGAGTCTAGGAGAGACTGATCCAGCTCAGCTCACAGCGGTTACGCTCGGAAGCGGCTTATCGATCAGTTAAGACGATGCATGCCGTTTATCTCTGCTGAATTTGATCTTTTTATTGTTCTCCTCCAACCTCGATGTAATGAGAGCCTGCGGGCCAGTGCTTGGCAGATCTTTAAGCACTGAAGTCACTTCCCCCTTCTTACTCCATGCGAGCCTCCCTGCTGAAGATTCACTTCAGCTTTCCCTCCGCAGATGGAGTATCGGAGATAAGAGGGGGGATGGGCGGAAACGAAAGCTGGAAGCACCATCGAAATGTCACCCATGAAGAGGCCAGAGCATCTCTTCTTGTGCTGGATATTCATAGTTATTCAAATAGGACACTTAGCTTCTGCTTTGCGAAGACACACAGCCATGTTGGAGGGCTTTGCTTTCCTAAGAAGACTTTTGTTTTGATTTTTTTTTTTTTTTAACAGCAGAATTAATTCAGCGCTTGGAAAGAGTCCAATATCAAAGGGAAAAAAATCTGTGGATTATACAAAATTCAACGTGTCAGATTAGAAGAGGGATGATCCCTTAGGCCCCCTGTCACGGGCCTCTTTCAGAAATAGGAGACAAATAAAAGGGACCACAGAATAAATCAAAAGAGAACATAATTTTTAAAAAGATATTTAAAACCTTCTCTCCATAAGGCTAATGACATGTGCCACTTTGATTTGATAGCCTGAAGCAAAATCACCTAACAACCCATAATGCTCACAGAATCCATCTTTATTTTTCAGCTTCTGCCAGGGAAGTTCTACAGTTCCTTATGGCATCTTCTGAAAGCCCAGTACACAGTGCGTACAAATCTGCAAAAACTTGTTCTGCTACCTTAATCCCTTAGAGACATTTATTCACTATTGATGAAAACCGAATTTGTGAATCCTGCCTATTTGCAGAAACCGAAAACTCAGTCACCTCTTGATAACTGCTCTACATAATTCCAATTTCAAATGGCATCAAATCTGTCCATGCAACAAACAGCTTGATACTGTGAGACCTTCCTCAAACATTCTTCTACGTTGAGAAAAAAAGGAAATACTTCGTACGCCATCTGTACTGAGCTAGACAATACATAATGAGCTACAAAGATTTGGTGGGCAAAGGTAATACAAGCCCAGTGTAAATATTTGGAGGCCGAAACTTGCCGGGCATAGGTTCAAGACAGAGCCTACCACAAAACGTTTTTTACAGTATTTGAATTTCTATACTCAATGCTGTGTGTAATTCCTGCTAAAAACTCAGGGAGCTGTGACATGCTGAATCTCCACCTTTGTTTGATCTGTGCCGCTTGAAAGAGAAAGAGGACTGTAATTAGAAGTTGAGTTTGAATAATCTTTTCTGAATAAAGGTAAAATAACTTTAAAAAAAAATGAAATCGTCATCTTCCAAAAAGAGAAAGTCTCAAGATCAAGGCTGTTTGTTTGGGGGTTTTGAAGCAGAGAAGGGTTCCCTGTGTAAAGTGGCTAGAAATGGAGGAAAGATCAATTTATAAATTTGATTTTTCAGAACAAAGTATCTAAAAATCCAGAATATCGGAATAACCCACACATCCCATTTGCCAAGATTGTCCCCTAAAAGGGACTTTATGCTCAGAGCCTCTTTCAACCTACAATTTGCATCAAAGCAGAGAACAGAAGCCCAGCCATGGAGTCATGCACAGAATAAGGGAAATGGAGGACAAGGATTCATGTTTAGTAAATGAACTAAGACAATCTCTGTAATGACTGTTACATTTCATTTGTGTACTCCAAGCAAAATCTGTTAAAAATAAATTATATATGTTTAAACTGGAAGTGTTCCTAGCATAATGGTATAAGGTACCCAGGGCTAAATTGAAATGATCATTCTAAAACTACAAAAATCTCAGGAACATAAATTATAATTTCACGGTATGCCTTGAAATGGTAGTTTTGCAATAAAATTAAAATATATATTCTCAGTGTTTGTCTGGCAAATGCAAATACATGAAACAAACATGGTTAGTAAATGAACCAACAATTTGCTACATTTGGAGAAATCTGTTTTTACACTGAATACTTCAATTGGCAAAAACCTAAAAATTTTATCTTTCTAAAGGAATTACCATTGGTATAATTCATGCGACAGTTCCAAAATGATCAGTGAATTGTAACAATAGAGATTTGCTGTTGTAAGAAAGAGAGAGAGAAGAAGGAAGGAAGGAAAGTAGGAAGGGAGGGAGGGAGGGACGGAAGAAGGATGGAGGGAGGAAAGGAAGGGGGAGGGAGGGAGAGAAAAGGAAGGAAGGAAGGAAGGAATAAGAAAAGAAAGGCAGGCCTTCAGCAACAGGAAATACTCTTTCTACAGTAGTTTTCTTTTGTTGTAGGTACATAGACATCAAACAAGGGCAAACCCAAACCAATTCAAGTTCCCTAGTGAAGGGTCAAATAGAGGTAAAACTAGAGGTTAGAATTACAAAACAAACAAAACCAACCTTAAATTAAGAAGACATATGGCCCAGATGGTTTTGCTTTCTTCTAACCTATCTTGTTTGCAAGTGTTGGTGGACAGCCCAAGAGCTAGGAAAGCTCAAATTGGGATTGCTAGCATCCCAGCAAGCCGCCCCAGCAAGCCGCCCATTCAACTCCCTTCCACCCTAAGTGCTTACTGAATGTGGGTATCAGCATTTCTGGGTTTTAAATGTAAAAAAAAATCTTGATTGGCTCATTTTTAGGGTAATAACACAAATTTAGTATTCTCGCAATGGAAAATTTGCCTGTTTTTTTTTCTTCCTCAAAAGTGAATTTTATTGTACCAGCTGCTTTTTCTCTGAAGGAACACTTGTGTTTTGACCAAACATATTGGCCAGATCACAACACAAATTCTATTTTTTAAAAGAAAGGTATTAGTTCATTTAAAAGACATCATTTATGATTGTTATTTCCTGAGTTCTGCACCAACCAAGTACAGATACCCCTGGCACAGACCCTGTACCGCACTATTTGACTACATAGATTCACGTCTTCGTGGTTGGGGGGTGGGGAGAGGTCTCAGCATACTTGTTTGATCTTTCCTTGAAAAGTCTTAAGACCAGTGTTTAAAACTCTGTGTAATTCTATCTATTGAAGCACTCTTTGCCAGAGGCAACAGTGAGGAGTGAAGAGACCAAAAAGCTGCTAATGTAGAGACCAACATTCAGGGTCCAAGTTCCTACTAATGGCCAGTGGAGTTCTGCCCATTAAGCTCACCCCTTTTCACCTCAGGATCCACATCTATAAAAGGAAGACGTTTGGCTTACTACAAATACTGAAGGCAGAATATCAGAAAAGCGGGGCGTCTAATTGGTGAAGTGAGGAAAAGGACTAAATGAGTTCTCTGTTTTTGTTTTTTTTTTAAGACTTAACTTTTTAGAGCAGTTTTGGATTCACAAAAAAACTGAGAAAGTATGGAGATACCCCATGAATCCCCTGTCCTCACACTCGTATGGCCTTCTCCAGTACCAACATCTCCACCAGAGTGATACATTTGTTACAATGCATGAACCTACATAGACACATCACAGTCACCCAAAGTCCACAGTTTATCTTAGGATTCACTCTTAGTGTTATACATTCTGTGTGTTTGGACAAATGTATAAGGACAAGTGCCCATCATTATGGAATCACACAGAGTCTTTTCACCACCCCAAAAATCCTCTGTGGTCTGCCTGTTCATCACTCATCCCCTCACCTCACGCCAGTCAACCACTGATCTTACTGTCTCCACAGTTTTGCCTTTCCCAGAATGTCACATAGTTGGAATCATATAGTGTACATCCTTTTCAGATTGTTTATTTTTCTTTTTTTTTAATTTCCTTAAATATCTTATTGAGAGAGAGAGAGTGAGCATGCACAAGTCGGGGGAAGGGCAGACGGAGAGGAGAGAATCTCAAGCAGACTTCGACTGACATGGGGCTCACTTCCACAAGCCTGAAATCATGACCTGAGCTGAAACCAAGAGTCAGATACTCAACCAAGTAAGGCACCCAGCTGCCCCTAAGAGTATTTTGGTTTTCTTTTTCCCACTTAGTAATATACATGTAAGATTCCTCCATGTCTTTTCATGGCTTAATATCTCATTTCTTTTTAGCACTGAATAATATTCCATTGTGTAGATGTGAAATAGTTGTTTATCCATTTACCTACTGAAAGACATCTTGGTTTGTTCCAAGTTTTGGAAATTATAAATAAAGCTACTATAACATCAATGTATAGATTTTTGTATGGACATATTTTCAACTCCTTTGGATAAATACCAAGGAGCATGAGAACTGGATTCTAAGGTAGGAGTATGTTTCATTTTGTAAGAAACCACCTATCTGTCTTCCAAAGTAGCTGTACCATTTTGCAATCCCATTAGCAGTGAATGAGAGTTCCTTTTGCTCTATATCCTCACCAGCATTTGGTATTGTCAGTGATCTGGATTTTAGCCATTCTGATAAGGACATAGTGGTACCTTATTATTTTAATTTGCATATGATGTGAAGCATCTTTTCATATATCTATTTACCATCTGTATATCTCCTTTGGTAAAGGGTCTGTTAAGGTACCTTTGGCCCATTTTTTTTTTAAATCAGTTTGCTTGTTTTCTTGTTGTTCAGTTTTAAGAATTCTTTGTACATTTAGGATAACAGTCCTTTATCACATGTGTCTTTTGCAATATTTTCTCCAGTCCGTGGATTGTCTTCCCATTCTATTAACATGGTCTTTTGCAGAGCATATGTTTTTCACTTTAATGAAGTCCAACTTAATCAATTATATATTTCATAGATCATACCTTTTTTGTTATATATAAAGTCACCACCATACCCAGGCTCATCTAGGTTGTCTTTTATGTTTTTAGGGGTTTTATAATTTTGCATCTTACATTAAATCTATGAACCATTTTGAGTTAATTTTTGTGAAGGAATGTAAGGTCTGTGTCTTGATTTGCTTTTTTGCATGTCTATGTCATGTGATTTTCCGATCGTTTCAGTACCATTTGTAAAAGACTATCTCTGCTCTACTCTTTCTTTGTCAAAAATCAGTTGACCATATTCATGGTTCTAAATAAGTTCTTGATATTAAGCTTTTTTAAAAAAGATTTGTTTTTTGTTTTTTGTTTTTCAGAAGTCATTAATGTTCTAGGCTACTTGGAAGTTCTGATGGGTAATATAAGTGGTGCCCTAGTAGCCTGCAGGAATTCATACATGTCAAGTGGTGAGTGGTTTGCTCCTAGGGAGAACTGTGTAATTTGATGTACACTACATTTACAAACTCAGAATTTTTGGCATTGAGAAAATACAACTGTTTATTTTTTTTTTTTTAAGATTTTATTTATTTATTTGACTGAGAGAGACATAGTGAGAGAGGGAACACAAGCAGGGGGAGTGGGAGAGGGAGAGCAGGTTTCCACTGAGCAGGGAGCCCGATTCAGGGCTTAATCTCAGGACTCTAGGATCATGACATGAGCCAAAGGTAGATGCTTAATGACTGAGCCACCCATACTCTCCAAAATTTCTGTTTTCATTCAGTAAAATCTTTCCTTGAGTTTCTAGTGTTGGAATTAAATATTAGCTTGTTTAATAACTAACATAGTAGTTTAACTTTGGTTGTAGTTTGAAGAGGAAAAAAATAGCCCTACCATAGACCTACTTCTTCCCCATCCTTACTACATCACTCTCTATCCCATCATCCTCACCTATTTTTCTACATAGCACTATCTCCACGTGACATGCTTGGTATATTTGTTTACTATTTGGTACTTATTTGCTTCTTCCAGTAGAGTGAAAAACTCCATGAGGATAGGGTTTTGTCTTATTCACCCCTATATGACCTGTGTGTAGAAAAATACCTAGTACATTATGAGTGTTTGATAAATATTTTTTAATTTATTTTAAAGGAAATATCTTATGGAATGTCACAATCATTAGTACCAATAACACCATAATGTATACCTATATAAACTTAATCTCAGGAAAAGGAGAATAAAGTCAAGAAGAGACACTGAAGAAGATTTGCAAAAGTGGAACCCTCCACACCCCTGCAACTCTAATGGTGTGGTCTAGGAACCAATCACATTATAATCACATGGGATGAATCCAGAAATGTAGAAACTCAGATCCCATGCCCAATATACTAATTCAGAATCAATATTTTAACAATAACAATATTTAGCAAGGTTAATTACATAGGAGACCTATATTTAGGGACCAAAATATGTCCTTCTTCACCTGGTGGTTTCCAGCAGCCATAGCTGAGTGGAAGGTAATTCCTGATGATTCTCTTTGGGATCCCCCCAGTGTGCTTAAATTAGGTTTACCTCCAGTGCCTGTTTTACAAGATCTAGAATGATAGCAGCAAACTGTCTCGGCAGTTCTAGAAAGAGTCTCTTGCTGCTTAATGATGCTTGAAATTCCTTTAACAGAGGAGAAGAGCCTTTCATTTCCCAACCAGAAATAAAAAACCTAAAGTGCAAACACCTGGAAAAGTTAAAATATAGACAGAAACTTAATCATATCAAAAGACAAAAGACATACCAAAAACACGAATAAAAGACTGATAGCTGATTTCTGCAGATTTTGCTAAGGAAGAAGGACTTGAGAAAGAAGGAAGATATTCAATGCTTGTAGGTTGTATTCTGAGGAGATAACATGACAGAAAGAGGGAAATGTAGGAAAATAGAATTTAAGGTATGATGATTTTTGTTGGGCAAACACTACTTTGAATTGAAAAAAAAACTTCACATAAATTTATGAAGATTTTTTAAATTCCAACTTTATCATCAAACTACTTTATTTTCACAGTTGTGATAATTCAAGTATTATCCAGTAAACAAGATAAACCTGCAGTACAGTGAGGTTCAATCTTAGCATCCGCAATCCTATCTATCTGTAGGCGCCATATTCAACAAAAGGAAGAGACAGCCCCAGGAGGCCACGCTGAAGAGGAATGCCCTAGTGGGTTTGCCATTTGGAGAAATCAGGACAATGCAAGCACACTTTTTCTGGAAACTCAACCTGCTACTGGCTGATAGTCATCTTAAGAGGCACTTTTCTATAAATCACTATAATTTAAAAAACCAAATGCTTTGAAACTCCTTTTGCCAGATCAAATCAAACTGACTCTCAGTTGGTGGAAGGCCCAGATGTGAGTTTCGTAACACACATCAATTACTATCTAATCCGTCACTTGCAGATGCTGAATGTGCCTGGTGCCATTCCCAGAACTAGTGTCATGGAAACAAATAACAGCATCAAGGTAGGAGTGGAATGAAAAAAATGCTCTAGTTACTGTCTGCAAAATGCAAGTAGAGCATCTGTAAGCACAGGGTTAGTTTGGCCTTTCGGTCTCAAGCCGTATCATCTCTTGAGCTACTGAAAAGTCCAAGCTGTAAGCAGCGATGCCCCATGTAAGAAAATGTGAATTTCTCTAACAGCAATTTTATAATAGCCCCTTGGACACTTTCTCTGGTAATTGCCAAAATTTTCCAGGTAATGGTATGGTCACTAACATGATCATTAACCTCTGTGATAGATGTATGGGCTTCCTCCCACATGAGAAGTGTTGGTTTATTTGTATCCTTCACATTAACAGAAAATAACATTGTAAATCTACACAATGTGAATAAACTGGCATGAGCATGAAATCGTATACAGGTCATCTGAACATCTGAACAATAAAACCACTCCTACTGTATTTCCAATCCCATACAACCCAGGGGTGGGGAGGAGGGGTGTATCAGCTATAACTTCATATTCTGTTCAAATTTGTTAATTCAACCAAGGCTAATTATCCTAATGGGAGACCAGCATTGTCACCATCACTAAAATTTATTTAGTGCCTACTTAGTATGTACCAGGTACAGCTCTATTTTACATGTATAATTGTCTATGCACCATAAAAATCACATGTGGTAAGTATTGTTATTATTCCCATTTTACAAATGAGGAAACCGACGACAGCATAGTTAAGGAACTTGTGCAAGGTCATACAATTAACGGTGTTGTATGCTTAACAAAGTACAGGTCCCATCATTCCTTGCTGCATCTCCAACAGCGCCATATTTTGACCACCTCCTCCCACCCCCCTGGTTTCCCTGACCAGCTAAAATGTTATCAGGAGGAGAGTCAAACCAAAAAAAAAAAAAAAAAAAAAAAAATCATAGAGACAGAAAATAGAATGGTAGTTGCCAGGGACTGGAGGGAGGGAGAAATGAGGAGTTATTATATAATGGGTGTGTGGTTTCAGTTTTACAAGATAAAAAGAGGTACTTACAGATGGTGGTGATGATTGCCTTACGCTATGAATATATTTAATATCACTGAACTGAACACTTAAAAATTATTAATGTGGGGGGTGCTGGGTGGCTCAGTCTATTAAGTGTCTATCTTCTGCTCAGGTCATGATCCCAGGGTCCTGGGATCTAGTCCTGCATCAGGCTCCCTGCTCAGCAGGGAATCTGTTTTCTCCCTCTCCCTCTGCTCTATCCCCCTCTTGTTCTCTCTCTCAAATGAATAAATAAAATCTTTAAAAAATTTTAAAAAATTTAAATGCTCAACATGGTAAATTTTATGTTAATGTATATTTTATCACAATAAAAAGAAATTGAAGGAGAAAAAAAAAAAAGAAGAGAGCCAGCTGAGTGTAGGTAGGTGAGATGCAGAGATGCCACTTGGGGAGACTTCCTTGCACCAGTCAGTTAAACTAGTTTAAAAAAGGACCCATGGGGTTGTGCTGTATATGCCCAGGTCTGGGGCTTTGGAGACACAAAGTATGACTGGGAGGCTAAATTCTCCTTGAAGAAGTTGCTTGGGAAGGTGGCCCAGATGTAAAATCACGTGAAATTCAATGAAAGCATGATTCCACCAAGAATGTACTCTTGTCTACCCACACCAGGCATCAGGGTCTTAACTGTGCTACTTAGGAGAGGTACACCAGGCTAAAGGTTTCATGGAAACTAGAAATTATTATCTGCAATGATAGACCTCTTTTGTGGAATAAGAACCATGAGCAGTGTTCCATACATTTAACATAAGCAAAAATTATACAAAGGAAATATAAAATTCCTCTGACTTTGGACTGCCTAACAGTATATGACCAATAGTACTCACTCTACAAATATTCAAATATTCTTTCTTCATCAACTCCACTCATTAAGAATTGATGAAGACTCACGTCATTGCAAAAAAAAAAAAAAAAAAAAAGAATTGATGAAGACTCATCCAGGAAGGGATGAAAGAGATGTCTCTGCTCTGAAGTTCCTGTCTACGTCTCTCTTTAGACTGTCTATAATATTTTGGGTACTCCACACTGTCCTCATCATGCCTGCGTCTGATGCTTTGGAGTGTCATTTCCTCATGTAAGTTCCCTTATGATTAATTCCAGATAAGTTTTAGTCTTTCTTTTTGCCTTGCATGGGAGTTCACAGCAATGGCATCTCTGAGAATATTTGCTTCCTCCAGTATTTTTTGCAGAGTTTCAACTCAGAGAAGACTCCTCTTTCCATGTGCCTGGTCCTACAGTTCTGTTCTTGTCTGCATGTCCCGGCTTTAGAGGACATCCTGTCTTGATCCCATGTTGGCCACTCTGAGACTATGGGAGAAATGTGTGTTTTGTTTTGCAGATTCTTTCATTGAGAAAATTATTTTTCAGATTGGGGTTTAAACAGAGGATCACTTGCTCTCCCCTAACTCTGTTTAGGGGAAAATATACTGCCTTTCCCCACCCGCCCTTATACTTTATTTCTAAAATAATTAAACATTGTTATTGGCTCTTATAAGACAGTTAACATATGATTTGTCTCAGCTTAGAGGAAATAATATTAATTTCTAAAGCTGTTTTAGGAGCCTGGAACAAGATACAGTGAAACACAGGCTAAGAAATTGTTTGTGATTCACATAAATGGCGCCTAAAAGGAGAAACCTGGCTTCAGTTAGCCCTATTGGTAGCTTTTGCTGTGTTTTCAGCCCCCAGGGCAATATTTAACGTGCTAGGGTAATAAGCTTCTGTATGCTATTATCCAAAGAACTGAAAACATTAAAAAAAAATCCCATGGAATTGTTAACTTTGACCATGGAGGAAGGAAACTCAGATGTCAACATCTGATCTAAAAACATACTAAACAAAGTCACTAGAAAAACAAGAGAGACTAACTTTTTATATTTGTGGAACTGCCAAAGAGAAGCTCATATCTCAGCATCTCTGTTTCCTTATTTAATCTAATTAATACGTCGCATTAGAAGTTGCTTGAAAACATCTTTTGTTATGCAGTGAAACAGTGAAGCCACTGGAAAAAATCATACAAATAGTTCAGTAGAAAAATCAGAACAATTTAATAACCTAAGTCAGTTAGGATTCAATTGGATACAAATAAAAGAAGTTGTTCAATCCCAAATGGGTTAAGTTAAAAATAAGGAAAAGAAAGGAAACTATGGGCTCACACAGTGGTAAAGTCCAGAAACCCTGAACCAGAAGCTTAAACGCATCCTCGGGACTCAAGTTTTTTCCACCTCTTGGTTCTGCAAAGAACCAAGCGCTGGCTTGATTCTCAGGTAGACCCTATTCTTGATTTAGGCTGGCTTCATTCTCAGGTAGACCCTCTCGTCTTGGAGATTTATAGCTCAGACCTACCTCAGCCTAGAGCCAGCAATCCCTGCAGAGAGGGTTGGGCTCTTCCCTATAATCCTAACAAACGTCTCCGAACTGACTGTCATCATCCTGGATCAGGTTATATGCCCGTCCCTGAACACACCATATGCCAGGGAAGCATAATATACTAAATCTGGGGTGGGGGAAGGTGTTGCATATGAGCCCCATCCTTGGAATAAAGGAAGGAGGTTCCCCAAAGTAAAATTAAGCTGCCATTACTAGAAAAAATGAAATGTTTGCCAGCCTCACAATCCAGCACTCAAATTAACTCCCCAACCTCAGTTTATGAGATTTTGACCAGAATTTTTAAAAAAGGAAATTGAGTCCACTGTCATAACACCACAATTCCAACTCTTGAGTGGTCAACAAACATGGGCACGCATAAATACATGTATCAGGACAGAAGACACTCCGTTTCAACAGCAAGAAATATGTGGGTCAATCAGATGGAATTAAAATCGGAATCTATTCAGAAAAAATCGTTAACTCAGTTCTGAAGCCACAAGCGTCCGAGTACATGATAATGTCCTCTCATGTCAAAGAGGTCCTATTCCTCTTCACTGCAGAGTGCATCTTATTCTGACATTACACCATATGGCGTGGGCCAAGTGCTCTCGTATGCAAAGTGAGTCCAGAGTAAATGAGCTAAAACTGTCTTACATACATAATGGCTCTTGTTTCAGCTTAGCTGTGACTACTAGATTGCTGCAAACACCAAAATAATAGTGCCACTAATGAGGAGATTTGTTCATAAGTTACTACACTGTCAACTCTAATGTTCGACCGTAATGGTTATTATTTATTGACATGCATGTATACAAAGCAATGGCGGAGGCCCAAACCAGCCTCCCAACAGAACCCAGGCCTATTAGATTATGAATCATCTCCTAAAGATAACTACTTCTTAAAAATCTGCCCCAAGTCCCTGTTATTTGAGACATCTTAATTGAAAAGACAGAGGCCTGCCTTTACAGTCAGAATGCCAGAGTTTCTCCTAGAAGAGACGGGAGTGGCAACTCCCAGTGCTGATTGGGGGTGCAGACAAGCAGCCACTTCCAGACATCAGAGTTTGACCCAGACTTTTGGAGAGGAATCTAACGATATATTAAAATTTTAAAAGCACATATCCTTTGACTCAGCAATTTTACTTCTGGGAATCAACCCTGTAAAAATTAAGTACCAGTGTATGAGGACAGGCATACAGGGCTGCCTACTGCAGCTGTGTTTGTGATGGCAAAACCTGAAACTACCTTCATGTCCACAAGAATAGAACAGTGTAGGGGTGCCTGGGTGGCGCAGTCAGTTAGGGGTCAGATTCTTGGTTTTGGCTCAAGTCGTGATCTCAGGGTCCTAGGATTAAGCCCCATATCAGGCTCCGTGCTCAGCATGGAGTCTGCTTAAGATTCTCTCTCCTATTCCCTCTGTTGAGCCCTCCCACTCATGCTCTCTCTCTCTCTGTCTCTCTAAAATAAACAAATCTTAAAAGAAAGAAAAAAGAATAGGATGGTTGAGTAGACTAAAATGCATCCCTGTGGTGCAGGTTATGGTGCAACTACTAAAAGAACAAGTCAGATTCACATCTGAGGTTGGGAGGATGTCTATGATACAGTAGTAAGTGAGAAGAGCAAGTTGCAGAGAAATCAGATGACAGATACATGCATACAGACAAATTACTAGGTATATACAAATATTTACACAGTATGTTCACATCTTTGCATGAAAAAGAGAGTAGTAGGATTTGGATTCAGGCTTTGCAATGTGAGTGCTCTTTGAACCTCACTTTTCTTCCTCTGCAAAATAAAGGCAATCTTTTGGAGAAGATCAAATGAGATGATGAAAATGACATGTGAATGGCAAATAGCACCCAAATGTCACATAATAATATTATTATAAGATAGTGTGCTACAAGTCTGCAGGTTAGGCTCTACGAAGGACACCAAGGGTAGTATCACCTTGCAGAGTCGTATTTGGCTCTATCAACACCGATATCAGCCACCCTTTCTGGTCTCCAATAGTGCGTAGCCGAATTCACCAGAAAGAAAACAAGTGGTGAACTGTAGCTAATACCACTACTGTAGATCACCATATAGTGCCAGTGTTCCCAAATGGAGCCACAAAACCCTTTCAGCACCTTGAACCTTAACAAGGACCATGTTCTTTTACTCGGCTAGTTAAACAGATGATCACAGAAGATAACCACATTGTATATAACTGGTTATATATAATCAGTGTTTTCACTTTTAAAATCAACATATTCTCTCCTCATATATGCTTTATAAATAGTTTTAATCGTATAGTAGATGTAGTTTTATGCCTGTCTCTCGGGCCAGCTGGCTCTCCTTCTTTCTAGCTATGTAACCCTGGAAAATTACATCACCGTTCTGTCTCAGTTTTTCCGTTTGTAAAATAAGGGTGATAACAATACCCCCCACTAAGACTGCTATGATAATCAAATGGGTTAAAAGATTTAAATGACTTAAAACAGAAGTACTACCTAATAGATGCTAACTAAATGTAAGTTATTATTTTAATCTTTCCACATAACATTTAAGTTTATATGCTTTTTCCATGTTCCTTATATAGCCTGTATTACCTTCACTTTGTTAATGTTTAATAGAACATAAATAGCATGCTTTAACAAATGGGTATTGTTGTAATTTCAAATTTTTCCCTATTTCACAATGGTAAATAATATGCTAATTAATATCTTGGTACATTAACTTATTCCATATTTGATTATTCCCATAAGACAGACCCTTCCCCCCCACCACCGAAACACTTTAGAGAAAGAAAGAGTACAACAATATTTGGGTATTTTGTTAAATCTTGAAAGTAGGGCTTTGGATTATAAATGTGTCTTTATTGGTAGGGAGAGGGTGGTGGGGTTATGGACATTGGGGAGGGTGTGTGCTATGGTGAGTGCTGTGAAGTGTGTAAACCTGGCGATTCACAGACCTGTACCCCTGGGGCAAATAATACATTACATGTTAATAAAAATAATTTACAAAACTAAATGTGCCTTTACTTATTTCTTTCTGAACCGCTTCAGAATTTGACGTGATGTTCTTTATGTAGCTATGCAACGCCTGCTGGTATTTTGATCAAGGTTCATTTAGGAAAGGTCATTATGAGAAATTACCATATTAAAATTTATCTACAAAATTCATTGAGTTTCAGATTTTTGAAACATAATTCCCAAAATACAATCACATCATGTTACAGTTTTGTTGCTAATAAGGTAAATTTGAACTCCCCCCAAAACAGGAAAGCCCACTTACTCAATGACATTTATAGCACATAAAATTCCCCTTATGAATCATATGCTCACAAACCATGTACCCCTAAACACTGAGTTCCTGCTGACTCATTCTGAAACATTTTGACGACTTCTCCATTGAAATTCAAAGTGTCCCAATATTGTAAGATCCTCTGTTCCTCTAACTAATTAGTTCCCTTTCCCACTGGCAAAATACAAGAGTAATAATCTATTTACAGACTGTGGCATGAAGCGCACAGCTGGAATCTTCTGCTGCCCACTAGCCTAGTTCATTCCCATTTTCCAGGAGTGCCTCTCTCTAACCCAGTGCTGGGCCTTTGTTTTCTTCCTTCCCTGCCATCCCACCAGCACTGCCCACAGGTAACATCTGATCCTTTGAAATCTTGGGTGATTCCTAAACCCTGTTTCCATTTGCAGGCTCCACAATTTCTGTGCCCTCTCTGCACAGTTTGCTTAAGGAACACACTGAACTCATTAGTTGAGGTGGATTGATTCAGACTTCCAGAGCACGGTTAGCTATCCTGTACCAATCCGTTTACTCTGTTCCTCGGCCAACAGAGTACACTGAGCGCTCCATCTTGTGTAGGAGGTCACTCTACATGGAGAGCTCCCATGATGCAAGAGAAAAACTGAATCCAGGATGTTTACTCTCATTGGCCCCTTTCCCTTATTGCTGATTATTATTGTCCCCCCAAAATAAACGTGAAACTCATTCCTCAGTTATTTTTCTGTTCTGTTGCTACAAATCACACTGGGCTGCCGGTCTGGCAAGCTTTCAAGTTCCTTTGCCACCAATTATTGAATTAATTAATTTTCCGGCAAGCTTGCTCTTTGTTCTCTATAGCACATAAATGGCACTCAGGGATGGCAAGTTTATACTAAGAAAGCAAGACAAGTGCTAATTTAAGTCAACATGAGAAGCACTTAAAACCCCCACACCTTCCAAGTAGACTCTTACTGACCATTATCTACCTCCCAGGCAAGAACCAGTGAGTGACTTCACAGACACAAAAATTTCACCAAAGTGGCCTTGCATGAACCCAGATGAAATCTGAAATTAAAGTCATCCTTTGAAGTCCCACTGGAAATTCTAGCAATATGGCTAGGGCGATGCTACGGGTTGGCAAAAGGGCAAGTCATTTATCCTCTCTACCCTTGTTTCCTCACACATGAAATGAGGAACATTGACTCACTTCACAGGAAGGCTGCATGCATTTCATTAATTAACAACACACATCAAAAATACAAGCCGCAGAATACCTTTGCTCAGCCCCTAAGCTCAGTAACCCTGCCAACGGTATTCATAGTCTGGTTGATCTAACCTAGATGTTCCCTTAAGTTTGGTCTAGTCTGGCTCATAAACATGTTTTTGTCTATGCTTACAGATACTTACAGATACATGTGTGGATTTTAATTTCCTATTTTAATGTTTTCCTTCTATTGCTGCAATTGTTGAGGTCTTATGTTTTCTTCATCAAATGCTCACTCAGCTCCCATTCACTGCAGAAAATGCTAGACATCCATGCCAAAAACTTGCATGTCCGACTAGCATATATCTAGCCAAATGAGCCCACATCAAGCTCAGTTTTACTTTCCTTACTCCAAAGTACCTTCTGTGACTAGACAAAAGATGATGGAAACTTCATCCTAGAACATCAAACCCTGCCAGGCACATTTCCATCTGTCCTATTGAAGATTGCCAAAAGCATTTTTTTGAGGGTTTTTTTTTTTATAAAGTCAATCAAAAATTCTCTCAAGCAGAAGTTATTTGAGGACTAGAAAATGTGGTGTTTCCTACCCTGACTGACCCCTATAGAAGACACACCTGACCAAAACAGAAGGAAAAACAGCTGATACACAGACATGGCACCTTCAGAATCTGTCTACTTCCTTCCTTGAGCTGCACACAACGCTCCAAGACATGAAAGCCTAAGTGATGAAGAATTATGGCCATAAGGAAAGAGAGGAACACAGATATCTTAGACCCTAATGAGGTAAGGAGCTTCCCAGCTAGAGCCTGGAGCCAAGAAAGTTAGAAGTGAAATTACTGATGCCAAGGAGGAAAGGTTGAGGCCGAGGATTTGGGGTTCAATCGCTCAGTAGCCAGTCATCAAAGTCAAAAAGTTAAGTCACCATTTTGACACTTGGGCAAGAGAAATTGTTAATGATAAACAGGGGCAGAGATAGAAAACATTCACGTTAAACACGCTTGTCCTCTTCTTTAGAAAACACTAAGTTGTTAAATGGAAAGTTTTCTTAATTCCTCTACTTGAACTAACACTATGCTCATTCACTAACCTGTGCCAAATTAATAGACTTCTCTCATCAATCAACCTTTGTTGGTCCTACTTTTCAACTTTCCCCAAAGATTCTCAGGACCACCAAATATCCCCAAGACCAGATCGCATCCTAGTTTAGACCTTTGCAGCTTCAGACTGCTCTGTCAGTATGTTTTCATGTTTCTCCTAAGTAACCATACCATGATCATGCCTGTACATCATTGTTTCCAGATGCACAAAGATGTTAATTAGTCTCTACTAAGAAACCATGGAGTGTGGATCACCATGTTAAGCACCATGAGAATGTTATATGTATATATATCGTTCTTCCCTGCTCTAATAAAATTTTATTTTTAATTTAAAAATCCCTATCCCACAAATACAATAGCACTGAACAAATGTATTAACAAAGAAATTTATAGTCAAATGGAAGTCAAGAGAGTACTGAAAAAGCAGAATCCAGAGGTCCTGAATGAGCACCCTCCAACCACAACCCCAGGAAATGAGGTCAGACCTAGCTCAGAAGAGTAACCACTCCAGCTGCCTTGATTTCTTACTTCCCATTCACTCCTTAACCCTCTAGCATCTGTCTTCCTTCTGCCATATGCTCGTTATATGGAAGCTGGTGGCTCCCAAATTTAGTGTGCATCAGAATTACCTGAAAAGCCCACTAGAGCACCGATTGCTGGGCCCCGTCCCCAGTGTGTCTGACTCTGTAGGTCAGGAAGGGGATCCAGCCATTTGGATTTCCAAGTCCCCAGGCAAGGCTGCTGCTGCTACACTAGGCACCTCACTTTGAGAACCACAACTGTATGGAAGCTGTCATGAGGCCTTGAGGAACTCTATTTTCAGAAAGTGAAAATACTGACCCTCTCCCTACCTCAGAGAATTACTAAGAAGGCATTAATTTGTAAGTGAAATGAAACACTGTGAAAGCACTTCATAAACTAAGTAAAAACAGCATTAGTGGTTATCGATACCCGCAAAATCGCCCCTTGGTTGCCTTTGATCCCAAAGAACACTTTGCCTCCCTTCCTCTGCAATCCCAGTGCCACCACCCTGTTGCCCACTGTCCCATGGACCTCCCCCCTGGCCTCTCCACCTCCACAACCTCCCTGCTCCAGTCTTCCAAAATTCTCCCTCCTTGGGAAGCTGCTTAAAAGACCATTTTTATCAAGTCCCCTTGCTCTAAGAAGCACTCCAGCTTCTCGTGGCCTAAATAATGAATTCCCAAAGCTAATTCAGATATAAGGGTCTTTGCAAGCTGCCCTCACCTTTGAGCAGAGGCCAGATAGATGCCTGTCAGGGCAGTGGTACCACAGACTCCTGCACTCTCCACTTCAGTTGTACTATCTCTCTAATAAAGCCATGGCTTTAGTCAACCAATCCTACTAACTGTTTTTCCCAAAATACCATCTTAAATACTGCAAATACACTTTTGCTGATGATGTTCCCACTTCTCTGCCCACACAAATTCTAATCATCCACTAAGGTCAAAGTCAATGCCTTCCTTTCTACTGGCATTCATGGCTCCATACGCTCTAAGCACTTTGTACTTACAGTCTTTGTCTTCTTCCCCTCCTTCTCCTCCCTCCTCTTCCCCTTCCTAGCACCCCTCTTTTCTTCTCTCCCCCGAATCATTCCCATTCTACCATTTAGAACCACCTATCTACCAAAATAATAATAATAATAGTAATAATAAAATAAAACAAAAACAAAAACTCCATTGACCTATATGTACCATTATCCACCCATCGTCTGTCAGACCACTTCCTGGCTTCTACAACTTCTCTGCACGGCTTCTCTGCTTTCTCACTTTGCATTCATTCCTTCTTCAGCCCTTGCAATCCAGCATCCAGCTCCACTGCATTTGCTCTTTTCAGTTTACTAATTATCATGTCAGTGCCAAAATCAGAGGAAAGATCTGTCTTTTCATCTGACCTACCGCTAGGTATCCATTAACACATTTAACCATTCCTCCCTTCTTAATACTTCTCTTGGCATCCAGCACTCCAAACTTCAACTTTTTTTTCTTATCCCACGCGTCACTCACTCCCAGGCTACTGTCCTGACTCTTTTACTCAGCCTCTAAATTTGAGAGTGCCCTGGGGCTCAGTCCTAGGCTCTTACTCTCTACAAACATTACCTAGATGATCTCATCTACTCACATGACTTTAGATGCTATCTCTTTGCTGGGGGCTCTTCATTTTCCCTCCAGGCTTAACAGCTACTTTAGGCCCCAGACTGTATCTTGGTACCTTAACTTGGATACCTAGTATTCACATTATACCTAACTAAACAGAACCCTTAGTTCACCTCTCCCATCTCCTTGTTTCTAGCCCAATCCTTCCTCTCTTAGTAGCGAGCACTATCTATTTAACTCAAACGAAAAATTTAGACATTATTTTTTTTTAAAAAAGATTTTATTTATTTATTTGACAGACAGAGATCACAAGCAGGCAGAGGGGCAGGCAGAGAGAGGAGGAAGCAGGCTCCCCGCTGAGCAGAGAGGCTGATGCGGGGCTCGATCCCAGGACCCTGGGATCATGACCTGAACCGAAGGCAGAGGCTTTAACCCACTGAGCCACCCAGGCGCCCCTTGACATTATTCTTAATATCTGCCCACATTCAATTCATTACCAAATCCTGTGTATTATACCAGCAAAATATATCTCAAATATGCCCAATTCTCCCCATCCCCACTGCTGCCACCCTAGACCAAGTCCTGAAAATCAACTTTCTGAAATGTTCTAATAGTCCTCTCAGTGGCCTTCCTGCATCCATGCTTGGTCTTCTTCCACAGCAAACAGAATGGTCTTTTAAACACATAAATGACATCACTCTCCCACTTAAAATATTGCAACAACCTTCCATTTTTACCTAAACTACAGATTTAAAACTTCTCATTGCAGCCTACAACACTGGGCTCTCGACTCTCTGATCTCAACTGGTACCACATTTGCCTCCCTATAAGCACCTTTTTTAGACCATACTGGTCCTCTTTTATTGCCCATCTAAGCCAACTTCTTTTTTGACCTCAGGGTTTTTGCTGTTTTCTCCTACAGGAACACTCTCCGCTGGGTTTTTACACGGTTGCTTCTTCCTCATCCTTGAGAT
Source organism: Meles meles (assembly GCF_922984935.1). Taxonomy (NCBI): domain Eukaryota; kingdom Metazoa; phylum Chordata; class Mammalia; order Carnivora; family Mustelidae; genus Meles; species Meles meles. The sequence continues at coordinate 84,092,959 of NC_060074.1, read as the reverse complement.
TTCAGCTACTAATATCACCTTCTAGGAGAGATATTTTTTGACCACCCTATCCCTATTAAAAGGCATTCTCTGGGCTCCTGGGTGGCTCAGTCGTTAAGTGTCTGGCTTCGGCTCAGGTCATGATCCCAGAGTCCTGGGATCGAGTCTTGCTTAAGGCTCCCTGCTAGGTAGGCAGTTTGCTTCTCCCTCTCCCACTCTCCCTGCTTGTGTTCCACCTCTTGCTCTGTCTCTCTCTCTCTCTGTTAAATAAATAAATAAAATTCTTTAAAAAAAAGAAAAAAGAAAAGGCATTCTTTATCTCACCAACAGTAAAAGCTATCATAATCAAAATCTAACTAATTATTTGCTTGTTGGTTATTTGCTTGTTGGTTGTTGGTTATTTGCCTCTAGCTTCATCTCCTAGCCTCCATGCATCTAGAATATAAGCTCTAAAAGAAGAAACTTATATATATTTTCCTATGATTTATTTCTAGCACCTAAGCATAATTCTCAGAATTCCTCAATAAATCTTCACCAAAAAATATAAACAAATGGAATAGTCAGAATGGGCTATAGAAACACACATTTCCAAAATCTCACTGGGCTAAAAACCACAATATATACCTTACAAAGGCTAGAGGGCTGTGTTGGTCATCATCCTATGGGGACCATAACTAACAGAAGCTTCGCTCAGTGTATGTGTCTGTGAGGATCCGCACACCAGTGGAACAAAGTGTGCTTAATATGATTAATAACATGAGGCTCTTAAAGCTTCCAGCAAGAAGTGATACATATCGCAGCCACTGTGAAAAACAGTATAGAGGTTCCTCAAAAAATTAAAAATAGAATTATCATATGATCCAGTAATTCCACTACTGTTTGTCCAAAGAATAGGAAAACACTAATTCAAAAGATATGTGTACCCCTATGTTTATTGCAACATTATTTACAATTGCCAAACTATGGAAGCAGCCCAAGTGTCCATAGATAGATAAATAAAGAAGATGTGGCATATATATACAATGAAATATTACTTAGTCATGAAAGGAATGAAATCTTACCATTTGTAATAACATGGATGGATCTAGAGGGTATAATGCTAAGTGAAATAAATCATTCAGAGAAAGACAAATACCGAATGATTTTACTTATATATGGAATTCAAGAAACAAATGAACAAAGAAAAAAAGAGACAAACAAAAACCAGACTCTTAAAATAGAAAGAACAAACAAAGGGTTATGGGGGGGAGAATGAGTGAAATAGGTAATAGGGATTAATGAGCACTGAATAACGTGTGGAGTTGTCAAATCCCTTATTGTACACCTGAAACTAACATAACACTGTATGTTAACTATACTGGAATTAAAATAAAAAAAAATTTAAAAAGAAGTGATATATATCAATCTTACTTGCTTGGGCCAAAACAAGTTGTCATAGCAGGCTTCCTTCAAAGAGGGTGGGAGAGTATAATCCTCCAGGTGCCCAGAAGAGACATGGAAATATTCGGTCAGCAGCCCTTATGATTCACCCACCTTCTACTAGAAAATTTCTTCCACCAGAAGAAAAATAATAAAAATATTTCATAGGGACTCCTGGGTGGCTCATTCGGTTAAGTGACTGCCTTCGGCTCAGGTCGTGACCCCAGGGTCCTGGGATCAAGTCCCACATTGGGCTCCTTGCTCAGTGGGGAGCTTCTCTCTCCCTCTGCCTGCCTGCTGCTCTCCCTGCTTGTGTTCTCTCTCTCTCTCTCTCTGATAAATAATTAAATAAAACCTTTAAAAACTAAATAAAAATTAAAAAAAAATTTCATAATGTGCATTTTTGACTTTCATGTCTACTCTCTCCTTAAAGCTTTCTTCTACCACCCAGAATAACATAACCTCTCTGAACACTTCTAGCAGTTATTTCTGTAATTCTCACTTGGTGTAACTGTTCAATCATCTGTCTCTCCATCTACACTGTAAATACGGAGGGCAGGGACCCATATCTCCTTTCTTCTGAACCTAGTATTCTGAGAAACTGGCTCAGTGCCTTTCACATAGTAGATTCTGAGCAAACATTTGTTGGAGGGATGTCTTCTAGTTTGTCATGTGTATGTGTTTTTAGCTGCACAATTAGACTAGATATTCCTCTGCATGTAGTACACAAAGATAAGAATTTCTATTTCATGTATCTTCTTCCAGCTGATGCCTCACAGAGATATCCTCCTATTAGCAAGAACACAGTACATAAGTGTTGAGCTAAGCTAACTAATAGTATTAACACCACTCATCAAGGTACAATGTGCTAAGTACCCCTATTATAAAGGTGCTCTCCCAGCCCCAGCACCACCATCTTTTGAACACACGCACAAAGACAGACATTGCCATCTCTGGCTTCTGGAAAAAAATCCACAGCCAGTTTTCTTTGGTAGAGAAAAACCAGCAGATGATTGCATGGGTTTTCTTGGTTCTGTCAGCGGTCAATCTGTGTCTGGAAGTGAAACTCCCCTTTCCACAGGATTTCATCACAACAGTAACCACAGGACTCAAATTTTGCTCGTTGATAGTATCTCAGCTCAGCGTTGTACCCTAATGTGAAAATGAAATTTGTGTTCCACTCCCTTATGTTCCCTGTTCTTACATTGCCAAGTTCTAAAGTGATGCTGAGATTAAAATCTGTCCCTTCTTGAGTGGAGTCATTGTGTGTGGTGACAGATCTGTCTCTGAGACCCTCACTAAGCAGGCAGAAGACATTTTTACATCAGAAAATATCCTTTGGTTACCAGGTAGTTTCTATTTCTGTGGACAAGTTCAAAGTACATATATTTGGACATCCTTCCCTATGGCAGTACCATGGGACTCATAACCTTCTTCCTTAGGAAAATGCTATTTCGATTCCTGAGTGTTCCAAATCACACAGGCCAGTGTGGCATAATAGAAAGAGTTAGAGAGGACTTCCTTAGTTTCATAGGACTCCTTGGGCAAATTACTTAACCCAACTTTCAGTTTCCTGAAAAAACAAAATAAGGAAAATAATGCTTAGGATTAACCATAGGATTAAATAACAGAGAATTAGAAGTATTTACCTCTATTCCCAACTCTTAGGAGATATTCAATATACGTTCTTTTCTAACAGCCACTTTAACTATTAGGCAAGTTACAAATTTAAAGTCCCTTTCACCTAATAGCTACAATCAATGAATTGAGTCAATGAATCTGAGAGCCCATAACAGAGCCTGGTACACAGTAAGTTCTATACATGAATGTCAGCCATCCATATCCTCATTGCAACACACTACTTAGTTATAATCTAATTTTTGTAACTTCTTCATGCTTTCATCTCTTATAGATGGCTTTTCTAAAATGTGCTCTCTTCCATTGTAGTTGAGAGTGCATATCAGTTCTTTTTCCTATGGGGAGCAATTAGCAATAGCCATCAAATTTGTAAATCCACAAATTCTTCAAACCAGCAATTCTGCTTCTAGGAATTTGCACATAGGACATTACACATATGTAATATGACATATGTAGAAAAAAATGTCTTGTAACATTGTTTATAATAGCAAGAGATGGAAAATAACCTACTGTTCATTAGTAGGAGAGTAGTGAAATGATGGTATGTCCACATAAAGAAATACTGTGAATGGGGCAACAATAAATCTTGGCATGAAAAATGTCCAAGATATGTTACTAAGCAAAAAGGGCACAGTACAGAGCAATGTCTGTGATACTCTACCATATGAGTTAAAAAATTATATGCATATATATTCTTGTATAAGCATAGAACATGCCTAAAAAGACACAAGACTGGTAATGAAAATTGCCTCTGGGAAGGGTGACCAGGTAGCCCTGGGAAAGGATAGAGGGATAGCTATTTTTCAGAGAATATCCTTATAAAACCTTTAAAATTTTGTACTATGCACATGAAGCTGTTTTTCCAAAATATATTACTAAAACTGTTCTTCATCGTATGATACATCACCAATTAAATCCAGGAATAGGGTGATAGCCAAAGGACACTTCTAGAATGCTTTAGTTTTCTTTTTCTTTTGCAACAACAAAATGTTTATATTAATTGTAATTATTTAAAACTTACTAAGAACAAGAAAAATACTTGAAAGTGAAAATACAGATAGTGCAAACCCTGTGACTTCCACACTACAATGACTATTCATCAGTCCACAGGCATTCACCGAGTACTTACTAAGAAGACCCTGAAGTTCTGTTGGTTGTAACAGGAGGGAGAGATGCAAGGGATGGAGGGCCCAGGCTCTCCCCTCACAGGTGAAATGGAGAACAGCGTCCAGGAGTAAAGGATTTACTGCATGCAGCAGTGATGCTGGCCTGTGTAAGGAAACTTTCTAAAGGAGAGATTTGTGGGATCTCAGCCAGAGATAATGATGATGTTGGGACAAGTTATATCTCCTCCTTTCTCCATTTCCTCATCTTTAAAAGTGGAGTAATCTGCCTTGGCTCTCCTCTCACAGGGATGCTGTTAGGATTAATGAGCTAAAATTTGTGCTTATGTAGCGTCTTTCTTCTGAGAACTCAGAGTGCTTTGCAAAGTATTCTTATTAATATTCATAGGGTGGTTTATATATTTTTCCACCTTTCACTGTGGAAGTTGCACATCTATACCTAAAGACTCCGATTCTTCTCTCACTCTTCCTCAACATCACTTTCTCTTTTGCACCAAAATAGTGCAGTTTCAAGCTTTAAAGTCTTGCTGGTTTTATATAGCTTAGGGCTAATAACATCACACAGCTTGCCTGCAGGAGAACCCACCTGTACGTTCTAAAATTTCTACAGTTTCCACTGGATACATATGCATGATAAACCTTAACTCATGGTGAGATATCAAACAAATATATACCAGGGAAGAAAAAAAATCATCCATAACCAAGACTGCTTCCTAAGAAGGGTGACTCACAAAAGCAGTAAGTGGTTTGAGGTGGGGCTGCACGTTCAGGGATAGAGGCTAAACCCCACCTCCCTCCACGGATCCCAGAAATAAACTTGGAGCTGGGGATGGAAGACAGGGAGTGCAGAAAGAAAGAAGAGGAGGGAGCAGAGACAGGAGGAACGGAATGGAGCCAGCAGGGTAGTAGGAGACCATGCCTAGCAGGAAGTGACCCCTCTCCTGTATCCTCTCCCAGGTCATGAGTAAATTCCACCAAAGCTTACAAAATCCTAGGAGTAAGTGGGTTTCTTCTATAAACTGGGCTGAGTTTATAGCCAGAAAGATGGAGTTAATGAAACAGACATGAGGTGATGAGCCTGGGAAATGATAGAAATCATGGGAGAACTGTAGATTTTCAATGCCTTGAGGCTGACAAGGATCCAAGTTAATTAGACTACATTTCGAGGAGAAGAGGAGACTCAGCTGACGTGAGGCTATAGAGGATGTAGATATGTGTCTATGTAATACTATGTCTAATGATGTTATTTATGAATTTATACCAGTGTTTTTAAAAAGCTTTTTAAGAAGAAAAACTTTAGGTTTCAAAAGCTGGCTCGTCTCAGCTTGGACCAAGTGGTGAAGAGGAGGCAGAGAAGTGAAAGGACATCCCGGATCGCAGGTCTCCTGCACTCTGTCCGGCTGCTAGCTGTACAAACCCAGTCCATGCCACTTCTCATGGTATCTTTCCTCAGGCTTCATTTCTGCCCTGTTTGGATGTTGAGAATAGCACTGGCTGAAGCCTTCAATTTAAGAGTTAGTAGGAGGGCTGCCTACTCATATCACGCTACCTGTTTGGCCCCAGGCCAATATCACAAAACAAAGCTTCTTGCAGCAACTGAGAAGAAACAATTTGCATAACTTAAAGCTATGTTGGAGTGTTGTGCTTCATGTCTGAGCAGCATAAGTCTTGAGCTTTAAATAGCCCAACCCTAACATATATTTAAGAGCAATGTTCTAAAGGCTGTGTTACATAAAATGGAACACTTAGTGACACCATAGCAATGTGCCAGGTCCCCTTTCTTGCAGACTGACAGAAGCCAGCCTCAGTTAGGCAGCTGGGAGGAAAACTTTCCCAGCCTATGAAACCCAGAAGAGGTCAGCTCTGTCTGTAATTTGGAGAGCCCTACAGTGTTTCACCAACCACAAATATCGTCTCCCGGGTCTACAATGGCCTTGACAACTCTCTGACAGCCACCACTTCACTCCTCTGGATTGGGCAATAAAAAAAGAGTCATAATTTCTGGAAGGACACTTAGGATTGCCTAAATGTGCCACAGGTACAACTAACGGCACTTAGTTGGTGACCAAAAGTTATCGACAACGTCTTTCTCCTTCTAGCCCTCTCCCACTTGAGTTTCACTCTCTTTGGTTTGCAAGTAGTCACTTCACACATTTAGAAACAATGGAAGAAACAACCTGAGGGTTTTGAAGGGTCAGGGGTGGGAGGTTGGGGGAACAGGTGGTGGGTAATAGGGAGGGCACGTTTTGCATGGAGCACTGGGTGTTGTGCAAAAACAATGAATACTGTTACGCTGAAAAAATAAATAAATTAGAAACAATGGATGATCTAAAGAATTATTCTAAAGCGTAATTTATGGAACTCTTATAAAATACAAATGCCTAGGACCCACCCCAAACTTACCAAGTCAGAATTTGGAAAGTAGTAGAGGTTTGAACAATCATGTTTAAAAAACACTCCCATAGGCATTCTGACGCAAGCTTCCACACAACTGCTGGAGATAGAATGGGATGTAGGTCAAGGTTAGGGCTGAGAAAGAGGTATCCTAAAGACCATGTGACTGGAAAAAATGGAGGTTGAGAAGAATGGGTCCCAAAGACTATACCCCAGAGCAAGTCTCTGATCTGAGATGAGCACAGTCTTTGAAAGGTATTCACTCTGGGAAGAGGCTGAGAATTCCAGACCACAGGGAGGACATCTCCCCAAAAGGACTGCTTGAAACAAATAAGAACTGTTCTTAGTGTATACTGCCATATGTATTTACATTTTTATGCATTCACTATAATATTTATTAACTACAAAATACCAGGCACAAAGTCAGGTGTTGGGGATAAAATATGGGACAAAACCAGAAATGATGCCTGATCTTATGGAGCTTACATTCTAATGGGGAAGGCAAAGAATTAAAGAAGTAATCACAGGAGAGCCTGGCTGGCTCAGAGTGTGTGACTCTTCATCTCAGGGTCATGAATTCAAGCCCCATGTTGGGCACAGAGCCCATTTAATTAATTAATTAATTAATTAATTAATTAAAAGGTGACAAGTGGTATGATTCAGAAGTACAGGATGCTAAGGAATACATAAAAAAAGGAGCTCATCTGTCTAAGGGTAATCAAGGAAGTCTTCTGGAGTAGGTGTTCGTTAAATGAAGACCAGAAGGATAAGTGAGTATTAGCCTGATAAATAGGATAGGGGATGAGAGGCCAAACTCATGTGCAAAGCCTCAGTGGTTCTCAGCCTAAATTGGACATTAGAATCACCCAGGGAGATTTTTAAACTCCCTACTGCACCCCCAAGAGTCGAATAATAATTTCTAGGGGTGGAACCCAGACATCAATAATTTTTAAATCTCCCCAGGTTATTCCAATGTGCAGCCAAGGAGGAGAACCACTGGTCTAGAGACAGGAATTTTTATTCACAGTACGGAAAGAAATTCAGAGCATTTGATGAAGGTGAGAGATTGACAAGAGACGAGGCTGGAGTGAACAGATCGTGTAAGCAAAGTGCCTTAGAATTCGCCAGAGAATCAGAGCCAATAGGAGATGATGATAGATAGATACATAGATGCTAGCTAGGTAGACAAGTAGACAGACAGATAGGTAATTATAAGGAAATGGCTCACATGATTACGGAGGCTGAGAAGCCCCACAGTCTGCTAGCTGGAGACCCAGGGAGCCAATGCAGCCCCCGTCTGGGTGCAGGTAATGATGTCCTGGCTGAAAAGTAGGCAGTGGCTGGAAAGATGAAGCTCAGGAAAATAACTCTTTGGGTAAAGCACCTAAAGCTAAGGTTATTAAAAATTAGAGTAAAATTATTGAGCAACTAAACTGGTTTCCTAGGGCTGCCATGACAAATTACTACAAACTTGGTGGCTTAAAACACACAAATTTATTTCCTCACAGTTCTAGAGGCCAAAGTCCAAAATCAAAATATCAGCAAACTTAGCTTCTTCTAGAGGCTCTGGAGGAAAGTCTGATCCTCGTTTGTCTCCCAGTTTCTGGTACTTGCCAGCAACTCTTGGTGTTCTTCGGCTTGTAACTGGAAGACTTCCAACTCTGCTTCTGTGTTCACCTTACATTCTTCCCTGGGTCTCTAGGTCCTCTAGGTCCTCTCCTTTTCTTTTAAGGATACTGACCATTGGATTTAGGGTCTGCCCTAATCCATAATGATTTCATCCTGGTCCTCAACTAATTCCATTTAAAAAAAACTCCAGTTTTTCCACATAAGGAAACATTTTGAGATTCCAAGTGGTCAAGAATTTTGGAGGGGTACCATTCAACTCACTGTAGCTACATATCAATTTTTGTAATTATTGAATAAGGGTCACAACCAATTACATATCCAAGTTCTGAAGTTTTTCTAAAAATATGTCAATCCTACTCACCCTTGGTATCAAACAGGGAATTTCAAAGAGCCTATAGTGTTTATTTCTGGGACTAGAATAAAATCAACGGTCTTTTTTCTTGCCAGCCATAATCTTGGCCCCCTCCCCTCCTCTTTCCCAAACAGGCTTTTTTATGTGAATTAGAAACTTCCTTATTCTGCTCACCCCATCTGTCGTCACCTTCCTTTCCTGGCCTTAAATTCTAACCTCAGAGAAACAAACATAGCTGAGGTCAGGGGCTAACCATTTCTGAACTAATCAAACAAAATAGGTTGCCATGAGTTTTCCACTTCTCATATTAGCCAAACTATCTTAACATCTCTTCTTTTTTTTTTTTTTTTAGAGAGAAGGTTTGAAGATATGTGAGGGTCACAGAACCTCTTCAGTAAGAAATTATTGAAAGAAATTATTGAAAGTTCAGAATAGAAAGTATGATCATCTGTTTTAGAAATTATGACCCTCTTGTGGTAATACCTTCAGATACAGATAGCAATGCTATCTGAAGCTATTCTGGTTTAAATGTTGAAACAGCCTAATGTATCATGCTCTGTTTTAAATGTAATACATTAAAACACACCTCAACACAAGCCCATAAATGAAACAAATATGTCTTACAGGAATAATTTAGCTGTGCTTCTTTGCAGCCTCAATGTAAACTCTCCTTTAGTCTAAAAGCATTAAAATCATAATAATGAAATTTTGCCATTAAGAGTCAGAAAGCACTTTTCTCTTTAAAAAGACAGCTGCATTAAAATTTAATTATTGTCTCCCTATCTGATTATCAGACAAGAATAGAACACATTTGGGGGAAACTACACATATGTTCACCCAGCACAGGAGTGTTTTTAAAGACTCTTCAAGGAATTTTTCCCCAATACCCACCCGGAGTGGAGGGGGAACCCACCATAATTAGATATACACGTGTTAAAACAAAAGAGTCAAGGTACCAACTGCGTAAGCAAACAGATACAAATCAGGTGCTGAGGAAATGACTTCGGTTTCCCAATCCTGTGCATATTTTCACGGTCTCTGAATAGTACATGGGCCTTCAGAGGGTGCCGTGGCATCCCATCAGAGGATTCCTTGATCCACATTTTCTACTTCTTCGGGATAGGTAAGTAAAGATTCCTTTCTGGAGTGTGAAAGCTCGCAGCAGCAGGAACACAGCATATCTCATCTCTAATTTATGACTGACTAACTGAAACTCCTCACTGTCAGCAAACTCTGCTGTGTTTACTGGTTTGACAGCATACACACATATGGCAGAAGCCAGATGGACCTTCTCCCCCAGCTTCAAGCTAAGGGTGCTTCATTAGGAAAGAGATGCAGCCAGTCTTTGAGATCTTTGAACAAGGCTTTCCAGCACTACAGGAAGGAAGTCAGTCAGCAAACTGGAAAGAAAATAACCCTCCCCGAAGCGAGTTTTAGGTCAGAAGAGAATTCATAGTTGTCCCATTGAAGCCCATCAAGTTTTAAAGAACAAATGGCCTGTCCTCCCAACCACAGAAATTGGGAAACTGCTTCCAAAGAAATCAGTTGAAATGAAGTTTGCATTTCATCTACTTGGACAAGGGTAAATAGAACAATAAATCCTCTTCCTAAGCTCTGATTCATAGTTAAGAGCTAATAGTGTCAAAAAGTTCTTGTAAACTCCAAGAAAACAGTGGTGTCTTTTGCAGCTACAAAGACTGTAGTGAAGAACCTTCCTGCTGCAGTGAAATATTGTTCAGAAATTATAAAATAAAACATAACCCTCTGAACCCAACTTCTCATCATTCTAAAATTTCAAGGAAAACAATGATTTTCTCAGTTTATCTAAAATGACTGTGGTTTTTTGTTTTGTTTTGTTTTTGCTTTCTTTTTTCCTGGTGATGTCCTCTGCACCTTTCTGACCTCTCAACTTGAGTTCTTTTTCTTTTCATTCTCTGGGTTTTGGGTATATCTCAAGATCAGTGGGCTTCGATTCCCATCAAAGTCTTTACTATCCGCACTTGAACAATCTGGAGCAGAGATCTCTGCAAAGTAACCAGAGATCTTTCTTCTTCCTACACCTGAAACAAGGGTTCCTGGAGTAGTAAAGAAGCAACATGTAGAACTGGGACAGAATGGATCCTTACCCAGGGAATAAACTGTCCCACTCTCTAACCTATGAAAGTGACTCTCTGATTCAGATCAATCTATTAATTCCATAGGTCTCAAACATTTCCAACAGAGAAAGATCTAATCCCGGAGCAGAAGTGGGTGGGTGGCAGGGAAGGAAGAGGTTCATGGTGTAAAGGGATGGCCCTTTCTCTGGGACCTGGTACATTTTATAGGAAATCTAGACACTGCTCCAATGCCTCCAGGGCCTTCTGGTAATTAAGCTCTGATGAAGGGAAGCAGTGATGAAGAATCACTGGACTTGCTTAAAAACTTCTTCTATATACCCTACAATTAGTTCACACTGACTTAAAATTCTCCCCTCTCTCTCGGCAAGGCCAAAAATTATATATTGTTACAGAATGGGCTATCAAAGCAACTAACAATTTTCTCAACATTCTACAACACAGTTTAAAAAAAAAAAAAACCTATTTCTCAAGAACAACCTTTTAATTGAATGTTGGAATGACAGGGCCACTTCTAGTCTCTGCTTTTCTATGAAGAGTAATTAGAACTAATGCTTTTTGTAGGCACATCAGGACTACGGGCTTAGTGTAAGGTATTTTAACCTTCTGTTTAAATGTTATTTCACAGCATTGGAGAGAAACCCCTAGTGGGAGGCCGTAGGTGGATTTTTAACCTATTCCTTTTTACCTTTGCTAATGGGAAACTTTGATATGATTTGAAATACAGTGGCCATTGTTGGTGAAACTCCACAGGACCAAAGCTCTATCATCAAGCAAACAGAAGCTGAACGGAGTGCTCAAGGGCAGTACTGCCTGGGGTCCTCAGGGCACCGTACTTGGTATCGGTCCAGAATATGATACTCTTCAAAGGGTTCCATACCCTTCCTACCATTTGTACCTTGGAAGAACATTGAACTAGCTAGCCAGAAACATAGTATTACTTTTCTTCCAACAGGCAAAGAAACCAAGGACCAGAAAGCCACAGGATATGCGTCCAAACGGTTAGTGGTAAGGACAGAATTAAATCCTTAGCTCTCTATACTCTGGAACGTAATAGGATCCTCATACATAAGGTTTCTTCTGGTAAGTGAGTACAACTGCTGTTTAAAGGTGAATGGAATTAAGTAACCAATGGACTGGAAAACATAGGATTTTTTTTTTTAAGATTTTATTTATTTATTTGACAGACAGGTCACAAGTAGGCAGAGAAAGAGGAGGAAGCAGGCTCCCTGCTGAGCAGAGATTTTTTTTTTTTCCCCATGAGGTGCTCGATCCCAGGACCCAGGGATCATGACCTGAGCCGAAAGGCAGAGGCTTTAACCCACTGAGCCATCCAGGTGCCCCAACATAGGCTATGTTTGATGACAGTTTAGAGCATCCAAATATAATAAGACAACTCAGAATAAGAAGAGAGGAGAACAGGACAAAAGCAGCGCAGCTAAGTTTGCCACTTAGCAAACATGCTCCTGAATGTCTCCATGGTTTACACCTCAGACAGCCCCAGTCCATGAGAATGGAAGTGAAAAGAAAATGCAAATTCAGCTGCATGTTACATCCACAGTAAATGCAAAGACAAATTAAGAATTAAAGACAAATGCAAATTACTCTGCTCATAAAAGAAACCTATACAAAAGACAGGGAATGAAAAGGCTCTGACAGTTATGGATGAATCTCTGAAGAGGCGCACAGCGACCGTCTTTCCAAATTCAAGCTTTTTAAAAACTGGTTAGAAGAATGAGAACAGCTGCTGCAAAGAAGTGGGGGGGGGGGTGTGCAAACTGCAGTTAACAGTAAACCAAACCAAAGAGTAAAACTGAGAATCCTGTCCTTATTGTCAAGGTGAGGATGAAAAGCAACAAAGGGACGAAGCCCAAAGAATTCTGTCTCCAGAAATTCTATGGCAGACTTTAAAAGTGAAGCCCCTGGCAAGCCCTAGGCTGGGGAAGATGGAGACAGGAAGAGAACAAAAGAAAGAGGCAAGGTAGCAGAAGAGGCAAATGTTACATGAGAGAGAAAAAACACAGGACATTCTAGCAGGAAGGGGGCCTGGAGTCGGGGTCATTCGTTAACTCAAATGACTGCCAGGCTAAACCGGTAATGGAGACCCTGCTTGCCCGGGCGTGATGGGGACTGTGGGAGAATGTCCACAGGCATTCAAATTCATCCTTTTCAAAGAGGTGTTAGACACTGACACAGAGCATGTCTGTGTATCAGTTTGTTTCTTTTTATAATTCAGTTCTCTAGTGCATCTGCAAATCTGTGGAGCAGAATATCAGTGCCTTAAACTGTCAGTTGAAGGAATAAATTAATCAATGAGGCTTTCATTTTACAGATGAAGAAACCGAGACTCTAAAAGATTGTGGCTTTCCTGAATTCACTCAGTTAGATAAAAGAAATTATCACTAGAGCAAAGCCCTCCACCTCAACCCAGGAGTCCTTCATTTATGCTATAATGCCTTCTCAAGAGGAAGAAGAAGAAAACAATTGTGCTCACCAGGGAGCACAAGAAAAAGACTCAGCTTGTCTCAGGTGGCTCCTATGGGCCTTCCTGCCATAGGCTTGCCAGCCCTGTACTACAGGGAGGCATCCAGGCTTCGACTTTGGTCAAAAAACCAAACACCTGTAGGGGCAAGGAGCCAACTTATGGGAACAACATGGCTCTTAGCCCATGTGTACCAAACAGGAAAGGATGTGCACCATGTAAGGGGCAACCACTACCCACTTCCAGCCCATCAACACCAAATGAGAATGTGGCCAATTCTTTTGGAACCTACCCATTTTTTCAAGAGAATCTAGAAATCTGTATTTTTATTTGAAATAGCCTCATTTAAAGATGTTGCAACAAACTCATTTCTATACACATTAATGGCCAAACAAAGTACAACATTTGGGTCAGAGACAGCCCAAACCTGAGCACTGCCACTTGACAACCTCTGACTTTAGTCACTGTAGTCATTTTGAGACAAGATACAGTGTATTCATTCCAAAACACTCCAACACTTTAGCTATTTAGAAGCTCTTGGTCTAAAAATGTCTCCTTTTATTCAAGGATCAAATGTATGAAAGCTGCATTTTAGTTGAAACAAGCGCCTTCGATGAGTCGTTGGCATTTATATACTTGTCTATCATATTGCCCAGAGGCTCATTTTCACTTTAACCCTGCGTGGCATTAACCTCTGTTTGTTTTTCTTATCTACCTACAGTTAGTAAGGTTGTCAAAATGAGACTCTGTGGCTTCTTCTTTTCTAGTCTTTGTGAAATACCTACCAGCCTTCACACAGCAGCTCATTCAGTCAAGTTCAGGCCCTTAATGGTTGCTCAGGCAAGACCATAGAAACTTAATTGGAGTCCAGTCTTTGTAAAAGTACAATCTTTATTTAATAAGATTGGATTTGAAACGAAAACTTGTTGCATTTATTATGACACAGAGAGAAAGAATTCCAAAACTTCTATCCAACAGATAGCAACTTGTCTTTTAGGACTGGTAATTTACTTAATTTAAGAGAAAAAAAATCGTTCTCACCTCAAGGTATTAGAAAGTCAGTTTCGGGAATTATCCAAAAAGTAGAATTCAAGTTGTTTATGAAGCAATCAGATCCTAAAGAATGATGTCCGTACAATTAGCTTAGCTCTCGGAGAGTTTGAGAAGCTGCAATTTAAAACGTGTAGGAATGCAGTTGAGCTTAAGGTGCCTGTGCCTTTCTGCTCACAAAATCCTGGGCTGTAGAAAAGTGGTAAATGTTATATAAATAGTATGGGACATTTGCAAAGGTTAAGAAGAGTCTCTCTACTCCTTTTCTTTTTTTTCCCAAGTATTATATTTGAGCAGTGAACCCCAAGGTTTCAGGATTCAGGTACAAGCCTGCAGGTCAGATTACGGGTGATATGGAAGTAGATCAGGAATTTCCACCCTGTTTGTTCCCCGGAAGAAAGCAAGGCCTCACCAAGTAAAATTTTGCACAAACAACACTCAAGCAAGAGGTGATATGGCATTCTGCCAAGGGGTCTTGGTGCTGCTGGATTTGCACAAAGCAGACTTGGCTTTGTCTTCAGTTTCCACAAGGAATATGGGCACAGTGTGAGGCACTGCTTTACAAAACAAGCTCCATTCCGTCTATTCGTGGCAAGTCTCTGATTTTTTTTTTTTCTTTTCTTTTCTCTCTCTCTCTCTTTTTTTTTTTTTTTTTTTTTTTTTTTTTTTTGGTCTTTAATCCTCCTTTTCAAGTGGCTAAACAAAGAGGTAGGGTGTTCCTGCTAGCAAATCTGTGAAAAACACTCAGTGTCTAGGATATCTGAGCAGTTAAGGTGTTGGGTTTTCCAAGCCATAAACACAGAACTAAACTTGGAGCTGGAAGATCCTTCGGAGAGGCCATTTGAGCCCTACCCCGCCTCCAGGCCAAGCAGAATTTGAACCTGAAAGAATGCATGGAAATTTGCAGAGTAAGGCTCTACAGTTCCTTCCTTGGTGGCCCATCAGCATGGCTCCTCAAACTTTGGGGGAGGAAATTCTCCCTAATGTCTAATTCACTTTAAATTTGCTTTCCGCTTTTTCCCTATAAAGGGACAAATGTCTCTCTCATTGGTAATATGAACACCAAACATTCTGAACTGCATCCATATTCGTGCAGGGATATGAATATGGAGTACCAAGAGATTGCTTCACCAAGATGTAACCGTTGTCAATAATAAATCACCCTTGGGTCTTCATGATGGAATGGGTTTAAGGGCTGATTAAGAACTCGGGGTCCACTCTCTGTCGGAAGGCGGTCTTTACAAGCCAAGTTTCTTCTCTGACTCACAAACATTCACAAGAATGATTTATCCCATACACACCCTCCCACAGAACACACCCCCAGCTCAGGACTGGTAGGTGGTAAATAGTGAACAGCTGAATATTGATGAATGGTTGTTGACAGCTTGGCCTCCTGAGATGTCATCTTGTCTCTTTCTAAAACCCTTGGTTAAACTTTAACCGTTCTCTATTCGCTTGCCCTCACCTTCCTTTACCCTCTTTACACACCCGTTACTGTACTAGCTTCCAAACCCAACCAGCCTTGCTATGCCCTCCAATGTGGCTTACTCTGGATTCCCTGGTGTTTTGGTTGATACTATCTGCTGCTTTGACTGTTAGCCAAGGTCCTTTTTCAACTGTGCCCCAAGCTAGGTCTTTTCCTATTTTCCTTCCTAATCTCTGAAAACCTATTCGGAGACAAACCACAGTCAACTGCCAGACCTAGCAGAAAAGATGATGGTGGTCAGGGCCACTCAGGGTCCAAGACCATCGGTCCATAGAAGCTGAGTTGAAGGGACAAAGGAAGCCGCATTTGGCTGTGTAGAGCAGGTGATAGCAACAAGTATCTTTGTTTGGGTAATTTAGATTTGGTCAGATAGGATGCAGACTCCCTACCTTCAGTGTAGTGAGAAAGCCTGTTACAATTGCAGAACCTAGAGCCCCACGTCCAAACTACTGAATCAGAATACTTCATTTAACAAGATCTCCAAATGACTTATATGCATATTAAAGTTTAAGAATACCGAGCTAGGGCATTGCTTCTTAATTCTGGCTGCACATTAGAATCACCTGGGGAGATTTGAAAAAATACCGATGTCCTGGCACCACCCCCACACCAATGATATCAGCATCTCCCGGTGTGAGAGCCACACATCCGTATTTTATAAAGGCTTTTCAGGGGATTCTAATGTGCAACCAGGGTTTGAGAACTAATTCCTTAGAGTTTGGTTTGCTTGGCAGATGGGAAAATCTGACCGTAATGAACATGAAACAAATGGCTTTAGATCATGTAGCTCATTAGTAACCAAGGTTCAGATTCACACAGATTCTGCGGGAAAAAGAGCAGTCTTCAGAGCCAGGTTTAAACCCTGTTTCTGCCATTTTCTAGAAGTAGGGTTTAGGGAAGGTTTTTTAATCTCTCTGAGCTACAGTTTCTGAATCTGTAAAATGGGATGGATCATAAGAATCTCACGTGGCTTCTCTGGGGACTAAAGGAGATGATGTCTGTAAAGCCTCTCTGACCGTCTTCAACTGTGGTTCACTGTAGCTTCCCATGCACAGTATTTGCAGGGGTCCCAAATCAGAATTATTTATTTATTTATTCGAGAAACAATTATTGAGCACCTATTAGGTAACGAGACTGAGAATTTAGAAACAATGAAATAATTCTTGGCCTCTAGGAGGAGAGATGGGCATGCAAGCAAATTACTCGTGGCTGTGTAGAAGCAACACCAGGGGCACCGGAAAGCATAAAGGTACACAAAGAACAGTTTCCATTTGTGATTTCAAAGAAACCCATCCAAAAATGTGACATCTGAGCAGAAGGAAGGAAGAGAAGGTTTCCAAGCAGACAAGGGAGGAGAGGAACATTCCACAGGGAAGGCATAGGATATACAAATGCAAGTAAGCATGAAATGTTATGGTCTGTTAAAAGAACTGCAAGCAATTCAGTGTTGCTGTAGGTGAAGTGAAGGGGGGTGGGGAACTACAGGAGAGGGGGTGGCAAGTAGGCAGGAGCAAAGGCACTAAGGGCATGGATTTGACCCCATGCATGGTGGGAGTGCAAGAAGTCTCTAAGAACCAGCTTGCTCATGTGGTGTCTTGTAGAGGGAGAAAAACGTACCAGATCACTCTGAGGTTTTCCAAGAAGGGGGCACGTCAGAGAATAGATGGAACTCAGGATCTCAGCTTGATCACCTGGATCAAGAACAGTCAGTCCTACAACATGGGATGCCATAGGACTGACCGAATCTTAGCCGATGTACAGCTGCACAGGTAAAGCAAGGGGGAAAAGAAAATCCAGACACCTGGGGAGCATGTCCTTATCAATGGTAGATTCTATTCCTATGATGGTACAGAAAACTATCTGAGGATATTTTCTTGAAAACCATTGAATAAATGGAGAAATAAAGAGCCAGCCCCTCTCTGTGGGTGCAGTCTTTCCTGCTACCTTCCCGAGTGAGGTTGGCCCCCACCCTGGGTAAGCCCTCCCCACCGGCACCCTAGATCTGGCAGATGCCTGACCCACTCTTGGGTTTAGTCCTAAACCACTTGGATTTGCTACATATGTTTCACCTCTTCTTTTTATTCAATAATTTTTCACAATTACAAAAATACTGCATGGTAATGATGGAAAAGTACAGACATATTCTAAGAAAAACATTTAAATCACACATAATCCTATCACATAGAGCTAACCATTAAAAACACTTTAGTACATTTCTTTCCTTTCTTCTAAGCATACATACACGTACTAAAACTGTTTATAGAATAGGATTATACCATGTATATTTATTTATAACTTGCTTTTTACATGTAATTATTCATTGGATAGGACTAGTTCTAGTGAGTCTCTTTTTAAGAATGAACAAGGAAGTAATGTACAGACAGAAGCTAGAGCAGCCATGTGCTCAGAGAAACCTAGAAAGCCACCCTTCAGAGAGAGACACAAATGAAGCAGATGAGCAGAAGGAGGCAAAGACAAGGGACTATGAGATTCCAGAGACCTGGAAAAAGTAACTCCCATTCTTAATGATTTTCCAGTTGGGATTCCAGCACTTTGTGAGCCCTGCCTGACTTCCTTTCCTTGGGTTCCATCCTATTGCTTTGTATGTCCCTAATGAATCTCAAGTTTGTCTTAGGTTGTTTGAATGGGTTCTGTTTCTAACAGACAAAAAAAATTGCTAACAGTGGCAAAACCTGAAATATACCAGAGAAGACTCGGGCAGACATAAGAAAGCAGATGGATAATGGCTTGCTTAAGTAAACAAGTGATTTTGGTCTTGAAGGTAAAACTTCCCCCCAAATAGCCATTCTATTCTTCCCGGAGCTTCTTTACCATGTCACTTCTCACCCTTAGATGTGTAGATGAGAAATTTTATTTAATACACCATGACAACCTGTCAAAAAGAACAATTGCGGTATATTGTGTGGTCTGAGCATTTCGATTTGTTTATCCCTGGAGTTGGATAATTGCCTTGCTTGTTCTTGACATGGGGACCAGGCACAGTGATGAACTAGTCCGAGCTGGGATTGTCCAGTGGTCCTTACCATCACAGATCCATATTATTAGCAAGGCTATAGAACTCTGCAGTATTTCAAGGCCAGCATATGGTAGTTTTCTGCCAAGAGACCCTGTGACATCTCAAGGGTCTTTTCTGAATATCCAGTTAATACTCTAGCCGAGGGTCCTGTTGGAGTTCACATGAATTCCAAGGGACTGTCTCCCTTAGAGACATCCTATGACCTAGGACCATAAGCACACAGCATTGTTACTTTTTACTGCACTGAATTTTGGTACAGACCAGTCCTTTATTCAAATAATACCATCTTGAGGCACTTGAGTGGCTCAGTCAGTTGAGCATCTGACTTGGTTTTTGCTCAGGTCATGATCTCACGTGTTCTGAGATTCAGCCCTAGGGTTGGGCTCTGCACTCAATGGCAAGTCTGCTTGAGATTCTCTCCCTCCAACATTCCCCTCACTCATGCTCTCTCTCTCTTTCAAATAAATAAATAAACCTTAACAAAAAATAGACCATCTCAGAAAGCCCTTCTGTAATCTCTCTGTGTAAAACAACACCTCTTCCCTCAAAGTCTGCCTTAGCTTGTTTCTCTCCTTCTCCCTTTTTTGGATAGCACTTAGCACCAGTTGACATAATGCTCTATTTATTAATTGGTTGTTGATCTATCCCAACAGAATGTCAGTTTCTTGAGGACAGGGATGCTATCTGATTCCCGACTGAATGCCCACTGCATACTCCAGAGCCTGACACATGATAAACATCTGTTGAATGAACAATCTCCAAGAGATAGCATCCTAAGACTGGAGATTCCTGACAGAATGAGAGGCAATAGACTTCTTTCCTGCGATTACAACATTAATTCCTACTTCCATTTGGGCAAGAACCTCAAGGTCATCATTCTTTCTATTGTTCTTTTCAGACCAGACCTTTCAAGTTTCCTTCCTTTTTTTAATCCTCAGCACTTAAACACTATGTCCAGCTGTTCCTTCTAAATTAAAAATGGGAGGAGGTAGCATGTGGGGTGTATTTCCATAACGCCGTAATTCCCAGCCCTGGGACACCTCCCACCACAGAGTACCTCTAATGACCTCAGGGGAACATCATTAAAACTTCAGAGAAAGAATCATTTTAATTCATTTGAAGTTTTAAATAAACATGGACCGCATATGACAAAATCAAGCAAACAATGTTACAAGTATTAAAATGGTAAAAACGCTAAGAAGCCCTGCTCTAATGGATTTCAGAAGTGAGATCCACAATTCCGAGCTGCAGTTAGGGTGATATATGCCTACTATCCATTTCCAAAATGACTCACCTTTGAATTTTCTCTAATTTACACACTTCACCTACTCTCCTTCCAAATTACTGGGTCAAGAAATGCCTCTCGTTTTCCTCCGCTAATATGCTGCTTTGCTCATTCAGCTTCACATATTAAGTTTTAACTTATTGGCTTCAGTGACACTCAATGATCCCAAAGGGGGGTGGGCTAAAATATGTGTTTTTCCAAGGTGCCTTCATGCCTGGGTTGCAATTTCTAATCTCTTACTTGCTCTATATCTGTGTCTTGTGGAAGAGCTATTGATCTGTAATCTCACCAGTGCATTTTCCCCCTCCTCATAAAATCCCAGAGACATTCTAATTAAGGACAGAGTCTGGCTACAAATTACAGAAAGGAGGCACCCAGGCACCCAAACAGAATTCAGACCTTTGGCCGTTCACACCCTGGGCAACTGAGTAGCAGGCCTGTGCTTAAGCTCTCCTCAGTTTGCCTGGTTCTGCTGTGTCCCCAAGGCAAGGAGAGTAAATAAATAGTAAACAAATAAATAAATGCAAACTAGACGCTTGTGTTATTTCAGACAATGCTATCGATCCCATGGTATACAATTTGTGAATGATGAGAGGCAGCGTGAGGTAGCAGGAAAACACAGGCTTGGGTGTCAAAACAATCTGGGTGTCTTTGAGTCCAGACTCTCCTCTACCAGCTGTACATTGATTTTCCCTCTGAGCCTCAGTTTCTTTATATGTAAAATAAAAATAGCACTACTTAGCTCACAGGCTTGTTGTGTGAAAATTGATACATTGTGTATTAAGAAGTACTACCATGTAGGCTCAATAACTGATTGTAACTGCTCCCACTTCAGTCTCCCATACTCTAGGCAAAAGACAGAGTCTGTACAAGTACCTACATTCTCATCATTCAAAGGAATAAGGAAAAAAAAGTGAAACAGTGGAGATGCCTGGAATTAGCCATAGAAATAGGAATATGCTGCTGTAAATGCAGAAGACAGTTGAAGAAAGAAAGCTAGTTGGCCAAGAGCGTGAGTAGGTTGCCTGAGCCCATGTTTGAAAAAGGTGGTTTACCTCCCCTAGGCCAAGATTATGGGACAGGGAGGAAAGCATTTCAATAAATGGATAACCACAGCTCTGGATGTGACCATCCAGGTCACTAGTGACCTTGGCCATGGTAGGAGTTGGAAGTCAGGCTGTAGGGGGCTAATGAAGTAGGAGAGGAGGGAGTAAAGTCAACAAGCGGAGACTATCTTTTCAAGTAGCTGAGTTGTGAAGGGAAAGCAATTCTCACCTTCCTCATTCTGAGTACTAGAAATTTTAATGCCAGAGATAGTGTAAATGGGAGTGCTGAGCTGTAGAGGTCTCAATTATTAAGGCAGTCTTCCTCTTGCCCTTAGCAATTTCTCAGCTATGGTTCCTTAGGTGTCATTAGTGGTTGCTTGACTCTTCCTTACTTCTCTTGAAACCTCTGAACCTCACTTGCCTGCCTTTGGTTGCTGCCTGGGATCATCCCATAGTGTAGTGAAGGTGCTAGAAGTTTGGAGTAAGGAGCTGAGACAAACCTGGCTTGTATCCGAGCTTACCACTCATGCTAAGTGTGGCCTTGGGCAATGTGCTAAAATCTCCTTGGGCTTCAACTTCCCAAAATATAAAATGGGAATAACAAAAACACTTAGATAAATGTGTTATGAAGATTAAATGAGTTAATAGTTACATAGCATTTAAGAACAGTGCTTGGCACATTGTAAGTGCTCAATAAATGTCAACGATCACTGCTGTTGGTAGGGGACTTGTGCCAGTGTACATGCCTATTGCTTTGATGAGTCCCTCATGTGTCTGATCCTGAGTTCCATCTTGGAATGGAACTCAGCCTATAGACTACTACCTAATCCTGTGATAGCTCTCTTTTCTCTCCACCAACCCGAGCCAACCTTTCTCTTGCCCAGTCCTCCACCCGGTAAATCCAGTTTCCAATTCAGGTCCTATGCCACAGCAGTATCCTATAATAATAACAACTATAACAGCTGCCTTTTATTGTTGCTTAGCACATGCCAGGCATGGTACCTAAGGGTTTTACATACATATAATCCTCGTAAACCTGTGAGATAGTCATTATAAATAAGAAACCCAGCTGGTCAACAACACAGTCAGGATTTGAATCCAGTTCTATCCAATTGCATAGCCATACTTCTAACCTCTGGGTTACATTTCCTACATAGGGGGTTGGGTTATCTTACTTCATTTCTACTACTTTAAATTAGATCTTTAGATGTCTGTATGGTACATTGCAAAAACAGCTACAAATTCTTCCTGCAATTTACATCAAGAAATGAAATTTAATTTTTCACCCCTAAAATCAGACTGGTGTAGGGACTTGTTTTGGCCAACAGATGGATGCAGATGCCACTCGTGCTAGTTCTAGGCCTGGGCCTCAAGAAGCTTCGCACACTTTCACTGACTCCTTTGAGATCTCTGCCACCATCACCATGTGGACAAGTTTTGGAGAATAAGAGACTGTATAGAGGAAAACCAAAGCACCCCAGCCAAAAGTCAGTCAGCCCCAGCTGACCTGGCACAGATCACAGATGCCTGAATGGGCTCCAGCCAAGAGCAGCTAAGCCTGGCCCAGATCATCAGAGCAGCCCAGCTGAGCCCAGCCCAAATTTCCAATATGCAAAAGCAGAAACTAAATAAATGGTTATTGTTTTAAGTCACTAAATTTGGGGGAAGTTTGTTAAGCAGCAAAAACTCACTGATAGAGTCTGTAAATTCTTTTTTTTTTTTTTAAATCACTAACTCATTCATTTCTTTCTTTTCTGTTGGCATTCTTATTTATTATTCAATCTCAGTTTCAGATCTTTCTGATCCCTGTCTTTACACTGCTGTTGGTCAGACGTTGGTCAAGAGATAAAAGTATTAAAAAAAGATTCCATTAGTTGCTCCAGCAATAAACTTGAGTGAGATTCAAACCTATTCTCTTCACACCAAATTTCGTGTTGTGATAGGTAGCTTTACAGTAAAATATCCAGAAAATTGCCAAATTTACAGTAAATGCATCTCTTTTTAGGTAGAGGAAGACATACTTTAGTCAACCTCAGGTTAATATTTGAGGGTCCACAAAGTCATCAAGGACCCAGGTTCCTTCTATCTTTTTGTTCTACCACATAGGAATTGCATAATCCAAAATGAAACTTTTCCGTTTTTTCCATCCGGATTCCAAGCAGCTGGCAGGAGGAGATGACTTGCTCCCCACTCCCACCTCCCGCTCATTAATGTCTCTGCCCATACAGAACTGTTTTCCACATCTCACTGGCATGCAGTTCACTCCTGGGGCCACACATTGCTCCAAGGGAGGCTAGGCAGGGTAGCACAGGTTCTGTTACTAAGGAGGAGGGGTGAATGGATTTGGGAAGGCAGCTAGCAATATCTGCAATAGACACAATTCATTATCATCATAACTGGGTATCTGGTTGTTGGCAGTACAGAGCAATTTGGCATCGTATATCTAAAAGCCTGAGGTTTAACATGGAAGCAATATAAATGTCTAATAGTCTGTCAAGAGGCATCGAAAGTAATAATTGGAACATTCATTTCATGGGGAGGGCTGATAAGGTGCTTTTGCCATCAGTCAAGATCTGAAGTATTGTTCTAATATCTGAAGTGTTTAGCCAACAATGACTGAGGTAGTTAGTAGCAGAAATTTGCAGCCCAAACTTCACCTCCTGACCTATCCATCCAGTTACCTACTCAACATCTCTTTCTGGATGTTTTAAAGGCAGCACAAAATGAACATGTCCAACATGAAAGTCATTTTGTCCCCAAAACCCATCCCTTCTCCAGTATATCTCATCTCAGTGAACGATACCACCTTTTACCCAGATCCTCAAGCCAGAATCCTGGGTGTCATCCTGGATGACCAATATCCACTCAGTCACCACATCCTGACAATTTTTACTCCTCAATTCCTGTTAAATCCATCTACTTCTCTCTCAGGCCACTACCCTAATCTAAGCTAACTCTGTCTCTTCTTCTGGACAGCTATAATAGCACTCCAGTTGGTCTCTTCACATCCACTCTTGCCATACCTCCAACCCATTGTCCACACTGCAGCTTAGAAACGTAAATGAGGTCATACCATACCCAAACATAAAACACTTCAACAGTTTTCTATTACTTTTAGAATGAACATCAAATCCTTTCCATGGCCTACAAGATTACATATATCTCCAGGTCATCCTGTTCCCTGATTCCACTCACTCTCTGTGATTCAGGAATACCAATTTTTCCTGTTCTTCAAATATGCCATTCTTTCCTGCCTTGGAGAATTTACACATGGTGCTCCTCTCTATAGAATGTTCTTATTTGCCCTTACCACTGATTGATCCCCCCTCTACTCTGCTTATTACCCAGAACTCAGTTCAAATGTCTTCCTCAAGAAAGTGAACTAGTCAGACAAGTATAAGTACCCCTATTAGAGACTCTACTAATATAGTCCTCTTCATAATTATAATCAAATGTTTAATTGTATCTGCAGGCTCCCCTGCTGGAAAGGATGATCCATGAAGACAGAATCATTCTCTATTTTGTTCATATCTATAGCCTCATTTCCTGGCATAGTGACTAGCATAATGTTCTCAATATATACTAGCTGAAGAAATGAATGGATGAATGAATAAGTAAAGGAATAAAGAAATCCCATGCAAACAGAAGGTCTTGTCTCAGGAGATCAGAAGTAGATTTGACATAGTCATGAGAGAAGACTCAATCACTGGGGAGGGTAGCATGAAGAAGACACCTAGAAATGGGATACTGGGAATAGGATATTGGGAAGATATAGGATAATGGGAAGAAGACAGCTAGAAATATGGAATACTTTTTACTTTCCGTAAGATCAGAGCTGTACAAACAGCATTACAGCCAGCAAGCAACTGAAACAGGGATCTTCATACCTATCCCGCTTAGGACCAGTGAGGTTTCACATCCAAAGGTAGTAATGCTGGACATTTGATAGACTCAAGTGTAACCAGGAGGGTCATTACATTTAAACTCCATGAAAACATGAGCTTGGGGTCTGCCCCATTCACCAAGTATCCCAAATACCAAGACTAGTGTCTGATACAGAGTCAATGCTCAGTAAATATTCATGGAATGAACCTCAACGTGCATGGCCACAATAAGAAAGAAGTGAGTATTAGCAACCACAAATTCAAAAAAAGAGGCAAGGGATGGTTGAAAGATATACAGACTCTCATTAACCCACACACACACACACACACACATTTACAAGGGGACACTATGCAGTCTTCAGTACCTTAGACCCAAGCATAGAAGCTGTAGAGCATAGCATTTTAACCACATTGTTGACACCTTTCTCTTTCTCCCCTCAGTTTTGCCAGCTTACTTTGCTTTAAGTGTAGTTTTTAAATGCCAGTTACTTCCTTTCACTTTATAGAGCATTCTTACACCATCTGGACCACACCACAAACCAATGAGTAAGGAGTTTTCAGTCCTATGTGGTATGTGAAATAACTGTCTGAGATATTAAGGCACTGGCCCAAGTGAGCACAGCTCACATAATGGCATAGGTGGGACCTGATGTGGTCTTCTGTATTCTACACTATTCTCACTTCTAGTTAATGGTCATGGCAAAGGAAATAGCACATTCAGAATCAACAACTAGGTCTGGGGAATGGGCAGAACTATTAAAAACATAGAGATCACGGGTGAAAACCTGCCTATAACATTTGTATAATTTCTGTCCCTCTGACAGCTTCTTCCACTGTGTTAAAAAAAAAAAAAATGCATGTAAATCTCATCTGAAGTCTACTGATGTGCAAAGGTTGTAGCACTCAAATGTCCTACATTGGCTGATATAAGATATGGTCACTTTGGGAGAGATATTTACTTTCCCACAACATTCTTCAATTCATTTCAAAGACCCAGTCTTCTAGGGCTCAGCTCCTAGCTATCCCAAAATAACCAGCAAAGAGGCAGTGAAAGATCTGGCTCTTCCACCTGAATTGCCCTAATCTCCACCCTCTGTTTCGCATTGGCCCTAGGGTCTGTCCTGCACTGTTTGCTCAGGCAGGATCAAGCATGCATTGCAAAGTTTCCTCATTTGAATGGAAGTGAGATTCAGGGCCACCACTGGATTCGTGCAATCCCAATAGACTAGGGCTGGGAGGACTGCCTTACAGTAATCAAACTGAAAGTAGCTGCCATCTCTGGGTCATTCCTCTGAGCTGGGCAGCTTGTTACAATGCTGATTCTGAGCCAGTTGTAACTGGGTTAGGGTTTGAGAATCTTCATTTCTAACAAGGCCTCAGGGGAAGGCAATGCTCACTTGGAGTAACAAGATCTTAAACTACATCAACACTGCTTCCCACCCAGCTACATGCCCTCTGAATACCTGTACTCCATAGCATATCACAGAATACCATTATACATTTGTAGGACTGCTTGAGTAATTCTGTCCCCTCACTCAAAATAAAAAATATTGAGGTCACATCATTCAAAAATCTAATCAGGAAAACAGAGACCACATCAGGTAGTTTAACAGAAGGCATTTAATTTAGGAAACTAGATGCAAAGTTGTTGAAAAAATTGGGAGTGAAACAGCCCAAAGTTAAGCAAGAGCAGGAAACCCCTATCACTCCTAGGGCCAGAAGGACAAGGAAAGGAAGGCCTGTTACTTGATCCTACCCAACATCTGGACTGCCTAGTGAGAGCAAAGCTCATGACAGAAGGTACTTGGCAAGAGGCGAGACACAGAGATGTAGCCACTTTCCAAAGTGGGAGATGGAAGTCACATTGAGAAATACCATCGCTTCTCCTCTTATTCCAGCTCAACTATCTTCTTCTAGTACCTCCCATTGACTGAATCTAGCAAGAAACCACTTTACAAGGGAACCTGGAAAATAGAGTTTGCAGGAAAAGATCACAAAATGAATCTGCTTGCAAACAGCTCAGCAGTGGGAAATATATCTACTTTACTTATAGCAGAGTATGTAGCATACACTATCTAGTGTATTTAGTAAATATTTGTTGAAAGACTAAGCAACTAAAGGAGAAGTTGGCACACACATATATACATAGAAACATACCTTGCACTTACTAAAACTGTGAAACTAGCCATCTGTGGCCACTGGCCTATTGAATTATAGTGCCTCTACACCATCTAAAGTTACCATCATTCCAGACTCCAGTCAGTGGGAGTGAAGAGTTGTCCACGAGCATGAATGTGGTAAGCAGCTTCCAGAGTTGAGCAAATTCCTTTTCCAGTAGACTGTGGTCCAACTTTGAAAGAGTAGGCATAGGCGAGCATCAAACACTCTGAGAACACTTTGGTTACCACCAACATTAGAAGGACAACAAGGGTGGCAGGACAGCATCATCTACAGCCAGCACAAGCCTCGTAATGGAACAAGCAGTTCACTCTTAAGCTAAACCTCAGCTTCCCCTAAAGAGTCAACTCTTGCTGACACAGTGTTATGCCAGTCATTCTCTTATAGGACAAGCTAGACCAGTACTGCTTACTCCTCAGCTCTCAGGGTCAACATGGAGTACAGAAATCACTAATAGTAACAGCCACCATTTACAGAGATAAATGTTATACAGAGAATATATATATTACAGAGAATTATATATATATATATATATATATATAAGAGAGAATATATAAATGTTACAGAGATAAAAAGTTATAATATGCCACACATCTTGTCAATCACTTTTCACGCTTTATCTCATTTGGGCCTTGGCTCAACTCAATGAGGTTGCAACTATTCTCATTTCCATCTTCCAAGGAGGAAATTTACCAAAACTTAGCGACAGTCTCTGAGTTTTCCTGCTCAAGGTCATGTGGCAGATAAGTAACAGACCTGGATTCAAACCCAGGCAATGGGACTCCAAAGCTGCTTTACATCTCTGATTCACAAGGAAAGCTGTCATAAGGGTAGGGATTTCCTCATGTAGGCTTGGGCATGTGATCTCATTCTTCAGCACAGCACTGCACCGACTCCACTAAGTGGACCGACATTCCTCACATCTGCTCGTGTGTGCCTTTCTCAGCATGTATATATCACCCTGGCCTATTGACTTAAGAAAGGACTTTAGATGTTCAGTAACTCTTGATGATCTAGGAAAGTTTTCCAGGAGATCTGAAGCAGAGACTAACATCACTTCTTAGACGTCTAGTGGCATTCTGAAGTACAGCTACACAAAATAGAGAGGAGCTGGATCTTTTGAGCTGCCTCCCTCTCTCCTTTGGTGATGGAAAATGACTATGACACAATGCCATCAACTCTGACCCACCTGACCAAAGTCCATGAAGCTCAGCAATTTTCTCTGGCAGTCTACTTAGCATCTGTCAGAGCCTAGCTTTACTGGGAAGGACCGGCATTCTAGAAAAACTGTCAAATAAGATTTATATTCCAGAGGTTGTACTGGACATTTCTCCTATGTCAGCTCCTTTTCAAAGACTGTGTGTGCCACTCTTGAAGCTCTCCTAAATCATACTAGCACCCTCGGATGGGAGCGGGGGGTTCTCCTTGGTGCAGAAAAACTACGAAGCAATCACACATGGCCTCCACATCTCTCCTCCCGCAGGGGCTGCCACTGGGGTCTTTAATGGAGTAAAGAGGAGGACTAGGTGTTGTCTTTCTCCTTGATGGAAAGTTTTAGCAAGGCCATCCACATTATCTTGAGAAATCTCCCATTTTTTCATTACAACTATGGCATTAAAATCTTTTATGAACCCAAGAAACGTTTAACTCTATCAATTGCTACTTGTTTATTGAGCACTGGAAAAAGGGTAGAGAAGACATGGTCCCGCCCTCAAGGAGCACACAATGAAGTTGGCTAGTGTTCAGTTACGCATTCCTGCAAAATAAGCATTTAGTGCTTGTATAGCTGGGGTTGTTAGGTGAATTTGTTGATCTCGGATGGGTTTTCTCACACATCTAGGGGTTGATTGACTATAGGCTGCTCAAGTATGGCCTTAGCTAGGCTGACTGGGGTGACTCACTTTGCTCACATGTGTTTCATGTTCCTTCTGGTACCAGCAGGCTAGCCTGGGCATGTCACTTTCAGGGCAACAGCAGAGTGCAAAAGCACAGAGAACATGCCCAAGCACATAAAGGGATCTGCTGATATCCTAAAGCCAAGGCAAGTCACATGTCCAAATCCAGGTTCAAGGGTGGGACACAGACACTGCCTATTTATGAGAGGTACTGCAATGTCACATGGCAAGGGGCAAGTATATAGAAAAGGCTGAGAAGTGGGTCCAAGAATAGACTCAATCTATAGCAAAGAGCTAAGGGAGAAATGCAAAAGAGTTTATAAGACCAAGCGCCATAGCATGGCTTTCCTGATCTGGCCAGCTCTGACCTATAGCTTCAATTTCCTGTCTCCTTTCCGACCCATATCACTTTCTTCATCTGGCTAAGAAACCTAGTGTTCTCTCACTTCCTGGCCTTAGCCCAATTTCTATCCACCTGGAAGGCCATTTCTTCCCTCATCTCCCCTGACATTTGTCCAGCAAACTCCTCCTCATCCCTCAGGTCTCAAGTCAGCCTTCAAGCCTTCTGCTAAGTCTTTTTTAAACTCTTGAACCTGAGTTGGGACCCATCTGTGTCCCTTCCTGCACCCTGTTCTCACCCCCAGTGGTACTAACAACCCGCATTGTCATTTACTGTTTACTTGTCTCTTTCTTCCCCAGGACTGTATATTCTAAGGGGAGAGGGACCTTAGCCCCAGAGCCCAGCGGTAAAATCAGTAAATGCGAGATGAAGGAAACTGCTCAGAGCTGGGGAAGGAGAGAAAAAGGACAGTAAACAACAACACCATCTAGGAGAGAAGCCGTAACTTCCTCCTGAAACAGTTAAATAGGAACGGTGCAGATTAGAGATAGCCTCGAAAGCTAAAAAGGACGAGTGGGTTATGTGGGTGGGATCAAAGGACCACTGACAATTTCTGAGAAAGAGTGCGTGGGGAAGATGCATTTTCCACAGATCCTCCAGAACAGCACCACCCAACGAACTAGAATGTGAGCCGCCAGTGTGGGCCCTCTTAGGTAATTTGACATCTTCTCAGATTTTGAGAATTTAAAATGTAAAAATAGGCAGGTGAAATTGACTTTGCTAACATGTTTTATTGAATCCAACACATCCACTATCCTATCATTTCCACGTGTAAGCAGCATAAAAAACGGGAAGGAGTTCATTTGCTCTCTTTTTTTCATATCAGTTTTTGAAAGCGTTGGGGCGATTTTACACGTGAAGCACGAGCCCGTGAGAAGGAGCTACATACATTTCAAGGGCCCCATAGCCTCAGCGGCTGGCGACTACGGTATGGAACAGTTCAGGTGGGGGCAAAGAAGGCGTCCAGGAGTACCCAGGGTGATGAGAGTGCTAAGAAGGATGACAGAGTTGAGAATGGGAGGAACACAAGTGTGTGACATTCCCCTGGCAGAATTAGTGTGTCAGTTTGTCTGAGAGAGAGCCTTCGTGCTGCTAACGTGTATTTACACATTTGGCCTTCAGTGTGCATTGGAAAGGAGAATCAGTTCACATACAAGCTGTGATTTTGTTTATATTTCCGTTCTCAAAGATAGCTATTTGTGAGTGAAACCTACCACCTTTATCCAAGCCATGAAAATAGTGAAAATACTTTCTGGAGGCTGATTTCCCTAGTGTGGAATGCAAGATTTGTGAAATTCAACCATGCTTGGTAGAATTCAAGCCCATTTTTATGTACTATGGGTCACAATCAATTCAATTCCACAATCATTGAATGAGTTCCCACTAATTGGAAGCTTGAGCTGCTGAGCAATTATCCTTTGCAGAAGAGTAAACAAAAGCATAATTTATTAATTTGCTATTTATTCTCCCAGTTGTATAATTAGCTAACTACTGCAGACTTATACTGTGGTGTGCCTGTATCATATAAAAGTGCATAGATATATTTTATTCAATTTTACATTAAACCATACTTGGAGATGATCCATTCTGTGTCCTTTTAGCTCTCATTTCTTCATTTTACAAATGAAAAAAAATTTAAAAGAATAAAGAGCTTGCCTAAATGTACTCAATAGAAGATTTAATGACAGAATCCTGGTCTCTTCCTCCTTCCAGGCATATGCCTCTTCTGGGGTTTGCTTGGATTTTTACATAATGCACTGAGTTTTATAGGTTTTCCTCAATACTATCCATTTGACATGAAAAAACATTAAACAAACATTCACACACATTGGGTTAGCTTTACAGATATTTCTATGCCTGGATGTGTGGTCTGACAAATGAATAAAACATATTAATTTATTAAATAACTTCCTATCTATGGGACTGTTTTAAGTGTACGTATTTCTAATAAGATGGATTTCAAGCAAGACCTCAAACTCTTAAGACCAAACTTGATTTGCCCCAAAACTCTGTCTTCATATTAGTAGATAACTCTCTCATTCTTATGAGCATCTTTAATATATCTTTTTAAATGATCTGGATAGACTGTCTAGACTGTTTCAAGTTCCCTGGATAATTTCACAGCTCCCTCTTTGCTCTGACAATGTGCATATGACCTTGAGTTAAATTAGAGAGCTTTCTTTTCTTCTAAATGCTTCATATGCACTACATACATTACTTAATACTGGAGATTTTTGCTTTAAAAGTATAAGGGAAAAAATTTCCTGTTGAGCAATATTAAATATCACTTATCTGAGATTATCAGGTTGCATGACTACACATTTTCCAGCCCTTTCTTTTTGAAAATGAATCCACTGCTATTGAAATTTAAAGAAATTAATGCATTTTTAATCAAATCAATATACATTTGCTATAACAAGCACACAATCCATTTTGAGTAGAGCACTCTGTTTTTTGAAACTAATAGAATCACAGCAGGTCAAAAATAAATATATTGGAACTTAACTAAATGTGTATATTTTTGTTGCTAACACTAATGTGATTTTCAGGAGTATCCAATAAATCTCAGGATTTGGACATTCCCTTGTTCTGCTTTTTCACATAACAATGTGGGCAATTAAGAATTCAACAATTAGTTTAAGACTTCAGAAATTACTTTCCCCCAGGATAAAACTCACCTCCTGAGAAGTGATGACCGGCAAAGTTGTCCCCAATAGGGAGTCTCCAATTTGACACTGAGGAACTTACATTCAGCCTCTGAAAGGAAGGGATGCACTCAGAAGCATTCCTTAATTTTTCCACTAATTACATACAAAGCCAGAGAATGTCAGAGACTCTTGACTGTTCTCTAACCCAAGTCTGTCAGGTGCAGACTCAACGTGGAACATAAACAAACCTGAAGTCTTCCACAGTTTATACGTACGTCCAGTTAGCACCTCTTGAGGTAAACTCCCAATCAGCCTCTTCAAATTCTACTGTATTTTCTTTATAACCAAGGGAATGTTAATGCGCAATTAAGAGCAGTGAGTTCACCCTTTAAGCTTCAAGGCATGGCCCTTGGCTTTAGCTTTCAGAGATTTGGTGAGCCAATCTGTGTTCACCCTGCTCAGACCCTTCGTGACTTTACAGACTTCAATCACATCCCCGCCAGCCTTCATCTTTCATATTATCCCATCCAAACTAAAGACATCTGAAGATTTGAAACATTTGGAAGCATTCCTTTTCATTTCCAGCCAAGATAAAAATAGAGGGTTCCATTGTGCTCTCAAGGAAAAAAAAGTGTATGTTTTCGGTACTTGGGGCTGTCTCAAAAAATGAGATCTCACAGAGTATATCTCTATAGAAGGCATAGGAATGGGAGACACATAAGTACAAGAGACCCAAATCCAAATACCATGTCCACTCTCACTTTAAAAAGATTTCCTCTTGCTCGCAGCAACCATTCCAGAGTGGGGATGCTGACCCATTTCCTTCTTTTGTATGTATTAAGGGAAACATTGCCAGAGGAAGAAATTACATGGTTCTAAAATATTTCTTCCACAAAATATTTCTTTTTCTCTTTATAGCCTGTATAGATATTGCTGATTTCTTTGATTCAACAAATTCTATGGATTTTTTTTTCTCTTAGGTAAGAATATTTCTCCTGGCATGAATTATAAAATACACATATCTCTGAGTTAGTCTACCAGTTATCTGCATCTAGATTGTGAAGTGCTTTAATCAGATTGCTTTCCTTACTGATACTCATGTAAGACGAACACTGAAAGAATTGTGAGTTTTTGACCAGAAGAATCAAAACAGAAGCACAGGGAAATAATGAGAAAGTCAAGTTCGAACTGGCAGATCAATAAGGAGAATTAGACCAGCAGATAATCTAAGGTGATCAGGGAAGAGATAAAGGAATGTAGGAAAGATGCCAATGCACCCAGATTGTAGGTATTTTCAAGAGAACATTTATTGAAAGTTTAGTTCTTACAATTGTCTTGCAAATTACAGATTATTATGCCAATTTAGAGATGTGAAAACTGAGCCTCGGAGAATCTAATGACATTTCAAAGACTACCTCTACCACTTACTGAATATTGTGTACTAAATATACAAATTTTCTCAGACAATCCTCAGAATAATTCTACAAAGTAGGTATTACTATCTGTACTTTAAAACTGAGGAAACAAAGGGAGAATTTAAGGTTCCAGGGATTCAGAACCAGTCAATGACACAGCTGAGGTTAGAATCCAGGTTTTCCTGACTCCACAGCCAAGCTCTAAACCACTAAGCAGCATTATCCCACTACCTCAGAAACAAAACTTTTCTGCTACACCATAGCAATCCAGTGCCTTGATGGTGATAATTGTAGTTAGCAGCTTGGGATGTTCAGTCAGTCATTTTTCTAGCAGGTTTTTTTGTAACCACATCTCCCTTTTTTTTGTCCAATAAGATTATCCAGTAAATTCTCACTCTATCGTCTGTTACTCAGGTTTGTTCACAAAAGCCTTTGCCAAGAAATCAAGTGTCCTAGGTATTGGTTTCAGACTTTTCAGTGACTGGTTATATGTCTTTGTGTCAACCACAGAGACCACTGGGGACAAAGTCACATGGATGAAGTGAGAGCACCAGAGTCCTCTTAGCACCAAATTCTATAATCTTTTTGCAGTCTTCTGTTAACTCAGTGAATTGAAAATCTTCCCCTAAGTATTAAAAGTTAGTATGTATTACATCACTCAGCATCAGGGAAATACAAATCAAAACCACAGTGAGATACCACCTCACACCAGTCAGAATGGCTAAAATTAACTAGTCAGGAAACGAGAGATGCTGGCAAGGATGCGGAGAAAGGGGAACCCTCCTACAGTGTTGGTGGGAATGCAAGCTGATGCAACCACTCTGGAAAACAGCATGGACGTTCCTCAAAAAGTTGAAAATAGAGCTACCCTACAACCCAGCAATCACATTACTGGGTATTTACCCTAAAGGTACAAATGTAGGGATCCAAGGGGCATGTGCACCTGAATGTTTATAGCAGCAATGTCCACAATAGCCAAACTATGGAAAGAGCCTAGATGTCCATCAACAGATGAATGGATAAAGAAGATGCTATATATATATAAATAGATAAAGAAGATGCTATATATATATAGCATCTTCTTTATCTATATATAAATTTATATCTAAAATGGAATATTATGCAGCCATCAAAAAGAACAAAATCTTGCCATTTGCAATGATGTGGATGGAACTAGGGGGTATTATGCTAAGTGAAATAAGTCAATCAGTGAAAGACAAGTATCATATGATCTCCCTGATATGAGGAATTTGAGAAACAAGACAGAAGATCATAGAGGAAGGAGGGAAAAATGAAACAAGACCAAACCAGAGAGAGAGACAAACCATAAGAGACTCTTAAGCTCAGGAAACAAATTGAGGGTTGCTAGAGGGGAGAGAGATGAGAAGGGTGGGGTGGCTGAGGGATGGACACTGGGGAGGGTGTGTGCTATGGTGAAGGCTGTGAATTGTGTAAGACCGATGAATCACAGACCCATGATTAACAAATTATATATTATACATTAATAAATAAAAGCTGAAAGGACTTTCTTAAAAAATAATAAAATAAAAATAAAAGTTAGCACATATTTAGCATAAACTGAACTGGAGAAAGTTCAGAACAGGAGTTGAAGATTTCTTGTGAAAGCTTCATTTCCCCCACCACACACGATGTAATGTTGGAGGCAATGTATCTGTTGTTTCTTCATGTGGATACTTCATAATATTAGCTTCAAGGCTTTGTTTGTGTTTGTTTAATTTCTTTTGCAAACTGGATTCCACTCTGTCACCAAGAGTAAAGCATTTTTTTTTCATTCAGTATTTATGGAGTACTGAATATATGCCAGGAGCTTGAGGAATAAAGATGAATGTTAACGTACAAATTGCATCCTGTGGGAACCCACAGTGTAGGGGAAGGGCCAGATAATTATCATAGCCAGCTAACTTTTGATGAGCATCTAATATACGCCATTCAGTGCTCTCAGCACTTTGCATGGATTGGCTCATTTAATCCTCCTATCAGCACTATGAAGTAAGTACTAGTGATATTCTCATATGACAGATGAAGAAACCAAGTCTAAGGGAGTTAATTAACTTTTCTAAGTCACAGAGATGGTAAATGCTAGAGTTTGGATTAGACTTCAGGCTTTAGGTTTTAGCTTATATACTTGCCTTTCCTGCTGTGCTACTTTCTTAGAGTTCTTTCGTAAAATTTGTGGTAAAGGTAACCCTGGGAAGCTGTGGGAGCAGATATAAGGAACACATGACCTAGCTGGGGTTTCAGAAATTTCTGGAAAAATATGTCTTAAGTTTGAGGTCATTGATTTTTTTTTTCTCTTTGGAGAGGCTCTTTTCCCTAGTATTGATTATAAAATAAGTTTGAATTAAATACTATTTATTTTTCATAACATTAATATTAGGATTAAGTACATTTTCATTTCATTCAAAAAAAGAGATTTGGGGAAAACAGTCCACATTGGAAATTATTTATTTATTCAAGTTATTTGGTTGAATTCAACCCAAACTTTAAAATTATTAGAGCAACTTATCAAGAGAATAAATTCTGAATAAGTGCAGAACTGCAGAGAACAAAGAATAAACTGAATGACTTCACATGTAGCATTTAACAAACCAGCAAAATGTTTCTTTTTAGAGCTCTCTTAATTGTACTTCAATAAAATAAATTAATTATGTGATTTTGCTTCATTAAGGGAAAAAAAAAGGAATAAGGGAGGCAGTAAATGTTTTCTCAAAACACCAACCTGAGACTCTGGCAACACTTCAGTTTACTTTCAACATCCTGGGCCAATCTTATCTGACCAATTTCTGTTATTTTCCCTAAGCACAGCTCTCAATTCCAACTCCATCTTCTTCTATTACGTTATGTTGTTCAAATCAAAATCAAAGATGAAGTTCGGACAAGAGAGTAAAAATGAACTTGTCCATGGAACACATTTGTGGGGGTCAGAAAAGCAAAGGAGCGAAAGCCAGAACTTCATTACCTGTAATACTCTGCCCTCTGACACTACAAAGAACAGCCATTCGTGTAACCACTAAGAGATGATGAAATTCTGGGGAGCATTCTCACTACAGGAAGGTGGTAAGAAAGCCAAAATAAACAACATAACTTTTAGGCTCAAGCCCATGCCTGCTTATGACAAAAGGTATTGACAAACTCATCTTCCCTACTATCACCTCCCACCCTCCACTGTACCCTCAGGCAGAGTTGTGAGCCATGCCTCACCTTGAAAACAACTCTTAGGTCATTAGGCACCCTTTGTACTCTGCAGCCTAGGCACTGGCTACCTGGAAGCTCAGGGGTACCAATTACCCATGGGTGAGAGCTTTAAGATTGATTTTCTTTACTTGCCTCCTCCTACTCAAACTGTGGTCCATCTATACCTCCAGGAATCCCCAAGGTTAGATTTCACTTACCCACCTTTTACCTACCAACCTTTCAGGCAGTTGTTTATTTTTAAAGATGACTCCCTACAGATAGCTGAGCAGAAAAACTCCGTGCTTTGAAAGGTCTCTAATTGCTACCTCATTGTAACCTAATTTTTTCGTATACTCCAAAATGCCTTTAAGACCTTTCACCAAACAAATCTTTTTATATTAGCCTTCTAATCATTTCACTCTGTGTGTGTGTGTGTGTGTGTGTGTGTGTGTGTGTGTTCTCATTTATTTCACTCTAGTCCAGCCAAAAAACAGAGTACTAAATAAAACCATCCCTTGGTGTCACTTTGAATTCCAAGATCTCATGATCCCATAAAAATTTTTACTAGAAGTATTAGAGCCAACAAATAAAAGCAACTATAAAAGTGAAACTGGATTGTCTTAGGTTTAACACAAAGAAGAAATTCCTAAAGATTTGAGTAAATTAAAAGTTGGACTTTGTATAATACCTTTCTATGGTGGACCTTGAGAATAAATGCATTCTGTCTTTGAGGATAGATTGGACTTAATTATTTCTTGAGCTCCTTCCTATCCAAAGTCAATTTTATTTATACCTTAAATAAGTGTTTCTCAAAATGAGCTCAGGGACCATCACTTCAGAATTAGGATGTTCATAAATATTAAGATTCCTAGGCCTCACCCCAGAATGCACATTTTTAGCAAACCCCCTAGTTGATACTTATGCATCCTAAAATTTAAGAACCACTTCTAAATTAAGAAGAGACTTCCAAACAGTATTTCTGAATATTTCTAAAGAGGTGCAAATTAGGTACCCAGGTGGAAATCTTAGCTCCAAAGATTGGTTCCTTCTGTCAATACCAAATCACAATGCTAAAGATCTCTGAAAAAGGAAAGTGATCTAATAAAAATCCCTTAATCATTTTGTCTGCAAAGTACTAAGTTGAATTTTTTCTAACTTAAATGGAATGTTTAAGCTCTAAAGAGCTCAGAGTTTGTTCTGATCCAACCCACTCACTTTACAGAAGAATAAAGAATAGAAGAAGAATAGAAAGAAAGAAGAAAGAAGAAGAAGAATAGAAAGGTTAGTCAGCTAGGAAGGCCAATGGAAAGTTTACAATCGAACTCTTGGCTCTTGTTTCAGTACGCATTCTACTTTCCAAGGTGAATTTCCATCTACATGGACCATCTCCACAATGTATACTTGCAAAAAAACTATTATTTAATATATTTGTTTTAATGACAGATTCGTTTTGAACTCAAAGATGAGCAAGTCACAAAACGTACCAGTCAGTGTTACAACTAAAATTTTACCAAGGCCATTCTGTAGTACCCAGAGTGGGCGGCAGATTAGATAAACTGATCTCTCAGTCAGTCAATAGATACAGAGTTGACACACATAGCCATATATGGTGGTTAGGACAATTCATAGAGATGTTTCTAGCAGAACTATTGAATATTCTAGAAAAGGGTCCCCTGTCACTCTATTCCTCTAACTGTATTTAGGATACATACATTCATTCATTCATTTAACCATTATTTGTTGAGTACCAGCCACGTGTCAGCTATTATTACGCCTCCATTCATTGTAGTTGCATCTTTTATAGAAGTCAGGTTCTAGGATCAGCCCTGGAGGCAAAATTTATAGAATCAAACTTATCATTGGGAAAAAAATCTATTAAAAAGGTTTATTATAACCCCATTTTCTCCCAGTTCCTTCTCTGATTGAGCACCAGATGAAGTTGCTAACTGGCTTTTATTTTTTATTTATTTTTTGTCATCTTGTTGTCGTTTTTAGCTTGCTTTTTTTTTATGATTTTATTTATTTGACAGAGAGAGATCACAAGTAGGCAGAGAGAGAGAGAGAAAGAGAGAGAGGAGGAAGCAGGCTCCCTGCCTAGCAGAGAGCCCGATGTGTGACTCGATTCGAGGACCCTGAGATCATGACCTAAGCTGAAGGCAGAGGCTTAACCCACTGAGCCACCAAGGTGCCCCTAGCTTGGTTTTTAGTGGCATGTTGTTATGAAAATTCAATCTCACTAAACATTTGAACCACCCTTTGTGCAGAGAAATACTCAATATGAGAAGCACTGAAGGACTGAGATCAACCCAGGAACAACCTGGGTTCACATTTCCTTTCTCTTGCTCATTTATTAGATGAAATGGCAAGCAGAATCATCCACCCCACTTAGATGAGTTTTTCCCTTTCTTTTTCTTCCCCAAGTAGACAGAGTTGAATTCAAGTGATTTAAATCCAAGTATTTGGGGACCTCTTGCCATTTGTCATAATCTGATGTTATTTTGTATTATCTTGCTCAATCTATTTTCTTAAACTGGCTCATCAACACCCACTGCAAGGAAAAAATGTAAGAGACTTTCTGTCAAGAGGGGGGAGGCTCAGTTTTAACCTCTCTATTCCTAATATCATCAGGTTGCTATTCAAGTTCATATTCAGTGTTTTACTATCTTCTTGGTCTCAAACTCCTGGCCTCACTCTGGCAACACAAACAGCCCTGGAATGAAGAGTGGGTTTCCTGGCTCAGGAACTGCTGACCCCTTTCCACAGTGCCCCCTATGCTGTGAGTCAATGGTGGATCCCAGCTTCCTTTGACTTTCACAGTATGCATTTTCTACTATGGCCCCATTTTCCACATGAGCCCCGAGCCCTGGTACAACTCCAAATAACATATTTAGATCAGTAATAAAGTTTGGTTACACTCCTACAGTTTATCCTATCAAATTACCTAAGCTCTGAGGAGGGAGGGAGAAATTGTTTCCAGAAACCGCCAATTCACAGCCCATTTATCAACCCTATAGAACAAAGGGTACCTTTGTGGCACTGAATTATGGGGATTCTTGTCCATTAAAAATAGGATTGACAACAACAGCTTATTTCACAGGATCCTCTAACTGGAGGTCATTAAATCCAATGACTTCTTGATTGGCTCTGAATTAAGAACCAAAAGATGAAAGACTCCAC
Source organism: Meles meles (assembly GCF_922984935.1). Taxonomy (NCBI): domain Eukaryota; kingdom Metazoa; phylum Chordata; class Mammalia; order Carnivora; family Mustelidae; genus Meles; species Meles meles. The sequence goes on along the minus strand of NC_060074.1, from coordinate 84,053,132 downwards.
ATTTCCCACCTCTAATCTTATGAGCCAGTCAACCAAAATCCTGGGCTTTATTGTCAAGCATCATATTATGTGGAGCAACATAACAAACCCCTAACCAGATCAAGCTCACTCAAGCTACAGCATAACAGCATCAAGATTAGTAACTTCCAGGCTAGTGACCACAAGCCACAAAGAGCTAAGATTTCTCTAGTTTTGGAAAAATCTGAAAATATCTAGCCACCAAGAGAAACAGTAATGGCACAGCTGGCAAGTACTTACTGAAACTTGGGACTCAATCGTATTTTATTTTGCTTTCATTCCCCAGTTCTCATTATGTCTCCAGCCCTTATCCTCTTCAATAAACATACCTTAATGAAAGACTTCAAGAAAAAAAAGTTACTAGAAAACATGTAAAGAAATATTGTTTAATACATAAGTGGTAATTAAAATGTGAGCATGCCCTGAGGGCAGAAAATGGATACTGTTAGGGAATTTCAAAGCTAATAAATACAGCAATATAAATACACCATTAAATTGCATTGTAACCAACAAACAGACATATGAATTATTGAGCCATACATAAACTTTAGGACCTGACTGCAGAAAAGGCCAAAAGCAACCAGAAAGGGTCCAAATTAATTGAGCAAGTAATAGGACCCAGGAGGGTAAAAGGTTTAAAAATGGAAGAGCTGAAGCACTGAAGTATGTTCTCAAGAGCAGAGGGCCACAAGGAGAGTGGGAGCAGAAGAGAAACAGTGCAAGAGTCCAGAGGTTTTTCTGCTAACTGCACATCTTGTGGTTCAGATCTGAACACTGACGCCAGTTTGATTCTGAAGAGGGACTATGCTTCCAGAAGTGCAGCTGCAGAAACAAAATGGGATTCTGTTTGAAATGTAATTATAACACTATCTACGTACCTTTCTTCAAAGTCTACCGTGAGCTTCCCCTTCTGATCCTGATGGAGAATCAGGGACCAGATTTACCCTCTCAACTTAAATAACTATAAGAAACAGACTAAATATATGAAATGGTAGTTTCTAGATGTTGGACGACAGGAAGCCCTGGTCAATGATGACCAAGTGAAGGAAAACAAACCAGGTGGGTTCCACCTCGATTGCTCATTTTTACTGACTTGAGAGGGTTTCTAGGCCATAAGGAAGAGAGGAACCCAAACAGAGCCTAGCTTTCCCCAGGAGTTGAGTAGATAGAGCTGTCTAAGAACGGAGCTAAGGTGGCTAGAATTCACAGCACACAGTAGCAGAGAGGGGATCGCCGCTCAGCCTCTCTGCCTGGGAGAACTACAGGCGGTTTCTCTGTGTCTTCCATGGACAGCTGGCTAGGCCATGTGTGTGAGGAAATCACTGAGGTCGGAAAAAGACTACTGACAAGAAGCAATCCATAGGGCTCGCACACGTCTGAAAATTGTTCCATTTGTCCTCTGCCCCCACCGCCAGAGTAAAAAACCTTATAATACACAGAATAAACAGGGCATTGGGCAGAGCACTCATAAGGCTAATGACTCAGTAGGGAGAAAAAGTTATCCCTAAAAGTCACTCCACTTAGTAAATTTTTAAAATAAGCCTACAGGATCAAACTCCTTCCAAGTCATTTACATGTACCCAGAACAAAGTATAAGCATATTTAAAAGACTCAGCTCCCATTTGACAAAATCCAGCATCCGTTACTGATGAAAACGCTTCAAAGTATAGGGATAGAGGGAACATTCCTGAACTTCATAAAATCTATCTATGAAAGACCCACAGCAAATATCATCCTCAATGGGAAAAAGCTTGCAGCCTTCCCGTTGAGATCAGGAACACAACAAGGATGCCCACTCTCACCACTCTTGTTCAACAAAGTATGAGAAGTTCTAGCAACGGCAATCAGACAACAAAGAGAAATAAAAGGTATCCAAATTGGCAAGGAAGAAGTCAAACTCTCTCTCTTCACAGATGACATGATTCTTTATATGGAAAACCCCAAAGACTCCACCTCCAAACTACTAGAACTCATACAGCAATTCAGTAACGTGGCAGGATACAAAGTCAATGTACAGAAATCAGTGGCTTTCTTATACACTAACAATGAAAATACAGAAAGGGAAATTAGAGAATCGATTCCATTTACTATAGCACCAAGAACCATAAGATACCTGGGAATAAATCTAACCAAAGAGGTAAAGGACCTGTACTCGAGGAACTACAGAACACTCATGAAAGAAATTGAAGAAGACACAAAAAGATGGAAGACTGTTCCATGCTCTTGGATTGGAAGAATAAACATTGTTAAAATATCTATACTGCCTACAGCAATCTATACTTTTAATGCCATTCCGATCAAAATTCCACCAGTATTTTTCAAAGAGCTGGAGGAAATAATCCTAAAATTTGTATGGAGGGGCACCTGGGTGGCTCAGTGGGTTAAGCCGCTGCCTTCGGCTCAGGTCATGATCTCAGGGTCCTAGGATCGAGTCCCGCATGGGGCTCTCTGCTCAGCAGGGAGCCTGCTTTCCTCTCTCTTTCTCTCTCTCTCTGCCTACCTCTCTGCCTACTTGTGATCTCTCTGTCAAATAAATAAATAAAATCTTTAAAAAAAATTTTTGTATGGAATCAGAAGAGACCCCAAATTGCTAAGGAAATGTTGAAAAACAAAAACAAAACTGGCGGCATCACGTTACCCGATTTCAAGCTTTACTACAAAGCTGTGATCACCAAGACAGCGTGGTACTGGCATAAAAACAGACACATAGACCAGTGGAATAGAGTGGAGAGCCCAGATATGGACCCTCAACTCTATGGTGAAATAATCTTCGACAAAACAGGAAAAAATATTCAATGGAAAAAAGACAGTCTCTTCAATAAATGGTGCTGGGAAAACTGGACAGCGATATGTAGAAGAATGAAACTTGACCATTCTCTTACACCGTACACAAAGATAAACTCGAAATGGGTAAAAGACCTCAACATGAGACAGGAATCTATCAGAATCCTAGAGGAGAACATAGGCAGTAACCTCTTCGATATCAGCCACAGCAACTTCTTTCAAGATATGTTTTTTTATTTTTTTTATTTTTTTTTTACGATTTCATTTTATTTATTTTTTTCAGCGTAACAGTATTCATTCTTTTTGCACAACACCCAGTGCTCCATGCAAAACGTGCCCTCCCCATTACCCACCACCTGTTCCCCCAACCTCCCACCCCTGACCCTTCAAAACCCTCAGGTTGCCCCAACCTCCCACCCCTGACCCTTCAAAACCCTCAGGTTGTTTTTCAGAGTCCATAGTCTCTTATGGTTCGCCTCCCCTCCCCAATGTCCATAGCCCGCTCCCCCTCTCCCAATCCCACCTCCCCCCAGCAACCCCCAGTTTGTTTCTCCAAAGGCCAAGGAAACAAAAGCAAAAATGAACTTTTGGGACTTCATCAAGATCAAAAGTTTCTGCACAACAAAGGAAACAGTCAACAAAACAAAAAGGCAACCCACGGAATGGGAGAAGATATTTGCAAATGACAGTACAGACAAAAGGTTGATACCCAGGATCTGTAAAGAACTTCTCAAACTCAACACACACAAAACAGACAATCATATCAAAAAATGGGCAGAAGATATGAACAGACACTTCTCCAACGAAGACATACAAATGGCTATCAGACACATGAAAAAATGTTCATCATCACTAGCCATCAGGGAGATTCAAATTAAAACAACCTTGAGATACCACCTGACACCAGTTAGAATGGCCAAAATTAGCAAGACAGGAAACAACGTATGTTGGAGAGGATGTGGAGAAAGTGGAACCCTCTTACACTGTTGGTGGGAATGCAAGTTAGTGAAGCCACTTTGGAGAACAGTGTGGAGACTCCTGAAGAAATTAAGAATAGAGCTTCCCTATGACCCTGCAATTGCACTGCTGGGTATTTACCCCAAAGATACAGATGTAGTGAAAAGAAGGGCCATCTGTACCCCAATGTTTATTGCAGCAATGGCTACGGTCGCCAAACTGTGGAAAGAACCAAGATGCCCTTCAATGGATGAATGGATAAGGAAGATGTGGTCCATATACACAATGGAGTATTATGCCTCCATCAGAAAGGATGAATACCCAACTTTTGTAGCAACATGGATGGGACTGGAAGAGATTATACTGAGCGAAATAAGTCAAGCAGAGAGAGTCAAGTATCATATGGTCTCACTTATTTGTGGAGAATAACAAATAATATGGAGGACATGGGGAGATGGAGAGGAGAGGGAGTTGAGGGAAACTGGAAGGGGAGATGAACCATGAGAGACTATGGACTCTGAAAAACAACCAGAGGGTTTTGAAGGGGCGGGGGGGGTGGGAGGTTGAGGAATCAGGTGGTGGGTAATAGGGAGGGCACGTACTGCATGGAGCACTGGGTGTGATGCCAAAACAATGAACACTGTTATGCTGTAAATAAACAAATAAACGAATTAAAAAAAAAAAAAGACTCAGCTCCCAACGAGATAAAATCCACGGTAACTGACATCCAATGAAAACCCACCAAGCATGCAAAGAAGCATAGTGAGGAGAAAAACAATGCGTAGAAACAGATTCATAAATGACACAGATGATGGGACAGTGGACAAAAATATTAAAACAGATACTATATTCGATATATCAAGGAAGAGCAGGGTCTCTCAGCACTGCTGACTGACTTTAGGAGCCAGGTAACTCTTTGTTGAGGGACTGGTCCTCTGCATTATGGGAGATTTAGCAGCATCCCTGCCCATCCCCCGCTCGATTCCCAGTAGCATTCTCCAAGCCCTTCATGACAAGCGTCTTAAGACATTGTCATAAGTCTCCTCGAGGGCAAAATTACCTCCGGTTGAAAACCATTAAGGTAGAGGAAGTCACGAGCAATTAGGGAGAGACATGCATAACATCTACTTAAAATTTCTGTAGATGAAAAATACAATGAGATGAAGAATAAACTGGATAAAATAAACAGCGGATTAGAGGAAAAAACTTAGTAAACCTGAATCTAAAGCAATAGAAACTCTCCAAAATGAAACACAGCGAGTCTACCATGGAGTATAGTTATTTAACGTAGTAGCTGTTCCATGGGGGGAGTTAGCATATCAGCCACGGGGCTGTTGTGGTCAACCAGTCCCATGAAAAAGGATGGTAGGGTGAAAAGAGCAGTAGTGATGGTAGGAAACTAACACAGCAACTACTTCCGCTGGTAGTAATGCAGCAGTATACGGACCAGCTAGCATTGCGTTTTTTATACCAGACACTTGGCTAAGTACTTTATATTCATTTTTTCATTTAATATTCACAGCAATCCTGAGAGGAAGAAAGTACCAGCCCTTTTTACAGGGTAGGAAGCTGAATTTCAACTACTTTAATAGTAAAGATCACAAGATCATACAACCACACAAGTACTAATGGTAAAGGAGGAATTTGAACCTCAATCGATTGTACTCTAGAGCTCTGTGCTTCTAACCACTGGGCTTCCTGATATAGAATGACTGATTGAAAGGAAGACATTTGAGAGATAATTCAAAGAAGAATCAAAGTGGAATTTGATGACTGACTTGGACATAGAAGAAAGAAAATACAGCAAATGGAGAGTATATTATCCAAGAATAGCAGAAGGGACAAAAATATGAATAAAGCCGGATACATCTACAGCCCATAGAGCATTAGAGCTGGAGGGAATATGAAAGATAATCTCTTCCAGACACGGATGCACACACGTGCACGCATGCACACACGCACGCACTTTTAAACAGCCAAATAAATACAGATCTAGAGACTTTGCTTTTCTTCCTTACATTTGTTGAGTGTTTTAAATGACTTGTTTAGTTTTCCAAGCTAGTTCGAGGCTATGCCAAAACTTAAACTCTAATGGTTGTGCTCTTTCTACTTCGACACCTTGTTTCTCCTGATAAATATATAAACACGCCTACCCCATGCCGAGCACATGGCAGATTCTTAATAAATATTATATTTTCTATTAATAGCCAATTAAGCCATTCAAACAACTTGTGCATACAGACACGGTATTACGGCATGGGGGGCAGATCCGCTTTGAAACTGCCTCAGCTTTTTCTTCACGGAATAATCTTATTTACTATCAAATGATGTAGCCAAGTCACAGTGACGGGGGAAAGAACAGATGTTTTAAAGATTATTTCCCTCACATAGTGTGTTCTCGAAACCCTTTCATGCTGGAATGCCTAACACCCGAGCAGAATGGGAACAGAACAACCATCTTCACATAGACAGCATTACCCGTGTTTACAATCCTTCACACAGGAGGGATCAGCTGATGAAGGCAGCCGTTCTGAAGGTACAATTATAGGAGGATGACGAAAACCAGGTAAACCGTGCTCCGCAGGACCCTGTATTAGTCAGACCCCATATCAGCACCCACACCAAAATGCTGGCCTTAATCCCCGTATCCCCACATTCACTGTGCCTGGTTAGAGATGGCTTTCTCTGCATGAGATGTGACATGATTTGCCTTTAAAGAGCCTCTCCATCGCCCTTGGCACTAACATTTCCTAATGTTTATGTTTTTGAGAGGAGAGTGTTGGTGATAAAGCTCTCGGTCACACGGAGGTGCCTTTTTGCTCTGGCAGTTCACAAGACATCCAGTTTTATTTAATGGCTTAACTGCTTCATAATTGCTCATATTCAGCTGCTCCTAAGCCTGAATGATCTCAGCTTTTAATATGCCTTGTCTAATTTTTAGCCACATCAATCTATACAAATAGCTCATCACTACTCTGAAATGCTAATGCTTGTCACATATTTCAATCGCCTCTATAAGACCTTGTTCCTGTGTTCATAAATCTTGTTAACATTTCAGGACCTTTATTTTCTTGTCCAATGATTCAAAGATACAGATACATACATATATATATATGGCTTATCTTCCCCAAGGATTCAATACTTTTAAAATACGAAATAAAAAAAGATAAGTGACTTATTTTTCACTAAATCTAAATAACACTATTTGTAATTATTTGTAGCATTTTACACCTTCTGCCTCCTTTCCCTAGTTCTTCACATACTTTTCTTACCTCCTCTTCTTGTTTGTAAACATCTTGGGATAAACCAAGGAGACAACAACTCAGGGGAGGGGAGCAGAGGCCACTCTGCTATCTGAGTAAGAGCTGAAAAGTAGGCATAGTTAGCCACAGTGAGGACTGGTCCAGTACTCCCACTTTCTGTAGGAGAACAGCAAGCTAGCCATCAGTTACTACCTGATGGCGACCCATTTCATCAGAATACTATTTTCTTCAGGAAGTTAAGTAATCATCATCAGAAAGGGTCAGGGCAATAACAAGAAAGCATTTCTTGTTATTGAGTCTGAGGATTCCATTGTAAAATACCCCACAACAGGGTATATTGGCTCTCGGTGGAGATCCACAAATGTCCTCTAAGTGACTGATACTGTATTTCTATCTTATCTGATAAGTAGATGCTGATATATTAGTCTCTCCAATTAGATCGAGATCTCCTCCAAGATAGAGGCTATTTCTTAAAAGTAACCTCTATATTTGTATGTCCTGTTTATGGTGTATTACCCCCACTAAAATATAAACTCTGAGAATCCAGAAATTCTGTGGGTCCTTTTCACAACAGCACACCAAGCCCTGGAATAGGGTGCATAGTTGGGACTCAGTGTGCTAAAGAAATGAGTGAAACCAAGCTAGTACCAATGTAAGAATAAACTATTTGCCAGTAAGACCATATGGTCCTTGGGTCTAAAGGGAGATTTTTATAACTGATTAAAATAGTGGGTGTCTATTTTTAAAACCAATAAAGTTCCCCTACAATAAATGACTGTTACAGTGGTCCTATATTCCCTAGGCTACAAGTGCTAGACGTGGCAGCCCTGACCGGCACACCATCCCTATCCCTCTTCCAACTCCACACACCCCAGGTACCCAGGCTCAGGAAGAAAGCAGAACACCAATAGCCCAAGGAACACTCTCACAGCAGCTGAAGGGCTTCCAGGGCCCTTCCAAAGCACCGAGATTGCTCGTTGGAAGGGTAACCATTGGGCTCCATCTCTCAGCTCTCCTCTTCCTTATGCCCTAGTCTAAAAGCTGAGAATACACAGGGTTTCTCTTTCTTTCCACTAACTTAATAGCATACAGCACCACAGATTGAACATTCAGTGTTTATTTCAATTCCTACATGTAAATATCCATTTTCCTCAAAGCCAATGTCATTACCTTCAAGGGCATAATCAACCACAGGATTAACTGTTTCAGGTGTATCGACTAGAATTCACCATTACCCAAGCACTATAAAATCATTCACAGGTCATGGTCTTCCCTGAGAGCCGGAAAATAAGGTACTTGACATAATTCTTAACTGCATTGACTGGACCTTCCACAAATGTTCCAATACAAGAATTGTTCTTTCTTCCTTCTGAAGTACTTATTACCCTTAATAACACCTGTTATGACTGACGCCTTTAGCAAAAAGAATGTTAGCTTAAAATTGTATGTTGTTAGTTATAATTTGCCTGCTGGGAAAAATGTTGCCTAAGTAATAAATACATTTTATTAATAGAAAGTAGGTCAGAATAAAAAAAAAGTTCACTCACCAACTACCTTTCTTCTCTTTCCCCTAATTTGTGCTACTTTCCAAAAGCTGCAGGTGCTCCCAGGAATGACTGTAGCAGCTGGAGCAGGTTTCTCCTTACAAGACTTGCCATAGGAAAAATACTTGGATCAGTCAAATTGGTCTCTTGTGTTCTGGCCTCCCTTTCTGCAACAATTTAGCCTCTCCCCACTTTTGTGAATGTCATATGGCATCATGATCTGTAAACTCGATAATGGTGGGGCACCTAGGTGGCTCAGTAGGGTAAGCGTCTGCCTTTGGCTCAGGCCGTGATCTCTGGGTTCTGGGATCAAGCCTGGAGTCAGGTTTTTTGCTCAGCAGGTAGTCTATTTCTTCCTCTCCCTTTGCCCTTCCTCCCTCCTAGTAGCACCCCACCCCCGCCCTTTCTCTTTCTCTTTCTCTGAAAGTAATAAATAAAATCTTTTAAAAAATTCATCTGTGAGGGGCACCTGGGTGGCTCAGTGGGTTTAGCCGCTGCCTTCGGCTCAGGTCATGATCTTAGGGTCCTGGAATCGAGTCCCGCATCGGGCTCTCTGCTCAGCAAGGGGCCTGCTTCCCTCTCTCTCTCTCTCTCTGCCTGCCTCTCTGCCTACTTGTGATCTCTTTCTGTCAAGTAAATAAATAAAATCTTAAAAAAAAATTCATCTGTGATAAAACATCAAAAGACTACCCTGTCGCCTTGCTCAGGGGTATTTGTGTTTCAAAGAAGGTGTAGGGAGGAAAGGGCAATATTTAAAATAAAGCAATGAGTTTCTAAAGGAATTTCAAGTCTTTTCCATTTACTAATAATATCCAACTCTGTGCAGATCTCAGAGATTTATTGTTTTTTTTTTTTTTCATTTATTCAGTTAGTGGCTAAATATTTATTGAGAGCTTATTATGTGCCAGTCCTAAGCAAGTGCTAGACATCCTCTAATATGGCAGACCTAGTTACTGACCTCACAGAATTTACAATATACAATTCTCTAGATCTTGTTTCACAGAAGAACACTGAATGCTGATTCAGCATGTTAGCCAACACACTTCAAATACCCTTTATTTCTATGGAGACCCCAAACTCCTGGAAGTTTCCATCACAATTTTAGCTAAAAAGCATTACCTAGTTCTGGTATCTGTCAAGTCTTTCATTTATTTCCAGCCTCTATGACTAAAAAGATGATCTGCCAGAAGGTGTTCCAAAGCTTTTCTCTGAAACGCTTCAAGGTCAGCTTCAAATTTACAAACTGGGAAGACCCCTTGGTAGTTTCTACGTAAAATGATCCTTGAAGTAAAAGTAGCAGCTGTCTTCAAAAAGGAAAGTCGTTCAGTACTTTAGAAAGTGAGACACCCCATGTTCCAGCAACCCATCACAGAAATGAGTGTGAGACCAACTGACCCAGGGCTTAAGAGAACACGAGCAATACCAACCATCTGGAAAAGGCAATCAGTACCCATAAGTAGAAGAATAATTTCTCCAGATGTTTACACCCCTCCTCCATTCTGATTGTCAGCATCTGTGCCTTGCCCCTGGATACATCCATTTTCATCATTTCTCTTTAATGGTCATATAGATTCTTTCCGTTTCTACTCATACCATGAATTTTTTTTTTCTATTGTGTTCAGCCTTGTCAAATTAAACGTGGATAGGGCATCTTGATCCCTAGGAGACGGGGAAAAGGGACAATTTTTGTCATTGAAACCCAAAGTTTGTCACCAAAATATGATGGAATTTATTAAAGAAGCCAGTGATAGGCAGAAGACTCATTCCTATATGATCTGAAGATTACCAGTAAAACTTTCAGTGGTGATACAGGAGCACTGTGGATGGCAATAGTGGTCAAAAGGCCAGTGAACCGAAGCTGTGGTGGTAGCAAAGGAAAAGGATGTCATTTTGGAGCAAACACCATTCGTAAATTTGGGGATGACTGAATTAAATTAGTAGGCTGCAAAGAAACTTATTTCTGGAGACAATTTTCAGGGCTGCTCTAGCAGACTTTGAAGACCAGGAATTAGAGATACTTTTAAAAACTGTTTGATCTATATATAGGGAAAAGAAGCTATATAAAGGAAAAGGAAGTAACATACTCGGCTGGTTCTATGTGAAGTAGAGCAAAGTCTTTTCTAGTAATTTTTTGCATGTGGAGCCATGCCATAGTTACTTTAAAATGACTAAGGTTAATCGTTGGAGCATCCAAACAATACTATAAGAATTCTGATAGTTATAAGTAAATAGTTAATAGGATGTTTGGGAAATAAATTTAGACAGGTGTACAAATCTTAATGATAATTTTAAAAAAAGACAATGGTGGCAGAAAAAAATGTAGATAATAATAGAGATTTTAAATTTTCCTCTGGATTTAAGGAAAAAAAAAATCCACATCTAAATTTGACCTACAACTGTGGTCTTCACTTACGTATTTCAAGTGGGCATCATCCATCTTCTGTGTTAAGATTTTATGATTACTTAAAGTATATAATCTTTCTTCACTATCATCCCTAACTTCTCTCTTGCAAAGAGGGAGACAGGCCATTTTCATTACATGAAGGAAATTCCTCCATGCCCCACCCCTCACATACATATACATCTCCTTTCCCTACAACAACCCTTCTCTGCCATGAAGAAGAGGTAGGCCTTTTGCACTACACTGACCACATGTATCCTCAGGAATCACAGTCCAAGTGAGTAAGGGGTCAAGTAATTCATTTCTTTAGAATAGGGTTGTTAATTCACAGTCCTTGACCATGATATTTTCCCATCTCCAAGATCCAAACATTCTACTCTGTCTCCTCCATCAGGTAAATTCCAGCCCTATTTCAAGTTCCACCTCATCCACACATCTTCCCTGACCCATCCAAACAATTTAAACACTTTCTTCTCTCTGAGACACATGGCTCTCACAGTAAGGACAACACTGTCAGTAACACAATTTGAGGTAAAACCAACCAGAGTGACTCTCCTCAACCACAGACTGTGCAGGGTTTGATAGTGTCTATCCAGTACCTCAGAGTATGACTTTATTTAGAAATAGGGTTTTCCAGATATAATTAGTTAAAATGAGATCATACTGGATTAGGATGGGCCCTATTCCAAAGACTGGTGTCACTGAGATAGGCACAGATACGCAGAGGGAAGACAGCACAAAAAAACAGAGGCAGAGTTACTCTGCCACAAGCAAAGAAAGCCAAGGACTGCCACCAACCATCAGAAGCTAGAAGACGCAAGAACAGATTTTTCCAAAAACTATCTCACACTGGTCAGAATGGCTAAAATTAACAACTCAGGAAAAAACAGGTATAGGCAAGGATGCAATGAAAGGAGAACCTTCTTACGCTGTTGGTGGGAATGTAAACTGGTGCAGCCATTTGGAAAACAGTATGGAGGTTCCTCAAAAAGTTAAAAATAGAGCTACCCTATGACCTAGCAATTGCACTATTAGGTATTTACCCAAAGGATACATAGTGATTCAAAGGGGCACATGCACCCCAATGTTTGTAGCAGCAATGTCCACAATAACCAAAATGTGGAAAGAACCCAGTTGTTCATCAACAGAAGGACAGATAAAGAAGATGTCGTATATATAGACAATGGAATATTACTTGACCATCAAAAGAATGAAATCTTGCCATTTGCAACAATGTGGATGGAACTAGAGGGTATTATGCTAAATGAAATAAGTCAGCCATCAGCCAGAGAAAGATAAAGATCATAGGAGTTCACTCATACGTGGAATTTAAGAAAAAAAAAAACAGATGAACATAGGGTAAGGGAAGGAAAAGTAAGACAAAGACAAAGAGGAAGACAAACCATCAAAGACTCAACTCTAGGAAACAAACTGAAGGCTGCTGGAGGACAGATGGGTGAGGGGTGTGGGATAATAGGATGATAGGCATTAAAGAGGGCACTTGATGGAATGAGCACTGGGTCCTATATGCAACTGATGAATCACTAAATTCTACTTCTGAAACTAACAATATACTATATGTTAATTAAATTGAATTAAAATTTTTAAAAAAAAGAATGGATTTTTCCCTAGCCTTTGGAGAGAGCCTGGCCCTATTAACACTTTGATTTGAGACTCCTAAATCCAGAACTGCAATAGAATAAATTTCTGTTGTTTTAAGCAACCCATTTTTTTGGTAACTTGTTATAGCAAATCTAGGAAACTAATACATAGATCATATATTAGACTTGTATTTCTTCAGCTTTCACAGAGTTTGGGGTTTATGGCTGGTAATCAATAACCAATGCTTATTGACTAACAGGAAGACTCTTTATGATGATTGTAAAAGTCAGGGCAGCTGGTCTGTGCAGCCATAACTCAGAGCTGGTCTTTAAGTGCAAACAATGGACCATCTCAAGATACTTGCAAAGCATGAGAGTCCTGTTAGTGGTTTCCCAGTCTCAAGGATAGATTCAAGTCCAAGGAGTGGAGAAGAGCGCGGGTTTTATTAAGTTTCTTATTAGAGGAGGGGCATTACTACATCAAATATATTTTCTAATCAGAAGCATTTTCTCTTACCTACATGCTATTTGTTTGATTCCTCTCATAAACAGGAGTTATAGGGTTATAAGCAGAGGCAAAGATTCTCTTTAAGAATAATTTTGCTCCTACCCTTTGATATGCTAATTTGATCATTAACTTCCACAAACATATATAGTTTTCAAATTTTCCACATTTATTTGATCATGGATTACTTTGGGTTGGAGAGCATATCTAGGGAGTAGTATTTTGAGTTATACATTTTGCAAAGCTCACCTAGTTAAGAACTCTCGCCTCTTGTCCTGAGATTCTCCGGACTGAAAGCAACAGAAAAAAATGATTCGGAGTGGCTTTAACAATAAGAATTATTATTCATATTATATGTTCTTCATTAGGGGTCTGCAGGGATAGTTAATTCAGCAGAATAGAGTTGTCATCAGATGCCATGAACTTTAGTCTCTCCCTTTGCCTTTTTCGGCATGTTGTATGGTTCTCCTCATGACTGCAGCAGCACCAGCCATCACACCATATATGCCAACATCCTCTGGAAAAATCAAACATTCTTTTACCCCATGTGTCATTTTTAGTCAGAGAGGCAAATCTTTCCCAGAAGCCCCCTACCCAATTCCTCTTACATCTCATTGGTGAAAATTGTGCCAGACTTCCATGCTTCCTCCAACCACAGGCAAGGGGAATTGGGCCATCATGATTGGCTTAAATCACACAGGATCATGATTCATTCTCTAGGACTAGGAAGGAAGCCACCCAGGATGAATGAGTCACAATCCCGTGACAGCATAGAGGAGAATGAAACAAAACCATAGTCCTGCTATTGTCATAGAATTGTTGTCTGGCCCCTCAACAGCCATCTACCCCTTCTTCCATTACTAACAGAACCACCATTTTGTGCAGAACAGTGACGTGTTCCACCCCCATCATTTGAATCATGATTAGCTAAGCCATTGCTAGCAATCCCATTCATTTTTGCCCAGTACTAGCTTCCTCAGACTTGTCCTGTGAGTGGTACAGGACATGGTTCTAGTCAATGAGATATGAGGGAGCATCTTTTGGGGCCTTTTAATATACCCATATATCTATATATCTATTTTTCTATACATCTATTAATCTATCTACAGAGAAAGAGAGACAGAGACAGAGAGGGAATTTCCTTAAGCCATTTCTTCTTCCACCTGCTCCAATCCTGACTCCTCCTTTCTGTCTTTGAACATGACCTTGTTGCCAGGAGTTATGACAGCCACCTTATGGCCCTAAGGTAAACAGCACAAGAGCCAAATACCAACACATTGAGAATGACTGGGCAGAAAACTGACAGAGCTTGACTTATGGATGTCATCACTGAGCCACAGAATCTACCCTGGATGTCCATCTTCTGAACAGTCTTCATATAATACCTACTCACATCTGGATGAACCTCCCAGAACACAGAAAGCAGGACTCCAGAACCACTAACTCCTAGAGTGAAGATACTGTTTCAGCTGAAACTCCTAACCCCCACTCCTCAAGAAAAAAAAAAATGGGGGGGGGGGAGGAGGAGATATTGGTTTGGGGAATAGTATGCCAAAAGCAGTCAGAAAGGCGCCCATAAAGGCAGGTTTTCCTAGACCTTTGGCTCATCCTGCAGTTTGGAGGTGCATCAGGGATGCACTCACAGAGATGCCTCTGCACTCCCCATATTGTTCAGAGGGGCCACACAGAGTATTGGGAGGAATGCTTCTCTGCTGTGAAGAAAGGAGTGGGAGCCACGGGGAGATCATGGATGGGGTGAAGAGGCAAGCGTTTTCCTCATAATTCCCATGATAATCATTTTAACCGGATTTTGTCTGTACAAATCTATAAAGTAGAGGAAGTGACCCAACCAAGACCCTCAGCATTGGTTCAATAGCACCCACCTACCCTGACCTCCAGGATGGCCCTGGCAGCAAACCATTCTTTGGGGTACCTCCCATCATTCCCTTTCCCTAAACTCTTTCCAAATCTCCTACTCCTCTGTGACCACAGTTTTATAAGTACAGGCAAAGCACAAAAGCATGCTTGGAAAGAGGAACTGAAAATGTCAGTAATGAAATGACATGAGCTGGCAGGGCAGGCACATGCTCGGTGCTGTACCAGTAGCAAAGAGGAACTTAGCAAGCATGTAGATCAGTCGGCTCACTTTCCTCGGAGTATGCCTATACCTACATTCTAACCAACTATACAGAAACGACACCTTATACCTCCACTGTGCACTTTCATCATGTGTCATGGAAGTTTAAAACACTTGCATTTATTTGTGTACTGCATTAGTCCAAGAAATACATAGATGATTCATGGTTTCTGAAATTTTAAAATCTGAATTCAGGTCAAATGAAGGAGGATAAGAAATATAAGGCAGAGTCAGAAATGGAAGATAAAAAGAAGAAAAATAAACAAGTTTTCTAACTAGAGCTCTCCCTATAGATTTCCTCATTCCACACCCTTCCCTAATCAGGGAGGGAACAGAGAAGTTAATCTTGCACCAGCATGAAAATCCCTATTTCTATCATTCTTTCCATTGCTTTTCTCAAGGGACTCCTTGTTTTCATTTCAACACCAAACTGTCAAACTGAAAGGTAAGAGAATTTTAATCATAAATTATTTGCACGGAAGCACATCAAGAATTTGCCACAAAAATATATATTTCTTAAAACATAAAAAATATTGTTTTTTGCACTTTATAACTCTTTGATTATATATCAGCGATATCTCTTAGGCTCATAATAGACCCACAGACTTGAAACGGTTTCTCAGGCGTGACCATGTCATTCTACACTGGGGTTTCCAATAAGGGGATAAAAAAGACTGACAAATATTCAGCCAAAAATATCAACCAGGGGGCGCCTGGGTGGCTCAGTGGGTTAAGCCGCTGCCTTCGGCTCAGGTCATGATCTCAGGGTCCTGGGATCGAGTCCCGCATCGGGCTCTCCGTTTGGCGGGGAGCCTGCTTCCCTCTCTCTCTTTCTCTCTGCCCGCCTCTCTGTCTACTTGTGATCTCTCTCTGTCAAATAAATAAATAAAATCTTTAAAAAAAAAATATCAACCAGAAACACAATTTTTCTGATAAAGGAGGTTTCTGTTTTATTTAATCACTGAGGTCTTGTGGGTACAAATCATTTCTCCCACATCCTCAAGGAGGGGTGCAGGCAGGGGGAAGAGGGAAGGAAGTTCCCCATCTCTAAGGCTTCAGGTACTTCCTCCAGCTCTACCTTCCAGAACTCCCTTCCCAACTTCCTGCTCCTCACTGGTTTCTATTCTGCATCATATGGCCTTTGATCTCCATCTCCTCTCAGTTCCTAGAAATGGAAATTTCAGTTTAGACTGAACATCAGATCCTCATCTGGACAAGCTTTTGGAGCTCCCCTGGTTCTACACTTCAGACAACCAGTGAGCCAATCCCACCTACCCAATGTTCCCCACCATACCGGTCCTAGGAGCCAGGTCAAGCTCCTTGAACCTAAAGAGGGATCAAAAATTAGTAAAAATGAGTTCTGTCAGCTTCTGCCTTGACAGGTAAGCAAAAGGAAGCAAATGGAGACTGAACATAAACTGGCATGGATATATGATCAGATCACCAGATCTACTTTGGAAAATCCTGTGTTTTACCTAGAAATAGCACTGTCCAAGAGCCAAAGACCTCTAAATGGCTGAGACCCTGATCAAACTAGCTCAATTCTCTAAAGTCCATGATGAAAATATTTGGACCACTCAGTCCCTGAAATCCCTTTCAGATCTAAAATTCCATGGGTAGATAAAATGAGTGGATAGGGAAGCACAGGTGTATAAACTTTCTAGTAATAAATGTTCCTTAAACAATACAAGAAACTGGGGGAGCCTTCAAAGAGGCACCAAGCAGGCAAAACTCAGGACAGCTGCGTTCTCTTTGGTTTTTCCATTTCTCTTCAAGAAAAGAAGGCAAAGATTTGGTTTTTAGGCAGGCTGATTAGCAAGGAGGAGAAAATCAAAGGTACTTATTACAGGATTCTTAGCTCCAGCCATTTTCCTAGTTCAGTGAATGTTAAATGGTGATGAGGAAGGTAGATTTGAAGCATTGTAATCTGATTCTTTTAAAGTTCTAGAGGCTTTGGTTCAAAAAGAACATATTACCAACTTGCATCCCATTTGGAGTATCAAAATATTAAATTTTAAAAGGCCCAAACTTAAAGTATGTACAATAAAATAAACAACAATCCCCTGGGCTCTATTCAAGTACAGCAAAGAATACATATTTTGTCTTAATTTAATCACATTCTCAGTAGGAAAAGAAGTACAACAAGCATATAAACGCCTGGATTTACCCTGCTAAAGTAAGGAGCACATCCAGAAAGCAAGGCTTGTCCTTGACAAATTCTGTCTTCCACTTCCTTGACTTACACATCAAATTTCTGCTTCTCTCCAACTAGTTTTCATTTCCCAGAAGCCTTATTCTTAGCTGTCAGCTAAGCTAGTCTCTCTACAGATAATGGCTTTTAGCTGATATTGGTTTAAGGTGTTTCTTTTCCCAGGTGTATTTGCATATATAAGTGAAAGCTTTAAAATTATCAGCCTTAGGTCTAAGGAACTAATTATAATATGGGGGGAATAGAATGGAATTTAGGAAAGTGTCTTGGTGGAAAATTCTCTATTGGCCCACTCCACTTGTCAAAGCTCAAGGGAGAGTTGCAAATAAATATCAAGATACTTAAGCCAGAAACTGTCACCTGCTGGACTTTTACATTTGTTTTAGTTGCAAGTGACAAAAACACAATTCAAATCAGCTTGAGTAAATACAGCACTGTGCTTGTTCATGGCATTCAAGAAAGGAAGAAGAGTAAGACACAGCGATAGCAGGGCCGCTGTTGAACCTCTGGAATCACTGGAACTGGGGACTCAAGTATGCACCGCACTTCTACTCTAGTCCTCATTCCTGCCTCTCCGTCCATCCACTGTCTCCTCTCCCCCTGCAGAATGATTTTCTTTGAATTAGAGGATCCACGACCTCCGAGAGTGGCTAAGTTGTACATCTTATAGATTTAATCCCTAAAAAGAGGCCCTCAAGCTCTCTCTGGACACTGGTCCCTCCAAGGAAAGGACTCTTTAGCCCACTTTGAGTCAGCCTTGGACCATCATTTGGGTCCAGAGGGAGGACTGCTGGGATTGGCCCACTTTCCATGGTAGACCTGCCAGGAAGCCTGGGAACATGAAAGGATGCTAAGGTGTTTATCCTATGTTAACTATGAGGATGGAGGGAAGGGGTGGGTATAGGGGCAATTTTTAGTAAAGAGATCCTGGCAGACAATCCCACATGCCAGAAGTCCTCTACACCTGGCAACGGCACAGTGCTGCTCCAAGCCCCAGTATCACACATTGGCAGAAAATCCTCACTCCTTCAATATAGGACACCACACGGTTGGGCTCCTTGGGGACTATAGAGAACACAGCCTTCTTAGGTTAAACTGTTGTAATATAGAGGCAGCAGCAAGATAATATCCAGGGGACACCCAAATAGGAGAAAGGGATTTGGTAGGTACTATACATTATACTGATATCCAATAGTCCACACCCACTAGTCTCTGGGAATTCCCAAAAAATAATTGAGGGTGGGAGCACCGGGAGCTTTGTGGAGACTGGAGTTTCTAGAACAGCAGTTCGATGTTAGAGCTAGCAATGTAAGAATTAATGCTGTCAGTGTAGAAAAGAAAGGGCACGGGGCGAGGAGCTTGGGCTCTGGAGCTACACCGCTTGGGTTCAAATTCTTGCTCCACTGTTTCCCAGCTGTAGGATCTTGGGAAAGTGGCTAGTGCCTCTGTGCGTCAGGTTTTTCATCTGTAAAAGGGGAATAATGATAGTACTTAAATCACATAGTCATTTTAAGGATTCGATTATATATGTGAAAGCACTTTTTAAAATTTTATTTCCCAAACAGATGTAGACAAAGACCTTCTGGAAACTAAAAACCTCTCCAGATCCAAAGAATAAGTCTCCAGTAGTAAAGTTACAGATATTAAGAGCATATTTCAGGGCAGAGAGTGCTACCTAATACTTGAGTCTACCCATTATACAGACACTACTCACTCTGATTTCAGGTTCCCTGTGCCAGATAAGAAGCAGGTATTTCTAACCCTTCCTCTCCTCTTATCTAAGAGTCTAGTCTCAAGTAGCTTTCTGATGGCTTCTACCAGGTTCCTCCAGGGTCCCAAAGATCAAAGAGCGGCAATATCCAGGTCAGCTGCACCACTCCTGCCCAGAGTCAGGGAAATGTCAGCTCAGATACAAAATGGAAAAGTGGACTCCTTTGAACTGTTGACTGAAGATAACCATTGGTTGTGAGTGCAGTGAGTGTTTTTCTTTCTCTCTCTCTTAAAAGGAAGTTGCTAAACTTGTTACTGGAAAGAGTCAGATTCCTTAGATTGTTCCATATGCCCAAATCTGACAGTTACACTGGCACACTTTGATTCCCCATTTCAAAAACGTGTGTGGAGACACAACTGAGCGACTTCCATGTCACATCCTGTTCTCTCAATCCAGCTTTTGACATTTGCAGAGTACTCTTCCAAGGGAATAAACGAGCGCAGATAGAACTCAGTCTTTTCCCTTTAAGCCATCTCTTCCTTTAACATATTCTTCATCAAAGATGCACTAGAAAACACTGTCTAGTGCGTAGAGAAGGTGTAATTTTTCAGTTTCTCACTGAGACGCAGGTTGGCAAATAGGTTAATTTTAACTTCACAGATTGCAAGGTGTGTGAATAGAACAGCTATATCAAGAACAAAATAGAGCTGAGAAGAAAGAGCTGCTCTGAACCACCAAGCTGTTTCATCCCTAAGGTCAGAAAGGGCATTAGGGGCTATTGCATGAACTACTACAATGGCACTGGGGTGAGGAGTTTCAACAATGTGCACCCTTTGGTTCTTATCAGGAACAGAGGCAGGAGTGGAGCATGAAGGCAAGAAAGGGAAACCCGATTTTTTCATAGATAATAATTGTAACTAACATTGGTTAAGTGCTTACTGTATGCCAGGCACCAGACTAAGAATGTAACACACAGGATCTCATGACAATTTCAGCCTCCTATTGTAGTTGGAGGAGCTAGGGCTCAGAGAAGTTAAATAATTGGTTGAAATCACAGAGCTGATAAGTAGTGTCGGTGAGATTCGCACCAAGGTCTCTCTGGGTTCAGAGCCCAACCCCGTTTCTCTCTCCTGGCTTTTGCCATAAACTCAGTGATAAAAGATCAATTGCTGGCAATGCTCGGTTGCCTGGGGCCTCTCACATGGTTTATGGACTACCCAGTCTTACCATTTTCTTCCCAGCACCCATCGTTAGAACCTCTCTTAGAACAGCAAGCCCATGGTTGTGGCGGGTGAGGGGGTGCGCGGAGGGCAGGGGAAAGAGGAAAAAAAAACACTGATTGACCTGACAACCTGGTACCAAACCCATGGAGGAAATAATTAAAACCAATGGGTAGACTGAGATTTAAGGATTATCTGCATGTTTCGGTTATCAAAAGTATTCACTGTTCTTCATAAACCTGCATAATCAACTTGGCTCCAAAGCAGTTTTGTTTGCTTTGCCCTTTTACCCACCTAATTAGCCTAGACAAAAACTTCACCTCTGATTTTAGATGAACAAAGTCATTCTATATGAAACATAACTGGTTCTGCAAGTCACACAACAGCAAGGGCCCACCCTTAGATTAAATACAATTTAAGGCCAGTAATGAACAAGGTCATTAAGTTATTTTAAGGTCTCCTACTCCCACTGCCTATCCAACCAGAGTGTGCTTATTCATTTTCAAATGCCAAAAAAGTCCAAAGGAAGATATTATGTTCCTCTTAATAGTGAGTGGAACGTAAAGGGTGTAGCTTCAGTAAAAGTGACTTGGGTTCAGAGTTATGTCATTCCCTGGGTATAGACACTCGTCTCAATGACAGAAAATACACACACACACACACACACACACACACACACACACATACTCGAACAAATGTGTTTTCAATGATACTATATTGAATTAAGTAAAACTTTGTTAAAGACTTTGTTTAAAAAACTGGGTATTAACCTCAGGATATTCAATGGCTGCCCTGGGGACGGCAGGCAGCATGCTGTTCCTGCTGGGTTTGGGGCCAGACAGACAGAGCTGGGGCAGCATGGAGTGCTGATGTTTGTAACTTTGTATATGAAATAAACATTTCTCCTTGGAGGCCTTCTCAGGCTTTGGAAAAGAGTGCTCCCTTTTACATCTTTTGGACAAATTTCCCCCTCTTGAATGAAATATGTCTATTCCCAGAGGTCACAGCAGACCCCCATTGATAAACAGACACCGGTGGAGCCTGCCGGCTGCACACTCACACCCAGGTCCTCCACTTCTCCCTGGAGCCCAGGGAGACCCTATTTCCCACCCTCCTCTGCAGTTAGATATGGCCATTGGGAGATGGAAAGAAGTGAGTTGGGGGAAATCAGAGGGGGAGACAAGCCATGAGAAACAAAGCCAAGGGTTTTGGAGGGGAGAGGGATAGGGGGTTAGGTGAGCCTGGTGGTGGGTATTAAGGAGGGCACGTATTGCATGGAGCATTGGGTGTTGTGCATAAACAATGTATTTTGGAACACTGAAAAAAAAAATAAATTAAGTTAAAAAAAAAAAAAGACATGACCATGGGGCAGTGAAATGTGAGCAGAAGAGATGCATACCACTTCCGGACCTGGCCCACCAAAGCCTTCCATATGTGCTCCTCTGCACTTGTCCCCTACCAGCTGTGCACTTGGAAGCACCTAAAGATGGCACAGCCTCTGTCGGCCCAGGCCCTACATGACTTCATGGAAGACGGCCACCCTTCTGGTTTGTTCACTTGCCCAGTATCATTATACAAGCAAGAAATATACTTCTATGCTGTCTTAGCCATAATATATTTTCGGGTCTATTCTTCTGGCAATCCACCTATCCTACCTAAGACAGATATATTTTTCAGCCAAAAATCAACTCCAAATTTGTTAAAATCATTTCAGTTCGACTGACCTCCTGGGTATTACTCAGCAGAAGCATTAACCACCTATGGATAAGTTCTGTTATTTACCTAGAAGCCCAGCTACACAGAGTAGCTTGACTCTGAATCAACATCTATAAATCAGAACGTGTGCCCTTGAGACTTTTCACATAAGACTCGTTTTGAAACAACTGATGGTTTTCTTTCAGGGAACCTTGACACATGCAAAGTAGCCTTCTTAATTCACCCGCCAGGAGTTTTCTAGTGACACCTCTGTTGCAGCCTATGTGGAGAAGGAATACTTAGATCTTTGAAGTGGCCCCCAGGAATCTCACAATGAATTTCTGTGTTGCCATATAATAACTGTTTGAGTAAGATTATTTTATTTACACACATTATGCATCAATTCCCATCGCAACTGAAGACATGAAAAGGATACTCCGTGTTTTGAACAGCGTAAAGACCAAGTCGAAAACAAGGCGCATACAACCCGCGTAAGGTAGAGGCTGTTTTCTTCAATATTCCACGCAATTACTCTGAAGTATTTTTTAAGTGGTTTCAAAAAAACGTTTTCAAATGATTTTTAAAATCTGCATAAATAGTATGCTTAAATTATCTGTTAAAGTATGCAAATTGGGTTTTTTACATACAAGAATATCAATCTCCCCTTCCTCATTCTTCCCTCCCCTTTACTGAAAAACAAGTATTTTGATGAAATAATTTGATTTCTTAGTTTCTGACCTCACAGATTGTTGGAACAGGAAATCAGAAACGGACCTGAGCATAGGGCAGTCCTAGAAATTGGGGAGGGAGTAAGGAAGAAGATAAAAGAGAAGTGTGAGGGGAAGAAAAGGTTATCTAAGCTTAAAAAAAAAGGGGGGGAAGGATAGTGCCATGCTCACACAATTGGGGAACGGGATTAGAAGGGGGAGCTGAGGGTGTGCCCCAGCTAGTTGTGCAGTGACTGAAAGGAAGATGAGTCAGCTTGAAACAGTTCAGTAATGACACCAGTACACTAAGATTTTGTTGACCTAGGAATTATAAATTCACTTACTTTTTATTTTTTTTAGAGTACTTTTACTTTAAATGCTCAAATCATATTAGTACTCATACAAATGAAGTTCTCCACCTAAACCCTGCAAAGTGCTCCCTCCACATTTTTGATGGAGCCTCGGAAGGAGTGAATCCTACGTGCTTAGAAGCAACTGTCTGCTAGTCACCAACGCATGTCGTATCTGGTTAATGTCCACTACCTTATCCCAAGAAGACTCTTGGTTGCCGTTGGTAACAGAGCCCTTACAAAATCACCAAACAGCTCCTGGGTGGGAAACTGGGGGCATTACTGGTTATCGTAAAATGAAAAAGCCAAATGAATGGCCTAGGGCTGGTCATCCACCTGCCCTCTCGTCCAAATGTAGCTCATGTTAATCACTGGCCAAATTAAGTAACCCTTTGGTGATACGTTCTCTCCACACTTCAGTTCTTCCTCTGTTTCCTCTAATCTTGATTTCTTTATAAACATGTCTTGAAGGCAAAAGGAATCTGATCTCAAAATGGATTCCTGTTTTGGTTTTTGAGGTCTGCCAGTAATTTGTACCATCTAAGGACATCAGAAGCAGCTATTTTGACCATAACCAGATGGCTGCAGCTTCCCAAATTATCTGTATCTTCAGTGTAACATTTTTTTCCCATTTGTTTTATGGAACTTTTTGTGAGTCTATTGGTATCTTTTATTTCAGCAATGAAAATTCCCCCAAGGAACATCTTTTCAGCCTTCCTCTCAGCTTTTTCCTAATAGTTGTAAATTGTGAGGTTCAAATATGAATTGAATAATCTGTTCAACTTTATAATGCTGCAAAGAAACATTAGTAACTTCCTGGTAGGCCATACAAATTTATACAGAAAAATTAGTCTGGTTCCAACGCTAAATGTCTCATTCACCGTCCCTCCAACCCCCCAAAAACCAGACTCAAAAAAAAAAAAAAAAGAAAGAAAGAAAGGAATTTTGAAAAAATACTATAGACTTTGTGTATATCAAGTTTCATATATTATGTGAGAGGTGTGTGTGTGTGTGTGTGTGTGTGTGTGTGTATGTGTGTGTGTGAGAGAGAGTGTGTGTGTGTGTGTAAAACTTTAGAGAATTAAGCTTATACGAAAGACTAAATTTCAACTGAAATTGGGAAAAAAATGAAAAGAAGACCCTAAACTCTGATAATTGGATTTTATTTAGAGTTAGTAATAAGAATTGGCTTGATTAGGAAAGGATTTACATGGAAACATGAGAAAATTGTAATGACCATCACTAAACTGAAACTTAACTATGAGATTATGCAAGTGCTCTCTCTCTCCTTTCTGAGAGATACGCTCCTCTTTAGAAAGACGGCAAGCTCGATCCCTCTCTTTTCCTCACACAGGCCAAGGGTAGGAGATGAGGACCAAGAAGTCTGTATAAGACCAGCAGAACTATCTTTTGTACACATGCCAGTTCTTCAGCTGCATCTTTGTGCAGACTGGTGTTACTCTGACAACACAATGATAAATAATAATGTCTCTTTCAACATAGCCTGCCTTGTCAAAGGCTTCAACTGGCAGTTAAGTAGAAAACCAGACAGAAAAGGGAAGATGACTGTGAAGCAAGGAGGACAGCTAAGGTGAAGGAAGTTATGGTACAAGCAGAGAGGGTTGGGTATTCATTGGCATTTTTCTGCACCTGATTTACATTTCTTATGCAGTAGTCCTTAAGTTTGTGGGGGAAGATCCAACTTGGATTAAGAGACTGACCTGAGGAATGGCTCAAGGTCATTTCTTTAACCTCTCTGTGCCCTTGTTTATTTCCCAACCATAAATTAAGAAGAACAATTCCTTATGATTTTTCCAGGGCAACTCTGAGAGTTTGAGATGCTTTCCGTGTTGTACTGTCAGAATAGGATAGATTATGCCAAGGTTAAAAGAAAAAAATAAACAAAAATCTTTGGGTTTTAACATGATACAAGTTGATTACTTCACAAAGTCCATGGCAGACCTGGGCCACTCTCCAGGGTGGCTGTTCTCCAAGTCTCAATGTGGCATCCATGATGCTAGGATCCTGGGACTCTACCATCTCTCCACAAGTCCCCCTCCATGACAAGGGTGGCAGGAGAAAAGAGACTGGAAAGATCCATGGCACCGCCTCTCACAGCCTGTTGGCCAGAACTCATCATCTGACCTCTCTCAAGGGTGACAGGGAAGCAAGGAAGGTACAGTTTTCCCATGTTCCTAGAAGAATTAAGTGAGAACTAAAAGTCTCTTCTGCTGAGTCATGTGAGGAAACACATGAACTATATGTATAAAATGATTTAAATATTTTAGAAACCATAGATAACAGTGTGACGAATTAACAATAAACTGATAAGAACCTTAAAAAACAGAATCTTTGTGCACAAGAGTCAGCCATAGGCTAGGGCTGCTGAAGATAATTCTTGTATTTCCTTCACTCAGAGAACTTTCACTCTTGTTGCGAAGACAAGACATGCTTCAAAGAAATGAGGCAGGCAGACCCAGGACAAATAGCTCTGAGTTAGGAGCCAGAACACTTGGATTCTACTACGAGATCTGTCACTTACTAACTGCATCACCTTGGACAAGTACCCTAGTCCTTCTTGGGTTTCTCCTCTGAAAACCGGGTAAGAGCATCTGATTTATCTACCATACAGGGCTGTGGTGAGGACCAGTTGAAATGACCTCTGTGCCTGAGACCTGTGAATGACAACGTGTTCTCTACATACAAGCTATAACCACAGACTAAGACTAACAGAACGGTAGTACTTGAACCATTTATTGAGCACCTATTCTTTTATAAACTTTACATAGGCTTTCTCTTCTTGGGGTTTGGCTGTGGATTTAAACAGGAAGAGAAAAAGAAAAGAAACTCAATTCCATGTGTGGCAAGCGGTTTGAAACAGATGGAGGGCCTGGATTTGTGAGGAAGGCCTGGTGTTAAAGACAAAAAGAGATGAAAAGTTTCTGGAAATTTGTGGTTGCACAACAATGTGAATATATTTAACACTACTGAACTGTATACTTAAAAATGTTGAAGATGGCAAATTTTGTGTTATGTGTATTTTACCACAATTAAAAATTTAAAAACAAAACCCAAACAAAGCAAAAAGGCAAAGAGAAGGTGGATGTGAATAACACAAATGGTTTCTGGGAACCTGAGTAGTTAGTTGTAAGGAAGGGCCCATTGATGAAGAAATTTTAAAGGCAGGCTAACAGAGGTGGCCTAGATCCAGGTGTTAATAAGAAGCTGTGATAGGTTCTTGGATAGGAGAGTGACATGACAAAAATGTTGTTTAACAAGATTAATTGGGCACAGTATTCAGGATGAATATTTATATTCAGAGAGAGGCTAGGAACACAGGCCACATATGATTGTTTCCTGAATCTAGAGGAACATGATTAGGGCCTGAGCTAGTGAATAGAGAGGAAGGAAATTTGGCCATGAAGACAAAAACCAACATATTGTGCCACTGATCAGATAAGGAGGATAATGGGAAGAGGAGAATCAAGGTGCCCCAAAGTTCGAATGTGGAAGGTAGCAAAAATGACTTTGCACCCTTTATCTGTCATCATATAAGGAGAACCATCTTAAATACTTGATATAATGGAAAATTTGTGATTACTTAATAATAAAATGAGAGTTATAAACGAATTGTTCATTTTAATCTATTTGAAGTGGTCACATGAACTCTTTCTCTTACAGGGTTAGACTAAGGTCTGAGAAGTATATGTCATACCTTTGGTCCATCCCTCTCCAGGTCATCTCCCCATTACCTCTAAACAAATCCACAGTCCCCTCAGCCTAACACTCAAGGCCGTGGATAGTCTGGCCATCCCATATTCTTCTGAACCTTTGACTTGCTACACCCTTTCATACACTCTTACGCTTCCCTCACCAGACTGCTTAAGGCTTCCACAAGCAGGTCCATGCAGTTTCTCACCTCTATGCCTTTGCTTCTTCAGTTCCATCTGTATAGAAGTCTCTTTCTTCTTCTGTGTGGAGGAATTTGCCATCCTTTGCCCTATGCCCCAGAATAATTTTGTTCATCTAGAATGTAATTTGATGCATTCAATTTGGGATTAAGACTAACTGAATGTAGGGGCTTCTTGGTGGCTTAGTCAGTTAAGCAGTCTGCTCTTGATTTCAGCTCCGGTCATGATCTCAGGATTGTGAGATCAAGCTCCATGTAAGGCTCTGAACTCAACTTGCAATCTGTCTGAGGTTCTTTCCCCCTCCCTCTACCTCTCCTTCCTGCTTGTGTACACACACTCTCTCTCTCTTGCTTTCTCAAATAAATAATAAATCTTTAAAAACAAACAAAAAAAAGACTAACTGAATACATGTTCCTCTATCTTAGGATGACCACTTCATTCACATTTGTCTGGCAACACTCTTTTTTAAAACTGACAGAACTATGTCCTAGGAAACCTATCAATCTCAGGCAAAGTATGGTGGCCGGTCAACCTACACTTCCTTTGTTATATCACAAACCAAAGGATAGAAATCATCTGAGCTATTTCTTTCTTTCTTTTTTTTTTTAAAAAGATTTTATTTATTTATTTGACAGATCACAAGTGGGCAGAGAGGTAGGCAGAGAGGCAGAAAGGAGGAAGCAGGCTCCCTGCTGAGCAGAGAGTCCAATGCGGGGCTCGATCCCAGGACCCTGAGATCATGACCTGAGCCGAAGGCAGAGGCTTTAGCCCACTGAGCCACCCAGGCAACCCCATCTGAGCTATTTCTATAAGCACCTTACTTGTCTTAATTATCACAGTCTCCAATGAGAAAGGCATTATTAGTCTCTTTTACAGATGAAGAAATTGAGGCTCAGAGAAGGTAAGTAGCATGTTTGGGAAATGGGAGAGCAAGACTGGAACCAAAGATGTCTGATTTTCTACCCCATTCAATGGAGAGTCAGATATGGAAAGGAGTTGGAGCAGGAGGCTGACAAATGTTTCCCCATGTGTGTCCCTTACCCAAACCCTGTTTTTATCTTAAAAAAAAAAAAGACATTATTCACTTATTTGAGAAAGAGAGCATGCATGCACAAATGGGGAGAGGGGCAGCGGCAGAAGCAGAGGGAGAGAGAGAATCTCAAGCAGACTCCACCTGAACACAAAGCCCAGTGCGGGGCTCGAGCCCACAACTCCTGAGATCATGACCTGAACTGAAATCAAGAGTTGAAGGGTTAACTGACTGAGCCACCCAAGCTTTCCTTATTAAAGAGCTATTTATGCCACATTCCAGATATGGCAATGAGTAGTTAGTAAATACTCAATAAATGTTCATTGAATTGAGGTTAACTGATTGATAGACACCAACTGTGAAGAATAAGAGAAATGGACAAAGAATAAGGGAGTCATGAAAGAGTCATATGAACTAATTTTCAACAATACACAGGAGAACAGGATAGCAATGGTGCCACTAGTTAGAGCGTAAGATAAAATTATATCTAGCCTGACTGCTCTCTCAAGTCTCACCTCCTTTCAATCAGATGGAAACCAGGCCCTTTTTCAACATTTTCTCAGAACATTTCCAAGTATTACTTCTCATTATTCTTATATTATTCCATTTGCATTTTAAGCATACAGTGTAAAGGCTGGAAAACAATGAAACATGCAAATAAGGAAACTGAAAGTGTTCTTTGAAAAGTTAAGTGATGAAAAGTAATGGCATTGGAGTTCTTTAAATGCGACACATTATCTCTTAAATCCAATTCTCTGTTCTTTTCCTACCTTCCCCCTGCTTTTGCTACTCTCTGCTTTGAAAAAAAAAAATACAACTCCACAATAGTATATTTGTAGGGAAAAGTAACTTTTAGAGCTTGAATTATTTGTTTTAATCTTATAAATGTAATGCTTTTTTGGAAAAAATTTAACCTGGATGGAAAATTTTATGACAATTCTCCATCATTTTTCTCCTAAATGGATTATCAAATTAATCCAGAATTATCTAATATTGAGTATTCTGGAAACTTGGGCTGCCATGGGGGTGCAAGGCCCAAGTTTGTGATCTAAATTCAATTAAGAGACACTTTTAACCAACTGGATCATCACACGGTCATTCAGGCAGGGCTTCCCTGTGAGAAGCTACATTTTATAATTTCTGTTTACATAGAGTAAGCTTTTAAACTGTTCTCTTTCACAGTCTGCAAATTCTTAGGGAAAAAAAAAGAAGAAGAAAGAAACCATTTCTACTTTATTAACCTGCTTTTCAAAGTGCCCAAAATAGCCTTCCCCATGGATCAATTGAGAATAAATGTATCTTCATGATGACAATAGGGACAATGGCCACAGAAATATTCTTTCAGGATGCTGGAATGGTCAGCAAATCATTCTATATCTATTTTCAAATAAACTTAAGAGAAGCTGAAAGATCCCTGGGCTCACAGAATGCCTCATGTGAGCCAAGCCCCAACCACCTCATTGTAAACCCTGGGGTCCTCCCCTTCCTCTCACAGCTGGGCCCTGGCCAGACTCTTTCCAGATCTGGTTGTTTCTTCTGCCCCTTAGGAGATAATCTTGGATAGCATCAGCCCTCAAGCAAGAGTCGTCAGTGTAAGAAAATTATTTATCTCAGTGCAGAAATTTGTTAAGACAGGTCTTCCATGAACCATGAGGTAGATGAAGCTTATCTTTAGCTCAGCCTTTGGGGTTTACAACCTCCTCATTCTGCAGTTTCTCCCACTCCAGGCCTTCTTTCTCAGCACCCTGAGGGGTATCTCCTACTCCTACCTTCACAAACTACTCTCTTCAAGTTTTCACCTTCTTCTCCCAGGAGAATTTGCATTTTAAATACAGAAAGTTCCCCACCCCACCCCCCACACATGGGAGCAAGTTTAGTATTTTTATTTGTAAAACAAATACACACTTATTTCATAAAATACAGGAAATTATAAAGAAGAAAATAAAAATCACCCATCATCCCACCATCTGGAGATGGGATATAGCCTCCCAGATTACCTTCTAAGCTTGCATGCATATACAAATGAATGAGATCATGAGTACATTCTATATGGTAATCTCTTCTTCCCCTGTACTCTTGAATTAATAAGGGCACTCAAAGCTCTTTCTTTTAAGTGCCTTAATAAATGCCAGCAGGATCTGAATCTAACATTTTGTGTTTTCCTGGACTCTCTCTCTCTCACCCCACCACCACCACCACCATTTGGTCAGCATGCTAGAGAGAAAGAAATCACATTTCACTCTACAACTAGATTCAGAACAATCCGCCAAAAGGGCCTTAACTCCCGCCCACTACTGGGCTCTCCAAAGACAAAACTCCAGGCCTTACTCTTCCTCTTTGTCCTCCTGAAGTACTGCAAACACAAACTTTCTTCATTCACTGAGTAGGCCTTTCAAACTGACTCTGGAAAACTATTTTCTCTTACTGCTTTGATTATTTCTTCCCCTTCACTTTCCCTGTTCTTTTTCTCCAAAGATGTTGGACCCCCTGGTTTGGCCCCTTATCTCATGCATTTTCATCTATTCCATTTCTTTGTATTACAGCTTCACATTCCAGGAGATTTCCCCTACTTTGTTTTCCAGCTTTTGCACTAAATTCTTTTTATATAAGCAATGATATTTTTATTCTTTAAGAGCTCTTACATCCCTGATTGCTCTTATTTTATGTAATATTTTCTTGACTATGAGTATTTTTCTTTTAAGGTTTTATTCTGTTTCCTAAATGATTGAGGTTTCCTTCAGGTTTCATTTTTTGTTTGTTTATCTTGGTCTTTCTTATTCATGCTGCTAGATTTCTCAGTGTTCCTGGCTGTCCTATCACACTTAAGAAAAAAGGATTAAGAGGCAGCTGAGGGTCCCACTGTGGCAGCACAAACCAATCTACTTCCTAGGAGAGTTCTCTGAGTTGAAAACCTAATAGAGAACTGAGACAGAAACCGCAGATTTCTTTTGGGGAGTGAAAGTAAGAGCCAACTCTGAGGCTGCAGACCCTATCCCAATACACTTCCCAAACAAAGAAGAAGAGCACCAGCCCCCATGTCAAATGCCTTCACGTTCCTCCTAGGTTAGTTCAATTATTAAAGTGATGAGGTCTCAGAATATTTTCCTGGAAGTAAATGATGCTAGGTTTCTAGTGATAGAAAGACACCTCATTAGCACAGGTGCACAATCTCTTACCCAATTCTGAAATCCAAAGATCTCTAAAAACCAAATGTTATTTTCCTAAGTTTGGGACTGACTCATTAGATAGCAAATCTGACCTGAATAGACTGAAGCTATATATGGTCTTTATTTATCTACTTAGGTGTAGAAATACTAGAGTTTGGTTATAAGGTGCTGTCCCAGACCTATATGAAATATATATTCTTCCAAGACCCCATTTTTTCAAAGTGTTTTCTCAAAACAAAAAATGGGTTGCTCAAAAGATAAACTGAAGAAAAAACTAATTTATATTTTTAGATAGTTCTATTTTAATAGCAGTTTGGCTGTTGAAAGTTTTTACTGGTCATAGCTTGTTTTTTTTGTTTGTTTGTTTGTTTTGTTTTGTTTTCTATGAAAGTTCAGAAGGTACCCCACTTATACACAAATGGTAACATTATTGGTGATCTATTCATTTATTTTTTTTATCACTTAGAGTTGATTCTACATTGAGTTTTCTTGTTCTCTCCCTGATTTCTTTTTATGCCTGGATTAGCTCTTTAAAGAGCTATTTCTCCTGACACATGTGTAATGGTTAGGCAAATTAACTTAAAATCCATAGTGAAATACCATGGTGAAAAAAACATGAAAAGGAAATATTCATTTAAAAATGATTCCTTGGTCAACTAATCTTTGACAAAGCAGGAAAAAATATCCAATGGAAAAAAGACAGTCTCTTCAATAAATGGTGCTGGGAAAACTGGACAGCTATATACAGAAGAATGAAATTCAACCATTCTCTTACACCACACACAAAGATAAACTCAAAATCAACGAAAGACCTCAGTGTGAGACAGGAATCCATCAAAATCTTAGAGGAGAACATAGGCAGCAACCTTTTCAAAACTGGCCACACCAAATTCTTTAAGACACGTCTCCAAAAGCAAAGAAAACAAAAGCAAAAACGAACTTTTGGGACTTCATCAAGATAAAAATCTTCTGTACAGCAAAAGAAACAGTCAACAAAACAAAGAGGCAGCCCACAGAATGGGAGAAGATATTTGCAAATGACACTACAGACAAAGGGCTGATATTGAAGATCTATAAAGAACTTCTCAAACTTAACACCCCAAAAACAGATAATCAAGTAAACAATGGGCAGAAGACATGAACAGACACTTTTCCAAAGAAGACATACAAATGGCTAACAGAC
Source organism: Meles meles (assembly GCF_922984935.1). Lineage (NCBI taxonomy): Eukaryota > Metazoa > Chordata > Mammalia > Carnivora > Mustelidae > Meles > Meles meles. The sequence continues at coordinate 84,020,739 of NC_060074.1, read as the reverse complement.
ACATGAAAAAATGTTCATCATCATTAACCATCAGGGAAATTCAAATCAAAACCACATTGAGATACTACCTTACACCTTACACCAGTTAGAATGGCAAAGATTAACAAGACAGGAAATAACAAATGTTGGAGAAGTTGTGGAGAAAGGGGAACCCTCATACTGTTGGTGGGAATGCAAGTTGGTGCAGCCACTTTGGAAAACATTATGGAGGTTCCTCAAGAAATTAAAAATAGAGCTACCGTATGACCCAGCAATTGCACTACTGAGTATTTACCCCAAAGATACAGATGTAGTGAAAAGAAGGGCCATATGCACCCCTGTTCAAGGTAGCAATGTCCACAATAGCCAAACCATGGAAAGAGCCAAGACGCCCTTCAACAGATGAATGTATAAAGAAGACATGGGTCATATACACAATGGAATTTACTCAACCATCAGAAAGGATAAATACCCAACTTTTGCACCAACAGGGATGGGACTGGAGGAGATTATGCTAAGTGAAATAAGTCAAACAGAGAAAGTTAATTATCATATGGTTTCAGTTATTTGTGGAACATAAGGAATAGCATGGAGGACATTAGGAGAAGGAAGGGGAAAAATGAAGTAGGGGGAATCAGAATGCGAGATGAACCATGAGAAACTATGGACTCTGGAAAACAAACTGAGGGTTTTAGAAGGGAGGGGAGGTCAGAGGACGGGTGAGCCTGGTGATGGGTATTAAGGAGGGCATGGGCTGCATGGAGCACTGGGTGTTATACACAAGCAATGAACCATGGAACACTACATCCAAAAGTAATGATGTACTGTATGAGTAACTAACATAACATAATAAAAAAATAAAAAAATAAAAATAATTCCTCAGGACACCTTGGTGGTTCAGTCAGTTAAGGGTCTGCTTCTGGCTCAGGTCATGGTCTTAGGGTCCTGGGATCAAGTCCCACATTGGGCTCCCTGCTCAATGGAGCACATGGTTCTCCCTCACCCTCTGCCACTCCCCCTGCTTGTGCTCTCTCACTCTCTCTAACAAATAAATAAACAAAATCTTTTTAAAAATAATAATAAAATTTAAAAATAAAAATAAAAATGATCCCTCACCCAGAGCCATTTGTATTGGCCATACATAATACACCAGTTATCTCAGCTGGGCACAATCATTTTTCCAGTTGTATGTGGAGTCATAAGGTGGAAATCAGATTAGCCTCCCTCTTAATAGAACCCAAAGCTATTAATAATAAATCTTAGAGACATAGTTTAATTAAAAAAAAAACTAGAAACTATTGTCAGACAGAAATCACCTAATAAAAAAGTAATTTATAATGCACACCCTAATTAATAATTTACCTCCTAGGGTAAAAAAAATTATCAAAAGTAATTACAATTAAAACACACTATTTCTTTTTTAAGGATAATAGGATAACACTAAGAAGCTAGGATAATCTTGAGCAACAAATTCAACTGTTGCTATCACCACTTTCTGTCAAAAATTATAATTAATTTTTAATGCCTTTTTTTAAAATACAAAGGCTCCTTTCCCTCAGCTCACAGTCCATTAAACTGGTAATTGTAACTTTATGAATGGTAAAAACTTCTAAACATTGTCTAGTATAATTCTAAGAAAGATATTCTCTAATTTAGAAGGATTTGGGAAACAACAACCAAGTGCTTTAAGGCTTGAATGAGAGATTAAAATTGGCTTAAATTAGGCCATATTGAGTTACTGACCTAGAACCAATTTCTGATTAAACAAGAGACTTCAAGGAAGAAAATTAAATACAAATAGTCTCCCCCAAGCTATAAACATTATAAAAACAGGAACTTTGTAGATGTTTTTCATTATCGTATCTTCAGCTTCTCATACAGTGACCATGTAAAACTTTCACATTTAAAATTAAGTTATTTGAATAAACAAAAGAATAAAGAACTATGATATATATATATGAAATCATTATAATGTATACCTAAAATGAAGACAATATTATGTCAATTATATCTCAACAACAAAAAGTCCTTTTCTCAATAAACAATTTTACCAAATTAAAAAAATAGTAATAATAACAGAAAAAAAATGTATATATATAAATGGTTGTGCTGGGCACTCTAGTAAATTGCCCAAATTTCCTTAAGGAATGAAAGATGTATTTTCCCCAGCTGGGAGCAGGTGATATTGGCTAATAACTCTCAGCAGTCAGCCCTGCTTTGGGAATACTGCCTCACCCTAAGCCATACGCTGTCCTCCCAGGGTGGCCCATCCCAGTGATAGATCTTTGTGGGTATAAAAGTCCCAGTGACTACTCCTGACCTCTAAAAAAGTGATCCTAGCTTCAGAACCAGGAGAACTCTGTTGAAATTCCATCATAGCTCCATTTCTTTCCTCTGCTCAGTTCTGCCTACTTCCATTCCCTTCAATGGTGTTGATCCCAAGAGTATTCCCTAATAAATCTCTTGTATGCTAATCTCCATTTTAGATGCCACTTCTCAGGGGACGCAGGCTGTGACAAGATGTATCCTTCAGTTGAAAAAAATTAAAGATTAAGAAAAATAATATATTGTTAAGCACAATTCCTTGAACCCCCTCCTCCATTACCCAAATTATAATTAAATTTAGTGAGTCAGTAAAGAAGGGTTAGAGATGGAAGATTGCAGTTGAAACAGACAAGAATCACCATGGGCAGATCAGCTACAATGCTACCTTATTGAAAGCCAGTCTCTCAAAACAAGTGTGAACTTAATTCGTTGGCTTGATGTCGGGGAGTAGTGATGCCTCAAAGGAATAGTAGCCTGGTCATTAGTAACACGGAATTAGGCATCCAAGTAACCTGGATTTGAATTCTTTCTCCACAACGTGCTGACTGAGTGGCCTCAGGCAGGTGACTTACCTTTTCTAAGTCTTATAATGGAGATAAAGACACACAAAGTTGTGAAATGCTTGGCAAAGTACCCAGCACATAGTAAGCTCTCACTAAATTATAGACATTCTTAATACTTTTTAAATATTTATCACTAAGAAGGCAGAAAGACAATGCTCTTCTATTGTCACTCTCCCAAACTGTAAACTAAATGACTGCTATTATGGCCAAGGAGAAGAATCATCTTCTGCATCTTGGTTATCAGCACTCAGAAATGAAAGAGCTTCATGTTCATTCACAAGGATATAGAGGCAGAGGTGTGGGCAGAGCCTCAAATCTGTGTGCTTCTTAAAAGTTGCATAATGAACAGAGTATTTCCTGCAGGGACATACTATCAAATATAGTGCATGACCTTTGGAACATGTGCTGAGCTTTTATAGCCACATGCAAAGGGTATGGGCCACATATCTTCAATGAAGATATTGTCATTAAAATGAAGTTGAGGAGACTTCCAACTTCCACTGTGACAGAATAAAATAAGTCAAGAATTTTTTAAAAAGTCAAAAAATACTCCCTCCCAAAAGCAACTATAAAGCTGGACAAAATAGTCAAAACCAATCATTTCAGCATCCTGGAATTTGACCAAAGACATATAACAACTGAGAAGCACTTATTCATGACAACTACTGAACTTTGGGTAAGAACAGCACAAGTCTGTGGCATTTTTCCCAAGGTTACAATCATCCCTCCTCAGTTCTCAGCCTGGCTGTACAACGAGAGTGGAGCAGGCCATGAAAATTATAAACTGTTCCCGCTGCTGCTGCTGCTGCTGCTGCTGCTGCTGCTGCTGTTGCTGGAGGGAGTTCACTTGATTTGGAGCGTTGTCAATTAAAGAGGAGATCTGATGGCAAGGAAGGGCCAGGACTCCATTAGCCTCAGGTTGCTGGCCTGTTTGGGGTAAACACTGGACTGGGGGACCAGCCAGAACTTAAACAGACAGTTATGGGAAATGAGACATCCATAGGGAATGTGATAAACTCTTCAAATAACCTGAATTGACCAGAGGCTGTGCACATACACAGCCACCTACACTGTTCCTAGTTGACAGAGCTGAGTCTGGGCATATGAAAAGGAGATTCAAGAGAGGTTAGCAGAAGGCAAAGATGATACAGACTTGAAAGTGATCTGAAGTTTGAATATACTCCCAAGCCCACTCAGATCCATCAGTAGATGATGGAAGCCATAATGATTCAAGGTGTTTGAGCATAGCCTCTGTTGTTGGTTGTTGGTTGTTGGCCAACCCTAAGCTATTTAAGCATATGCCAGAATTAAACTCTCCTTCCTCCTGATAGAGATGATCCCTAGAAAGTCAGACTTAAAAAATAAAATCAAGAGGAAGCAGAAGGAAGAGGAGGAAGAAGAGGAAAAGAAGGAAAAGAAGGAGAAGGAAAGGAGGAAAGAAAGAGAGTAGAAGCATCAAGGGCCACACCCTACAGGAGAGAGAGACTTCATAGATTTAGACAAAGCAAGTTATTCAACAAACAACAAATCCTTCAGGTGGAAAAAATCAGAATCCAGAGCTGCTACAAGAAATTATCTAAAATGTCCAATATTCAAAAAAGAAAACTATGAGACATGCAAAGACATAAGAAATTATGATCCAAACTTGCAGCAGAGAGGGAAGGGGAAGTAGTCTATTGAAACTATAACTGAAGGAATTCAGATGTTGGATATAACTGACAGACTCAGAAGTGGTATAAATATATTTAAAGAATGAAAGGAAACAAGAATTAAAGGAAAATATGATGATGATGATTCAGCAAATAGAGAATCTCAATAAGGAGACACAAATTATAAGGAACTAAATGGAAATCCTAGAGTTGAAAAGTACAGTAACCCAAATGAAAACTTCACAAATATTTCAGGTTTCACCTGAAAGTGTAATATGGAAGAAAAATGTGGGAATTTGGATAGATCCATAGAAATTATCCAATCTGAAGAACAGAGAGGAAAAAAGAACAATGCAATTAATGACTAACCTCTCATTAGACACAATGAAGTCCAAGTGGCAGACTTAAATGACAAACTCAAGGTACTTAAAATTATTGAATTGTGCAAGTGCAACAGATGAAGTTTGAGAAAAATAAATTATAACTCAATAAAGCTGTTAAAAAAAAAAAAACAAGAGTAAGAGAACTCAGAACAAACGTACATATCCAGAACTATTTCTGGGAGTATCTGCCACTCCCATTCTTTCCTTTTACTCTCTCCTTTGTTTTTTGGTTTAATCTTCCATCACTATCTTTTCCTTCAACCACACCATGACTTTGGTGGCACCTAAAACCTATAAAGCTCACTCAGGCCCATATATAATGCTTAAAGATAGTCCCTGAGTCACAGATATTTTCAGATGGATTTTGTCCATGTTCAGATCCCCCCTTCTTTTCTTAAGAAAGATTTTCCCCCGACTGAGCAGTTCAAGTTTATAAATCTTAAAAAAAAAAAAAAGATATAAGTTGAACATCCAAAATGACAATTGTGACAATTTCAAGATGCCTAACATTCAACAGACAGTTTAAGAAATCCAAAGGCTAGGTCTCATATACATACTTGGCTTTTTCTCCATGACTTAGCAATTTTTACGGAAACTTAGACGTCTCAACATAACAGTCAACTAATTTGTTATCTATGTTTTTGTTATCTCTGCCGATGTTTTCTATGGAAAAAATAACTCCATTTATTTATGTGCATTAATTTGAAGTAGGTTTGTGGGGGAGGATTCCTTGAAAATCACCATACACTAAAGGCAGCATCTTTCTGTAAGATTAGTCAGATACAGGAGGAATTGGGCAGCTTTTCAAAACTGAAGCTGAACATGACAGATAGGGGCTAGCATCAGGTGGGAAAAGTTACACAGTGTTCTTGGAGCCTGGTGATAATACTGTACTGGTTAAGCTGGTACACTTCATTGGTGCAGTATGCTGCAAGGACATTCAAATTAAGCTCCTTTTTACAGTGCTGAAAGGACATAATGTGATGCAGGCTTCACAAAACAAACTTTTATCAAAAATGAAATATCAATTATTAGAATTCTACCCAAGCCAGCAGCTTGATCTGGTGGGAAAATCTAAGGCAGCATGCCCTAATAACAAAGCCTTGGGCTGGGAATCAAGAGTTCATTCTGGTTCTGCAACTAAGAAGTTATGTAACCTAAATTATGGCATTTATATTCCTTGGTCCTCAGTTTTCCCATCTGTAAAATGAAGGTGTTAGTCCATCTGCCCCCATGTCCCCTTCCAAACTTAGATATAAAAGAAGCTTATAAAATAGTATTCAGCCCCCATCCTCAATTTTTGAAATTTCTAATTTATAAAGCATTTTTAAGCATTTTAAGTGTTTGCCCAGGACTGATTGTTACCCTGCCCAGTTTGGCAAATGATAATCCTACATTAGATCATGAGGTCTCCGAAGACAAACAGGGAGCAACTTCCTATAAAATCTTACCGAATTCTTCATATTATTAAAGAACTTCCAGAGTCAAATCATGACCGGATATGGTAAACATTGAGATTAACATCCACAAAAATGCCTTCTTCCAGACATCTTTGTCTTCTGTGGAATCATATCTGAGTATTCATAACAAGATACTCAAAATATTCTACCCACTTTCCATGGAGTTCTTAAAAGGTTTAGTCAGAAATGAGGCAGAGATCAATCCACTAGCCTTTTCCACCCGAGTTATCCACTGCCTGTGTGCCTCACAAAATGTACCCCCTTGTGCTTCTAACATTATTTTGGAATGCATTTCCCAATGAGGAACTCAGGGAAATGCGTTCTGTAAAAGCAGAGGTAAAAGGTCTACCCTAAGGTTTTCTCACTTTCAGCAATCAACCATTGAGCCAAGAGAAGCCAGAAAAGAGATGAGGAGGAAGAAAAAAAACAAAAACAAACAAACAACAAAAAAAAAAACAACAAGAGAATAAGTTCACAAATGGGGAATCTGGTCGATCTGCTCCATACACGGAGTAATAACTCAATTCCAGAAAAGGAATCTTGTTCCCCCTAAAGCTACTTCGCTGACTCAAAGCTCCTACTTTTGTATTTTTCTGCAGAACCTCACAGCTGAGAGGTTTATTTTTCAAGCTCACTATTTCCCCAAGTCAACTGGTGGAAATTCTCTAATTTGTATTATCTCTAGCCTAGTCCTGGGAGCCTATCCAATAAGAGAGTGACAGGGAGATTTGCATTTGGGCTCAGATTTTTCACATTTTAATCAGCAGGTGAAAAAAAATCATCTTATAAAATGTGCATTATATTTAGATGGTCCTAAGCTGTCAATAACTGAGCTCAAGGATCACATTTGACAATAAGCAGCATTTATTTTGCTCTAAAACTGTTGAAGAGTAGCCATGTTGTAAAAATCAAGTAAGAAACCAAGGCTTTATTTTAGCAAGTAAGCATTGTCTTTGTCTAAACCATGTCTCTAATATTAACCATTTTTTTTCTGTACAAATTCAACTCTTAATAAAACAAGTAAATTAATTTTATCGGTCATTCTCCACCAGGCCCCTCCTCCATAGATCCAAAGTTAACTTACTACCCTGGATTTTTATTGACTTTATTGATTCTCTCCAAGATTCTGGGATAGAGATTCAACAATCTGGTCATGGGGATACATGACCATTGGACATGATTCAGGGATGTTGTGCTTGAAGAAGCTCTTCATGGTCATGCAGTCTTCCTTTGCCTGACCAAAGTTTTTTGGGTTTTTTGTGTTTGTTTGTTTTGTTTTTTTTACTTTTTTTTCCATTTTATTTATTTTTTCAGCGTAACAGTGTTCATTGTTTTTGCACAACACCCAGTGCTCCATGCAAAACGTGCCCTCCCTGTTACCCACCACCTGTTCCCCCAACCTCCCACCCCTGACCCTTTAAAACCCTCAGGTTGTTTTTCAGAGTCCATAGTCTCTTATGGTTCGCCTCCCCTTCCAATTTTTTTTTTTAATACACATATAATGTATTTTTATCCCCAGGGATACAGGTCTGTGAATCGCCAGGTTTACACACTTCACAGCACTCACGATAGCTGGGGGGAGGTGGGATTGGGAGAGGGGGAGGGGGCTATGGACATTGGGGAGGGTATGCCTGACCAAAGTTTATGTCAGTTCTAGTACTAAGATGGATATACAACCATCTGTGGTCATTAATGAAAGATGATCCCAAGCCATAAGAAGCAACTAACCCTCACCACAGCAGCTGGATTCGGTCTCCAAAGAGAGTTACGGGAGAACTGTTGCATGCATAGCATAGCTTTGCAAGAATCTGATTAGATACAGTGTGGTAACCAAAAATGTGAACAAGCACAGCTTCAGAAAGTGTGATTTACTATTCTATTCTCAGTTCCACATGGTTTCTGAATTTCATGAGTAGAAAGGCATTGTTTCTCTAATTTCCATAGAAGCAATGGTAAATTATTTTACATTATACATCTGGAAGTAAAATTATGGAAGGAGAAAAGTTAAATGGCATGAAAAAAAGAAAGCCAAGGTTACTCCCCAACCATTGGCCTTAAAGAGGAGGCAGAGAAGGACAAGCCATACCCAGGCAGAACAGAGCAAATACAGGCGGTGTACTGGATCCTTTGTCAGAGTGTGGGGTCAGAAAGGAACCAGAGGAAAACTAAGCCTTCATAAGGTAGAAAAGAAAGTAACGTGTCTAATGAATTTTAAAAGGAACTAAATTTTTTCCACAAAGTTTCTTGAACTTTGAACCTACAGAATCACGGCGTTTTAGAGGATCAAGGGAACAAAACCCGGTCAAGCACAAGGATAACAAACTGAGGAACATACAGGGCCCAGAAAAAGTGCTGTTTGAGAATGCAGGCCCCATGTTGCCAGAGCTTCCCATTTTATGCTAGAAATCATATGTAAAATCTCCTGACTTTTAAAGCAGTAAGTGGCTTTAAAAGTGACTTTTAAAGCAGTAAATCACATGCAAAACACCTGTGCACATTAGATTTAAGCCATGAGCCAGCAGTTTGCAAATCTCTCCCTTCACACGATGAGGACATTGGGGCTCAAGAAGTTTATATCTGGGGTGCCTGGGCGGCTCAATCGTTAAGTGTCTGCCTTCGGCTCAGGTCATGATCCCATGGTCCTGGAATCGAGTACCTCATCAGTCTCCCTGCTCAGCAGGAAGCCTGCTTCTCCCTCTCCCACTCCCCCTGTTTGTGTTCCCTCTCTCTCTTTCTCTCTCTCTCTCAATTAAATAAATAAATACAATCTTAAAAAAGAAAAATGAAATTTACACTCTAAGTCTGATAACTGCTTTTGGACAAGTCCAGGCCTGGAATCCAGATTTCTGTGTTCAGTCCATCCCACTCAGTAAATCTGGCTTATCATAAATAGGTCAAAAATATGAAGACTGCAGATAGGAAAGAGGGGGAAAAAAATGCAGGGGGATGCGGACCCTTCCATTCTTTCACATTCACTACTCAATTAGTAAATGCACTGCCAAAGAAAAGAATCTGAGTCTTCCCGACATGCATGTGCTCTGCTACGAGAAGGAAGATGCTTACAGATGTGCAGCCACAGATCCGTTGAGGATACGTGGGGATACACAGAACACTTCTCAGATTAGAATCAGACTCAAGGAGTGTGAACCATCTTCTTCTAGGATTATGACACTTTCTCAAAATGACAAGCGTGTTGACATAAGGCAATAAACACAACTGACCAGTATTTTCTACGAAGTTTTACTCGTTAATGCCTTGAAATAACAAACACTATTTAAAAACCTTTAAAAATAACTCATACTGCAATATTTACTTGTTCCTGTTGAGAACGGAGAACAAAAATAGCCACTCATGGAGACTTGCATAAGAATAATGTGCTACATTTTTCAGTAAAATCACAACCAGTTCTCTAAGGTCATAGGTAAAATTCACAAAACTTTCACAAAACAAGATAATACAAACGCAGGAGGATATTTCATTCCTACAAAGAAAAAAACAGTAAGGCTGTGTGTAAGAATGTTACTGGGGAGTAGTGACTTGCATCTTGCAAGAGTGTGGAATGCATTACGGATGCATAATAGGTTTGCAATGAAGTTGAGGACTGGTATTTAACGCATTTGCCTTAAAGGAACGTTCAGCCACGAATTCTAGGATAAGAATTTTAGTAACTAAGACTACCAATACTCTGAGTAAAAATGTTTTAAAATGTATCTTAAAGTGTATATATTCCTATGCAAATAAAATGTGATGTATGTGATCCATAGACACTTAACATATTTTTATAATAAAGTTGACAAAGCATGGCTTGGCACATTCACTGGCTGAATTTTTTTTATCTATTTCATTTAGAACTAGATAATCAATAAGGGGGAAATCGTTGGAAGAAATTCCTTTACAGAAAGGCTGATTTAATTTCTCATAGAATGTCATTATTTAGTCGGTCTGCTTCTGCCACTGCAGTCTCAGAAGACTCTCAGAGTATGAAATAAATTATACTCACTACAGACCATACAACTAAATGTTCTCTTATGTTATCAAAAGGAATCAAATTAGAACAGCAGTACTTTGTAAATAGCTGATCACGTGATCAGACATTAAGCTAGGAGGTCATTCTGTAAGGACGTAGGAGCTTTAAAAAGATCTAAGAAGACAGGAAACTGAACCAATAACTAAATACTACCATGATCTCATGCTTCATTTTGGGAAACAGTGTAGTGGCAATAAAGAGAATTTTAGGACTATTTTAGATACAAGTATGCAAGGATGGTGAGCTTTGCTGTCTGCAAAGGAGCTAACTGCTCCCTTATAAATGTCAGAACCGACTTCAGAAGGATCCGGGCCAATATAACATCATCTCAAAAAATAACAGCTATTATTATAGATCATTCTGCAAATGGTAGTTTGAATCATACCATCCATACCAAATTCAGTTTCCAAAAGGTAAATCACGTAATTCCATAATTTTGGTGGCATTTTCCTCACCAGGTTTTTAAGGCCGAACATTCTCACAGGCAACAAACATTTGATCGCTATCTTATGATTATATTTCCCATAGTGAGAAATAGTTTTGTTCTCCCAAACATGTCATGCTCCTCTAATGAACATAACAGTTTTCATCCTTGTATTGCAACATTTATCATCCTCAGGGGTCAGGATTTATTCATCTTCGTATTTCTTACTATCTAATGATGCTTTGTTCAGTAGATGCTTAATACAGTGTCTGTTGATTAATAATCATCTAATCCCCCTTTCATGCATTAAATCAATCGGTCAATCTAAAAACCATTTAGATAACTCAAATAAAAAGTTGAAATATGAAATGTATGCTGTTTGTTTTATATGCTTTCTTTGATACATTTTTACCAATTAAGGGTTTTTTGGACAAAGTTTTCTGCATTCCCTGAAGTACATTCTCTCCCTCAATATTCCTAGATTTAGTGTTGCAAACAAGGGTAAGTGAAGTGCTTATTTCTGATACTGTTTGTAACAGAAATACGGTTCTTAAATTGTTTCCTTTCTTAAATTGTTTCCTTACATGTGACGACATATAAGAGTTCCATCTTCTCATGGAGAACCTACAAGGATTACAATACCAACCTCTTGTGTCATGAAACTTAATCCCCCAGCGTCTGGCCAAGTTTAAATCAGAGCACATCCACTGTGCTTTCATAATCCAGCAAGATGCAAGTACGAGTTCTGGCACCCTTTATCCCATCCTTCTCAGTTAATGGGGATCCCTTTCCTCTTTACCCTGAGAAATACTGGTTGGCATGGTCCTTCACCCACTGCTGCTTTTGGATTTTCAGTCAGCAGCCTGAGCTGACAGTGTCAAATTCTGACGGCTTTAGGGCGGAGAATGTGTCCACTCTCTGAGAATCACACCTCTATCGAATGCCTACCTCATACACAACCACATCAATTTTCTAAGCAGCATACGGCAACGGGGAGAGACCAGAGTTGCAAGGTAGAAGACCTGGCTTTTGGTCCCAGCTGTCACTATTTTCAATCAAAAAGACTAGCCATTTAAACATATTTCTTCAGGAGTCAAATGCCAAGTTTGACTCAAAATATTTGTTAAAGTACCTTCCAGACTTGAAAATCTGCAGTCTCCTTCTCTTAAAATCTCTTAGAATAGTTTTCTCACCTATTAAATGTGAGCATTATGAAGATTAAACTAGACAGTAACACTGTTAGATCAGGGACTTTATTTTGTCACTCCTCTAGCGCAAGTGACCACAACAGTACCTAATACTTTGCAGGCATCCAGTAAGTATTTATGGGGTAGCTCAGTGGATGCTTTGAACGGGAACAACAGGCATGTCATTGCTTCTTAATAGTTGGCTACACTGATACTAACCAAGGAGATGATCCGATAGTTCTGCACATCAGAACTGTGCACCCACTTTTTTGATGATGAGAACAACAACATCAAACACCCTCATTTTCTGGTAGCTGCCTGGGAAAGGCTGTGCTATCCCCCATCACCCTCATGGCATGAGGTACGCATTGATCCAAAATTCTGAATTATTTGAGGCAGATCCAATTTCAAATTGTCTTATTATCTGAGGACATGTCGGATCATGTGTATCAGTTTTTGTTTCAAGATTATGTCTCTGTTTCATGGTTCTTGTTTAAGAAATTTAGGACACCATTTCCCAAAGTGTTTTCCCCAAAACCTAGTCCTAAGAGAGGCTCTGTGAATAAAAAAGAGAGTTTTATGGGAAAATATTTCAGACACGCTGAATATGACCATGTTAAATGCTTCTACAGAGAAGCCAACTTGTATTTCTAGTATTTCCTCAAGCTTTGTTCACCAGAAAGCATTTTCCTTTTTCAGTAATACTTATAAACACCCCTGGAATGAAGGAACATTTCTTTTTTTTTGTTTGTTTGTTTCTTTTTTTTTTCTGTCTTTTTTTTTTCCATTTTATTTATTTTTTCAGCGTAACAGTATTCATTCTTTTTGCACAACACCCAGTGCTCCATGCAAAACGTGCCCTCCCCATTACCCACCACCTGTTCCCCCAACCTCCCACCCCTGACCCTTCAAAACCCTCAGGTTGTTTTTCAGAGTCCATAGTCTCTTATGGTTCGCCTCCCCTCCCCAATGTCCATAGCCCGCTCCCCCTCTCCCAATCCCACCTCCCCCCAGCAACCCCCAGTTTGTTTTGTGAGATTAAGAGTCATTTATGGTTTGTCTCCCTCCCAATCCCATCTTGTTTCATTTATTCTTTCAGAAATGCTCCCAAGTCTGTTTCAATTTGGGCCAAAGAAGGAGATGCAACATAATCTATGGAAAAAAATGTCAACCTTCAAATTAGTACTGATAAAAACATTATAACCTTAAAACTTACCTTACAACTTACCTGTGAATAAACTTCATAGGGAGGAGACAGCTCTAGCTTTAATAGATGCTGGCATTAAGGTGTTAAAAGGCAGGGCCCCAGTGAGGCATGTTTTCCTCACAAAGGAACAGGCTGTTACCTAGGCTGTTACAGTTTGGGGGTGGGGGAGGGGTATGCCTTTGATAGCTTGAAAAGTTAAACTGCCTCAGAGAAAAGGGCTTCTGACCAAGAAGGGGAAATCCTGCAGGAGAAATGCAGACAGATCATCTCCTCTCTGCCCAGTTAATGCCTCACAGATTTATTTCAGATATGGAAGAAAGTTTGTGTAAGCCTGTTTTAAAGAGTTATCCACATTACTGGGAAAACACATATCCTACATTCCTCCCATCTGATACATTTGTACAAGAGCAAAGGGAAAAGTTTGAGTCAAAGACAAATGCAACTGACAGAGAGAGGTCATGGATAAAGCCAAAAAATAATGTACTGGAGAGGAAACGTCCAAACAGGACTGGTTCCTATATGGGTGCGCTCGCTCCGAGAGGCACATGTAGAGTCTTGTAACAACAGGGGATGCTCACAACTCCCCTTGATTGCTTAATACAACTGTAAGTGGTCCTTGGCTTCTTCTGCTTTGACAAGGACACCGCAGAGGAGTTTTAGGGTGAATTAGGTAAGCTGCCCTCTGTGTGTTAGCAACACGCACCTGCGCACCTACAGTTTATTAACAGTTCTGTAAGCGATTGCAATGCAGCCAGGATTGAGGACCACTGCTCTATTATCTTCCAGAAGGTGCTTAATTTCCCTGGCAATGCAGGTTAAGAAAGAAAGGAGAAAAGAGAGGTCAGATATGGGCAAAGCCAGAGTCAGGATCCTGGCTTCCGTGGCAGACCCTTGACATGTCTTATAGAAACTCCTTTTGCAAGTTGGTAATCGGTTGGGGGTGAAGGATGATCAGAGATAGAGATGGAAACAGACTTTAAATGACAGCAGTTTTCAGAATACTGTTGAACACGGTGAACCATGAGCAGAGGGAAAACAAGACAACTTTTGACAAACCCCAAGAATGCTTTTGTAGTATAAGCTTATTCCTGGTAGCAAATTCATTGTAACCAAATCCCCAAAGACCAGTTTCTCAATGCCATGACAGGAAAACATCTTTGTTTTACAAAACCCTTCATTACAGTTCTCTAGCTCTAACTTCATCATCCCATCAGATAGCCACTAAGAATACCAGCTAGCATTTATTAAGCTCCCTCTCATTACGTGCCAGGCAACATGCTAAGCACGGCAAGCACCATGGCTGTTCCTCTTCACCACAACCCCATGAGATGAGTAAGGTTCTTCTCTTTATGCAGAGAGAAAAGTGAAGCTTGAAGAGGGAAAGTAACTTACTCAAAGTTACACTGCTGGGAAGCAAGGGAGGGGAGCAGGGCCAAGCTGGACCCTGGCTGCCAGAGTCCTTGCTCTTAAATCTACCTGTGTCAGGCTGCTTGGATGGATCGGTCGCGCTTAATTCCTGCCCTACCACCTCTAGGGAATGTGGCCGTGTTCCTTGTGAGAACGTAGCACGCTTGCAGCTTTCCTACTGTAAGAGTGTTAGAGCTGGCCGACTCTCCTTATCCCTCCACTTTCTGAGGCAGGATAACCTTCACCATCTGGGTCAAACATCTTCAGAACTTACATTTGCAGGTGATCCATCCTTTGCTTTTCTTTGGATCTGTAATCAATACCCTCACACAGCATCACATAAACGGCATGTCTAAGAAGCACTAGATCACCCATGCTGGGTCCAGGTGGTCTTGCACTCCATCTGCATCTCAGATCTCTCTCTGGTGGTGTTCCTAGTTCCACCCATAGTCAGCTTTGGGGCTCCCTCTGGCAGGACTCCCTCTGTTCTGAATGGGTCCTCTTTGATGCCCACAGTTTGCATTTATCCAGTTAAGGAGGGAGCATGTCCATAGACATAGATCACAAATCTCAGTCTTAGAATACAACAGATACTATATTCCTCTCCTCAATTACCTTTAGCCAAGTAATGACAACAATTTGCAGAAACAGATTGTGAGTTTCATTCCAAACAGGTAAAATATCATTTAATCAGTTCTGCTTGGTATAGCAATTTCCAGGTCTCTAAGGATAGACCATGGTAACAGTGCTTTGCTGATCTGGTTTTCACACACACACAAAAAAATCTATTAAAA
Source organism: Meles meles (assembly GCF_922984935.1). Lineage (NCBI taxonomy): Eukaryota > Metazoa > Chordata > Mammalia > Carnivora > Mustelidae > Meles > Meles meles. The sequence goes on along the minus strand of NC_060074.1, from coordinate 84,005,334 downwards.
GAAAATCCTTTAGAACAGATGTGTTGACAAATCCCTGTCCACAAAGCAGTCGAGCTATTTAACAAAAATGTTGGTTCAGTATTTGTTCTATCTGTTATAAATGTGTTGGTTTGCTGAGTCTCAATGGGGGGTAGGCTGGAGGGGGTGGGATGGAGAGAACCAAGAAAGAAACATTAGCAGAGGCAGGTAAGGATGAAAGAAAACAGCAGCGGTGTAATGTGAGAGGAAGTACAGGACAGGGAGAAAAGCAAGACAGCAGGACAACCACAACCAAAGTTTCAGAGACGGGTACCAGAAAGCAGAAACCAGAACATGCTAATGCTTACCATTCCAGGCCCTGCTAATTTCAACTGTTCTTCCCCCAATGCAGTCATCTTAAATCATCTTCTACCACACTCTCCCCTCTCCCTCAGTATACCTCTCTCAATTAAAGAAACCACTGGATTATCGAGCCTTAAATCTGGGAGTCTTCTATACTCCTCTCTCACTCACTGGCATTGAGTAAATCACCAAGTTCCAGTAACTCTCACTTTACCATTGCTCAAACCTGTTCCCTTCTCGGTTACTGCCCTCACCTCTCACATAGACTCCTCCCACCACCTCCCACTGCCCTGGATCACACCCTTGTCCAATCCATTCTTCACCCAGCAGCCCAGAGGGCGCTTATTTGAAATGCAACATTTATCAGCTGAGTGCATCTACACCCAGTCTTTCTACTCCCATCTTTTTGTCCCCTCCTCCTGCTTCCTTCCAGTGCCGATATGATGCCTCATATCAATTCAGTGGCACCCCTACAGCATTCCAAACAAACTTCAGACTTTTAGAATGACAGACAAGACCCTCTAAGACTGGACCCCACCTACAATACCAGCCTCGTCCTCCTCCCTCTCTCTTTCCGGCCCCTGTTCCCCTCCAGCCAGCATCCTCAGCTCCCGAATGTTCTCATCTCTGTAACTTCGCACATGCAGGGCTCTCTGCAAAGAATGGTTCATCTCCCTCACCAGCTCATCCATCCAGACCCAGAGCTAGGACACAGATCGAGCACATTCTCCTGACTGCCGTTGCCCTGAGTTCCCATAGTCCTTGGAACCTGTCTCTCCAGAGGAGTCCTTGTCATTGCCACACTTATTTAATCTCCAAAAGACTGTAATCTCCTCAGGAGTGAGAACTCTGTTAGGATTTCCTCAAACATAAACCTAAAGCTCATCACACAATAGCTACTTAATGATCGCGTGTGGAAGGAAAGAATCCATGCCCCCATCAAAACTTTCGATGTAAAAAAAAAAAAAAAAAAAAAAAAACTTTCGATGTTAGGAAGCTATTATCTGCAGAGTGCACACCAAAGCAAAGGGGGAACAAGTAAACTTTCCATACCCTGCAGCACAAGGTTTTTACTTTAACATAATTTCAATTTAACAAAACCATCTAAATAACCCATCTAGTTAATTAAAATGGAATTTTTACCTGCAAATATGAATAGGGGTTTAAAATAACTTTGTATACCATTTGAATTGTTCTCTCTGATGGACTCCTATCTGCAGTTTAATCACAGTGTTTATTGATGTTTCCATAAATGTATCTGTACTGAAGCACAGTTTATTTTCCGGACCACGGAGCTCTAATTTCAACCACCCCAGAGAATACCCATCATTTTCATCCAATTCCTTGACTTCATAGGAGGTCTTCCTTTCTCCTCAATGGGACAAATGAACCATTTCCCATCATTTAAGCTCACAGTTACTGCTATAGTGGAAGTCCTTTGCGCAAGAGAGAACAATTCATTAGTCACTCAACAATACTACACTAAATGCCAGGAGAAGAAATTAAGGACCTAGATAAAGACCCTGCCATTGAGGAACCTCCATTTTTAGATATGAATAGTCTGCATCTTGGAAGAAACTGCTGTTAGCACTCTGTTCTTCCCAGACTGTACACCTCTTTCCCCTGTTTGCTGTTTCTTTCCCTTTTCTGGACTCTCTTGTCTACTTTCCTTTTCTCCTTTCTGAAGATTCCTCACTCCTGTCCTTAGCTGTAGGCTTGACATTGACAGTTCCAATAATTCCAAAACCCAGGCTAATACCAAACTTTTCTCATGCTCCTTCCCTCAACTTCTCCTGCCCCAGGCGCCTGGGAAGTCCCTGCATCCCCTCTCCTTCTCCTGCAAATGATTCGACTTCTCTGTGTTACAATTTCTATTGATGGAAGTCATATCTGCACAATCTTTTGCAGAGTAATGCTACATCAGAAGAGAAGAATTTAAAAATATACTAACGCCATAAAGTGCTACACAAATCCCATCATCATGATGATGTTTATGATCATTTTTTAAGTAAAAAGATAATAAGCATATGACTGTCACACAAACCAAAATAGCTCAGTTGGTCTTGATTTATAACTCCGCCTAAATTTTTAGTCCTAAAGCCAATCTCAATTCTAAAGAATATATAATGGTGGGTGGGTGGGAGTGTTGCAGGAAAGAGTGAAAGGTTAGGGGAGGGGTAAATTCAGAGGCAGGAGAAAAGGATTTCACATACTCCCTTTAAGAGCATTAGTTCATTGCCTCTCTATAGACTATCGTAATGATGCCTTGAAGAATAATAGGTGAGGGATACCTGGGTGGCTCAGTTGGTTAAGCAGCTGCTTTCGGCTCAGGTCATGATCCCAGCGTCCTGGGATAGAGTCCCACATCGGGCTCCTTGCTCCGCAGGGAGCCTGCTTCTCCCTCTGCCACTCTGTCTGCCTGTGCTAGCTCTCTCTCTCTCTCTGACAAATAAATAAAATCTTTAAAAAAAATAGGTGATATTTCTTAAGTAATTTACTATGTGCTAGGCATTCTTTTAAGTGCTTTACATTTATTACCTATCTTCCCCACAACCCAATGGGATAGGAAGTGTGACTACCCTCATTTTACAATAAGGGAAACTGAGGCATGAGGTTCTATAACTCAGCAACCTGAATCTGGAGCCCACACTCTTGACCAGCATGCTCCACTGACTTTCAGCATAGGGCTGCGCTCAAGTACGCGGGTTATAGAGTTAAACTGCCTAGCATTGAAGCTGCTGCACCACTTACAATAAACCTCAGATTAATGAGTTAATAAATACCCAGCACATGATAAGCACACAGTAGAGGTTAGTTAGCAACACACTGCCTCAATTTGCTTTCTTTGCTTCCTAAACAATGAACTGGCTCTGCTGATTATCCCAAAGCAAAACAGCTTTTGAAGCCAGTATATTTAAAATAAGATGTCAAGTGGAAACCCACACAGGCACACAGTGAACCAAGTGAACATCAAGTGAACATCATTAAGTATGTCAGGCTCAGTCTCTCCCAGACTTGACAGTGGAATGGGGCAGCAAGAAATCAGAAGCATTAATTTTGCCATTTGCTCAGTACCACGAAGGTCCTCTGTGAATAGAATTAATTGAATTTTTTGGCCCCAAATCAATCCATATAGGGTGAAGCAGACACAGCCTAAGGTCTGTCTCTCTAAACAGATAAGGTGAAATAGAGAGCAAGGCAATTTTAGATAATTTGAATGCAGTTAGTCCTGTTGAATAATTTAAGCCAAAAATCCCCATTTAGATTTAATGAAGTTTTTTAAAAATGAAATAATTTAGGTAATTGTCCCAGATTTCCATTGCACTTTGCTTGTATCTACAAAACTTAAACTTGCAACTGAGAAACTCCTTTTAAAAAAGGATTGGGAACTCAGCTTCTGCTCAGGGAGAAGGAGAAATCCTCGGCAGACTCTACTTTACCTGATCACGACCATCCTCAGGTACTTTTCTTTCACGGGTCCTGTGTGGGTACTTTCTGCATAGCTCCTCCCATCATAGAAAAGATATGATCAATTATTTCGAAATAGGGTGTGAGTTACTCAGTATATTACTCCTTCCTGGAGTATTTGCGAAGAAAAAAAGAACCACTGTATGAGGGAAAAGCTTAAAAGAAAGCAATGAGTCATTGTTGGTGGCATTTCAAATATCCACAGTAGGCCTATATCTTTGAGTAGGGAACATTCCCAGCTTCCAGTCAAATCTGCAGGCATCTATTTATACTATATAAATAGAAACATTTCAAACTTTTTGGCATTTTTAAGAATCAGAAATAACATATTCTGATATTATAAAAACCAAAATATTCTGATATAAAAATATAAGTTTTCATTAATGGAAAATAACAGATGATAGTATATCTATTCAATATACTAAAAACTACAAAATGAAGGTCATTTTCTCATTTAAAATGTAGACTTTTTTATGTTGTCATTTATTATGTAAGCTTAAGACAATACTCTTCTCAAATGTAATGAAATATATATGATATTTGATATCATGATATATATTTGATATATATGATATTTGGCACCAGACATGTAATTTTTCTAGATATAAGAAAAGAAAGTGCAAACAAGCACATTTGTCACACAGGGAAGGTACTGACTCACTAAATAATATACATATGTGGAGTAAGTTAAAGGGTCAGAATATGTGTGGTAGCTATGTGTCTGCATGCACATGATGTATACATTTATGTGCCTCTCCCAAAACCACCTCCAACCAAGTTTTAGAGACATGAGACAATGTCTTGGGCATTCACTAATTTTTCTTAACAACAATTCAACACAATTCAACACAATTCACAATTCAACACAATTCAAATAACATGATGATATTTGTAATAATTGCCCATATGCATTTTTAATATAGTAGAATTTTAAGTCAAGAATTTAGAACAATTGTATGGTGTAAGGATTGGACTGTTGCCATCAGGAGAACTACCATCTTTAATAGTAAAATAACATTGTGTGTGTGTTGTTGGGCAAAGCACAATATTGTATAGTATTTCAGTCTACCTACTATGTGTAAGAATTTTTTTAATTGTGGTAAGATACACATAACAAAATTTACCACCTGTTTTTTTTAAGTGTATGGTTAAGTATTTTCACATTGTGTACAACAGGTCTCCAGAACTTTTCATCTTGCAAAACTGAAAGTCTATACCCATTAAATAACAACTTCCCTTATATTCACACCTTCCTTATAAGATCATTCAGAGACTAAATAAGTTATTGTAAATAAAGCATTTAGCACAGTGTCTAGCATACAATAAGTACTCAAAAATGGTACTTGATACTGACATTGGAAGTTATGTTGAAATAAGAAGGTTTGAGTTATATACTTGTGGAAGAAACCAGTATCTCACTTGGAACACCTAAGTGATGACTTTGGGACATCCAGAATGGGTTGTAGGAGTTCAACAAAGGCAGAAAGAAATCCATAGAGTTCAAGCAGTTAATGTTCATAGCAGTTGTGAACTTGGATGAAGGAGAAAGAGCTTCTTTCCTTCATCTCCATGATTTTTTTTTTCCTCCAGGATCATGCCCAGGCTAAAAAGAGATCCAAGTTGACTTTTTCACTCATTGTACCTCAATATAAACAGTCAAAGAGGAAGTCAGAGGAGGCTGAGTGAAAAGCCAAACCAGAGGTGGCAGGGCTTAGACACACAGCCAAAGAAAGAAGGAAGGTTAGGATGATGGGCAAGTTTTAAGGAGTCGGACAATAGGCAATAAACATGGGTCTAGGAAAAAAAAGACAATTAGGTCTGCTACCTAGTATGAAGTATTCAGCCATAGGCATAGAGACCAAAGGACTCTAGAAACCTGGAAATGGTTTGAAAATAAGATATATCTGAGAGTAATTGTTACCTCAGATAAACTATCAAGGTAGTCCTAAGATGACAGGGACTTGGTTACTGAAATTGGATACTGAAGCAAGCCAAGAGCCTGGTTATTAGCCCTACCACAGAAAGTAAGAGGTGGACCAGCGAGCTGAATATTTGAGTTCCTGAATCAATCCCTTAACAAAAACGACCCTAATAAAAGCAAGCTCATGATGGCAGATGTAATGCAAAGGTTCAATCTGAGACAATCAAAGAAAGTCAAGAAATCAGAGTGCTTTGCTCTGATTGCCTGTGCTTTCTGCTAACATTAAATGACCTAGAATGTAGACTAGGAAGTGATCTTATGCTCTAGACGCTTACTAAATATCTGTTGAATGAATGGTTTGTGGCCAATGAATCATTAAGCTCTCTAGCATTCCTGTCACCTCCTACCAATAGTCAGGTTATTCATTCATTCGTTCTACCAACATTAACTGGACTACATACTGGTCCCTATTCTGAGTGCTGTGGATATAGAGATATTAAGCCAGTTTTGCATGCCTCTCAGAATGCTCCCAATCTAACAAGGCAGTGGGAATCTTTTGGCAACCCGGAATATGTAGATCAAGCACTCTTCTCCATCTGTTATTTCAGCTTCCTGCAAGTGTTCCACAATGAAATGGAGCACGTGGTCAATGATTCTTTTTTTTTTTTAAGATTTTATTTATTTATTTGACAGACAGGGATCACAAGTAGGCAGATAGGCAGGCTGGGGAGAGGGGAGGGCTCCCTGCTGAGCAGAGAGGCCGGCTCGGGGCTTGATCCCAGGACCCTGAGATCATGACCCGAGCCAAAGGCAGAGGCTTAACCCACTGAGTCACCCAGGTGCCCCTCAGTGATTCTTTGATCCATGTGAGAACACACACTGTATCTCTACACATGGACAAAGCTGCAAGAGGTCAATTGGACTAGACTGGTGTAGTAGAGTCCATAGCAGTAATGGAAATGAGGGTAACACTAGTAGTAATCAGAATTGGTAGGTTTCAGGATATAGTCTAATGTTATACATGGTAAACCTACTGATGAATTGGCTTTTGGGAGTGAGACAGAGAAATCAAGGATAAGTTGTGTTTCAGTTTGCTCAACTGGTGGTGTGGCAGTTCTCTTCACCAAAATGAGAACTTGGAGAGAAAAAGGCATTAACCAAGAGTTATACTTTAGACATGTTAAATTTGAGATGCTTATTAGACACCTCGGTGGACAAGCAGTTAAACAAAATGCTAAGGAAGAGAGTAGAGTTGGAGGTGTAAGTTTGGAAAGTATCAGCTCTTAGATGGAACAGGAGGAGATTGCTAGATAATGAGTGGAAAATATAAGAAGGCTGAAAACTGAGCCCTGGGGCATTCTACGATTTAGAGATCTATAAAAGAGGAAAACCCAGCATGAGACACTAAGAAGGAACAACCAGTTTTGCAGCAGGAAAACCAGGACGGTGAGAAATCAAGAATTATAGAGTATCTAGAAGAAAACTAAAGAGAAAAGGATATGGAAATACAGTGTGTATAAAATGAAATGCAAATGGGTCCTGGGAAAGAAAAGATGCTAAAAGAAAATAAAATTTAAACACTATTGTAACATCGTTGTTCACCCAGTAAATTAGCAAAGATCAAAAAATTTAATAACACACCATATTGGTAAGATTATAGAGAAGCAATCGCATGTATTGTAGATGGGACTATAAACTGGCACATTCTCTTTAAGAGCAACTTGGCAATATCAAAATTTTAAGTGTGAATATACCCTTTGACCAAGCAATTCTACTTCTGGGAATTGATCCTGAATATTTAGACTTATGCAAAATGATAAATGTACAAGGACATACATTGAAGAACTATATTCAACAATAAAAGGCTGGGAACTGGTGAGAGGCAAGATGGTGGAGGAGTAGCAGACTGAAATGACATCCAATCCCAGGAGTTCAGCTAGATAGGCATCAAACCATTCTGAACAGCTACAAACTCAATAGGAGAGAAAAGAGAAGAAGAGCAACAATTCTAGGAACAGAAAATTGACCACTTTCTGAAAGGTAGGACAGGCAGAGAAGTGAATCCCAAGTGACAGGAAAATAGGCCATGGGGGGAGGGGCCAGCTCCCAGCAAGCAGTGGAGCAGTTGAGCACAAAATCACAACTTTTAGAATTCCGCTCCACTCAAAGACATTGCTCCAGAAGCCAAGTGGTGGTGGAGACCTCCCAGGAACAGTTTGGTCTCAGGTCCCGCAGAGTCACAGAAAGATTGGGAGTGTGAGTGAGGCAGAGCTCTCACGTATCAGAGCAGGGAAGCTGACTACAGAGAAAGAGCAGAGGAGTGAGCCTTCAGATCAGGGTTACCTTAAACTGCAATCCAAGTCACAGTCAGACCACTGCTCTTTGAGCAGGGACCCCACAAGTGATATATCTGGGTAGACTCACCTTCCTCCACCAGAAGGAGCAGCGCAGCAAGAATCTCCTGAGTTTGGAGACTCCAAATGGGGCCGTGCACCAGAGATAGAAACACCCAGTCACAGACCAGGTGAACTCAGAGTGCGGCCAGACCAGGGAACCAGGAGTGACTGACTGCTTGTCTCTGAGGGCACACTGACGACTGTGGCCCTGAGCTCTGGGCTCCTCTGGGCTGGAGACTGGGGGGCTGCCATTTTCATTCCCATACTCCAAAGTAGTAAGGAAGGCATTCAGAGAACAAAAGCTCTGAGAGCAAACCTGAGCAGATCACTTAGCCCGGTCCCCGGGAAGTATGGTGCAATTTTTCCTCAGGTGAAGAAATTTCAGAACCACTGTGACAGGCCCCTCCCACAGAAGATCAGCAAGAACATCCAGCCAAGACCAAGCTCATTAATCAAGGAGAACAGCAGAACTCCAGAGGTAGGGGAAAGCAACACATAGAATTCATGGCTTTTCCCCCATGATCCTTTAGTCTTACAAAGTTAATTTTTTTAATTTTTTTTCTGATTTTTAACTTTTCCTCTTTCCTCTTTTAGTGCTTTTTAACTAGTTTAACAATACTTTTCTTAAAAAAAAAGTTTAAACCTTCATTATTATATTTTATCCCTTCATTGTATTTAATCTTATTTTTTGTATACATATAGGGTGTTTTTTTTTTTTCTAAAAAATTTTGGGATACAATTTCTTCTAATAGATTGAAATATATGCTAATCTAGCATATGGCTTTGTTCTAGTCTCCAGCCTAAGCACATTCCCTCCTCTTACTTTTTTTTTCTTTTTCCAACAACTTATCAATTACTTTTTTAGAAATCTTTTTAAATTTTCATCTTTACAGTTATGTTCCATCCCTTCATCATGTTTACCCTATTTTTGTATATATATAAGTTTTTCTTTCTTTAAAATTTTGGGAAATAGTTTCTTCTAAGAGAGCAAAATACACCCAAAATCAAGTGGGTGGCTCTGTTCTTTCACCCTTCAAATACATATATATATATTTTTTAATTTTTATTTTTTCCCCTTTTCTTCTCCCCCAGTTTTTGATCTCTTCTGGTTTGTTTAGTGTACATTTTTCTGAAGCCTTTGGCACACTTTTAGTATTTTATTCTCTCATTCATATATTCTTATCTGGATAAAATGACAAGGCAGAAAAACTCACCACAGAAAAAAGAACAAGAGGCAGTACCAATGGCTAGGGACCTAATCACTACGGACATTGGTAATATGTCAGAACTAGAGTTCAGAATGACAATTATCAAGGTGCTAGTTGGGCTTGAAAAAGGCATGGAAGATAGTAAAGAAACCATTTCTGGAAATAAAATCCCTTTCTGGAGGATTAAAAGAACTAAAATCTAACCAAGTTGAAATTTAAAAAGCTATTAATAAGGTGCAATGGAGGCTCTTACTGCTAGGATAACTAAGGCAGAAGAGAGATTTAGTAATATAGAAGACCAAATGCCAGAGAATAAAGAAGCTGAGCAAAGAGAGACAAACAACTACTAGACCACGAGGGGAGAATTTGAGAGATAAGTAATACCATAAGATGAAACAATATTAGAATAATTGGGATCCTAGAAGAAGAAGAAAGAGAGAGGGGGCAGAAGGTAAATTGGAGTGAATTATAGTACAGAATTTCTATAACCTGTCAAAGGGAACAAGCATCAAATCCAGGAGGTACAGAGAACTACCCTCAAAATCAATAAAAATAGGTGCACACCCCGTCATCTAATAGTAAAACGTGTAAGTCTTAGTGACAAAGAGAAAAACCTGAAAGCAGCTCAGGACTAGAAGTCTATAACATACAATGGTAGAAATATTAGATTGGCAGCATACTTATCCACAGAGACCTGGCAGGCCAGAAAGACTGGCATGATATATTCACAGCACTAAATGAGAAAAATATGCAGCCAAGAATACTATATCCAGCTAGGCTGTCATTGAAAATAGAATAAGAGATAAAAAGCTTCCAGGAAAAACAAAAATTAAAAGAATTTGCAAACATCAAACCAGCCCTACAGGAAATATTGAAAGGGATCCTCTAAGCAAAGAGAGAGCCTAAAAGTCGTAGTCCAGAATGGAACAAAGACAATATACAGTAACAGTCACCTTACAGGCAATTAAACAGCACTAAATTTATATCTTTCAATAGTTACCCTGAATGTAAATGGGCTAAATGCCCCAAACAGAAGACACAGTGTATCAGGATGGATTAAAAAAAACAAGACCCATCAATATGCTGTCTACAAGAAACTCATTTTAGACCCAAAGATACCTCCAAATTTAAAATGAGGGTGTGGAAAACAACTTACCATGCTAATGGACATCAAAAGAAAGCTGGGATGGCAATCCTTATATCAGATCAATTAGATTTTAAGCCAAAGACTATAATAAGAGATGAGGAAGGACACTATATCATACTCAAAGGGTCTGTCCAACAAGAAAATCTAACAATTTTAAATATCTATGCCCCTAACAAGGGAGCAGCCATTATATAAACCAACTAATAACAAAATCAAAGAAACACACTGAAGCTAATACAATAAGAGTAGGGGACTTGACCACCTCCTCACTGAAATGGACAGATCATCTAAGCAAAAGATCAACAAGGAAATAAAGCCTTTAATTGACACTCTGGTCCAAATAGACATCACAGATATATTCAGAACATCCCATCCCAAAGCAATAGAATACACATTCTTCTCTAGTGCACATGGAACATTCTCCAGAATAGATTACATCCTCGGTCACAAATCAGGTCTCAACCAGTACCAAAAGATTGGGATCATTCCCTACATATCTTCAGACCACAATGCTCTGAAGCTAGAACTCAATCACAAGAGGAAAGTTGGAAAGAACTCAAATACATGGAGGCTAAAGAACATCCTACCAAAGAATGAATGGGTCAACCAGGAAATTAAAGAAGAAATGAAAAAATTCATGGAAACAAATGAAAATGAAAATATAACTGTTCAGAATCTTTGGGACACAGCAAAGGCAGTCCTGAGAGGAAAGTATATAGCAATACAAGCCTTTCTCAAGAAACAAGGTAGGTCTCAAGAACACAAACTAACCCTACACCTAAGGGAGCTAGAGAAAGAATAGCAAAGAAAGCCTAAATCCAGCAGGAGAAAAGAAATAATAAAGAACAGAAATAAATGAAATAGAAACCAAAAGAACAGTAGAACAGATCAACAAAACTAGGATATGGTTTTTTGAAAGAATTAAGATTGATAAACCTCTGCAAGGATTTATCAAAAACAAAGGAGAAAGGACCCAAATTAATAAAATCATGAATGAAAGAGGAGAGATCACAACCAACACCAAAGAAATACAAACAATTATAAAAACATATTATGAGCAACTATATGCCAGCAAATTTGACAATCTGGAAAAATGGATGCATTACTAGAGATGCATAAACTACCAAAACTGAACTAGGGAGAAATAGAAAACCTGAACAGACCCATAACCAGTAAGGAGATTGAAGCAGTCATCAAAAATCTCCCAACAAACAAAAGTCCAGGGCCAGACGGCTTCCCAGGGGAATTCTATCAAACATTTAAAGAAGAATTAATGCCTATTCTTCTGAAACTGTTCCAAAAAATAGAAATGGAAGGAAAACTTCGAAACTCATTTCATGAAGCCAGCATTACCTTGATCCCAAAACTAGACAAAGACCCCACCAAAAAGGAGAATTACAGACCAATATCCTTGATGAAGACATAAAAAATACCACAATTTTTCTCAAAGAAATGGAAAAAATAATCCTAAAACTTAATGGAACCAGAAAGACCCCGAATAGCTAGAGGAAATGTTGAAAAAGAAAGCCAAAGTTGGCGGCATCACAATTCCAGATTTTAAGCTCTATTACAAAGATGCAATCTTCGAGACAGTATGGTCCTGGCACAAAAACAGACACATAGATCAATGGAACCGAATAGAGAACCCAGAAATAAACCCTCAACTCTATGGTCAACTAACCTTCAACAAAGCAGGAAAGAATGTCCAGTGGTAAAAAGACAGTCTCTTCAACAAATGGGGTTGGGAAAATTGGACAGACACATGCAGAAGAATGAAACTAGACCATTTCCTTACACCACATACAAAAATAGACTCAAAATGGATGAAAGACCTCAATGTGAGACAGGAATCGATCAAAATCCTTGAAGACAACACAGGCAGCAACTTCTTTGACCTCAGCTGCAGCAACTTCTTTCTAGAAACATCACCAAAGACAAGGGAAACAAGGTCAAAAATGAACTATTGGGACTTCATCAAGATCAAAAGCTTTTGCACAGGAAAGGAAACAGTTAACAAAACCAAAAGATAACTGGCAGAATGGGTGAAGATATTTGCAAACGACATATCAGATAAAAGGCTATTATCCGAAATCTATAAAGAACTTATCAAACTCAACCCCCAAAGAACAAAGAATCCAATCAAGAAATGGGCAGAGGACATGAACAGACATTTCTGCAAAGAAGACATCCAGATGGCCAAGAGGCACACGAAAAAGTACTCCACATCACTCGGCATCAGGGAAATACAAATCAAAACCACAGTGAGATACCACCTCACACCAGTCAGAATGGCTAAAATTAAGCAGTCAGGAAACGAGAGATGCTGGCGAGGATGCGGAGAAAGGGGAACTCTCCTACACCATTGGTGGGAATGCAAGCTGATGCAACCACTCTGGAAAACAGCATGGAGGTTCCTCAAAAAGTTGAAAAAGTTGAAAACGACCCAGCAATTGCACTACTGGGTATTTACCCTAAAGACACAAATGTAGTGAACTGAAGGGCACATGCACCTGAATGTTTATAGCAGCAATGTCCACAATAGCTAAAATATGGAAAGAATCTAGATGTCCATGAACAGATGAATGGACAAAGACGATGTGGTATACACACACACACACACACACACACACACACACACACACACAATGGAATACTATTCAGCCATAAAAGGAATGAAATCTTATCATTTGTATCAACATGGGTGGAACTAGAGGGTATTATGCTGAGCGAAATAAGTCAATTGGAGAAAGACAACTATTATATGATCTCGTGATATAAGGAATTTGAGAGGCAGTTTGGGGGGTTTGGGGGATAGGGAAGGAAAAAGTGAAACAAGATGGGATTGGGAGGGGACAAACCATAAGAGACTCTTAATCTCACAAAACAAACTGAGGGTTGCTGGGGTATATGGGTGTAGGGTTAGGGTTGTTGGGTTATGGACATTGGGGAGGGTATGAACTATGGTGAGTGCTATGAAGTGTGTAAGCTTGATGATTCACAAACCTGTACCCCTGGGGCAAATAATACATTATATGTTAATAAAAATAATTAATAATAAAAAAAGGTTGGGAACAATCTGTATAGATCATCAGGGAGCTGGCTAAATAAATTAAGACTCATCCTGAAATAAATAATAGAATTATGGGAATTCGTTAAATAAATTATGGTTAATCCTGGAATACTATTCAGCTATTTTTAAAAATGAGGCAAAGAAAAGAAAAAATGAGGCAGCTCTATAGTTACCATATGGAAGGCACCTGAAGATTTTGATTAAGTGAAACAAGTCACAGTTTAGATTAATATCTTTGGTATATTATCCATCTCTTGTATAAATAAATAAAATTATATATATATGAATAAAGATAAAGACTAAAGATATATATATGCATATATATATACACACACACATACACAAACATATATCTTTGTGTATGCTTAGAATGTTTGTGAAAGGATATACAATAATCTTCTGACAAGGTTGTCTGGGCATGAGAAATGTGTGAGGTGGAAGAGAGTCTTACTCTTGGTTTATAGTCTTTTATATATTTTGAATTTTATAGCATTTACACGTATTTTCTATTTTTACGTGTTTTTTAAAGTTTGGAGGAAGGAGTATTGCCAAGAGGTCAAGCAAAAAGAGAATTGAGAATCACAAAGCAAGATAGAGTTCCTTGGTGATCTTTGTGAGGGTGTGTCCACTGGAATGGTATGGATAAAACCCTAGTGAGATTTAAGTGAGTGGGAGGTAAGTTAAATGGTGATCATGAAAATAGAGTTCTATGCTGGAAAGAACACTGGACATTATCTCTACTTCTGACCCAGCCATTTCTTACCCTTTCAGCCTGAACAAGTCACTTACCTCTGTGAGCCCCAGTTATTTAATTTCTAAGATGAGGAAAGTAACATTTGCTCTGTCTACTGGAGAGTAGTCTTGTTGGACTCAAATAAGAGAATATTCTTTAGTTGGTAAGCTATAAAACCCAATTAGGTAAACATAACATTATTGTTATCACTACATTGTACTGCAGAAAAAAGAATCCTAAGGGAAATATTTTAGAAATATTTAGTGTTTGCTCTACCAGTCCATTTTTATAATGTAAACTATTTACATTCTTGATGTGTCTACATTGTGATATTACAGCTTTCCCAAATACCTCTTTTCCAAATAAAATATGTATTTTATTTCTGACTTAAAATCCATTGATTTTGATGCTATAGCTTAAAAAAAGTCTCAAAAATCCTATTGGCTATCTTTACTTTAGCATAAGTTGGATAATATAAATATACATAAATCATAAAAAATAAAATATTGTAGTATTTCATTTCCCAGAGAAAACCATTAACTAGCATACCTTTAAATCCTTTTATATATTCCTCTATTATAATCAATATCCTTATACACATTTAATCAGGAATTGACCCCTCCTGACACTTCTCAATCCAAAACTAAAACATTAGCTACAGTGTTCCCTCCAAACACATTAGCCATCAAGATTTGACTTACAATGAGAAAATCAAGAACATTTTTTCTGTTACGAAGAAAACCCATGTAAAAAGTTGGAAAGAAACCATTTTGATTTTAGTTCCTTCCTACATGTTTAGACTTCCTAAATGTTGAGAAGAAGTTGTAGAGCTAATTTTACCTTGCTAGCTAATTCCTATCTCACTGGAAGCTGGGGCAATCGTATGAATAGATGCCCTGCAGAATAAAAAATGTAAAACTCCCTTTGCTACTAACCCCTTTGACCAAGATAATTAGGAAG
The DNA here is from genome assembly GCF_922984935.1 of Meles meles. Classification (NCBI taxonomy): domain Eukaryota; kingdom Metazoa; phylum Chordata; class Mammalia; order Carnivora; family Mustelidae; genus Meles; species Meles meles. The sequence continues at coordinate 83,990,110 of NC_060074.1, read as the reverse complement.
CACCTAATTTAGCCCTGAACATTCAGTAGTGAATAACATATTCCCACTTGAAAGAGAAATTTTAAGACATAATAAATATTCTTTTTAATCAAATTAATCTGTGTTTGCATAAGCAGCTCCATCTCCAGGGCAGGTCCGAGATAGAATTTGCTCATGAATCACGCAACACATCTCTATCTATGAATGTGAATTTATGAGCTAAGGAAACCTAGCACTGCAGGCGTAAAGATAAAGACTTCTGTTTTCTTTCTCACCTAATTGTATTTCATCAAGGCAACATCTGTACTTGCAACAACACTCAACCAATGGAAAGTAGCCAAATTTGGCCATATTAAAAAAAGTCTTTTTTCTTTTATTCACTGTATTAGTCTGCTTGGGCTGCCATAACAAAATAGCATAGACAGGGTCACTTAAACAACAGAAGTTTACTCTTTCATAGTTCTGGAGGCTGAGAAGTCCAAGATCAGGGTGCCAGGTTGGTTGCTTTTTAATGCTGGCTCTCTTCTTGGCTTGCAGACAGCTGCCTTCATCTCCCTGTGTCCTCACATAAAAGACAGAGAGTTAGCAAGCTTTCTGGTATCTCTTTTTATAAGGGCACTAATACCATCATGAGGCCCTATACTCATGACCTCATGTAACTCTAATTGCTTCTGTAAAGGCTCCATCTCCAAATATAGTCACATTGGAGTTTAAGGTGTCAACATACAAATTTGGGGGAGATAATAAACATTCAGTCCATAACTTTGACCATTCTTGACTAATTGTACAATTAGAAAAATTACAGAGAATGAAAAGTAGTGGAAATTGCCCTGGATTAGAAGTCAAGAGATTTGAGTTGTATTATAACTCATTGTGTGTCTTTGAATATGTCTCTTGCATGTGTTAAAATGAGACAGGTGGACTACAGACTCACCATCAGAGTTAATATTCCATTTATTCAGAGCAAAAAGAATGCTATAGCACCTCATTTTTCTGACACCAGTTAAAATTAATTTCTGTCCAGCTGTGAAGAGATGACTGAATTATAACTCCCCTTCCCTTTCAAAAATTATCTTTCCCAAACAAAAATCCAGTTTTGTTGCTAGAAATAAATAAATTCCAGTACCTATGGGAGAGATGGTTTTAATGTTGCAAAACTGTGTATAATGTATATCACTTGATTGATGAAAGAGAGACATTGGGGAACAATTCACCTGAGAAAAGGTTTAAATGATTTGTTTTCTTATTAATTTCCTTTCATCATCTCACCTTCATCTCTGAATTTACTCCTTCATACTATGATAATGTTATCACCACCAGGCTTAATACAATTAGTTAGTAATCTTTCTACTGTCATAATGATTGCCTACACCTCATCTGTGAGGATAATATATCGCTCACATGGCTGTTACACTTTTCAGATGCTGTGAATTTACATAGTAAATATGTAGCAATTTTGTCATGCTTACATACTTAGAGGTAGGCAGAAAAGATGTTTGACTATGACACCCAGGAAGCCATAGAAATTATTTCTATACAACAGAGGATTCTTTTTCAGGTTGAGCCCAACCACTAGCTGCTCCATTTTGTCACAGATCCACAGAAATACATATAATTTTTTCCAGTCCCACAATATAGGGCAAATCAAAAAACTCTCAGGGAAAGCAAGCTGCAGCAGTGCTTGCAAAGAACGATTCCACTCCGAGGACTTTGTAAAATATAGGGGAGGCACAGGAATCCCCGTGACATTTGGTGTAATAATGAATTTGATGATTACATCTGACATGATTACCCAAAGAAATGGCTTATGAAAACTCTACTTAAAGGCTTTCCTATGCAACTGTAAATGTAGCAATCAGAAGTCCTCTCCCAGCAGTCATCTTGAGTCTGGGGCAATACACACCCATTCTGAGGCAGGCAATTGTAGTACAGGTGGAATGTAGGACCCAGAAATGGAGCCATAGAAAGGGACCAAGAATGAGGTCAGAGATATTTCTCTTATCTACATTGACCTAAGAGTCCACTGATTCCTTCATGGGAAGAGATGAATGTCACTGTCAGAATGACTTTCAATATGCACTGTAATTTGCTGTATATGTATTTAAGCATAACTTAAGTGTAGTAATATTAATTTCATACCATGGATTTAGTTATTCTCTGCTATACACAATTCTTTCAGACTTTATTATGAATTTTGTCTAGAAATTGTGCTTCCCAAGACCCACCTGACAACTGCAGTCAAGATTCAGTTGCCATGGGGGGTCTGAGGGGCTCATTTGGTTAAGGATCTGACTCTTGATTTCAGCTCAGGTCATGATCTCAGATATGTGGGATCAAGCCCCTGGTCAGGCTCCACACTCAACATGGAGTCTGTTTGTCCCTCTCCTTCTGTGCACCCCCGGCCCTACTTTTGTTCTCTTTCTCTCTCTCTCAAATAAATAAATTAATTAAATCTTTAAACAAAAAATAAATGTCACTGCTAGCAGAGAGTGCTTGAATAGGTCATATTCCTACCTGAATAAATACATACTATGCCAGCCTTTAACTGTGTACTATAGTGTATGAAGCATTGTCCCTGGACTTCTAGAAACATACAGTGTAGTTTGGAGAGGGGAAACTGATATACACAATCCACAAATTTAGCAGACAGGGTCCTTTGCATAAGATATTATGCTAAGCAGAATGCAAAGAGGAATGAGACGCCATGTCCTTTTTTTAATTTTTATTTTTTTAATTTATTTGAGAGAGAAAGAGATCATAAGTAGGCAGAGAGGCAGGCAGAGAGAGAGGGGGAAGAAGGCTCCCTGCCGAGCAGAGAGCCTGATGCAGACAAGGACCCTGAGATCATGACCTGGGCTGAAGGCAGAGGCTTAATCCACTGAGCCACCCAGGTGCCCCAGAAATGCCATGTCCTTGATCTCAAAATGACTATAATCTTTAAGTAGGAAAGGACATAATAATAGCGATAAAGTAATAATTTCAAACATATATTGGGTGACATAATGTGTCAGGGACTACACCAAGAGCTTTATTGCACATTGAGGGATTTCATTTAATCCTCATAGTAACATTACAAGATAGGTATTATTACGCTTATTTTACATATAAACTAAGAATATTTACAGATAAACAAGAAACTAAACTCATAGAGTTTAAGTAAGTGGTTCAAGGTTATAAAACTGGTAAAGTAGGACTTGTTGGTCTGACCCAAGGAGCATTAGCTCCCTTCTGTGCTGTAACACTGCACTCCCACAACAGACAAACTACTGTCACATGGAAAACATCCTAAAAGCAGACCCATGAACTGCAGGTTTTTATAGCAGTCATTCACAGCCTGAGGGAGGAGATGGCCTTTGAGCAATGGCAAGGAATCTAATGGGAGCTGAGTAACTTTTAAGAAGTAGGATCATTCCAGAAGGCAGGAGGCATAGAGGTAGGAGAGCATATGTTTTGTAAAGGAGACAATAACCTTTTTGGGTGGCAACATAGAAATAATATGGTAGAGTGGTGGGAGGAGTTCATTGGAAACAAGTTGGAATCAAATGGTAATTGGCAGGTCTTGAATGCTACTTTACTATGTGGTGGATACCAGTGATCTATTGAAAGGTGTTTGAGGAAAAAGGGCATGAGCAAACAGTGCTTCAGTGTGATTACAAAAGGAGACAATAATTAGGTGATGCTATTTGACAATTATCAGCAAATACAATCTCAATGGGGAGAAACATTCTGGTTGCAATATTAGGAGAGAACGAGTAGACTGTTTCAGGAGTGACTAGTTAAATAACTGATCACATCTTGACCAGAATCATTGCAGTTCAGACAGGCCAACAAAGTTTCTACGTTCAGTTTCATCAGTTACACCCCCAACAATTTGCTCACACTGCAAGAAATGATCAAGTAGCAAGGAAAAAAAAAAAAAGCAACTTATAATAATAGCCCATCCTTGTGGAACTTTTATGATGTGCCAGGAACTGCCCCTTAAGCTCTTTACAATAATAATCTGGCAACTGGTGAGCCCAGATTCACTGCAGTGGAGGTTGGATAGTTCTGGGAACTATTTAAATCAGGCTATCTGAGAGATCAGAGAATTCATCACTTTTTAAGGGTTCAGATTACTAGTGACATCAAATACAGTCTTTTCCTCCTGTTCAGTGGTCATAGATAAATAAATATCTATTATAAATAGATATTTATCTATTATAAATAGATATTTATTTAAATAAATATCTATAAATATAAAATATCTATAAATATCTATAAATAAATACATATATTATTATAAATAAATAAATATCTATTCAATAAATGCATTTTTTTAACAAACCATAGATTGGTGAAAGGGAGAGGAAATAAAATTCGAACATGAACAATTGACTTGTTTTAACAGCTTGAGGTAACACCCCTCCTAAAGAATGAGGATGATAGGGCGCCTGGGTGGCTCAGTGGGTTAAGCCTCTGCCTTCGGCTCAGGTCATGATCTCAGGGTCCTGGGATCGAGTCCCGCATCAGGCTCTCTGCTCGACAGGGATCCTGCTTCCTCCTCTCTCTCTCTCTGCCTGCCTCTCTGCCTACTTGTGATCTCTCTGTGTCACGGAAATAAAAATCTAAAAAATAAATTAAAAAAAAGAATGAGGATGATGGCAAAATTGGAGCAGAATATTGGATTTTCATAGTTTTAATAATCTATTCTTTTACATGACCAATATACTGAATATCTTCAATAATAATACCTGGTTATTTACTTCAACAACTCAGGCTGTAATCAGGTGTTCTGTCAGGTAAAAGAAAAATTATATGCATTCTTCACTCTCACCCACCCCCTGCTGTACCCACAATCTCCTCCATTTCTGTGAATGAAAGGTGTCATAGTTTAATGATGCTCACTCCCACCCCCCCACCCCCCGCCAACTGCCAAATAGATCCAAATCCCAGGAACCTATGAATGTTACCTTATTTGGTAAAGGGGACTTTGCAACCATAATCAAGTTAAAGATCCTGTGATGTGATCATCCTAGATTTCCCCATGTGGGCCCTAAGAGACAGAAGAGCAAGAGGCAACATGAACACGGAGTCAGAGACTAAAGTCAGGCAGCCAAGGAAAACTAGAAGATGCAAAGAATGGATTCTCCTGCAATGTCTTCAAAGGGAGTGCAGGCCTGCAAACACCTTGATTTCGGACCTCCAGAATACTTTTCGGTCATTGTAAATCACCCAATTTGCGGTACTTATTTTTTTTTTTTCACAACATCTCCCCAAATCTAATACAAATGACAACACTTCCCTTCCAGTTGCTCACCAAAACCCCAAGTCACCCTGGACTTCCTTCTTTTTTTCATACTGCCAATTCATCTAATAGCACTAGGTTTAACATACACCATGAGTCTGACCACTTCTTAGCACTTCCACGTCTCTGCCTGGTGAAGCCATTATCCTGTATCAGCCTATTAGAGTCTCTGTGATCCCATCCATGTCCTCTGCAATCCACTCCCAATGCACCAGGCAGATTGAATCTTTTAAAACTTACTTTGAAACACTTCAGTGCTCCCCATTTCACACAGAATAGAAACCAAGATCCCCACTTTGGCTTGTACAGACCCCAGTCACCTCCCCATCTCCCATCTGCCACATGCAGCTCTGTTTCAGCCCACAGCCCCTGCCCTCTTCCCTGTGCCACCTCTGAAACCCCATGCCCAATCTTACCCCACCACAAGGCCTTTGCAGTTCCCTCTGGAAAGTTGTTTCTGCAGGTAACTCCAAGGTGTGCTTCAACACCGCCTAAATTTAAGTTTTACTCAAATGCCACCTGATCAGAAGGGAGTAGAAACTTACTGAATAAATAATTAAGTGAAGAAATTTCACATCAATATCTTTGATAACCAGCTGACACTTTTACTTTATAATTATTCTCTTTTCCCTATCATTATTTTGTTGTTGTTGGTGTTTTGGTTTGGGTTTGGGGGGTTTTTTTGTTTTTGTTTTTTTAAATGTGACTGGGTCTTAATGTCCCATGCATCTTTTCTCAACCTGTACAAAATGAGATTTCTTTACAATGTTTCATACACTAAATCCATAATTACTGAACAACCTTCGATGTTTTGGAAACATACAATAATGTCCAATACTTTCTGAAGTCATATGGCATACTTTGGCCAAGTAACTAACTAATTTCAATTTGTGAAGTTAGTAAAATAGTCTTTTCTTCATAAACAGGGAGATAATTGTGTATCTCCTCATTTTTTCCAAAGTTATAAAGTACTGTCAAAAACATGAATGGTGATTAGTTAATGATAAGAAAGTGGTCAGAGTAACCTAGAAAGTTAGTTTCAAAATGAACAAACCTATGAAAGAAAAAGCTATTTCTCCAATATGGTCAGGATGGTAGCAGGTATATTATCACTACAGGAAGCAAATTTGACTGTCAAGTTGATGAAGAATAATTACAATTGTCAGGCAGAGAAATGATGAGATTGTGGGAAATTGAGCATTCCAAAATTCTCACAAAAGTGTTGACTTGATGTTATAGTCCCAAAATTCATCTTAATGCTATAAGATCCAACTCACTTTTCCAGAAGTCATTGTTGCCAGTTTTCACCCTGCCAATTGTGAAATGTTCCAATGTGATCCTTGTGTTTGTTTGTTTTATTTGTTTGAGAATTCATTATCGCATTGTCAGATTTCTAGGTCATCGCTTGGAGAGGCAATTTTAGTAGTGTTTTAAATCACCCATGTGATAAACCTTTTCTTTGGAAACACTTCTGTCTCAATCATCCAAAATAATTTCATAATCTCTCTTGGATTGAGAGTTTATAGATTTGAGGCCTATACATAATTCTTTCCTTGGCTAAGATAATAAATTTTCCTAAGCTTAAAGGAACTTTCCCAAACCATGTTGAAAAAAAAAATTGTAATGCTCTGTCAATTTCAATAGCTCAAACACTTTTTAAAAAATTTCAGGCTGATCTAATACTTTTACAAGTTAGGCTCCATGGGTCCCTTTCTTGTTTTGCTAGGTACATGGTTTGTGGTGTTCGTAAACAACACAGACTTCCTTTGAAGTCAGTATTCTTGAAGTATCTGGAGGCACTGGGCTGGGAGAAGTTTCTCAAAGACAGACCTGGTAGAATTTGTATAACAGCCCACGGCATTACCAGTTCACAGTGTAATTTTGCCAGATTTTATAAATGAAGCAGTCTTGGCCCTAGTCATTAGAGAGATGGACAGCCTCCAGGGTAAACCCAACTGCTGTAGAAACTATCATTAAAACTATTATTGAACATCTATCTGGTGCCAAAATTACATCCAACTCATTGTAGTCATTCAGATCCGCAGCAAGACAACGCTTTGGAGCTTCACAAGGGACACATGAATGTCTTGGAAATTTTAACCCAGGGAAATACTGAAATGGAAAAGCACTAGTCCCAGTAGGCACTCGGGCAATATCATCCTGCTCCCTCTGATTCTGGATCACATCCAGCTCCAGCATTTTTCATCATCCCTCATGTAGTCAAGAGTCTGAAGGGAGGCCCAGATGTAATTTGATCATGTTTGGCCAATTTTATCTCCAAAATTCTTGTCAAATCTCTTTTTGCTTCGTGCAAAACACCACTGCCTCAGTTCAGTCTTTCATTTCACTGATTTCGAATAACACAAGAACTTCCAAACTGTTCTCTCTGACCTTATCTACTCACCTCCCCCAAACAAAATCTACCCCCCTACATACATCCTCCACATTGCAGTCAGGGTGACCTACCTAAGACACATAGCTGATCCTTTCACTCCCAGGTTCTAAATGGTTCTGAATTAATTCATCAATTTATTCAACGAATCCCAGTGCTCTAGCACTGGCAATACAATAGTAAAACAAAACACACACATCTTTGACTTCTTGAAGCTTACAGCCCTGTAAGACAGACAATAGAAGACAACTACACAATGACAGATATATAGGCAAAGCAAAAAAAAAAAAAGAGAGAGAGAGAGAGAGTAATGGAAGTGGAGGATAAGTTTTACAGAGGCAGTCAATGAAGAAGGGCCCTTTCTCAGCAGAAGGTATGAGGGGAGGGGGTCAGCCATGAGAAGGAAGGAAGAGCACTCCAGGCAGAGGGATTAGCAAGTGCAAAGCCCTAAGTCAGAGATACGCCAGCATGTTCAAGGAACGTTAAGGAGGCCTGCATGGCTGGAGTACGATGTGTAAGGAGGTCGAAGGTGAAGTGAGAAGCAAGGCAGGGGCCAATTCAAATAAGGACCTACCTTTTACACCTTGGTAAGAATGTGGATTTTCTTCTAAATGTGCAGAAGTTTTTGGAGGCTTGAGTGTTCATTGATTTATATTATAGAGAGACTGTTCACACTTCTGTGTGATCTACCCAGACCTCAAAGGGGCAGAAATGGAAGGAGACTGATTCCCACTCTCATTGCAGAGCTACTGCTATGATCCATGGTAGCTTTGACTAGTTGGTTATGGTGGTGGGTTAAGACAATTGGCTGAAGGAATGAAATAGTTACGAGAGAGATCAGGGGATGAAGGACTTGGCATTGCCTATAAAATAAGGACCAAGCTTATAGCATAGCATCCAAGTCCTTTCCTACCTGACACCTGCTTCCTTCTTCAGCCTCATTTCCCACCACTCCACACCTGATAGGTTTCCCTTCAATAGCTGAATTCTGGGAGTTTCCATGCCCTTATCCCCAAGCCATTTCACATCCTTGTGATATTTTTCAGGCTTTACTTTTTGTACAGATTTCTTGTCTCACCTATACAATTCTTTCTAAATCTTCCAGACTCAGCTCAGGCATCAACTCCCTGGGAAACCTTTCCTGGACCCCAGGTTAGACTAAGTACCTCACCTGTGCTCAGCATCCAGGAGTCTTAATCTTGGCATGAATTACATTAATTAAAACTTTGGTTTTGTCTCTTTTCCCACTAGGCTGTCACCTCCACAACAGAAGGATCTTGCATTATATGCCTTGGTATCCCCAGTGCCTCATTCAGTGCTTAAACACAACAGAGGCTCAATAAATGCTTGTCGATCTGAACTGAATCTCCGAAGAACTCTTCATGCTGGCAGGTCAGACTGATTATGGAGCAGTGGGAATCATACCGTCAAAGAGAAACAAAGAGTGAAGCTTTCCTGGATAAATCACATTGCACAGAAGAGCATGCTGACCACATGAATCATGTGCTCTTGTGGAGTACTCGGGGCCTCTGGTCAAAGAAAGCCACCCCCAGACATCTCTACATGTGATAAAAACAGGGTTCAAGGAGTAAAGGCTTAAGGGGAAAGACAGAAAGAACACATTACCTGTCTTCTGCATATGAGGTAACAGGCTTCCAGAAAAAATGAAACTACCAGGCACTAGCCACTTGTTATCTCTGCCTATGTCCTCAACATCAGCCCAAGTTGCTTTTCATGGTGATTATAGCTGATAGAGAATATCAAGAGAATCAGTCTGCAAATTGCAGGTACAGAACAGTGTTCAGGAGATCTATAATCATATTACATAAAGCAGGGTTTATATAGAGTTGACAGAATGTGCTGATGTGAGCCATTCACAGTTCAATTGTAACAGAGCAGTCTGGCAAGCAGCTAGCTTTATTTGGGAGATGATGTACTTTGGATTCTGCCATCAAGTCAGATTTAGAATAACAATCTGAAGGGAAAGCAATCCCCCTTTTAAAAACCCTGCCTTCTCTTCCTTGGATCCAGGAAAGCAAAATAATCTAGAAGAGTCTGCATAACCCCAGAAGACTTTTCATTACCTTTTTTTTAAAAGATTTTATTTATTTATTTGAAAGAGAGAGAGAGAGAGATCACAAGTAGGCAGAGAGGCAGGCAGAGAGAGAGGAGGAAGCAGGCTCTCAGCTGAGCAGAGAGCCCGATGCGGGGCTCGATCCCAGGACACTGGGATCATGACCTGAGCCGAAGGCAGAGGCTTAACCCACTGAGCCACCCAGGTGCCCCTTTTCATTACTTTTTACAGAAATGCAACTCGTCTGAAGATTTTTTTGTTAGGGGAAACATATTCAATGCACAAAATTTGATTTAATACAATGAACCACAACTCTTTTTTTAAGGAATTGTGTTCTTGAACTTAAAAAAGTTATCAGATGAATTAACCAAATCTTTTAAACTTTTTCAGCATAGATGCTTTATTAGGTACTATAAAACATACAGCCAGTGGCAATTCTGTAAAGGGACTAAATTATGGAAGAGACACAGAGTATGTAATACGTGTGTGTGTGTGTGTGTGTGTGTGTGTGTGTGTGTGTGAAATATATGTGTATGAAAAGATTGAGAATTCCTTAAAAACAGGACCGTCCTGTCACCTGATTTTATTTTCATATACATTCTCAAAACTTTGTTTCAAATATTTTCCCAATTTGTCTCATGGTATTTCTCTTTTTCATGGTTTCTTTTGCTATACTGAATTTTTTTAATGTACTTAAACACTTCAGTACTTTCTTTTAGTGCCTATGAAAGGGGAATATCTGTGAGTGTATAGGTGTGTGTGTGTCTATGTGATGGCTAAAGGCTCTTCTCACCAGAAGAGCATACCACCACCACCAACCCTTGTTTTTGTTTTGTTTTGTTTTGTTTTTGTAATTCTATGGTTTAGTTTTTTTTTTTTTTTAAAGATTTTTTTTATTTATTTATTTGACAGAGAGAGAGATCACAAGTAGGCAGAGAGGCAGGCAGAGAGAGAGGAGGAAGCAGGCTCCCCGCGGAGCAGAGAACCCGATGCGGGGCTCGATTCCAGGACCCTGAGATCATGACCTGAGCCGAAGGCAGCGGCCTAATCCACTGAGCCACCCAGGCGCCCCTATGGTTTAGTTTTTTAACTAAATCTTTGATCCATTTGGAGTCTCTGCTAACACAATGACTGAAGTCAGTATTGAGTTCCTTTTTCTTTTTCCTAAATGACTAACTAGTCACCTTAACATGATTTATTAAATAATCTATCCTTTTGGAATGGCCACCTTTATCATATTTTATTCCCCTACTAACCTGAGTATTCTTCTAGACTCACAGTTTATCTCATCTTTCTAGGTATTGCTGTGTTGGCAGGACCACATTGCTTTCCTTACTAATGCCTGGACACCAGAGACAATTACCTCATCACTTTCCTTTTTCAGAATATTGTTGGTTATTACATTCATTGACTATTATATTTTTTAGAATATTGTTGGCCATATTTATGATCCAATATAATCTTTAGAATCATTTAGCAAACTTCCCTCCAAAAAAAACCATTTGGAATTCTGATTAGGATTACCATTCATGCATTGATTGACTTTGAGATCATCAACATCGTCACATTAATGAGTGTTTCTAACCAAGGAAGGTGTCTTTAAATTTTTTGTCATCTTTTATGTTTCTCAGCACATTTTATCACTTTCTTCATAGGTCATATATATTTCATGTTAAGTTTATCCCTAGGTAGTTTGGAGGTTTGCAATTTAGAAATCATAATTTCTCCAAATCCTACACATCAAGTTTCAAAAGAGATTTTAGCCTCCACCTTTTAATCAGCACATCCTGTTAATATGCCACCTAATTTTAATTTCTAGCTCATCCTGAAATAATTGTGTCCTCCCAGAGGTTCTTTGGTCATAGCCTTGGAACTTTGTCATTTGGAGCTGTCTGGTATCTTTCAAATGTTCTCAATATTTTGATAGATTCTGAGATCATGAATCCAGTCTTGCTGAAGTAAAATTAAAACTACAACAACAACATCCACTACTTCTTCCAGTCTCACTCTTAGCCACAGTGCAAACATCAGACCGAGATTGTGTCAAGCAAATACACCTATTATAAGACTCTGGAAGTAAAATGTGGACATTAGCAACATGAACCAATGGCCACATGTAGGGAGATTAACCCTTAGCAAACATGGGAGTGGAACCATCTGACCCTTCAGGAGGGCTGGCATATGGCATCCAGGAAAATCACTGAAGGGAGGTGGTAGTGGTGTCTTGGTAATAACAATCCCGCAGCAACTGAGTGGACCTCCCAGCTATATTGTTGGACAATGTGTTACATCCAAACTTGGTCCGCTGGCCCTTGAAAACATTCTTTGAGCTACCTGAAATACTTTAATAAATCTTCCTCTTTAAACTAGCCAGAGTGGATTCTATGGCTTGCAGATAGAAACTCTAAACAACTTATAGATGAAAGGTGGAAATTCATGTAATAGACACTGAGGAAAAAGGACTAGAGAATGGTGCCCATGTTTATCTTTTCTATACCCTAGTTGTTTATCGGATTTTGCCTGGACATACCTCAGGCGTAGTAAACACAGGCTCTGTTTGAATTCCTCAGGTGCTACTAAACTTGGCTCCCTGATGTGAAAAGCAAACATACTTCATAGCACAGGACTTTGATCCCTCAGTTGTGTAATTAACCATGTATTACAGAGAAAATGTGTGAATTTACTAATTTGGTGTTTTTTAATCCTTATAAATATTGACATATTTATATAGACATCAGTATGTCTAGAGGAGACTTAAGTATACATATGTTTGAACACACAAATTAAGAATTCATATACAACTATTAATCCACAATAAAATAATATATACTGCTAAATTATATATATAGTAGCAATATATATTATATTAATATTAAATATATAGCTAAATTACATACTGGTCTCAGCTGCAGCAATCACCACCAATAAATTTATGTATTTTACTGAGTTTCCAAGGCCACATTAATAAACTAAAAGGGACTAAGATTTCAGAATTAAATGGGGTTGGGATATATTGCCTTTGTTATTGTCTTTTCATACTGGAACACCAAGTGAAGGTTGAAAAGCTTTCTTCAAGATTGTTAGGTATTAAATATCATACATGAAACTAAATATATATTCCATTCTCTTTTTTTTCTAATTCCATTTTCTTTCCCCTCCTTATACACCTGATGATCCAACTTCTCTTGGGTATCCTTTCTACTTCTTCAACTAGATAGAGAAATGTCTGTTCTGCCCTTCCTTAGTCCAAGTTCAAAGATATCTAAAGCTTCTTTCCTATTTGTCCTCACCAAAACCAAGATAAGCCTACTTGTGCCCAGAAGTGCACCTCATATCCTGTTCAAGGCATCTGTTAGTTTTGGAAGAACAACCATTAACAGAGGATTAATTCACAGAATGCTCACACACATCTCAAGTGCCATTTTATTTCTCTACTTTCAGAACCCCTATAAGAAAGAAACATTGTGTCTCTAGAGTTTAGCATTGTCCTTGGTACCTATAGGGTGCACAAGCTCAATATAGTAAACGATATTTTCATAATGGACCATCACTGATCAATTTGTCCACTATATGTAAAAGTGCATTATAACTAAATTTCAGATTTCCAAGTTTTTTCGAGGTGGTCTATGATCCAAATACCAAAATGATCCAAATAACTAGATATTTTTCCTTCTGAAATTTATTTTTATAATTTATTTTAGAACAAAGAAGATGAGAAAAAATTTACAATCATTCCACAATTGCTTTAACCAAATACTTTTTTTGAAAACTTTATGACTCTGCTTATATAAGCAACTATATGCATTGGGAAAAGTTTCTTCAAATGAGGCAATCAACAGGGACCACCTAACAAAGAGTTGAACTAAAATATTTAGCCAGTGACAGTCAGTGGGATTATCTTAACTATTTTATGTGTTGGAATAAGTATTTCTAGACTCCATATTACAATATAATTATGTGGGAAAATCTCTATCAGACTGAAAAAGTCTGACTTTTTCCTGACCTAATAGGCCATGCTGTCTAGACAGGCTTTTCCTGTGAGGACATGGCTAAAAGGGTTTTTAAATACTAGTTTCTTTGGCTCTAGATTTATCCAATTGCCCTCAGAAAGATAAGCCATAGTTCAGGTAGCTGCTACAAATTTTGTCTTTTGTGTAGCGATTAAATTTTCTCCTACTAACCTTCCTTTTTCAGTAATAATTGCAATAAAAATTCATAACAACTGGGAAATCAAGAATGATTGTACCCAAGAAACTTGAGAATGTGAGAAAAACTGGGAACTTCAGGGGTAGTGGCCTTTGTAAGTATTTTCTTGAAGTCATTTATTTATTATTTTATATGAATCATGTTGCTTGGAACTACTGTACCAAATACAATTAAGAAAAATTTTCATATAAAAAACAGATGGTACTTGTTTTCTAATAAAGCAAAAAATGGTGACAATGAAAAAGGAAAAGAAGGGAAACTCTCCCAGACCTACAAAACTGTAGTTGCTTCTTCTTCTTAAAGAATACTAAAGAGTTTGGTTTTGTTTGTTTGTTTTACCCCTTCATTGCACTGGGAATTTATCTCCTAGGCTCCAACCACATTTAACAGGACTCTTCCAGTTTAATGCCTGTACGTCCCATTGAAGAGTACAAAACTGTGAATAAATAAGCATGGTAAATGATGAGTTTGCTCTTAGAGTTCTTTCAAAGCCACTCTGAAGAAAATCAAGTCCATAATAGTTGGAAACAAAAAATAAGTGACAGTTACTAATAGTAAGTGGCCACTTACAAAGCAGAGGCTTCTTTTATGCATTGTTGACTTCAATTTGGATGACCCATTTCTTTGCTATTTCAAATTCGTGTCAACTCTAGTGATCTCTTTTCTGTTCGTACCACACCGCAGATTAAGGTCACCGATTTTGCATAGAGCAACATGAAGCAAACAAGAAAAAAAGAAAAAGGAAAAAAGGAAAAAGAACCCAATTTCAATCTGTTACTGGGAAGGAAAAGATCAGTCTGTTAATAAATTATCTATTAAATAGACACGATGTGTGAAGTACTGGGAAAGATTCTGCATGAGGAAACAGGAAGCAGAAGATAAGGATCATACCTCTTGATAAACTCAAAATCTAACAGGGACAGACCAAACCTAAAGGAGACTGAATAAATACAAAACAGTGACATGCAAAAATGTAGGGAAAGTATGTATGGTCCGCCTGAGTGTCATGCAGGACCAAAATCAAAGATGAGTATGATTTCCCATCCTCACTTCTGGGTGGCCCGGTTCACCCCACTTCTCACTTCTGCAAGAGTCTTCACTGCTTTACTGTACTTATGGAATACATCACAGGACAAGAAAACAGGGTCAAACAGATGCAACCCACACAGATCAACCTTTCATCACACAGTTGTCTGAACTATTCAAATGTCACTACAGATGTGTGAATTCGAAGGGTTTAAAGGCACTTTTCAATCCCCAAACTATACTCCAGAAACTAATTCAAATCTTCATTGGAACATGAATGGGCCCCTCCCCGTTGGTTTAATAAAAACAAAATTCATTAATGTGTCTCATTGGATTCCTTAAGAAAAACGAATTTTAAAAAGAAACAACTCTTCTTTTGTGAATCTGGGCCAAACAAGCAGAAGACAATGTGAAAAAATGAAAGATGGCTCTGGCTCCCCCATGCAGCATCAGAGACAGTGTGGTGTTACTTCTCCTGTTTCTCCTGATAGGGGGCTGTCCAAACAGGGCAATTTTTAAAAAACAGGAGAAGATGAACACAGAAGAGCAACCTGGGAAAATCACGACGCATGCCAAACAGCGAGTGCTCTTAGCTTTTCCTCCCTTCTTTTTCTACATTTGTTGGCAATGAGAGTCACCAAAACACAGAATCACATGCATTAAATTTTTTCAAGATAAAGTTCCTATCTCAAAAATAGTAAATTCCTAGTGGGAACAGGATAAGAGGTATGTTGATTCTTTTGCAGATAGATGGTTACTACTGTGGATGCCAGTGTTTTGTTGATTTTGTTTTTTTAAGTGCTTAAAAAAAATGCCATCCATCTGTCCTTAATTTGGAAATGACTCAATGGTTTAGAAGCTTTTGTTTAAAGCTCACAGGATTGCTATACATTGACTTATCTGCCTAAATGTGAAACTCAGGCCTTCAATTAAATACCCAAGTGAGAAAATTATGAGAGTAACAGAATTATGTTCTTTAATAACCATTTATTGTCATCCACTGTATTTAACTTAATATCTTATGTCTTCCTTGACATCTAGTTAAAATGTTAGTCTCATCTAACTGAAATTGATGAAATCTAAAATGTATAATTAATGACCTCCTTTGCAGAAGAGTAGAAAATTAACTTTATTTCTTTTAGAAAAGGTGTTATTCTCATGAATAACCAAATTTCTCTAAGTTGTTGGAAGTAGTTTAGCTTAATAGTCTTATAAAAAAAGATCACAGAATTTTTATTCTTCCTTTTGCAAAAGAAATAAAAGCCGCATGCACTATAACACTAATGTTCAAAATTAGAAACTTTTGCTGGCTACTTCCATTCTCAGCCTCCACATTCATCACTTGCCATGCCCCTTTTTTACCCTTTTGTATTATTTCTGTGCTTATCTGTCTCCCCCACAAAACAGGAAACTCTTTGGAAAGCAGGGAACAGAATTTGTTCATTATAAACTTCAGTACTTCCATCTCCCAGCCCAATGATCTATACATACATAGTAGGTGCTCAATAAATGTTTCCCCACAACTATTTTAAAATTTACTAATTGTGCAAGAGACTGCATTTGTTTCCATATATACAAAGATAAGGGACTACTACCATCACAGCCTGATGACATCAAGATTCCAAGTCGACATATGATATATGAGTAATCCCTTGCCCACTTCCCCCTGTCCCCAACCTGGCCTGGGAGCTGCTGTTTGATTGAACATGTAACATTCTTCCTTGCCCCTAAGTCTGCTCTTGATACCAAGTATGTGCTCTGTGGCTGAGGGCCCTTGTGGGGAGAACTGAGCTGTGAGCAGTGCCTTATTCCAAGGATATTTAAGGTCCCAAACAAAGTCCCCTGGACTTCCCCAGCCCTCTAATCCATGAAGGAGTCAACAGTTGCCCTGTACAGGAAAAGGCAGAGTTTTTTTTAGATAATATGCATGTGCTTTAAGAAGATCATCTCATAGCCCAGATCAAATTGGAGCAGGAAAGATTTCCCAGCTGCTGAGAGTTGGTCCAAGGCAATGCTGGTAGTGAATGTCCTAAGTCTGTAGAGTGGTTGTCTGAATTTTCTTGGGGTTCACTGTGTTTCTGCCATCAGCATATCTAGTGCTCTAGGACACATAGATTATGGTGTTTGATTTCTCATTGTTCATTTCTACTCTACCCTAGCTGAAACCAGCCATTCTCAACAAGGAATGAAAGACTGCAACAGAAACCCTTTGGATTCAACCTCCCCAGCTCCAAGAGTAGCAGCATCTGGGAGAAAACAGTCAGGGTTAGCTTAAGGCTGTGGCCAAGGGGACTCGGAGTCCTAATTCCAGAGCAGACAGCCCAAAGCATCCAGCCCAGAGATCAAGCAGAGAACCAGAAATAGTTCTAAGCACAAGATTTATAATAGAAGGGAAAAGGCGAGAGTCTGAGAGAGCACTGTGAAGCTAAGGGAGGAAGTCTGTGCTGCTGTGCCATACACAAGCCCACAGGCCTGCAAGGAACTGTTAATGGCCCCGGCAGTCTGGACTTCCTGTTTTCTCAGTTCCTAAGGATTTCAAAATGAGAGTGGGAGCATATAGAATCCAGGCACGTGCCCTTCTAGGAACAGTTTTTTGCTTGGAGTTTTTGTTTCCAAACATCTGAATCGGAGAAACATCCATTAGCTCTGGGAAGGAGGAAGAGCGTTGATGAGGAAAGTGGCAAAGATGATGGTGAAGGCAACATTGGTGAAGGCGAGCAGAAAAAGTCCCAGGAGGTCAGCAAAAAGGGAGACCTATCAGTGCTTCTAGGAGCAGCACCTCTGACTGAGACCATGAAGGGAAAGCCAGAATAATGCAAGTGGTTGTACCAATATTATTCCCTTCAGCAAGCAATAGCAGGGATTTGAGCAGGTGAGAGGCTCCTGAAAGACCAAAGGAACCACAATAACATAGAAAGCAGAGTTCTCGAGAGGAAACAATGGCGCAAAAACTGACCCTGTATGGTGGGTAATAAGGAGGGCACGTTTTGCATGGAGCACTGGGTGTTGTGCAAAAACAATGAATACTGTTACGCTGAAAAAATAAATTAATTTAAAAAAAATTAAAAAAAAAAAACTGGCCCTGTAAAGAATATGACTGTCACCATTGGATTGGATGGCTCAACTAACTTTCAAGGAGTTACCCATGTGAGACTGGGACTCACCTGAATGCTTTGTGCATAAACAGAAGGGAACAGGGGACTTTCCTTTGTCATCTGCATCAAAATTCCTCAGATATTCATTGCATGACCACTAACACAGGACTTTGTTCTAGACATTGGATATAAACAGTAGTGAGCAAAAAAGATAAAATCTCTTGCCATCATGGAGCTTTCTTTTTATATGGAGAAATAGATCAGTAAGTAAAATAGATCAGAATGGTGATCAATGCAATGGAACAAATCTATCAGGGAAGGGGGATAAGGAATGTTGGTAGAGGAGAGGTTGCAGTTATAAATAAGGTTTCCAGGGAAGGTCTCTGTGAGAAGGTGATGTTTGCAACTAATATTTTTTTAAATATTTTATTTATTTGACATAGAGAAATCACAACTAGGCAGAGAAGCAGGTAGAGAGGGAGGAGGAAGCAGGCTCCCCGCAGAGCAGAGAGCCCGATGCGGGGCTCGATCCCAAGACCCTGGGATCATGACCTGAGCCGAAGGCAGAGGCTTTAACCCACTGAGCCACCCAGGCGCCCCTGCAACTAATATTTTTTTAACACAAAAATTTGTTATCTCTAAATGAACACTGAGAACAATCTAGAAAGATAAAAGAAGAGGAAGAGATGTCACATAGAAGCATATGAGGAAATGGGGGAGAAGATGTGTTGCCCAGTAACCAGCAGCAGGTCAAGAACTAAAGTATTTATAAGGAATCCAGGAGTTCCCTGGAGTTGCTACCTCCTCCTTCAGGAAATTGGTGGTGTCTGTCCTGTGGCTGTAATCACAGCCTGTTTTTACTACCGTGTCCTCCCCAGGAGCCGCTCCTTCCCTGGTGGCTTCTTTGTGGGATACCCTTCAGTGCTAGACCTTCATCTGCAACACAGAATATTCCTGAGAGAAGAGGTAAAATGATCTCCCTTCCTTTTGCCACACTAACCTTTCCATGTCCACAAGAATAACTAACCAGGCTGCAGAGACGTCAGCAAATTTCCTAAAGAATTAGCAGAATTTCAGAAGGGAATAAAAACAAAGGCAGAACCAATATTAAAATTCCAGCAAACTGGGGTGCTTGTGGGGCTCAGTCAGTTAAGCATCTGCCTTTGGTTCAGGTTATGATTTCAGGGTCCTAGGATGGAGCCCCATGTCTGGCTCCCTGCTCAGTTGGGAGCCTGTTTCTCCCTCTCCCTCTGTTCCCTGGCTTGTGCTCTCTCTATCCTAAATAAAAAAATAAAATAAAATAAGACTTCCTCCTTGAGTGTTCAATGCACCTCACAAACATCTTAAGAATTGAGCTCTTTCTTCAGCTCCTACCTTGTTTTCTTACACACGCATATGCACACGCACACACACACACAAACACACATACACACACACCCTTAGACTCACACACCTTCCTTCCACCATCGACTGCAAACAGATGCCTGTTGGTGCTAGAGAAGAAGGCAAAAGAATAGAAACCAACAATGTCTAGTTTTTTATTGACTCCCAAATATTACCTGGCTGGGGATAGAGGGGTTAATTCCTTGCTAATGGCTCTTCTGAATCCTTCTTTATTTTTTTATTTTTTAGTATTAACAGATAGAACCATCTCCCTATTTATACTGTCTCCAACCCAAAACCAGTCATTTAGTTCTTAAAACTCTGGGGGTTCATCTTTTCCCAAATTGACTATGTATATTTGAGAAAAAAAACTCCAAGCACAGAAGAAGCATAGAAATCCAGACACATGAAGTAAAATAATTTGAAATAAGAAAATTAACTTAAAATTTCCTCAGTAGTTAGAAAATAGTTTGAAATTTAGCTCTGAAATTCCTTCTTTGAATGGATACCCAATGAATAAAGAAATTAAAGTTACCAATATATCAGGAGTTTAATAGTTCTTGAATACTCAGAAGAGTGAAGACAGAATGATTTGGTATTTTTGACCCAATAATCTATTACAGAGAAAAAAGGCCAGTTTAAACAGAACTCTCACTGGACCATGCCTCAGCATGGGAAAACTAATCAGCTGGCCACTCACATTTGTCAAGAATCATTTTAATATTTAGTAGAGGAAAATTTGAAAATCATTCTGACATTTAATGAGAGGAATACCACGTCTGAGAGCTCAGGGCTCATATATTCAGCTCTGATTTGATGAGCACTGTCCCTTTTTCTTCCTACAGATTGTTTTCCTGTAAGTTTTTTCTGATAAGGTTGCATTTTCATCTAACTAATATTTTCTTTATGCAAATGAATGTCATTTACACATATAAAACTGGTTAAAAAAAATCAAAATGACATCCAATTGATATTTACAGGCAATTTCATCTGCTTATTTTTCAGTTTCACAGAATTTAAATTTAGCTTTTTCTGACTTGGATTCCATTAGATTAGTACACTTAAGAGTTAAGCTGATTTTCTTCATTAAAGTTTAGTTTCTATGGTTTAATCAGTGAAGATGTAATTGCTTAAAGTATTCATTTTATAAGATTTTTCAATAAATTATCAAGGATGTTTAAATCTAAAAACTGGTGCTATTTCTGTACTTGTGGTCATAGATACACAGCACAATTTTTACAGCTAGTCAGCTTCCTCTACTTCAATCTAATAAACCAGCTGGGGGAAAAAAATGGTTCTGTTTTCACTCTGCTGAATTTTTTTTTGTTTTTTTCTATATGAATATGCCCTTTTCGTATCATATCTTTGTGTCTCAAAGGCCACAAGCTTATTTTTGAATCACTCCTTGATTCATCAGATAATAGTTAATACTGATTGAGTGCTTACTATGTGCTAGGTATAGTAAAGGATTAATTCACTTAATCTTTATAATTATCCTAAGAGATCCCTACTATTACTATCCTTACGAAGATAAGGAAAGTAATACACAAAGAGGCCAACCTTGGGAAATAAAACCCACTTCCAGGTTCACCATAGTCTCATGAAGTGAAGAGTATATACATAGAGCATGTATCCACCAAGGTCCGCTTTGTTCTTGTTAAATGCAGTGTGATATGTGAAGCATGCAGCATTGTGTCCAGCATATTCTTTGTACTGTCTCCCAATTATTTATTAAACTAAATAGCTTTGAGCAAAGTTGAGTAAAGGCAGAATTCTTACTCCCAGGCAGTTCTTGTATAGAGCCCTAGTTCTTAATCAATATAATACACTGCTAGATAAATTATATAGCATTGGTAACTTCAACAAACAACCACATATTCCACCTTATTACACAAGTAAAACACACAAGAGATGCTTCTCTTACAACATTGATTTGAGAATATCATCCATAGTCAAATCTAGAGGATAATATAGATAATAAATGTGGAAAGAAGATATGAAATGGTGTAAGTGCACACGGGAAAGGGTGTAGGTCTGTAGCAGGCACTCTCATAAAAGCTGGGGACCTTGACTCAAGACTGTTTAGGACCAGCACATGAATCAGCTACCCCTGGGAAAAAGGGAAAGTACAGAATCAAAGTCCCAAAAAGAGAGAGCGATGATGAAGCACCTAGTTCATAACCTTCATCTTGGTGATGCTTGTAAGTCAAGAAAGAAAGCAGCATAGTAGTTGTAATTTACACACCTTTTTTTTCCATTTTAATTAATTAATTTATTTTTTTCAGTGTAACAGTATTCATTGTTTTTGCACAACACCCAGTGCTCCATGCAATACGTGCCCTCCCTATTACCCACCACCTGGTTCCCCCAACCTCCCACCCCCGCCCCTTCAAAACCCTCAGTTTGTTTTTCAGAGTCCTTAGTCTCTTATGGTTCACCTCCCCTTCCAATTTCCCTCAACTTCCTTCTCCTCTCCATCTCCCCATGTCCTCCATGTCATTTGTTATGCTCCACAAATAAGTGAAACCATATAATACTTGACTCTATCTGCTTGACTTATTTCACTCAGCATAATCACTTCCAGTCCCATCCATGTTGGAGACAAACCATAAATGACTCTTAATCTCACAAAACAAACTGGGGGTTGCTGGGGGGAGGTGGGGTTGGGAGAGGGGGAGGGGGTTATGGACATTGGGGAGGGTATGTGCTATCGTGAGTGCTGTGAAGTGTGTAAACCTGGTGATTCACAGACCTGTACCCCTGGGGATAAAAATACATTATATGTTTATAATTTACACACCTTTTTAAAGATACAATCATTCTTAACTGCTACCAGTCTGCTCTTTCTGAAAAGCAAATCTGATGTTCTTCTGCCAAAATCTTCCAATGGTTTCTCACCACCCACAAGCTTTAGCCTGATCTGGCCTTGTCTCCTGCAGTTCCTTCTCGTTCCACTAACCTCGCACAGACCATTCGATGTGGTGAAAAAACTTGGGTTTTGAAGCCAGAAAAATGCAGATTTAAATTTCTTTATTCCACTACTACAAACAGTGATCTAGAGGTTTTTACTTGACCTTTCTGAGTCTTATCCTCCTTCTTTGTAACTTAAGGATAATAATACATACATTTGGGGAAGTACCGTATAGATTAAATGCAAATTTACAAATTATAGAGCATAATGCCCAGCATACCATAGACATTGCAGGCATTCAATTAGCTTTAATCGCATTGTCTTTTATTTACATATTTTTTCTATAGTAGAATGTGAAATACTTTCAAGTTTCTTAACTTCTATAGGCCCCATATTCTTCCCCTTTAAAATGGGCTTAGGAATAAGTATCTAATAGAGTTTTTATGACGAATAAAGAAAATAATGAATGGAAGGAACACTGTAGCCACTCAACGAATGTTCTGTTTGTCACTGCTGCTTCTATTAGTTCATGGACTCCTTGAGGACAGCAACCCTCCCTCCCTTCCTTCCTTCCTTTCTTCCTTTTTTCTTTCATTTCTTTCTTTTCTTTATTTTTAGTAATCTCTACATCCAATGTAAAGCTTGAAGTCATGACCCCAAGATCAGGAGTTGCATGCTCTTCTGACTGAGGCTGCCAGGCACTCTGTCTTCTTCTTTTGTCCCCAATGTCTCAGCATCTGCTTATGCAGTAGGTACACAACAAAATTTCAAAATGTGAACAAAGTAGTTTTCTCTGTTGTTTCTCTGAGTCAGGATTTCTTGGGACCTACCAACAGCACTGGACTTAAAAGCAGTTCCAAATCTTTTATTTTTAAACCTACTAGAGAGTTCAAAACCCAACTTTACTTTTTAAGGTAAGTAATGATAGTTGCTATGACAGAAAAGCCCCAAACCTCAAGTAGTTCAACACAAAGAGTTATTTCTTACTCATGGTACAATCTAAAAGCATTTTGGATCCTCTATAGTTTGTGATAGGATAAAAATTTCCAAAAATGAATAAGTTCCTGTATAGCAGGATCAGTGTTGTACATTTATTTAGGTGTGTGACTTCCTTAATTACCACTACCTCTTTGCCTTCCATAAGAATTGAAAAATTATTTATCATTTATTAATTGAACTATACAAGTTAGGCTTGTATCCAAATGTTTTAGGAAAAAAACTTAAAGAAAAACTGGGCATAAAAGACTATATTTGGTAGTACTCTCTAAATCAGTTAGCCTTGTAAACAAATTGCTTAAATCATATCCACATTGAAAAAAGTCTTTTTGTACTAATTTCTAGGATTTCTACATTAAAAAAAATTCTCAGCCAGCTTAGTATGTGTATGACTTTTTAGGCACAGAAGTCTGAATCCTCCTGAATTCAATGTAGAGAGCATATCAGAGTATAATAAATACTGAATGCTTTCTATTTGTGGGCACCGAGCTAGTGCTCTGCATGTGTTGACTCATTTACTCCTGTCAACAAACCCCATGAAAGAAGTGTCATTACTATTCCCTTTTATAGT
This sequence comes from Meles meles, assembly GCF_922984935.1. Classification (NCBI taxonomy): domain Eukaryota; kingdom Metazoa; phylum Chordata; class Mammalia; order Carnivora; family Mustelidae; genus Meles; species Meles meles. The sequence continues at coordinate 83,966,193 of NC_060074.1, read as the reverse complement.
TGAAAGAACTGAGATACAGAGAGGTTGCAAAACCTGCCCAGGGACTTAGAACTGGGGAGTGAGAGAGCCAAAATACGAATTCAGGGAATCTAACCTAGAGCCTATGTTCGCAACTACTTCCTCTCCTGTCTCTGTAACAGAACATAGAAAAGAAAAAGAACATATTTTCGGTTTCCAGGTAAAGTCTAATGCCACACAAGCAAATTGTCATTATAAACAATATAGGCACAACTGTATTTTTTTTATTATTTTAAAAAAGCTAAAGCTTTAATATAGCCTAAACTGACAGCACTTGAGTTATGAATTAGCTTGGAGCTGCTTTCTTTGATGCCAAAAAGGCATTTGATTTGATGTGGCAAAATAATACAATCCAGTTTTAAGGGTAACGTTTGAGCTGAACTCAAGATTTGCTTTTTAAAAAACAATCTGTAATCTTCAGTTACCAATGGCTGATTTCCAGGTTCTATTTTGAAAGTGATAATTAGGCCTAGAAATTTTTTGCTAACTTTGTTATGTAAATCACACCTTTGGGGGAAAAATTGGGCAAAATAACACAATAGCAATAGAAAACCATTTTACCCTGAATGATTTTTTTTTTAATCTATTCAATCAGATGAGATATGTGCCAGGCTTTTGCCATACTCAATGATTCTTAGACCATTTAAAAATTCAGTGCCAAACAGAAAAAAAAAGAATGGTTCTTGCTTTTGTCTATTCCAACCTCAGATAAAATCCTGAGCTCCTCAGATCTTGGGTCCAGAGCTCTTGACAAGTTGGAGGCTCATTATAGAACCGTGAACTGCCAGAATTTTCAATACTTTTCTTCATCACAGTCCCCTCATCCCCCACCATTATCAACAGCTCTTCTCTGGAAAGAATATAAATTAAACTCCAAATAATGCTTTTTAAATCCTATTTCTATACTTTTTCAAAACTTTGGAAGTAATTAAATTACACGGTTCCTGAAGACTTCTTAGTTACAGCAATCCCCAAACAAAATTCGGTTACCTGTATTGCACGACAATTGGAAGTAGCTTCTCTGGGCCAGACAGAAAGAGAAAAACGGTATCAGCCTTATTTTTTTTTAAAGATTTTATTTATTTATTTGACAGAGAGAGCCCAAGCAGGAGGAGCAGCAGGCAGAGGGAGAGGGAGAACCAGGCTCCCTGCTGAGCAGAGAGCCCCACATGGGGCTCAATCCCAAGACTCTGGGATCATGACCTAAGTCAAAGACAGACACTTAACCGACTGAGCCACACAGGTGCTCCCGTATCAGCTCTTTCATTGCCATCCTACCTCACATAGTGAAAGGCAAAATGAAAACGATGCCACCAAATTGCACTGAGCACCCTATTCTGGCTCCTCGAGAAGCAGTGTCTGGTTTTGATGGGAAAGTCCAATTGCGATGATAGACTCAAGACATTCACACAACTAAATACTTCTCTAACTAAATACAGCACAGCTTAAAAAACAGATCAGATCTGATTTCAAAACACTATATCGTTAATCCTTTCAAGTTGCAGAATTCCTTGAAATGATTATCCTCAAAGAGAAAAATTATCACAGAAAATCATTTTGTGTCCAAATATTTGCTTGTATCTCAACATAAGACATTCGTGCAGGGGTGGTGGCATTCCACCTTAAATTATTTACTGTGTGTCATCCAGTGATTTACAGATTGCTGAAGCCAAGAACAAAAGCAATGGATATAATTCTCCTATTCATACATCGAGGTCAAAATAGAGGCTGACTCATCACAGAGTCCTTACTTAGCAAGTCACAGTCCTTTATGCCATGCGTTTGTTCATTTGTTATTAGCTATTCAACTGCTGTTTTTCTTTCTTCATTCAGGACAGAAACATAGGGCTAAGCCAGCAAGAGCTTAATGGCTCTTTCTCTCTCACTTTCTCTCTTGACAGGATAGCCAGTTGGACACAAATAATGTTGTCATCTCACTGCCTCATGCCTTCCCACTTTACCCACTTGTCAGTGTGCTTTTGTTTCTTGTCTGTTGAGAGAGTAGGCTTCCTGAGCATATATGCCTTCTTTGTTACTAGCTATGGCATTTATCATAATGCAGTCAGAGTTTAATGTATATTTTCACAATTTACCTACTTTAAGGAAGTCACTTTCCCTTTATTCCTATTCTTCCCAATGATGAAGGTCCTATAAGAACAAAGGGACCCTTTTCTTCAAACTCCAGATCCCAATGTATCTAGTTTTTGTAAACATGATGACTGAAATAAATCTTCCCTGATTTCGTAATGATATTTCCTTTTTTTTTTTTTTTTTGTCCCTTCGCAGTTATTTGGAGTATATATTGAATGCCTTATTCTATTCTTTCCTAGTTCCAGCTTGCCTGTCAGTGGTTCCTAAGCCTGCATATCAGAAATGCTTGGGGAAATACTATCCCTGTAGATTCTGATTCAGTAGTCCCTGGAACACCCAAAAAACTGTACTGTTTTTAAAGTTGCTACAATTTTTTCTTATTCTTATTTCCATCTCCAAAAAGAGATTGTTTGCATTGCACAGTCAATGTAAGACAGATTAAGAGGACCACAATATCTATAAGGGTGTCACATGAGAATATAATTTTTTAAAGCTACCTAGTGATTCTGAGGTAGACCATCATTGAGAGTAATTAAGAATCTTTATTAGCTATGCTACAATAAAGACAGACATGCAGAGTAATACAGAGAAGACGGATGTGGTTGGAGAATTCAGGTAAGGACTAAAATGTTAGATTGGGACAAATGAATAAAGACTCTCAAATGGCAAGTGAAGGAATGTAGATTTATTTTGTAAATAATGAAATGCTACCAGAGCTTCTTAGAAAAGGAGTGTCATGATTTTTAAGATATAGTTCTTAAAGCATTAGAAAGATGGAGTTGATGAGGAAGAGACTAGAGTCAGGGAAAGCCATTAACGGGCCAGAAATAAGATAGGGAGGTCCTGATTACTGAAGGAGTGGAAAGAAAGAAAAGATGTATGGGACAGCAAAAGAAAACTATCCGTGTCAGAGTAGAGATGGAAGGTCAGATGGAGGTAGGGGTTGAAAATGACTCACAAAGCTCAAGCTGGATTTCAGGAGGACTTGTAATCATTGACTGAAAAGGAGGCCCAGATTTTGATAAAGACAATGACTGTAGTGATGTATTTCTTACTTGAAAATCAGATTCAACTTTATTTAGAAAGATGCTCAGCAGCCAGTTGGAAATTTAGGTCTAGAATTCAGGAGAGAAATCAAAATTGGAGAGGTAGATGTGGGGTCATCCATACAGAGGTACTACTTAAAATAGTACATGAGAATACTTCTCAGGGAATTTGGCCATACAGAGAGTGGAGGCTTGGGATTAATTGGGCCCTTAAATATAATAGGCTAGCTGAATTTTCTGCCCCTCCATCGTATGTATCAGCTGTGTAAAGACATCATTGTGGGGAACCTGAGAAGGAATACACTGGGAAGAAGTAAAAGGATCATCTAGCAACATCAGTGGCTATATCAGTCAGATTATATCAACTGCTATAACAAACAGCCCTCAAATCTCAGTGGCTTAACACAGTAACAGTGCATCCCTTGCTGAGGTCACAGTTCAATGAGAGTTAATGAGGTTCAAAGGGTTGGAGTAGGTGAGGGGCTTGACTCTGCTTCCTGTACCCACTCAGGGGCCCCAATTTCTTCATTCTTCAAGTGTGGAGTCAATACCATTCTAGTGTCATCCAACAAGAGGATGAGGAAAGAGGGATTGTGGAGAATTTATAAGACATTTTAGAGGTCAGGACCAGAAAAGGTAGATAGTGTTTCTACATACATTCTACTGGTCAGATTTCAGTTATATGGCTTCATCTAACTGCAGAAAATACTGGGGAAAGTAATTTTGTTGCAGGACAGTTGGGGAAAAAAAAGAAATTAGATTTGGTGAGCACATGAAAATGTTCCCATCACACTCTGCCCACCTGGTCATCACATATTTATTTCATCCTCTCCTCCCAAACATAGAACAAAATCACCACCTCCCCGTAAGAAGTAGCCTAAATTCCCATTCAGTCTCTGCATCCAGCCCAAAGACCAGGATCTCTCAACAATGATCAAGGTCTCCATCAATTCCAGGTGGGATTTCTCAAGTTCTTATAAACTATGAACTAAAAAGAAGGCACAAGTTATATCCCTCTTAACTCACATACTCCCAAAACTCAGTGGTGGAATGGGCACAGAGTTACCACCAAAAACAGTCCCATTTGGGAAACAGTAGCTGACTTGAGTTAAAACAATTCTAAAATCCTGCTGGTCAAATACTAGGAGGGTCTCCTATCATAGGGTGGGGATAGAGGAAGATTTTCTTGTAAAGGCCCTGAGTCTCTGCTTTAGGAAGAGTTCTTTGACCACCTAGGAGCTTCTTCCTTATGCAACATCTTTGGCCATGTCTAAAACGGGTACTTGGGAGTATTGCCTTCTTACAGACTATACAGTTTTTATAGGTTGTGTTCTGTTATAACAACTTGGGAGTCCAAGAGTAGTCTTACTCCTTAAACAGTGAAGATCTTTTTTTGTTTTTAATCCAAGCTTGAAGTCTACAGTTTCTTTGATAATGCAGTTCACTCAAAAGTATAGAATGTTTCTAATCTACTTTACTCATCCCATTAGCTAAGTAAGCATCCCAAAATTATCTTCTAGACATAATTCTCAAATATGTTTTTTTTCTCACTCTGTACCTATTGTCTCAGTTTAATGGCAGTTACACCTCAATGCCATCGAGCTCAATTGGAAAACCACATTTTTTAATCTGATCTTTGCCAAATGCTTGGTTATTAGTGGGTTTTTAATTTTTTCAATCTTATTTTCTACTGATAGACACTTAGAAATGGTCACCTTTCCCCACCCGTTAAGACTCCAAATTTCTAGACTCTGTTTATCTCATTTCCACTCAATAAGTGGCCAGCTTTTTCCTGACCTTATCTATTTTTGAAATATTTTTCAAAAATTAGCCAACAATAGTCAATGCACATTGATAGTTTGGTTCCTTTTACTATTTCCTTTAGAGCTATTTCTCAATGTAGGCATATCTGCTGCCTGAAATATAAGAGGTGACAATTCTTATCACTAAGCAATTTACCAGTATATTACATGGATCGCCATTTTTTTAGTTTGTAACACTAGTGTTTTTTGCTACCTGCACCCCACCCATTGGTAAGCCAATGCAATATATTTTAGGTTTTTATTACCCAATATCTGTATTAGTCAAGATATCCTACCTTTTACAATAGACCAAATCTCAAATAGACCAAACTTTTCTAGCTCATGTCAGTGTCGGTGCATGTTAGGGACAAGGGGTACCTCGGCTCCCCCTAACTTTAACACATAGCTTCTATTGCGGCCTTATTTTTATCTCCCCCAAAGTTCATATATTTGAGAACTTGCTTCTCATTATCTAAGAATGTGACCATCTTTGGAGACAGGGTCTCTATGGAGGCAATTAAGTGAAAATGACGTTTTAGGAGGCCTTCATCCAATATGACTGGCGTCTTTAGAAGAGGAGGAAACTCAGACACAGACACATACAGAGGAAAGATGTGAACATAAAAGGTGGAGATGGACACCTATGCTCAGTACAAGCCAAGGAGAGAGGCCTGGGACAGATTCTTCCCTTACACCCTTCAGAAGGAACCAACCCTGCTGACACCTTGGTCTTAGATTTCTAGCCTCCAAAACTGTGCGAAAATAAAACCTATTGTTTGAGTCACCCAATCCATGAGACTTTGTTATGACTGTCCTAGAAAACTAACAAGGCTTTCTATTTCCCAGGTGTCATCCAACCAGAAGATGAGGAAAGAGAGAATGTCGAGAATCTTGCGGGAGAGTTCAGGGTCAATGCCTGGAGATCTGAGGGGCTATGATTGTATATCATATCTGTAACATTAGCTATAACTCAGTCACATGGCCTCACTTTACTGCAGGAAAGGTAAGAAGATGTTGTTCAGCTGTCTGCCAGGAATAAAAAGAAAAGGGTTTGGTGAGTCCCTGAAACTCTCCTTGCTATGGCTGCCTAACTCAAGTTGGGTAGCCTGAATTTGAGGTGGAAATGAATCTCTGCTCAGACAGGAATTAGTAGAATTTCTGGAGAGACCTGGGACAGAAGTAGAAGGAAGAAATCTTTCCTTTATTTATGTATTACTCTGCTGTTTATAAAATACTCTTCTCAGTTAGTACCCAAGTCACTTACTCCTCTAAAAACCAATTCAAGCATCCACTGAACAAATATTTGTTGAATTGATTATACATGCTAATCACAAAGGAGACTCTCTCTTAAAAATTTCCCAATCCAGGGGCGCCTGGGTGGCTCAGTGGGTTAAAGCCTCTGCCTTCGGCTCAGGTCATGATCCCAGGATCCTGGGATCGAGCCCCGCATCGGGCTCTCTGCTCAGCAGGAGCCTGCTTCCTCCTCTCTCTGCCTGCCTCTCTGCCTACTTGTGATCTCTGGCTGTCAAATAAATATAAATAAAATCTTTAAAAAAAAAATTTCCCAATCTATTAGATGTATGAGTGGACAGGAAAGTACATAGTTGTAGGGATATTATCCTTACTTTATATACAAGTAAATAGAGTCACAGAAAGATTGACTTGCATAAGTCATACAGTTAATAACTAATAGTCAGTATCTTTTAATACATATGTAGTGCCTGGCAGGCATATAATAAATACTAGTCATCTCACTCCACCCTTCACTTTTATAACCAGTGTAGTTTTCATAAATTACACAGGGTAATCAAGTATATTAAAACCGTAAGTGAAAGGTGCATTACGAGAAGCATGATTATTTTAAATGCCTCTAACTATACATATATCACCCGTTCTGTGGCACCACCATCAAGTGCAGACTCCTCAACTGGGTGATCAGACAGGACTGCTACACCCTGGCCCATCCCACCTGAGCTGCCCAACTGAGAAGACTGTTGTGTTCATCATTCTGTCCACAAAATATGCTATGGAAAACCCATCCTCTTGTGTTTGCTCATGCTTTTCTTGCCTTCTGGAATATCAGCTCCTTTCTTCTCTGCTGATCTATTTAAATCCTACCAATTCCTCAGATCTCTTATGTGGCCTCCTCATAACTTCCCCTGCATATTTCAGCGTACCTCAAACCTCCACTATCTGATCTCACTATTTATATTATTTTGGCATACCATCCTTAGACTTACCTTATATAACTTTTTTTATGCTCAATGAACTCAGAATAAAGCATATATTTATATTTCTAAACTTCTGGGGCTTTCAAAATTCATTTTGTGGTTAGAATAAATTTGCATGAATCATCTGCTCATTTACTTCTTACAAAGTCATAAGTTGGCAGATCTTTTTTCAGTGTGGTGTCTAGATATGGCCTTCATTGGTCAAAAATGTGAAATAGATAACCTTGTGTACCCTTTCAAATCTCTTTTTATGCACTTTTTGCCTTTTTTTTTTTTTAATGAATCATATAGCACCTTCTTCCACTATCAGGGTAGCAGGGCTTCCTTAGCCCCATAAGAGAACCCCTGTGGTCACAAACATTCTCATTTTTCCTCTGCTCTTTCCCAACAAAATGCACCTGTCCTCTCTCCAATTTCCATGTATCCAAATTTAATCAGAGAAGTTTATAATAAGATACATATGCTGAGTGGTACCTGGTTGGCTCAGTTGGTTAAGCAACCAGCTCTTGGTTTTGGCTCAGGTCATGATCTTAGGGTCATGAGATCGAACCCAGTGTCAGGCTCCACACTCAGTGCAGAGTCTGCTTGAGATTCTATTCCCTCCCTCTCTCTCCCCTTCTGCTCCTCCCCCTGTACGCACTCTGTCTCTCTCTAAAACAAATAAATAAACAAAATCTTAAAACACACACACACACACACACATACAAAGAGGGGCACCTGGGTGGCTCAATGGGTTAAAGCCTCTGCCTTCAGGCCATCTGTACCCCCAATGTTTATTGCAGCATTGGCTACGGTTGCCAAACTGTGGAAAGAACCAAGATGCCCTTCAACGGATGAATGGATAAGGAAGATGTGGTACATATACACAATGGGGTATTATGCCTCCATCAGAAAGGATGAATACCCAACTTTTGTAGCAACATGGATGGGACTGGAAGAGATTATACTGAGCGAAATAAGTCAAGCAGAGAGAGTCAAGTATCATATGGTCTCACTTATTTGTGGAGCATAACAAATAACATGGAGGACATGGGGAGATGGAGAGGAGAGGGAGTTGAGGGAAACTGGAAGGAGAGATGAACCATGAGAGACTATGGACTCTGAAAAACAACCAGTGGGTATTGAAGGGGCAGGGGGGTGGGAGGTTGAGGAACCAGGTGGTGGGTCATAGGGAGGGCACGTACTGCATGGAGCACTGGGCGTGATGCCAAAACAATGAACACTGTTATGCTGTAAATAAACAAATAAAAAAAATTAAATTAAAAAAAATTAAAAAAAAAAAGCCTCTGCCTTCAGCTCAGGTCATGATCCCAGGGTCCTGGTATCGAGGCCCGCATTGGGCTCTCTGTTCAGCAGGGAACCTGCTTCCCCTTCTCTCTGTCTCTGCCTGCCTCTCTGCCTACTTGTGATCTCTGTCTGTCAAATAAATAAAATCTTAAGAAAAAAAAAGAAACACATACTGAACACAGCAATTTCATGGTTGCAATTTTATGACACATAGGGTTGTTTATGCAAATTGTAGTCAGTGAAGTAACACTAGAAGTAAGGAGGCAGGATGGGAAGAACTTTTGATGTCCTTCACACGATGAAACTACATGAATATAAGCAAAAATCTGTGGTCCAATAGAATATCATCAGTGTTAGGGAGGAAAAGCCTCCTTCATATTGATTTGAGTAGTAAAACATCATAAAACATGGAATCTATAGAAATAATTTTAGTTTCAAGGTCTTGTATCCCTATCGTAGGTTTTAATTTTTTTTATTTTTGTGCTTTTTATGGTTATACAGCATAATTATATAGAAGCTGGTCAGCTGCTTGATATAAAAAGTTCATTCTTCTAACAACAACAACAACAAAAGAAAACTGTTTTCTGACTTAATATTTAACAAGAAAGACAACAAGAGGCAAGGCTTTAGAGGATAACATTTTGTTCAACAGGAATTAAGTCTAGTAAAAAAAATTAATGAATAGATTTAAACATGAGCATCTACTTTCTCTGCAAGTCTGCTGGCTGGCAGGGCCATAAGCATAGGGGTTGAAACCTTGGAAGTAATTTAGGCAGGCTGTGACCAGTTCTGAGAGAAAACTGGAACTGGGAAAGTTGTTGTATTTTTTTACTATGAGCCTCAGGTAATTGGAGATCATGTCTTGTTGACTCTTTTGGTACACTCTTGAAAGTACCATGTGCTTTTTGATACTCAAATGTCCTTCAATACTAATATTAGAAACCCGTCCAGATTTGTTCATGAGCCTCAAGAAAAGAAGACAAAACTTCATCAATACTCAAATATTCCTATTACCATGTATAGCCCAGAAGCTGAGAAGTCTTCTCCAACTCAATCATGAAATAGCTTATTATGCCAATTTTGAGAAACCCAGTCACCCAAGTAATTCATGGTGAGATGGAACAAAGTACCTGGAGAAACATTGAGAATAATCATAAAACTGGCCATGGATGTGAATACAATGACATACATCTCAGTAATTTCTTACTACTGAAAATAAAGGAAATTAATCATTAATTTGTCCCTTTTAAATACAAATACAGATATAAAGGCATTTAGGGGAGTTAGCTTATGAATTGTCATCACCAACTTTCATTATGGATGAGGCCAACTCAAAGAAAGAGGAAAAGGACCAACACTAGCAGCATTCTCTTCATCTCTCTCCCATAGTATAATAATTTACTATAAATAAAAAGTAAACCAAACTTCACAAACTTTTATTTAATTTTTAAATAAAATAACTTATGTGTCCTCATTATGAAATATTATTAAACATCAAGATGAAAAAGTTGAGTTAGCCTATTTATTTATTTATGGAACATGCCTACCCATTTATAGGTTATTTCAAAGCACATCAAAGGGTAGTTTGTTAAATACAGAACTAAAGCTCACGCTGATTACCTGCAAAGTTGCTTAGTTCTATTTTCTTCTATCACACAAAAATGGAGAAAACTCTTCTTTTGGTTATTATTTTTTTTAAAGATTTTATTTATTTATTTGACAGAGAGAGAGCACAAGTAGGCAGAGAGGCAGGCAGAGAGAGTGAGAGGGAAGCAGGCTCCCTGCCAAGCAGAGAGCCGATGCGGGACTCGATCCCAGGACCCTGAGATCATGACCTGAGCCGAAGGCAGCGGCTTAAGCCACTGAGACACCCAGGCGCCCCTTCTTTTGGTTATTATTATTCCTTTTGTTTTTCAATTTAACAACTTTACCACCAACTGAATTAATATTAACATTTGTGAGTCTTAGAAACAAACAAAACCTTGTAGTCTGCTTAAAAAAAAAAAGTCTGCTTAATACCTTTTTGTTAGAAATTCTTTTCCTCATCTTTGCTGTGTTACAAAAAAGGCAATCTCAAATCTTACTATAAATTACAAAAAATATTTTTTAAAAAGCTCGTTTCAATGATCTCTTTCCAATTTGCTGCAATAAAACTTCTCTAATACACCAATGACAATGCTTTTGCACAATTTCTTGTCAGCACTTTCATCTGTCCATTATCTAATGGCTAGCTCTCCAGCCCAATATGCTAAAAGATGCAAAATTGCAAAGAAGCATCCATCTGTGCCTTTTAGGACAGGAGGAATGAAGTTCTGGGGCTCCATCTCTGAATGGGGGGTTAGTTTTGTCTTCCTTGTTTTTTTCCCCTCAGCCCTGCATATGGCCCCAAATGGAGGTGGTAAAACAGGTAGGGGGCTGTCACAGGACCATCCACACCTACTCATGGCTGAGTAAATGGGATCTCTTTATGGCTCCATACATGTGTGTGAGGGCAGAAGAAAGAAATACAAAGAAGGGACATCTCTAATCCTGGTTATTTGAACAGTTAGAGATATCTTATACTCACCTTTGACAATTTACTTACTGTACATTCCTACAGATCTCTGTGCAAATGGAAACATTAAGTCCCAAAGAATGGCTTTGCTAATGCTTCAAATACACAACCCACATCCTCACAAGGAAAATAAATTCTCGTTTATTTAAAAAATGTCTTCTGTGCTTGGAACCAAAACACTACTCTAAACAATATCATGTGGTGGAAACGAAAGACACAAAGGATGTTTTAGTAACTGGGTCTTGTTGTGTTAAATAAATGCAGCATGAAGTTTACATATCTATGTGGGCGTAATGATGTAATTCAATCTCAGAAAACTCATACATTTACAAGATGATGTTGGGATATATGCATTCCAGAGCACTAAGATTAACCATACATTTATATAAAACTATACATGTTTATAAATAAAAATATTGCCACCTTTTTGGAAAAAATGACAAAGACAGCCATTCATGTATTTTGGTCAATTCTCTGTTGGATTAAAATTGAAATACTCCTTTTTTTTTCTTTCCAATTTAAGAAAGGCCAACAAATTCTCTCCAAGTCCTATTAATCCAGGCCAAATCTTATTTTCCTATTCTTATTTCTTTTATTTTACCCTAAAAAATTTCCTCAACTTTTTGTCCTACTGTGTTGTGTACAAGCCATTGCAAATCTTTTTGAACAATGAGCAAAGTATACCCAATCACATCTCTTTCCCCAGTCCTAACAAGCAGGTGGACTTGACTCTACCTTGTTCAAAGGGTCTGTGTCCAAAGCTTACCACCCAGCTGCTTTAGGAAAATTACTCAGTCCCATGTCAGCACTTTTAGCTTCACACTTGCAGCAAAGGATTTTGGGGTGGTGCATGTGTGCATGAGTATCAAAAACCACCAGACTTAAAACAATTTTGAAAAAGAAAACCAAAGTTGGAGGTATCACAATTCCAGACTTCAAGTTACACTGCAAAGCTGTAGTAATCAAAACAGTATGGTACTGGCACAAAAATAGACACACAGATCAATGCAACAGGATATAAAGCCAGAAATAAACCCACAATTATATGATCCATTAATCATTGAAAAAAGAAGCAAGCATATGCAATGGGGAAAAGATGGTCTCTTCAACAAATGGTGTTGGGAAAACTGGACAATCACATGCAAAAGAAAGAAACTGGACCACTTTCTTACACCACACACAAAAATAAACTCAAAATTGATTAATGTGAAACCATAAAAATTCTAGAAGAGAACACAGGCAGTAATTTCTCTGACAGTGGCCATAGCAACATTTTTCTAGATATGTTTCTGAAGGCAAGAGAAATAAAAGTATAAATCAACTATTGAGACTACATTAAAATAAAAAGCTTCTGCACAGCAAAGGAAACAATCAACAAAACTAAAGACAACTGAGAGAGAGAGAGAAACAAGACAAGACATAGACTCTAAACTATTGAGAACAAACTGATGGTTACCAGAGGAGAGATGCGTAGGGGGATGGGTGAAATAGGTGATGGGGTTTAAGGAGTGCACTTGTCAGGATGAGCACTGAGTGCTGTATGGAATTTTTGAATCACTATGTTGTACACCCGAAACTAATATAATACTATATATTACATATATTGAAATTAAAATTACGATTTTTTTAAAGATTTTATTTCTTCATTTGACAGACAGAGATCACAAGTAGGCAGAGAAGCAGGCAGAGAGAGAGGAGAAAGCAGGCTCCCTGCTGAACAGAGAGCCCGATGCAGGGCTGGATCCCAGGACCCTGGGATCATGACCTGAGCTGAAGGCAGAGGCTTTTAACCCACTGAGCCACCCAGGCACCCCAGAATTAAAATTAAATTTAAATAACTAAAAGACAACCTACTGTATAGGAGAAGATATTTGTAAATGACATATCTGATAAAGGGTTAGTACCCAAAATACATAAAGAATTTATATAACTCAACACCCAAAAAACAAATAATCCAATTAAAAAATGGGCAGAAGAAAGGAATAGAAATTTCTCTAAAGAAGACATGCAAGTGGCTAACAGGCACACAGGAATAGATGCTCAACATCACTTATCATCAGGAAATGCAAATCAAAACTACCATGAGATATCACCTCACATCTGTCAGAATGGCTAAAATCAAACACATGAGAAACAAGTGGTGGTGAGGACATGAAGAAGAAGGACACCTCGTACACTGATGGGGGAAATATAAACTGATGCAGCCACTTTGGAAAATAGTATGGAGGTTCCTCAAAAAGTTAAAAATAAGACCACTCTACAACCCAGCTATTGCATTACTGGAAATTAACACAAAGAATACAAAAATGCTAATTCAAAAGGATATATGCACCCCTCTGTTTATTGCAGTGTTATTTACAATAGCTAAATTATGGAATTAGCCCAACTGTCCTTTGACTGATGAATGGATAAAGATAGAGTACACACACACACACACACACACACACACACACACACACACAATGGAATATTATTTAGCCATAAAAAATGAAACCTTGCCATTTACAACAACATGGATGGTGTTAAAGAGTATAATGTTATGGGGAGGAGTCAAGATGGCAGAGAAGTAGCAGGCTGAGACTACATCAGGTAGCAGATCAGCTCGATAGCTTATCTAAACATTGCAAACACCGACAAATCCAATGGGAGATCGAAGAGAAGAAGAACAGCAATTCTGGAAACAGAAAATCAACCCCTTTCTGAAAGGTAGGACTGGCAGAGAAGGGAATCCAAAACGACGGGAAGATAGACTGCAGGGGGAGGGGCCGGCTCCCGGCAATCGGCAGAGCAACGGAGCACAAAATCAGAACTTTTAAAAGTCTGTTCCACTGAGGACATTGCTCCAGAGGCTAAACCGGGGTGAAGCCCACACAGGGTCAGTGTGGCCCCAGGTCCCGCAGGGTCACAGAAGGATCAGGGATGTCGGAGTGTCGCAGAGCTCGCGGGTGTTAGAACAGAGAAGCCGGCTACAGAGACAGAGCCGAGGACTGAACTCTCAGCTCGGGGTTACCTTGAACTGGTCGCGGGCTGGGTGAGCTCGGAGTGCGGCTAGAGGCTGGGGATACGGGAGTGATTGGGTGCTGTCCTCTGGGGGCGCACTGAGGAGTGCGGCCCCGGGCTCTCAGCTCCTCTGGGCCGGAGACTAGGAGGCCGCCATTTTCATTCCCGTCCTCCAGAACTCTATGGAAAGCGTTCAGGGAACAGAAGCTCCCAAAAGCGAACCCGAACGGATTACTTAGTCCAGCCCCCGGTAAGGGCGGTGCAATTCCACCTCGGGCAAAGACACTTGAGAATCACTACAACAGGCCCCTCCCCAGAAGATCAACAAAATATCCAGCCAGGACGAAGTTCATCTATCAAGGAAAGCAGGTTCAATACCTAGAACAGTAGCGGAATTCCAGAGGAGGAGAAAGCAAAGCACAGAACTCATGGCTTTCTCCCCATGATTCTTTACTCTTGCGGTTAATTCAATTTTTTTTTCAATTTTTTTTCTTGCATTTTTTTCTCCTGCTAAATTTTTTAAAACTTTTATTACCCTTTTCTTTTTTAACGTTTTTTTGACTACTTTATCTAAGATATATATTTTTTTTCTTTTTTATATTTTTTCTTTATTTGTTTTATTTTTTAAATTTTTTTCTTTTTTTTTTCCTGAACCTCTTTTTATCCCCTTTCTCCCCCCACACAATTTGGGGTCTCTTCTGATTTGGTTACAGTGCATTTTTTTCTGGAGTCTTTGCCACCCTTTTAGTACTTTATTTAATCCTTCATATTCTCTTATCTGGACAAAATGACAAGGCAGAAAAAATCACCACAAACAAAAGAACAAGAGGCAGTACCAAAGGCTAGGGACCTAATCAACACAGACATTGGTAATATGTCAGATCTAGAGTTCCGAATGACGATTCTGAAGGTTCTAGCTGGGCTCAAAAAAGGCATGGAAGATATTAGAGAAACACTCTCTGGAGATATAAAAGCCCTTTCTGGAGAAATTAAAGAACTAAAATTTAACCAAGTTGAAATAAAAAAAGCTATTAATGAGGTGCAATCAAAAATGGAGGCTCTCACTGCTAGGATCAATGAGGCAGAAGAAAGAATTAGTGATATAGAAGACCAAATGACAGAGAATAAAGAAGCTGAGCAAAAGAGGGACAAAAGCTACTGGACCACGAGGGGAGAATTCGAGAGATAAGTGACACCATAAGACGAAACAACATTAGAATAATTGGGATTCCAGAGGAAGAAGAAAGAGAGAGGGGAGCAGAAGGTCTATTGGAGAGAATTATTGTAGAGAATTTCCCTAATATGGCAAAGGGAACAAGCATCAAAATCCAGGAGGTGCAGAGAACCCCCCTCAAAGTCAAGAAGAATACGTCCACACCCTGTCACCTAATAGTAAAATTTACAAGTCTTAGGGACAAAGAGAAAATCCTGAAAGCAGCCCGGGAAAAGAAGTCTGTAACATACAATGGTAAAAATATTAGATTGGCAGCAGACTTATCCGCAGAGACCTGGCAGGCCAGAAAGAGCTGGCATGATATATTCAGAGCACTAAACGAGAAAAACATGCAGCCAAGAATACTCTATCCAGCTAGGCTATCATTGAAAATAGAAGGAGAGATAAAAAGCTTCCAGGACAAACAAAAACTGAAAGAATTTGCAAACACCAAACCAGCTCTACAGGAAATATTGAAAGGGGTCCTCTAAGCAAAGAGAGAGCCTAAAAGTAGTAGATCAGAAAGGTACAGAGAAAATATACAGTAACAGTCACCTTACAGGCTAATAATGGCACTAAATTCATATCTCTCAATAGTTACCCTGAATGTTAATGGGCTAAATGCCCCAATCAAAAGACACAGGGCATCAGAATGGATTAAAAAACAAAACCCATCTATATGTTGCCTACAAGAAACTCATTTTAGACGCGAAGACACCTCCAGATTTAAAGTGAGGGGGTGGAAAACAATTTACCATGCTAATGGGCATCAGAAGAAAGCTGGGGTGGCAATCCTCATATCATATCAGATCAATTAGATTTCAAGCCAAAGACTATAATAAGAGATGAGGAAGGACACTATATCATACTCAAAGGGTCCCAACAAGAAGATCTAACAATTTTAAATATCTATGCCCCTAATGTGGGAGCAGCCATCTATATCAACCAATTAATAACAAAATCAAAGAAACACATCAATAATAATACAATAATAGTAGGGAACTTTAACACTTCCCTCACTGAAATGGACAGATCATCCAAGCAAAAGATCAACAAGGAAATAAAGGCCTTAAATGACACACTGGACCAGATGGACATCACAGATATATTCAGAACATTTCATCCACAGAACAGAATACACATTCTTCTCTAGTGCACATGGAACCTTCTCCAGAATAGATCACATCCTGGGTCACAAATCAGGTCTCAACCGGTATCAAAAGATTAGGATCATTCCCTGCATATTTTCAGACCACAGTGCTCTGAAGCTAGAACTCAATCACAAGAGGAAAGCTGGAAAGAACCCAAATACATGGAGACTAAACAGCATCCTTCTAAAGAATGAATGGGTCAACCAGGAAATTAAAGAAGAATTGAAAAAATTCATAGAAACAAATGATAATGAAAACACAACAGTTCAAAATCTGTGGGACACAGCAAAGGCAGTCCTGAGAGGAAAATATATAGTGGTACAAGTCTTTCTCAAGAAATAAGAAAGGTCTCAAGTACACAACCTAACCCTACACGTAAAGGAGCTGGGAAAGAACAAGAAAGAAACCCTAAACCCAGCAGGAGAAGAGAAATCATAAAGATCTGAGCAGAAATCAATGAAATAGAAACCAAAAAAACAGTAGAAAAAATCAATGAAACTAGGAGCTGGTTCTTCGAAAGAATCAATAAGATTGATAAACCTCTGGCCAGACTTATCAAAAAGAAAAGAGAAAGGACCCAAATAAATAAAATCATGAATGAAAGAGGAGAGATCACAACTAACACCAAAGAAATACAGACAATTATAAGAACATACTATGAGCAACTCTACGCCAACAAATTGGACAATCTGGAAGAAATGGATGCATTCCTAGAGACATATAAACTACCACAACTGAACCAGGAAGAAATAGAAAGCCTGAACAGGCCCATCACCAGTAAGGAGATTGAAACAGTTATCAAAAATCTCCAAACAAACAAAAGCCCAGGACCAGACGGCTTCCCAGGGGAATTCTACCAAACATTTAAAGAAGAACGAATTCCTATTCTCCTGAAACTGTTCGAAAAAATAGAAATGGAAGGAAAACTTCCAAACTCATTTTATGAGGCCAGCATCACCTTGATCCCAAAACCAGACAAGGATCCCACCAAAAAAGAGAACTACAGACCAATATCCTTGATGAACACAGATGCAAAAATTCTCACCAAAATACTAGCCAATAGGATTCAACAGTACATTAAAAGGATTATTCACCACGATCAAGTGGGATTTATTCCAGTGCTGCAGTGTTGGTTCAACATCCGCAAATCAATCAATGTGATAGAACACATTAATAAAAGAAGGAACAAGAACCATATGATACTCTCAGTAGATGCTGAACAAGCATTTGACAAAGTACAGCATCCCTTCCTGATCAAAACTCTTCAAAGTGTAGGGATAGAGGGCACATACCTCAATATTATCAAAGCCATCTATGAAAAACCCACCACAAATATCATTCTCAATGGAGAAAAACTGAAAGCTTTTCAGTTAAGATCAGGAACACGGGGGTGCCTGGGTGGCTCAGTGGGTTAAAGCCTCTGCCTTCGGCTCAGGTCATGATCCCAGGGTCCTGGGATCGAGCCCCACATCTGGCTCTCTGCTCCTCGGAGAGCCTGCTTCCTCCTCTCTCTGTCTGCCTCCCTGCCTACCTGTGACCTGTCTCTCTCTCTGTCAAATAAGTAAAAAATAGAAAAAAAAAGGTCAGGAACACAGCAGGGATGTCCATTACCACCACTGCTATTCAACATAGTACTAGAAGTCCTAGCCTCAGCAACCAGCCAACAAAAAGAAATTAAAGGCATCCAAATCGGCAAAGAAGAAGTCAAACTATCACTCTTTGCAGATGATATGAAATTATATGTGGAAAACCCAAAAGACTCCACTCCAAAACTGCTAGAACTCGTACAGGAATTCAGTAAAGTGTCAGGATATAAAATCAATGCACAGAAATCAGTCGCATTTCTCTACACCAACAAAAAGACAGAAGAAAGAGAAATTAAGGAGTCAATCCCTTTTACAATTGCACCCAAAACTATAAGATACCTAGGAACAAACCTAACCAAAGAGGCTAAGAATCTATATGCAGAAAACTATAACGTACTCATGAAAGAAATTGAGGAAGACACAAAGAAATGGAAAAATGTTCCATGCTCCTGGATTGGAAGAATAAATATTGTGAAAATGTCTATGCTACCTAAAGCAATCTACACATTTAATGCAATCCCTATCAAAATACTATCCCTTTTTTTCAAAGAAATGGAACAAATAATCCTAAAATTTATATGGAACCAGAAAAGACCTCGAATAGCCAAAGGAATATTGAAAAAGAAAGTCAAAGTGGGTGGCATCACAATTCCAGACTTCAAGCTCTATTACAAAGCTGTCATCATCAAGACAGCATGGTACTGGCACAAAAACAGACACATAGATCAATGGAACGGAATAGAGAGCCCAGAAATAGACCCTCAACTCTATGGTCAACTAATCTTCGACAAAGCAGGAAAGAATGTCCAATGGAAAAAAGACAGCCTCTTCAATAAATGGTGCTGGGAAAATTGGACAGCCACATGCAGAAAAATGAAATTCGACCAATTCCTTACACCACACACAAAAATAGACTCAAAATGGATAAAGGACCTCAATGTGAGAAAGGAATCCATCAAAATCCTTGAGGAGAACACAGGCAGCAACCTCTTCAACCTCAGCCGCAGCAACTTCTTCCTAGGACCATCAGCAAAGGCAAGGGAAGCAAGGGCAAAAATGAACTAGTGGGATTTCATCAAGATCAAAAGCTTTTGCACAGCAAAGGAAACAGTTAACAAAACTAAAAGACAACTGACAGAATGGGAGAAGATATTTGCAAACGACATATCAGATAAAGGGCTAGTATCCAAAATCTATAAGGAACTTAGCAAACTCAACACCCAAAGAACAAACAATCCAATCAAGAAATGGGTAGAGGACATGAACAGACATTTCTGCAAAGAAGACATCCAGATGGCCAACAGACACATGAAAAAGTGCTCCACATCCCTTGGCATCGGGGAAATACAAATCCAAACCACAATGAGATATCACCTCACACCAGTCAGAATGGCTAAAATTAACAAGTCAGGAAATGACAGATGCTGGCGAGGATGCAGAGAAAGAGGAACCCTCCTACACAATTGGTGGGAATGCAAGCTGGTGCAACCACTCTGGAAAACAGCATGGAGGTTCCTCAAAGTGTTGAAAATAGAATTACTCTATGACCCAGCAATTGCACTACAGGGTATTTACCCTAAAGATACAAGCGTAGTGATCCGAAGGGGCACGTGTACCCGAATGTTTATAGCAGCAATGTCTACAATAGCCAAACTATGAAAAGAACCTAGATGTCCATCAACAGATGAATGGATAAAGAAGAGGTGGTGTATATACACAATGGAATACTATGCAGCCATCAAAAGAAGCGAAATCTTGCCATTTGCGATGACGTGGATGGAACTAGAGGGTATCATGCTTAGTGAAATAAGTCAATCGGAGAAAGACAACTATCATATGATCTCCCTGATATGAGGACGTGGAGATGCAACATGGGGAGTTGGGATAGGAGAAGAATAAATGAAACGAGATGGGATTGGGAGGGAGACAAACCATAAGTGACTCTTAATCTCACAAAACAAACTAGGGGTTGCTGGGGGGAGTGAGGTTGGGAGAGAGGGAGGGGGGGTTATGGACATTGGGGAGGGTATGTGCTATGGTGAGTGCTGTGAAGTGTGTAAACCTGGTGATTCACAGACCTGTACACCTGCGGATAAAAATACATTATATGTTTATAAAAATATAAGAAACAAAAAATTAAAATGTTTGATGCAAAAAAAAAAGCAAGAAGAGTATAATGTTATGCAAATAAGTCAGTCAAAGAAAGACAAATGCTATATGATTTCATTCATGTGTGGAATTTAAGAAGTAAATGAGCAAATGGGGGAAAAAAAGAGAGAGAGAGAGAGAGACAAACCAAGAAACACACTCTTAACTATAGAGCACAAACTGTCGGTCACCACAGAAGAGGTGGGAGGGGAGATGGGTGAAATAGGTGATGGGGATTAAGGGGTACATTTATCACAATGAACACTGAGTAATGTCTAGAATTTCTGAATCACTATATTGTACAACTAAAACTAATAAAGCACTGTATGTTAAGTATCCTGGAATTAAAATAAAACAAAAAATTCACCAGGCTTGAGGTACATACACAAAACCTGACTTGAAGTATATACAGAACCAGATAGTGGTTAGTGCTACAGTCAAGGATTACCTCAGTTCTGCCCCTTCCTCCAAGTATCTTTAACAAACTGAATTGCCCCCTTCATATCTCTTCCCCCATAGGATTAAACCCCTAAGTGGTAGGCTTATAGCCCTAACATTCTTTGTATCCCTCTTTGCATTCTCTGTCATTTCATTAAATGCTATATACATAATAGCTAATATTTATTAATGCCAGGCACTGTTCTATACATTTAACATCCATTATCACATTTAATCATTTTGACAGTGGTTTAAAGTAGTATTAATTTTATCCCCACTTTACAGAGGATAGAACTAAGGCACAGAGATGTTCGGTAACTGGCCTAAGTACAAATCCACATTTTTTAGTAGCAGAGCTAGAATTCAAAGCCAGAGTATACACTCCTGACCACTAAGCAACATTTCCACTAAGCATACCGTAGATGTTTAATCAAACTTTGATGTAAGAATAGATGATTTCAGTGAACGGTGGTGCTCATGAAAATGTGGGAAAGCAGTTGAAAGGCCAGTTTTTCAAGTAAAAAGGGGAATATCTTTGATAACTCAGAAGCTCTGCCTTAATGTCATATTTGGTCACTGAGCAATGACATCTCTTGAGTGAGATTGTAGTGTAGACACTGTTCTTGTCTAAATGATAGCAGCAACTTTCTCTTTGGCATCTCTGCCTCCAATATCCCCACCTCCAGACCACAGCTTTCCAGATCAATGATATTAAGGGCTCTAATATAGAATGAATCAGAATGATGCAGTAAAATCATCTGTCTCCCTTATTTGTCTCAAAATTCAAGCTCACTGAGGTAGGGGACTATATCTTACTTATAAGGCTATATCGCCTTTCAAGTAGTAGACTCTCAATAAAGGCTGAAATTAGTTCAGTGAGGGCCTTTCAAGTTTGACTACTCTTGAGAGCACAGAGTAGGTTGATCCTGATTGACAGAATATTCTGGGAAGATGAAGGCATAGACACAGACCGAGGGAAAATTATACATACCTAGGCAATTTTCCTTTGATTCTATATTGTTAGCAATGTGTTCAGCTAGAAGTAATAGAAAACTCAACTGTCGCAAACCAATAAGGAGTTTCTTTTTCTCACATAACAAGATCAAGGGTAGCAGTTGCCAAGATTAGTTTTGCTGTTCCAGGATAAACTGAAGTTCAAACTTATTCTATTACTCTTTATCATACTCAATGTACTGGCTTTTCTCTGGCATGATTTTTATCTTATGTTGAAGGATGGCTCTGAACATCACATCTATACTCAGGGTAGGTAAAAGGGGATGGGACAACACCATGACTTTTCCCAGGAGAGCAATACTTTACCAGAAGCCTCCTCCCACCCAGGGCAGACTTTCATTCATGTCTTATGGGTTAGCGTTTTGTCACATGGTCACTCATCTATGAGGAAACCTGAGGAAGTCAATCATTTTTTTTCAGCCTCATTAGTAAAAGGAGACAAAAAGAAAGGGTATTGGAAATTGGTGTGGGTCAGCTAACCAACAGTACCTACCACACATAGATTCTTCCCTTCTCATCTTCTCTGCTCCCATGAGAACATTATTTCCAAGAAACTCATTTACATGTGCTCTTCGCACCAGCTCTTACCATTCTGTTCATCAAAACTAGTTCCAAGGAAAGAATATGGCATTTACAATAAGTTCTGAGGGACAACTCTAGTACAGTAGTTCCATCCATAGGGAATACATTCTAAGAACCCTAATGGATGCCTGAAACTGCAGATGGTGCTGAACACTACATATACCAGTTTTTCCTATACATAACATGCTGAAGATAGTTTAATTTATAAATTAGGTATAATAAAAGTTTAACATCAATAACTAATAATAACATGGAACACAAAACAATATACAGTACTATAATAAAAGTTATGTGACTCTGGTCTCTCTCAAAGTATCTTACTGTACTGTACTCACCTTTCTTCTTGAGATGATGTGAGATGATAAAATGCCTACTTGATGAGATGACATGAGGTGAAAGATGTAGGCATTGTGACATGGCGTTAAGCTACTGATTGACCCCCTGATGATTCATCAAAAGGAGGATTGTCTGCCTCCAGATTACAGGTGATCACAGGTAACAAAAACCATGGAAAGTGAAACTGCAAATAAGGGGAGATTGCTATATTTACAAGTTAAAAGGAACCAAAGTTTCAAGCTAGACTCCGTCAGTGTCTCTCACTACATGCACTGTTAGCATTTGGGTAGGATAATTCGTTGTCCTACATGACTGACTGCTCATGAAACACAATTTATTTTCATCCCTGTCCCCTGCTCCAATTGATTGTACTAATCCAAAAGGTCTCCTTTCAATAGCAGATGCCTCATAAGGAACTCCTGGTTGAGAACCATTGAACTAAAGGAATAGAGCTCCCAGGTGAAATGGCAGAAACCAACAGCTACAGACTGGGTTAAAAAAAAATGAGTTCAGGGGCGCCTGGGTGGCTCAGTGGGTTAAGCCACTGCCTTTGGCTCAGGTCATGATCTCAGGGTCCTGGGATCGAGCCCCACGTCAGGCTCTCTGCTCCGCAGGGAGCCTGCTTCCTCCTCTCTCTCTGCCTGCCTCTCTGCCTAGTTGTGATTTCTCTCTGTTAAATAAATAAAATATTTTTTAAAAAAAAGAAAGCTTTATAGAAGATGAAAATTTAAAAAAAAAATGAGTTCAGCAAGAGTGTAAAAAGGAAAGTTTGATAGGTTAGCAAGACCTCCTCGGAACTCCTGAAAAGTCAATGCCATCTGATAAAGAGAAAAGCCTAAATAACTTTTCTTCATTGCTTGCCTTTAGCTCTTAAGAAAGAAGAGATCATCTAGGGTTCTTGTCTGAGCAACATTACTACATTCCACAATACATCAAAGACCACAAATGAATGAAAACAAGGTCAGTGAAGTAGGCTTGCAATGCAGTTTAGAGATGGTCAAAGAGGCAGACATTTATACACATCACACAAATATACTTGCTCATGCGAGTGTGTTTTAAAAACCAGTTTTATTGCTGTATCATCCATATACCATACAGTTCACCCATTTTTTTTAAAGATTTTATTTATATACTTGAGAGAGACTAAGCGAGAAAGAGAGAACAAGTGGGACAGGAAGGAAGAGAGGGAGAAACAGACTTCTCACTGAGCACAGAGCCCAAGACATGGGGCTCGATCCCAGGACTCCAGGACGGTGAAAGCAGGCACTTATCCAACTGAGTCACCCAGGTGACCCTATAGATTACCCATTTAAGGTGTACAATCACTGTTTTCTGTTCAACGTGGGTTTCACTTGTGTCTGGGGAATTAGGAATAAAAGCATTGGATTAGGTGGTCTCAGGGCATTTGCAGGTCAGGGATTCTCCCTCTTGCTGTGCTATCCCACCTACTCTCTTGATGAGGTGATAGAAAGCAATGGACAGGAGACTGCCTGGTTCTGCAATCAGGGCTGTAGGCAAAGACCTTTTAGCTGCTTCAACACCGCTGCACCAAATACATGATGAGTGCAGTGTCACTGAGCACTAATCACAACAATGATAAATTGCACTGTCCTGCAAAGAAATCACAGCTAATGTTAGCTAAAGCTTCCAGGAGTCTTTTTTTTTTCATGTCTGCATTAAGTAGGTAGGGGTTAAGTATGATTATCTTCACTTCAGTAATAATGAAAGTAAAAGACATTGGTTTGGGGTGACTTAGTCAAAGTTACACCATTATCACTGGGTTAACCAAGCTGAGCTTTTCAGTGGGAGTGCTCTGCTTTTATCTCTTACAAGAATAAACTTTAATGGCAGTTTTGTACAAAGTTGAAAAGCAAAAATTACAATAAAACACAATTCCTTTGTAAAATATGCTTGATGTGTTCTTTCAAACTTGGTCTTTTGTTACTAACAATAAAGATTTAGCACTTATGTAGCAGTTTTAATCCACAAAGCACTTTTCAAATGTTAACTAATTAAACATCACAAGCACCCTGGGAATGAGAAAGTTATTATATTAGACTTATGTGCGTCCTGTAACATGTATATTAAATACTTTGTTTTTTAGTTCCTCAGAATACTAGTGGCATAGATGAAGAAAATACAATTTTCACTAATTGATTGTCTTCTTTCCATAATGCAATAGAAAGTGTTATTGAAAGTATCAATTCGATTTTCTTGAATTTCCTTTAAATAGAACAATATAGGGCTTGGGACTCACTGTATATTTGGTGTGACATACTGTGATTTGAAAACATACTAAAGTAAAATTAACTGTATTATTTTAAATAAATTATTTTTATTTATTATTATTTTTTATTTTAAATTAAATTACTTTAAATAGGAGGGCAAAAAAAATCAAAATTGCTAACATTTATTGAACTTCCTCTGTGCCAGTCACAATTCTAAGTCATTTATGTTTATCAGCTCATTTAATCCTGGCAACAGCTCTGTAATGAAGTATTATTATGTCCATATCACAGATGAGGAAACTGTGAGAAAGGAGGTTAAATAATATGAACTCAGTTAGATAGCTAGTAGGAAGCTCTGTCAGGCAACCTAGTTCCAGACATCTTGGTCTTACCGTAGTATACTATTAAATTCACAACTGAGAATAAATTATTTTTTTAAGAGATTGTATGTCAAATGTCCATGGACAATTATTAGGATACAATCTGTTCATGCCTCTTCAAAGTCTTAAACATATTTATGAATATGGAAAATGAGCTAAGGTTCTGGCACTATTTCAGATTTAGGGAAAATAATGATAGATTTCATATTTTCAAGCTGGATTTTAATGCTCAATAATTATTGTAAATGCACATATATTAAAAATATTCTCTGATACTAACCACAGTTAATTTTTTGAATTTTTAATGTGTCAATTTGTTAATAACTTTTGAAACAACTGTTAAACTTAACACGGAGTGAGAAAAAATGCCATATGTAAAATTTTTTCTTTAGATATGCAAAGTAACCTAAAGATTTGTGTGTGTATTTGTTATATAGTATAAGCTAAGAACAAGTAGACTAGAACTCTCACATCAGGAAAGAATGAAATCTAACTAACCTTGTTCAACATTTATGGTTTCAAATTTTACAGTAAATTCAGGGGATATTTGATAAGCCTTCTCCATGCACACAGCATCTTTTAAATTTCTGTTATGAATCTTAGGAAAGAAAAAGAAAATTGCTTAAAATTTTGCCCATCATCTTATCTAAAATTGAGTATATTACTACAAATATCTTGATAGAAAAGGAAGTGCTCATTTACCACAATTTAATGTGCCAAGATACATGACTTAACATCTAGGCAGAATCAAAGTATAATATCATTCTGCAATGATTTCATTTTACTGTGGATCGGATTTATACATTAGTTCAAATAATGACTTTGAGTACCTTTCTCATTAAAATGCAGAAAAAACCTAAATGATGAATGTAAATTTTATTTCTGTCACCAATGTTATGAAAGTGGCTCCATTGTATCATCAGTGCTTTAAAAGTCAACTTTGAGAAAGCTACAGAATTCTCCCCGTTGAACCAATACTGAGCAAATCCCCAAAGCTCCCTCTACTTCTCTAGTCTTCTTTCTTTTGCCACGTTCCTACCTCCCTCGCACCTCATCCCCTCAGAGGGCAAGAGGTTCTGTCCTAAGAAGCCATGTATAGTCAAAGACATTAGAAAATAACTCACATTTTTAAAAAAAAACAAAAAACTAACAATTCCATCACTCACTAGGAAGATATATGTCTTATACCCTTTTATTACTTTCTTCCCTCCTGGTAACAATTCCATCACTTCATCTGTACTCCTGGAAGCATAAACAAACTCTCTGGCAGTTAAAAACAGTAAAATTAGTCATGGAATTTACAAATTAATCATTTCAGTGATATTTCAAAATTCTTATTAAATTAATGTCAGCTTTATTAGCTCTTGACTTGGAATCACTCATTTCCTTTGCTTTGTCAGAAAGGCAACTCTTTTAAAGGTATATGTCAAGGTAGGAACAATAAAATTTAGTAATGATTTGAGAGTATATAGAAAATCATTAAGACATTTTACCCTTGCCTTCAACTGGAAAGTTTTTCCTTCACTTTCTCCTTATTTTTGAACTCACAACTTCAGGAACGAGAAATCTAGTAGCTGATATGTGTGTTACGAAAGGCCAGTGAAGATAACGCCATTCTCAGGCTCTTATAAATCTTAAGCAAAACTCTCTAACTGAAAATATGGAGCCTAACCATCAAACAAATCTTCTAATTTAAGAGTCAATCATTTTGATAAAAGCACCAAATTTGGTGAAGTTAAAAGAAAGTTACAATAAAAAGAGGAAAATGTGACAAAACAGCAGGGCACACTATATTCTAACTTGTCTCACTAGGGAATTAATGTGCTGTAATGTTTGATCACAATCTAGTTGTTAAGGGAAATGATTGTGTGACAAGTGAGCATAACTTAAGTGTCACAAGGACCACTTAGATAGT
This sequence comes from Meles meles, assembly GCF_922984935.1. NCBI lineage: Eukaryota > Metazoa > Chordata > Mammalia > Carnivora > Mustelidae > Meles > Meles meles. Next base: position 83,939,173 of record NC_060074.1, on the reverse strand, counting down.
GAGGGGGTGTTTCGTGCCTAAAAAGAAAACATCCTAGGGGCGCCTGGGTGGCTCAGTGGTTTAAGCCGCTGCCTTCGGCTCAGGTCATGATCTCAGGGTCCTGGGATCGAGTCCCGCATTGGGCTCTCTGCTCGGCAGGGAGCCTGCTTCCCTCTCACTCTCTCCGCCTGCCTCTCTGCCTACTTGTGATCTCTCTCTGTCAAATAAATAAATAAAATCTTTAAAAAAAAAAAAAAAGAAAGAAAACATCCTAAATTAATAGTGCCATGGTAGGAAAGAGTATTTTTAATAATTTTTTTGTTGTGAAAGTAATATTTTCCTATGTATGTCCACATAGTTGAGATTATACTATATATAGAATTATGCATGTATTATATATGTTTATGTAGATATATATATAGATAGACTTTTTTGCCCTGCTTTTTTAATCTAACATTGCATCTTATATTCTATTTTCTTTTTTTTTTTTAGATTTAATTTATTTATTTGAGATAGAGACAGAGATACCAACAGATAGCACAAGTAGGGGAAGCCTGATGTAGGGCTTAATCCCAGGACTCCAGGATCGTGACCTGAGCCAAAGGCATACACTTAACCAACTGACCACTCAGGCACCCCCACTCTATTTTCTTAAGAAAGCATTTTGAAAATGTAATTAAAGGATCCTTATACTGCTACACACCCCAAGTCAAAAGGAAGGAATAATAATAATAATAAAGGGGCAGCCAGGTTAATGTGCCACAGTGCTAAACAGTACTTTCATTTATAAAAATTTGTTAAGTTTGCCATTATTATTGATCACCTGAGTTCTTGATAGAGCATATGAATAAGAGTGTGGCATGTAGGTACATTACTCTTTATGCTGAAGATAACAGAAAACCAAATTCAAACTGCTTTTAACATTGTTTAAGGAGCTAAAATCCAGACGCAATTCTGACTTCAGGTAAGGCTGAAATTAGCAGCTTCACTGATTTTACCAATGAGCCACTTTATCTCTATCTCCAGTGCTTTATCTTCCTCACTGTTGATTTTATTCTCCAGTTCCACATATTTGCCCCTAGTAGTCCTATCCACAGCAGCTGCAAATATGGCATCTTCATATCACTCCAGCCAAGAAAAGAAAAACTCCAACAATTAAATACAAATTTTTGTTTCAATTTCCTTGGTCCAGAGTGGACCATATGACTAACTCTGAACCACTCACAAGGGCCACAGCAATGAGGTATTGATAAGTCAAACAAGACCCGGTCTAGGACTAAGAATAGGGCAATGCCATCTACCAAATATTGACTAAAAATAGAGAGGGTACAATGGTTATGAATGCTGTAAGACAAAATAAAACAAATAATAAAATTAAGTACTAAAGTATGTACTCTATACTCACCTATTATTGTTACACCCTGGTTGGCTCAAAACCGATCTTCCTTGGTCCATAGTCTTCACAAAATAAAGTGAGAAATATGAAAAATTAATAAGTAATTCATAAGTAAACAACAAAGTTAACAAATGTATTTGGATTCCTTAGCCCAAGGAAAGGAAATCTGAAATCTGATCCAAAAGACTCCATTAAAATACTTATAAAAAAATTATGATCTACATGATTTTCTTTTTCATAAGAACTAAATGCTGCTCTCCTAGATTGTCCTCTTAATGAATTCTTCTTGCTATGAGACTCCCTGTCCAATCATGGAGCCAAGCTGGAATGCTCTATCACTTTGCTGTGTGAGTGGCTTAGAGTGGCATAATTAGCCTGGCAACTTGCCTAAGCATTCTGTCACTCACAATCATAACAACTGTAACAGGGGCTACCTTCTATTGACTGCTTATTATGTGCCAGCCAATGTGTTAAGAGCTTTGTATGCATGCTTTCACTTAGGTCTCTCAATTCCATAGGATGGCAACTATTATTATGCACCTTTTAAAGATGAGGAAATGAAGTTGAGTTTCTTCTTTTCCAAGGTTACAGCCTCTAAATAGTGCAGAATTCTTTCTAAATGTTCAAATGATAAGCAACACATGATCCTATACTGAGCCAGTGGCAGAGCTCTGAAATGAGGCATATTTTAAAGAAGACTCACAAGGGGTGGAGCTAGATGGCAGAGGAGTAGGAGACCTAAATTTCATATGGTCCGAGGAATTCAGCTAGATAATTATCAAACAATTCTGAACACTTGCAAACTCAACAGGGGATCAAAGAGAAGAATAACAGCAATTCTATGAACAGAAAAGTGACCACTTTCTGGAAGTTAGGATGTGTGGAGAAGTGAAACCAAGGTGATGTTCAGGAAGATAGACCGCGGGGGGAAGGGCTGGCTCCTGGCAAGTGGTAGAGCAGAGGAGCACAAAATCAGAACTTTTAGAAATCTGCTTCATGGATGTATGTCGCTCTAGAAGCTAAGTAGGGGGTGGAGCCCTTGCAGGGATAGTGTGGTCTCAGGACCTGTAGGGTTACAGAAAGACCAGAGGTGCCTGAGTGGGGCAGAGCTCCCAGGTATTGGAGTGGGGAAGCTGGCTGCACAGACAGAGACAGGAGGTATCTCAGCTTGGGATTACCCTAAACCGTGATCCACAGTAGAGTTGTGCCACTGCTCTTCAGGCAGGGACCCAACAAGCAGCAGATCCGGGGAGACTCACCTTCCTCCTCCTGGAAGAGCAGAACAAGAATGCACTGAGGAATCTGTGATGTATGGAGACTCCAAATGGGGCTGTACACCAGAGACAGAAATGCTTGGTCACAGGTTGGGTGAGCATGGAGCATGGCCATTGACCAGGGAGATGGGACTGATTGACTGCTTTTCTCTAAGGGCATACTGAGGAGTGGGGCCCTGAGCTCTCAATTCCTACAGACAAGAGATTGGGAGTCTGCCACCTTCACTCCTGTCCTCCAAAGTGGTAAGGAAAGCATTCAGGGAAAAAAAGCTCCTGAGACCAAAACCAAGCAGGTTACTAAACCCGGCCCCTGACAAGGGTGGTACAATCCCACCTAGGCCAAAGATATTTGAGAATCACTGAAACAGATCCTCCTCCAGAAGATCCACAAGAACATTCAGACAAGACCAAGCTCACTGACCAATAAAAACTGCAGAACTCCAGAGTATACAGCACATAGAATCATGGCTTTTCCCCCATGATTCTTTAGTCTTTTAAGGTTAAATTTTTAAAATTTTCATTATTTTGTTTTTTCTATTTTTTTTGAGTGTTTACGTTTTCCTTTTTAACCTATTTTAACTATTTTATCAATACTTTTAAAAAATCTTTTAAAATTTTCATCTTATAGTGATATTCTATCCCTTCATTGTGTATATATATATATATATATATGTACATACAGATGTACATATATATAGTATATATGAAAATACTGTATTTATATATATATATATGTTTTTCTTTCTTCAAAATTTTGGGAGGCAGTTTCTTCTAACAGACCAAAATACACCCAAAATCAAGTGTGTGGCTATGTTCTATTCACCAATCTAATAAATATACATATATAGTTATCTTTATATATATAAATATATACATAATATATTTTATTTTATTATATATATTTATAAAATATATATTTTAATATATATATATAAATATCTTTTTTTTTCCTCCCCTTTACTCTCCCCCCGGTTTTGGGTTTCTTCCAATTTGGTTAGTGTATATTTTTCCGGGGTCATTGTTACCCTTTTTGCATTTTGTTCTCTCATTCATCCATTCTTCTCTGGACAAAATGTCAAGGTGGAAAAACTCATCTCAAAAAAAAAAAAAAAAGAACAAGAGGTAGTACCAATTGTTGGGGACCTAATCAATATGGACACTAGTGAGATGTCACATCATCAGAATGATGATTATAAAGTTGCTAGCTGGGCTTGAAAAAAGCATAGACAATACTAGACAATCCCTTTCTGGGGAAATAAAAGAAGTAAAATCTAACCAAGTTGAAATCAAAAAAGCTATTAATGAGGTGCAATAAAAAATGGGGGCTCTAACTGCTAGGATTAATGAAGCAAAAGAGAGAATTAGTGATATAGAAGACCAAATTAAGATAAAATAAAGAAACTGAGCAAAAAAAGAGATAAACAACTACTGGACCATGAGGGGAGAATTCAAGAGATAAGTGATACCATTAGATAAAACAATATTAATATTACTTGGAATCCCAGAAGAAGAAGAAAGGGAGGGGGCAGAGGTATATTGCAGCAATTATCGTGGAGAACTTCCCTAATTTGGTAAAGGAAACAAGCATCAAAATCGAGGAGGCACAAAAAAAACCCCTGCAAAATCAATAAAAATAGATCAACACCCCCTCATCTAATAGTAAAATTTACAAGTCTAAAGAACAAAAAGAAAATCCTGAGAAGCTTGGGACAAAAGGTCTATAATATACAATGGTAGAAATATTAGATGGGCAGCAGACATATCCACAGAGACCTGACAGGCTAGAAAGGACTGACATAATATAGTCAGAGAACTTCATGATAAAAATATGCAGCCAAGAATACTATATCCAGCTGGACTGTCATCAAAAATAGCAGAGATAAAAAGCTTCCAGGAAAAACAAAAATTAAAAGAATTTGTAAACACCAAACCAGCCCTACAAGAAATATTGAAAAGGTTCCTCTAAGCAAAAAGAGAGCCTAAAAGTAACAGACAAGAAAGGAACAGAGACAATATACAGTAACAGTAACCTTACAGGCAATACAGTGGCACTAAATTCATATCTTTTAGTAGTTACCCTGAATGTAAATGGGTTAAATGCCCAAATGAAAAGACCCAGCGTATCAGAATGGATAAAAGAACAAGACTCATCCATATGTTGTTTGCAAGAAACACATTTACAGTGGGGGGGGGGGACAATTTACCATGCTAATGGACATAAAGGAAAACTGGGGTAGCAATCCTTTTATCAGACAATTTCATTTTAAGCCATGAACAATATAATCAGATATGAGGATGAATACCCAACTTTTGTATCAACATGGACTGGACTGGAGGAGATTATGCTGAGTGAAATAAGTCAAGCAGAAAGAGTCAATTGTCATATGGTTTCACGTACTTGTGGAGCATAAGGAATAACAGAGGACAAAGGATGAAGGGGAAAAGTAAATTGGGGGAAGTCAGAGGAGGAGACAAACCATGAGAGACTGTGGACTCTGAGAAACAAACTGAGGGTTTTGGAGGGGAGGGTTTGGGGTTTAGGGGGTGGGTATTAGGGAAGGAGCATATTGCATGGAGAATTGGGTGTGGTGCATAAACAATGAATCTTGGAACACTGAAAAAATTAAATTAAATTTAAAAAGATATGAGGAAGTATACTTTATCACTTAAAGGGTCTGTCTAACAAGAAGATCTAACAATTTTAAATATCTACACCACTAACATGTGAGGGCCAATTTTATAAACCAATTAATAAAAAATTTTTAAAAAGACATCAAAACTAATACAATAAGAGTAGGGGACTTTAACACCTCCTCACTGAAATGGACAGATCATCTAAGCAAAAGATCAACAAGAAAATAAAACCTTTAAATGACACTCTGGACCAGAAAGACATCGCAGATATATTCAGAACATTCCTTTCCCAAAGCAACAGAATATGCATTCTTCTCTAGTGCACACAGAACATTCTCCAGAATAGATTACATCCTTGGTCACAAATCAAGTCTCAACAAGTACCAAAAGATTGGGATCATTCCCTGCGTATTTTCAGACCACAATGCTCTGAAGCTAGAACTCAATCACTTTCCAATCACCTTCCAGGAAAGTTGGAAAGAAATCAAATACAGGGAGGCTAAAGAGCATCCTACTAAAGAATGAATAGGTCAACCAGGAAATTAATGAAGAATTGAAAGAATTCATGGAAACAAATGGAAATGAACATACAACTGTTCAAAATCTTTGAGGCACAGCAAAGGCAGTACTGAGAGCAAAGTATATAGCAATACAAGCCTTTCTCAAGAAATAAGGTAAGTCTCAATCACACAACCTAACCCTACACCTAAAGGAGCTGGAGCAAGAACAGCAAAGAAAGCCTAAAGCCAGCAGGAGGAGAGAAATCATAAAGATCAGAGCAGAAATCAATGAAATAGAAACCAAAAGAACAGTAGAACAGATCAACAAAACTAGGATATGGTTCTGTGAAAGCATTAATAAGATAGATAAACCCATGCAAGGATTTATCAAAAACAAAAGAGAAAAGACCCAAATTAATAAAATCATGAATGAAAGAGGAGAGAGAGCACAACCAACACCAAAGAAATACAAACAATTATAAGAACATATTATGAGCAACTATACGCCAGCAAATTTGACAATCTGGAAAAGATGCATTCTGAGAGATACATAACTATCCAAACTGAGCCAGGAAGAAATAGAAAACCTGAATAGACCCAAGAGATTGAAACAGTCATCAAAAATCTCCCAACAAACAAGAGCCCAGGGCCAGATGGCTTCCCAGGGGAATTCTACCAAACATTTAAAGAAGAATGAATACCTATTCTCTGGAAACTGTTCCAAAAACCAGAAATGGAAGGAAAATTTCCAAACTCATTTTATGAAGCCCGCATTACCTTGATGCCAAAACCAGACAATGACCCCACCAAAAAGGAGAATTAGACCCATCTCCTTGATGAACGCAGATGCGAAAATTCTCACCAAAATACTAGCCAATAGGATCCAACAGTACATTGAAAGGATTACTCACCACGACCAAGTGGCATGTATTCCTGGGCTGCAAGGTTGGTTCGACATCCACAAATCAATCAATACGATACAATACATTAATAAAAGAAAGAACAAGAACCACATGATACTCTCAATAGATGCTGAAAAAGCATTTGACAAAGTAGAGCATCCTTTCTTGATCAAAAGTCTTCCCAATGTAGGGATAGAGGGTACATACCTCAATATCACCAAAGCCATCTCTGTAAAACCCACAGTGAATATCATTCTCAATGGGGAAAAACTGAGAGCTTTTCTGCTGAGGTCAGGAACACGGCAGGGATGTCCACTACCATCACTGCTATTCAACATAGTACCAGATGTCCTAGCCTCAGCTATCAGACAACAAAAAGAAATAAAGGCATCCAAATTGGCAAAGAAGAAGCCAAACTCTCACTTTTTGCAGATGTTATGGAAAACCCAGGAGACTCCACTCCAAAACTGCTAGAACTCATACAGGAATTCAGTGAACTGTCAGGATATAAAATCAATGCACAGAAAGCAGTTGCATTTCTATACACCAACAGCAAGACAGAAGGAAGAGAAATTAAGGAGTCGATCCCATCTACAATTGCACCCAAAACCATAAGATACCTCGGAATAAACCTAGCCAAAGAGGCAAAGAATCTGTGGCTCAGAAAACTATAAAGTACTCGGGAAAGAAATTGAGGAAGACACGAAGAAATGGAAAAATGTCCCATGCTCATGGATTGGAAGAACAAATATTGTGAAAACGTCTATGCTACCTAAAGCAATCTACACATTTAATGCAATCCATATCAAAATAGCATCCATTCTTTTTTCAAAGAAGTGGAACAAATAATCCTAAAATTTATGTGGAACCAGAAAAGATTCTCAATAGCCAGAAGAATGTTGAAAAAGAAAGCCAAAGTTGGTGGCATCACAATTCCAGATTTCAAGCTCTATTACAAAGCTGCAGTCATCAAGACAGTATGGTCCTGGCACAAAAACAGACACATAGATCAATGGAACAGAAAGCAGAGCCCAGAAATGGACCCTCAACTCTATGGTCAACTAATCTTCGACAAAGGAGGAAAGAATGTCCAATGGAAAAAAGACAGGCTCTTCAACAAATGGTGTTGGGAAAATTGGATAGCCACATGCAGAAGAATGAAACTGGACCATTTCCTTACACCACACACAACAATAGACTCAAAATGGATGAAGGACCTCAATGTGAGACAGGAATCCATCAAAATCCTTGAGGACAACAAAGATAGCAACCTCTTCCACTTCAGCCGCAGAAACTTCTTCCTAGAAACATCGCCAAAGGCAAGGGAAGCAAGGGCAAAATTGATCTATTGGGACTTCATCAAGATCATAAGCTTTTGCACAGCAAAGGAAATAGTCAACAATACCAGAAGAAAACCAACAGAATGGTAGAAGATATTTGCATATGACATATAAGATAAAGGGCTAGTATGCAAAATCTCTAAAGAACTTATCAAACTCCATCCCCAAAGAACAAAGAATCCAATGAAGAAATGGGCAGAAGACATGAACAGACATTTCTGCAAAGAAGACATCCAGATGGCCAACAGAAACATGAAAAAGGGCTCCACATCACTCAGCATCAGGGAACTACAAATCAAAACCACAATGAGATACCAGCTCACACCAGGCAGAATGGCTAAAATTAACCAGTCAGGAAATGACAGGTTTTGGCGAGGATGCGGAGAAAGGGGAACCTTCCTACACTGTTGGTGGGAATGCAAGCTGGTGCAGTCACTTTGGAAAACAGTATAGAGATTCCTCAAAAAGTTGAAAATAGAACTAGCCTTCAACCCAGCAATCATACCAGTGGGTATTTACCCTAAAGACCCAAACGTAGTGATCTGAAGGGGTACATGCCCCCGAATGTTTATAGCAGCAATGTCCACAATAGCCAAACTATGGAAAGAGCCTAGATGTCCATCAATGGATGAAAGGATAGAGAAGATGCATGATATAGATATAGATATAGATATAGATATAGATATAGATATAGATGTAGATAATAATTATATTGTATGAATATATATAAATATATGTACACACACACACAGGAATACTATGCAGCCATCAATAAAACCCAAAATCTTGCCATTTACAATGACATGGTTGGAACTAGAGGGTATTATGCTAAGCGAAGTAAGTCAATCAGAGAAAGAGAATTATGATATGATCTCACTGATATGAGGAATTTGAGAAATAAGACAGGATCAAAGGAGAAGGGAGGGAAAAATGAAACAAGATGAAACCAGAGAAGAAGACAAACTGTAAGAGACTCTTACTCTCAGGAAACAAACTGAGGGTTGCTGGAGAGAAAGAGGGTTGGAGGGATTAGGTGGCTGGGTGATGGACATTGGGGAGGGTATGTGCTATAGTGTGAAATAAATAAAAAAAATTCCCACTTTTCTTGAGGACATATTTATGTGCTCTGTGAGGATGATTACCAACTCTTGTACTCTTAAATACATGTTACAACCATGCCAGAACTATCACTAAAATTGTACTCATGGATATGTAGTGGATGGATTAATCTGGCCAAAGACCATTCTTAAACTATTGTTCTAATCTGTTTATCTTATTTATAATAGGCACATAAACCCAATTGAGTTGTGACTTTTTTTACATGCTAGATCTATAAATATTGATTCTATCTTTATAATTAAGGCTCTCTGCATCAGTCAGCAATTGTTCAGTAACAAACTACCTGAATACTCAAGTCACAGAATAATAAGCTTTGATTCTTAGTCATGTGTTTATGGGTCAGCCAGAGTGTCTTTGTTTCAGACTAGGCCAGAAATGCTTTGCTTACTTGTCTCATTCAGAAGCCCAGTCTAAAGTAGACCACCCATCAGTTTGAGTTCAACCAGGCAGGCAGAACCAATGAATGAAGAAAACAAGGAATTCACTCACAGGCATTAGCCCATATGCAGTCATAGATGTCTGCTGCCTATAGGTCTGGTATCAAGACTGAGCATCACCAGTAAAAAAGTGGAAAAACTGAAAGGTCACTTTATCACTGTCTTCTGTCCTGATAATTTGGACAACTTTTGGGATAAGCCAGCATCTTTTACCACAGAGATGTACATGTCCCTAGTCCAGGATTCTCAGAGGCTGAAGGAGTTTGGTGGGAGCTAGAAGGGCTGTGGGCTCAGCAGTTGCCAACAGCAGAACCATGACGACATGCAAAAACCCCAGTAGTGTCTGCCCTGCCTCAATACTCAGAGCCTAGAAATGGGTGCCCTTTAGTGCCAAATCCTGCAATATTTCTGTCGTGGCAAATCCTAACCTGGGACCATTATGGGAAGAGAATTTGGGGAAATTGACATGGTACAAAGCCATCATACCATGTTAGTACTTTTAGCCGTGAGTTAACTAACAATCTGTTATCGGGTGCTTTTTTATGTCACTGTCATGCTTTCTAGAAAAGGGAAAAGAATAATAGTGTAAACTTCAGCATCTTCCTTAATGAAGACCCTACAATTATTTGACTTAAGGTATATTTGCGTTAAACATCAGTCATTTTAATTTGACCAGAATCCCTGTTATTTGAGGAGTGGCTTCTCCCTCTTCCTATGGGTTTTGGTGAAAAGGATAGTCTCAGTATTTGAAATATTGCATTTGAAATAAAATGATATTCTAGAACTTTCAAAAGTCTAGAATGGAAAATACTGGGAGATGTCAGGGAATTCATGTCCAGAAGCTTCTTCCCATGCAGTGACAGATCGTGCGCACTTTGTATTTATTTAACCCTGACATTTCATACTTAAGGAGCCATAACACTTAGTTTTTCTCAGCATAATGTCACTCTGATATATACTATTTTGGTTGGAAGAATTCAAACCAGCTTAAGCAGAAAATAAGGAATTTGTTGGCTCATATACCTGGAAACTTAAGGATGACTCTCACTTTTAGGAATGGCTAGGTCAAAGTATGCAAATAGTATCATAAGATTTACTGAACATGTCTCAACCATGCTGTTCTCTGCTTCCCTTGGTATGTAAGTTACGTGTTTTCCTACTCTAAACAGACTATCTTCACGTGTCAGAAATCATAAGTGCCAGGATTTCCAAGCATGCATCTTTTTAAAATCTTGAAATGCAAAAAATAAATAAGCCCTTTCTTTCACACCACACACACACACACACACACACACACACACACACACACACACACACACTTTCCAATTTGCCTTGTCTGGGTCATATACCCACCACTTGCATCAAACACCATAGGCAGAAGGGTGAGATACCATGATTGGAGAGGCTTGGGTCTCCTACCCACTCCTGAAGCAGAAGCTGGCAAGACACCGAGACTGTCCTTTCCACCAAAATCCGTAGGAAGAGGGAGACGCCACTCCTCAAATAACACAGGGACTCTGACCCGATTAAAATGACTGTTTAATGCGAATGTAACTTAAATCGAATAATTGTAGGGTCTTCGTTAAGGAAGATGTTGAAGTTTATGCTATTAACCTTTTCTCTATTCTAGAAAGCATGGCAGTGACATAAAGAAGCACCTGATAACAGACGGAGTGTAGAAAAAAAAAAAAAAGCAGCACATATTGGCAATAGAACCAAATGCAGTTTTCTATAGATAGCACTGGCCTGCTGCTATCTCAATTTAAAATACGTTGAAAAAATTGCCACCAGATGAACTTTATGGCCAGCTTTAGCTTTGAGAGAAATTTTTTAAAAAATCAAATGTCCAATAGATAACCTGTAAGGGTTTGCCTTTTGGGGGATGTTTTATTAACAAATCACTGTGCGTGCAGCTGTTACCCATTGGTCATTCACACCTCACATTTTTTAATACCAAAAAAAAAAAAGAAAAGAAAAGAATCCCTAAGAATGAAGAGGCTTTCTAATAATGAAGAAAGGTCTCTCATTGTAATGGATGTTACTTTCTGGTAAATTGACTGAAAGCTAATTTTTATAGCATGACTTAAAATTATTATTTTTTCTTAATGGTTTTGTTTCAGACAAAATGTAGACCATGAATAATAACACTGAAATTGGTTCATAACTAAAAATACTAAAGGACGTATTCATTCCCTCATTCCTTCACTCTGTATTGATGGCCCGCGGTATTGTCGTGCACAGAACTAAGCACTAGAGATACCAAAAAGAATAAGACGTGTCCTTGTCCTAGTGAAGCTTTCAGTGCAGCAGAGGAAAGCTTGAGAAACACAGACAGTGCTACAAACCTCTTTTGTCCAGACAGCTATGACAGCACAAAGGAGGAAGCAATGAATTTTGCCTGGGGGTGTCAGAGAAGGCCTTTTAGATCAAGGTTGTGATGAAGAAATAGTCATTTGCTAATCAAAGGCCCTAGAAAATGATATTCCAGGAAGCAAAGGCAGCACCTGCTATTAACTGGACTCTGTGGATTAATCGTGTCCCTGGCCAGACAGGGCACAGTGGGAAGGAATGCCCAGGAAACTAACAGGGTGAGACCAGACAAAATGGGACAGGAATTATATGCCATGCCAAAGAGTTTGAAAAGGAAACTCTGGAGGCAGGGAAGAAGGTGGGTGACAAAAGAGAGAGACCAATTACCCTGCATCCTTGAGGGGCCTACGCAGAAAGCTGAGATGGGGCTGGCAGTGAGACTGGAAATGACTAGCAATGGAGTGAATGAAGGGGCTAAGGAAGAGGGAGGCTCGAATCAAAATACTTCTCCTGTATTTAGTTTAGGAGATTAGCTGGATGGAGAGACCATTAAAGATAATAGGGAAAACAGGAAAAAAAACAAAAACAAAAACAAACAAACAAAAAAACCCAGACATGGGCAGGTGTGGGATGGAGTAGGAGAGAGAACAGAGCCGTGATTGCCTATGTGCCCAGGCATTAATTGGGTGTCCTAGTACATAGCTATATAAAATTATCTGTTTTGCCCATACCATGTTATTATTTAATGGGTTTTGATTAATGCCTCCCTTTAAATGTATTCATCCTGTCAAAACATATGTTATTAAGTAACAGTACAGACCACGTCATCTGTTTCTGTATTTCTAACATTGTATGAGGGATGTAATATTCTGAGTAGCAGGACAGAAATCTCATGTTATGTTTAGTATTCCAGTTTTATGAGTATATTGTAGATGCTTTGGAGGAAAAATACTGTCTCCCTGTCACTGTGTAATATTTTGAGACAAAAAACATTTTCCTAACCTCAAATAGTGATCTCCAAGCCAAGAAATGATCCAGTTCGTACTTCCTAACCTTCGCTTTTCATGTGGAGATATTTTCAGCTCCACGAGTATAACAATGCTAAACCTTTGCAAATGATGTCTTGCAAGACTCCAAGAGAACAGATTTTTGAAAGATTAGGAGTAATCTATTTATCAGAAACAATAATAGCTACTAGTTGTTGCATATACGTTGTATTTTTCAATGATATTCTAAGAAACTTGCTTACTACTATATTATAAAACTTTTTTGCAGTGATCTTAGTTAAGGCATGAACATGAATCACAAGAAAGGTAGCTGAGATTTTTTCACATCAGATGTCGGGGGTGGGGGTTTGGGTGTCTAGTCTTATTTCACACTGAGTCTTTTTCATTTAGTTTTCTTAATGCATTCAAAAGTTGTTAAAGTTTCTTATATAAAAATATGATTGATTGTTACAGTGACAGTAATTGCATTTTAGCAAAAGTAACCATTATAGTAATTTTCTTCAAGGAAGAGAAATCTAACTAACTAAAGTAGCTAGTTACTTCCTCATACATTAACTTTGAAATTTTTTAACATAAAAATACTTGATAAGGGAAGTACAAATTGAACATAAAATGGCATGTAATATTTATAAAACGACTTCCATTAGATGGTTCACAATTTTATGCAGCTGTTAATCACAAATGAAGTGAAACAAAATAAAGGGAAAAACTACAATTTCTATACTAGTTGGTCAATTAAAGTAAGGCCTCAACTGAAGCCTTTTAAAAATGACGCTCAGGTATCTCTTATTTTCATTTCTAAACCACAGAAAATAATCATTTATTTGTAACCAAGAAGATTTATTCATTTCATGCCCTTAGAAGATTGAATCAAATGAATACATGAAGATATGATGATTACAAAGAAAAAAGCAACAATTATACGTGTGCATTGACAGTGTAATGTGCATATAGTAACAACTTGTACATGTTAAATCACAAATGAAACAGCATTAGCATTTAATTTCACTGCACACCTGAATACTAATTAACAACTAAAATAGGAAATGTGTGGTTCTGCATGTATTGATAAAATCTCAGTCTTGTATTCTTCAGACACCAGCGATTTCACATGAATTGCATACTAAGAAAAGCGACTTTAGCATTTTTAGAATCTCCTTTCTAAACTTTTCTCCCCTTATTATTGAAAGCAATATCCTAATTTCAAAATGAATCAAAGGTAACTGATATGTTGGCTAAATCTGGCATTGGGTTTTCTAATAGTTATTGTTAATGATGTATAGACAAGTCACTGCCATGAGGTGTATAAGGCAGAAACCTCAAATTCATTATGCAAACAGACAAATAGTAATGTGAGGTAACCCAAATCAATTGAAACACGTCAAATTTTTCATTTTTGGGGGGCCACAGAGGACACTAGTATTTTGTTTCTGCCCCTCTTTAGCCCTATATTTGAAATGGCCCCTCTTACTGCAAAAGAAAGATTTACTTTGAAGGCTGAGACAGAAGCAAAGGAGTTTAAACTTCATGATTTTTCCCTGGCTGCCTCTATTCATCTCTCTCTGTCGCCATTCCTTTGCTAGCCTTTGTATTTAAATTGGCGTTTGCACTACCATTTGATTTATTGTGGAGTTATTCTTAGAGAAGAGAATTTCATCCACAAAGCCATATTTCTTTGAGTTAATACTTTATTTTTCCACTATCCCCCACAGATTACAGATCCTCTCCCGTTTGTTTGTACCATTTTGCCCATCAATAACATCTGTAATACAAGTTAGTTTTTATTATGTATGGCGAGGAATGCAGTGAGGGAAATTGCAGATGTGTGTGTGTGTGTGTTTATGTGCCTGCGCAAGTGCACACACACACACACACGCATGTGCTTGTGTGTCTGTTTGAGTTTAGGTTGTATTCTAAAATAGGGATTCCATATAAAACTGATGATAATAGTCTCTCAGCAAAAATCCTATTTCCTTGAAACTTGGCTGATGTTTCATTTACTAACAGAACACAAACACAAAAGGTAATTGCAAAATAATTATACTAGCAGACATCAAAATAAAATGTTTCAGAGGAAAGGACCTAATAAATATCTGCTAAGAAAGTCACAGGAACCGTATCATTTAGGATGCTTCTAGTTATAAACAATAGAACACCCTACCCAAATTTGCATAAACAATAAAAGCACTTGTTGGTTTGCGTAACTAATAGTCCAGAGGATGGGAGAGACTCGGGTGCAAATGACCAGAATTCCAGATGATTTGGCTGCAGTTGTCTCAGTTCTTCCCTGCTTCGATTGTTGGTTGTGTTCTTGGGCTTACAAGGGGAGGTTACAAAATTTTAGCTCACGGTAACCAGGACTACCTTCTTTCCCATTCACATCTCCCAAGAGAGGGCTTGATCTCTCTACCCAGAGAAGGAAAGTCCTGAGCTTCATTGTGACTGACCCAATTTGGATCCCTCTCGAATCATCTGTAATGGCAAGAAGGAAGGATATATTGGTTTAGACCAACCAAGGCATGTTCTTGGCACATACTGACATAACTCCATAGGTTCTTTAAATACTGAAATGCTTCTAAACCAGATGATAAGTAGCCAAGGTTCTGTGACCCACCTCCCAAACACATGTTCCCCGCTGCATCAGAAATCCATCCTGGAATCCTCCTGACATACCTCTACCCAACAACGACAAAGTTAACATCTGCAAAGCGAGGATCCATTTGGCCCTTGCTCCGGCACTGTGGCAGGCATCTCTCCTGTTTGGATAGATAATATCCTGGTTGTGAAACATATTGAATATAATCTCAGCCTACACATGAGGACGTTGCCAACCTCGCTGTATTAGTTTCATAGGGCTGCCATAAGAAAGTACCACAAACTGGGTGGCTTCAAACAACAAAAAATTTATTCTCTTGTAATTCTGGAGGCTAGAAATTCAAAATCAAGGTGTTGGTTGAGGCTTGTTCCCTCCAGAGGCTCTAGGGAAGAATCTCTCCTTGCCTCTTCTAGCTTCTGGTAGTTCCTAGCAGTCCTTGTTGTTCCTTGATTTATGATAGCATA
This sequence comes from Meles meles, assembly GCF_922984935.1. Taxonomy (NCBI): domain Eukaryota; kingdom Metazoa; phylum Chordata; class Mammalia; order Carnivora; family Mustelidae; genus Meles; species Meles meles. The sequence goes on along the minus strand of NC_060074.1, from coordinate 83,923,215 downwards.
ATTTCAATCTTGACCTCTACCTTCACATGATGATTGTCTGTGTGTCCATATCTAAATTTCCCTTTTCTTATAGGGACACCAGTCACTGGATTAAGGCCCACCTTAATCCAGCATGACCTTATCTTAACTTGATTATATGTACAAAGACCCTATTTCCAAATAAGGTCATATTCATAGCTTCCAAGTGAACATGAACTTGGGAGCGACATTATTCAACACAGTATACCCCTCCAAGTGGGGTGGTTACTAAGCGATGGGAAAGTGGCCAAGTGATGTTGGGGAAATTCCCACAATGTCCACTAGATCCTAGACCTTCTGGTCCTCAGCTCTCTTTATACCTGTTCTAGTTTCATCGTTGACCTGGCATTTTGGATTTTCTTCGCATCTTCTGAGCTGGATCCTATTCTGTCTACCTCATTTTTAACTTGAATGCCTATGTCCATGGACTTTCAAAAGTAATTTGGGGAAGGGACCTGACAAAGAGTCCTTAAATCCAGTCCAAGCATTATCAAGATAGTGACTAAGCAATATATTTCACCTAGGTAAGGACTATTGTTTTTCAAATGTACATAGCTGGGATTAAATAAATAAAAATCCATTTAAGTCTTCCTGCATTTATAATAGCTCTTTGTCACTATTTATATTCTCTGTCAACAAATAATAAAGGCAACCACTATTGTACTTCAGCACACTGGCCTCTAATAGAAGGACCATGAGTAAACTGGAATACAAGTCTGCCTGCTGCTACAAAAACCACAGAACTAATAGCTCAAACAAAAAGACATTGATTTCTTTCTCACATAAGAGCTAAGCACAATTAGTCTATGGCATCTCCCCAGTCTTGAGGACTTAGGCACTTCTACTTTGTTGTTCTTCCATTCTCAAGACATGGCTCTCATCCCCTGGTCTAAGATGGCTTTTGCAACTCTTAACAGTGTGACTGGAATCTACTCACATACCATTGGCCAAGTGCTAAAATATACCGCCAAACAAAGCAGCAGGAGTAGCTGGGAAATACAGTCTTTGTCTGGGTGGCCAGATGCTCAGCTAAATGTTGAAGATTCCAATACTAAAGAAACAAGGACCAAACCAATATTAGGGGAGAGTCAGCAGTCCTTAACAAAAGCCACATGCACATGGGAGAGAATAATGGATTTTTGCAAATTATTTGCATATTCTTAACAGATTATGAAATTTGTTCTAAGATAATTTTCAGGATAATTTACACATCCTTAATATTGTAATTTTGTGATGTTTTCTTTAGTCTCTACCTCATCTTACTAATTCTACTTACATAGTTGGCTGAATATGTTCATTAGATGTCTATGGTAAGGAGATTTAAAGTCATAAGGAGAATGGTTGCAAATATTAGAGGCAACAAGAAACAGTGTATGGAAGAGGGGAAATTACAATCTGGAGAATGACTATTTTGCCACCATAAGAATTTTAACTCCCTATCTCTAATGACAAGTTACCCAATTACAACTAACAGGAAGAAAAATTAAGTTAGGCTATCAATATTGGAGACATAAACTATCTGCACAGTGCTGCCACCAGCCAAGACTTTGTATGGCTTAAAACCTGGTACCCAGTTTAGCAGATTCTTTCTAAATGGGAAGAGGCAAGTCTTTATAAATGTTGAACAACAAATTAAGACAGAACTTTGCAAAACAAAACAGACAAAACAAAAAGGGCAACCCTTCCCCCCCCCCAAAAAAAAAGGAAAGGGAAGAAAAAAGGTGAATGATTTTTTTTTTTTAATTAAAGGAATTAACATTGAAGATTGGGAGTATACTATTCAATTCACAAATGTTTAAAGGTCTTCTGGTACTGAAATTTTCACAATCTTTTGACTTTTCACAGAACATTAATATAAACTTTTTTATGGAAACAAGCATAAAGTGAATATAGATAAATTTCCTCAAAGTGTATTCCTCTACATTTATACTGTGAGAAACAAATCAAATAGTTCCTCTCATCTCCAACATCTCTTATTGTAAGAGGGATCCAGGACTTAGTTTCTTGTCTATGTATATTCTTTCCCTGGTAGTTCTCATCTGGCTCATGACTTTTTTAAAAATTTATTTATTTATTTATTTGAAAGGAGAAAGACAGAGAGAGAGAAGGATAGAAAGCACAAGAAGGGGAGGGGCAGAGGGAGAGGAAGAAGCAGATGCCCTGCTGAGCAGGGAGCCAGATGGATGTGGGGCTCAATCCCAGGACCTGAGATCATGATCTCAGCCCAAGGCAGATGCTTAACCAACTGAGACACCGAGATGCCCTAGTCTCATGACTTTAGAGGCCTAAGGAACCTTTCTACTTTTAAGTCTAGTAGGTATTTTAATCTCAAAATTAACATATCCAAATCCAAACTTCAGATCTTCCTCTTCACCCCCACTCCAAATATGTTCATATTCTAGTTGTGTTCTCTCAGAAACTCCAGTTTCTTGGGCCCAAAACTGGAGCCATCTTTTATTCGCCTCTTTTTTTTTTTTTCACACCCTACAAAAATCCTTCAAAAAATCATGTCAGCATGTCAGCATATACAAAATATATCCAGATTCCAGTCACTTCTCACCACTTCCTCTTCTACCTACTATTCTGGTCCTGGCCACTACAGTTCACTACAGTAGCCTCCTCATTGGTCTCCACTGTCTCTGTCCTCATCCTTCTGATAGTCTTTTCTTAATAAAGCAGCCTAGGTGGTTCCTTTTTAAATCTGTCAGGTCATGTCATTTCTCTGTTTAAACCCCTCTCCTAGCTCCACTTTATTAGAGGGAAACCCAAAGTTCTTACACATGGCCTACAAGGTTCTATATGATACAGCCTCTACTGTCTCCCTGGGCACATGTCCTACTCCATTGCAGAAACACTGGCCTCCTTTTCTCAGGATAATATACCTGCCATCCACTCTTGCCTTAGGTATCAACATGGCTCACTCTCTCACCTCCTTCAAGTCTCTACTTAAGCATTACCTACTCAGGGTACCACGCTCTCCCACAGTAATTATCATCATTGAATGTATTCTATATTTCACACTTATTTTCTTCATTATCTATCTTCCCCATAAGAATGCAAATCTTGTATAAACTTAGTATTTCTTAAATAATCTCAGTTTTATTCACCATATATTCCCAGCTCCTAAATCTATGCCTGGCATTTAAAAAGAACACAACAAATATTTGATAAATGAATGAATGTATATATATTTTTTAAACACAAAGACTTTCACAATAATCAATAGGCATTAGAATGCTTCAAATAAATTTAAGAAACTCATATGTATAGCATGCTAACAATGTATTAGGTTCTGGGTAGCACCTTACAGGCATGAGCTTGAGGAATTTTCATAGCAGATCTTACATGATTGGTCTTATTATAAGCAATATGAAGACAAAATGCTAAATAACTAGCTTAAGAAGTGAAGATCAGCACATGGGGAATATGGGTTCAAATACTGGCATGTCTGATTCCAGAGTCCATTTTCTTTCTGATATGATGAAAACATGTCTTTTTAAACTTAGAAATATCAACAACAATAAAAAAGATGAAATCAAGCCTTCATTTAAAAGAGGGCAACTAAATGCCTGACAAGGATTCCAAGTGTGTGAAAAGTATAAATCCTAGCTTTTAGAAGGAAAAACACTGAATAGGCCAGGCAAAGGGCTAAACAGAGATTATAAAGGCAGACTCACACATTCAAGCAAACCAAGAGACTGGGGTAGAGAAATTGCTCTGAAAACCCCATCTTCTGTTTTTGTTTTGTTTTGTTTTGTTTTTCTTTTATGACCATTGCTGAAACAGCTGTAGCCAAAATGAAGTTCAATCATTTTGTGATGTCTGATCAGGGCAAGAAACATGAAAATCAATTTCAATGTACCTTCCCACATTTGCAGGAAGATTGTCTTTCCCTCTTTCCAAAGAGCTGAGACAGAAGTACAATGTTCCATCCATGTCTATCTGAAAGGATGATAAAGTTCAGGTTGTATGAGGGCACTACAAAGGTCAGCGAATTGGCAAAGTATCCAAGTTTACAGAAAGAAATATATCCTCTAGGAAGTAGGAAGCAAGATGGCAGAAAAGTAGGAGATGAAATATTATTAGGTCCCAGGAGTTCAGCTAGACAGTTATCAAACCACTCCCAACACCTACAAACTCAACACATAGAATTCATGGCATTTTCCCCTTGATCCTTTAAGTCTTGCAAAGTTAAATCTTTTAAATTTCATTTTTTTCTTATTCTATTTTTTTAGCTTTTCCTCTTTCCTCTTTTAATGTTTTTTAACAACTTAAAAGAGAAGAAGAGCAGTAATTCTAGGAAGAGAAAATTGACCACTTTCTGGAAGGTAGGACATGCAGAGAAGTGAATCCGAAGCAACAGGAAGATAGACTCTAGGGGGAGGGGCTGTCTCCTGGCAAGTGGTGGAGCAACAGAGCACAAAATCAGAACTTTTCGAAGTCTGCTCCACTGAGGGATGTCACTTCAGAGGTTAAGCATGGCGTGAAGCCCTCGTGGGGTCAGTGTGGTCTCAGGACCCATGGGGTCACAGAAAGACTGGGGGTGTCTGAGTGTGACAGAGCTGCCAGGTATCGGAGCAGAGAAGCCAGCTACAGAGACAGAGCCGAGCAGTAGTCTTTCAACTTAATTGGGGTTACTTTATTTTTTTTTAAAGATTTTATTTATTTATTTGACAGAGAGAGAGAGCCCAAGTAGGCAGAGAGGCAGGCAGAGAGAGAGAGGAGGAAGCAGGCCCCCTGCAGAGCAGAGAGCCCGATGCGGGGCTCGATCCCAGGACCCTGAGATCATGACCCGAGCCGAAGGCAGCGGCTTAATCCACTGAGCCACCCAGGCGCCCCAATTGGGGTTACTTTAAACCATGATCCAAAGCATAGTTGAGCCACTGCTCTTTGAGCAGGGACTCCACAAGTGGCAGATCAAGAGAGACCCCCTCCTTCCTCCCTGGGAGGACCAGAGCAGGAGCATGCAGTAGGAATCTGCTAAGTTTGGAGAGTTCAAACAGGGCCATGCACCAGAGATAAAAATGCTTGGTCACAGGCCGGATGAGTTCAGAGTGTGGCCGGAGACCAGGGAGACAGGAGGGATTGACTGTTTTGCTCTTAAGGGCACACTGAGGAATGAGCCCTAAGCTCTTAACTCCAATGGGGCCAGAGATTGGGAGGCTGTCATCTTCATTCCCATCCTCCAAAGCTGTAAGGAAAGCATTCAAGGAACAAAGGCTACAGAGAGCAAACCCGAGCAGATTACTTAGCCTGTCCCTTGGCAAGGGCGATACAATTCCACCTCAAGCAAGGATGTTTGAGAATCACTGTGACAGGCCCCTATCCAAGAAGATCAGCAAGAATATCCAGCCAAGACCAAGTTCACCAACCAATGAGATTTGCAGAACTCAAGAGCTAGGGGAAAGCAATACACAGAATTCATGGCTCTTTTCCCATGATCCTTAAGTCTCACAAAGTTAAATCTTTTAAATTTCATTTTTTTCTTGTTCTATTTTTTAGGTTTTCCTCTTTCCTCTTTTAATGTTTTTTAACTGTTTTATCTTATCAATATCTATTTCAAAAAATCTTTTTAAATTTTCATTGTTATAGTCATATTTTATCCCTTCATTGTATTTAACCTTACTTTTTGTATGCATATAGGTTTTTTTTTCCTTTAAAATTTTGGGATACAATTTCTTCTATAATAGACCAAAATATACCTTAAATCTAGTGCATGGCTTTGTACTAGTCTTCAGCCTGATCACATTATCTCCTCTTTTTTTTTCTTTTTACAACCAACTTAACTTATCAATTCCCATTTTAGAATCTTGTTTAATCTTCATATTTACACTCATATTCCACCCCTTCATCATGTTTACCTTAATTTTTGTATATATATCAGTTTTTCTTTCTTTAAAATTTTGGGAGGTAGTTTCTTCTAAGAGACTAGAATACACCCAAAATCAAGTGCATGGTTCTGTTCTATTCACCAGTCATATATATATATATACACACACACATATATATATAATATTTTATATATTTTTATATTAAATATATAACTAAATGTAAAATATAAAATAATATAATATAAAATATAAAATACTTTATGTATTTTATATATCTTACATATTTATATAAATTATACATATATGAATATAAATTTATTTATTTATTTATTTATTTTTAATGTTTTCCCCTTCTTCTACCCCAGTATTGGGTCACTTCTGATTTTGCTAGCATATATTTTTCTGGAGTCTTTGTCACCCTTTTAATATTTTATTCTCTCATTCATACATTCTTATCTGGATAAAATGACAAGGCAGGAAAACTCACCACAAAAAAAGAACAAGAGGCAGTACCGATGGCTAGGGACCTAATCAATACAGGCATTGGTAATATGTCAGAAGTAGAGTTCAGAATGACAATTATCAAGGTGATAGTTGGGCTCAAAAAAGGCATGAATGATGTGAGAGCGTCCCTTTCTGGAGAAATAAAATCCTTTCTGGAGAAAAAAAGAACTAAAATCTAAACAATCTGAAATCAAAACAGATACTAATGAGGTACAATAAAAAATGGAGGCTCTTACTGCTAGGATAACTGAAGCAGAAGAGAAAATTAGTGATATAGAAGACTAAATGCTAGAGAATAAAGAAGCTGAGCAAAAGAGAGACAAACAACTACTAGACCACGAGGGGAGAATTTGAGAGATAAGTAATACCATAAGATGAAACAATATTAGAATAATTGGGATCCTAGAAGAAGAAGAAAGAGAGAGGGGGACAGAAGGTATATTGGAGCAAATTATAGGAGAGAATTTCCCTAATATGGGAAAGGGAACAAGCATCAACATCCAGGAGGTACAGAGATCTCCCCTCAAAATCAATAAAAATAGGTCCACACCCTGTCATCTCATAGTAAAACTTAAAAGTCTTAGGGACAAAGAGAAAGTCCTAAAAGCAGCTTGGGATAAGAAGTCTGTAACATACAATGGTAGAAATATTAGATTGGCAGCAGACTTATCCACAGAGACATGGCAGGTCAGAAAGGACTGGCATGATACAGTCAGAGCACTTAACAAGAAAAATATTCAGCCAAGAATACTATATCCAGCTAGGCTCTCATTGAAAATAGAAAATAGATGAAAATTGAAAATAGATGAAGTTTCCAGGAAAAACAAAAACTAAATATTTTGCAAGCACTAAGCCAGCCCTGTAGGAAATATTGAAAAGGTCCTTTAAGCAAAGAGAGAGCCTAAAAGTAATAGACCAGAAAGGAACAGAGACAATATACAGTAACAGTCACCTTACAGGCAATATAATGGCACTAAATTCATATCTTTCAGTAGTTACCCTAAATGAAAATGGGCTAAATGTCCCAGTCAAAAGACACAGGGTATCAGAATGGATAAAAAAAAAAAAAAAAAAAAAAAAAAAAAAAAAAAAAAAAAAACAAGATCTATCAATATGCTGTCTATAAGAAACTCATTTTAGACCCAAAGACACCTCCAAATTTAAAGTGAGGGGGTGGAAAATAATTTACCATGCTAATGGACATCAAAAGAAAGCTGGGGTGACAATCCTTATATCAGATAAATTAGATTTTAAGCCAAAGACTTAGATAAGACAAAGACAAAGATAAGAGATGAGGAAGGACACTATATCATACTCAAAGGGTCTGTCCAACAGGAAGATCTAACAATTTTAAATATCTATGCCCCTAACAAGGGAGCAGCCATTATATAAACCAATTAATAACAAAATCAAGGAAACACATTGAAGCTAATACAATAAGAGTAGGGGACTTTACCACCTCCTCACTGAAATGGACAGATCATCTAAGCAAAAGATCAACAAGGAAATAAAGCCTTTAAATGACACTCTGGTCCAAATAGACATCACAGATATATTCAGAACATCCCATCCCAAAGCAATAGAATACACATTCTTCTCTAGGGCACATGGAACATTCTCCAGAATAGATTACATCCTCGGTCACAAATCAGGTCTCAACCAGTACCAAAAGATTGGGATCATTCCCTGCATATTTTCAGACCACAATGCTCTAAAGCTAGAACTCAATCACAAGAGGAAAGTTGGAAAGAACTCAAATATATGGAGGCTAAAGAACATCCTACCGAAGAATGAATGGGTCAACCAGGAAATTAAAGAAGAACTGAGAAAATTCATGGAAACAAATGAAAGTGAAAACATAACTGTTCAGAATCTTTGGGACACAGCAAAGACAGTCCTGAGAGGAAAGTATATAGCAATACAAGCCTTTCGCAAGAAACAAGGTAGGTCTCAAGAACACAACCTAACCCTACACCTAAGGGAGCTGGAGAAAGAATAGCAAAGAAAGCCTAAACCCAGCAGGAGAAAAACCCAAAGTGAATATCATTCTCAATGGGGAAAAACAGGGCTTTTCCGCTGAGGTCAGGAACACGGCAGGGATGTCCACTACCATCACTGCTATTCAACATAGTACCAGACGTCCTAGCCTCAGCTATCAGACAACAAAAAGAAATAAAGGCATCCAAATTGGCAAAGAAGAAGCCAAACTCTCACTCTTTGCAGATGTTATGGAAAACCCAGGAGACTCCACTCCAAAACTGCTAGAACTCATACAGGAATTCAGTGAACTGTCAGGATATAAAATCAATGCACAGAAAGCAGTTGCATTTCTATACACCAACAGCAAGACAGAAGGAAGAGAAATTAAGGAGTCGATCCCATCTACAATTGCACCCAAAACCATAAGATACCTTGGAATAAACCTAGCCAAAGAGGCAAAGAATCTGTGGCTCAGAAAACTATAAAGTACTCGGGAAAGAAATTGAGGAAGACACGAAGAAATGGAAAAATGTCCCATGCTCATGGATTGGAAGAACAAATATTGTGAAAATGTCTATGCTACCTAAAGCAATCTACACATTTAATGCAATCCATATCAAAATAGCATCCTTTTTTTTTTTTCAAAGAAGTGGAACAAATAATCCTAAAATTTATGTGGAACCAGAAAAGATTCTTAATAGCCAGAAGAATGTTGAAAAAGAAAGCCAAAGTTGGTGGCATCACAATTCCAGATTTCAAGCTCTATTACAAAGCTGCAATCATCAAGACAGTATGGTCCTGGCACAAAAACAGACACATAGATCAATGGAACAGAATGCAGAGCCCAGAAATTGACCCTCAACTCTATGGTCAACTAATCTTCGACAAAGGAGGAAAGAATGTCCAATGGAAAAAAGACAGGCTCTTCAACAAATGGTGTTGGGAAAATTGGATAGCCACATGCAGAAGAATGAAACTGGACCATTTCCTTACACCACACACAACAATAGACTCAAAATGGATGAAGGACCTCAATGTGAGACAGGAATCCATCAAAATCCTTGAGGACAACAAAGATAGCAACCTCTTCCACCTCAGCTGCAGAAACTTCTTCCTAGAAACATCGCCAAAGGCAAGGGAAGCAAGGGCAAAAATAAACTATTGGGACTTCACCAAGATCAAAACCTTTTTTTTTTTCTTAAAGATTTTATTTATTTATTTGACAGAGAGAAATCACAAGAGAGGCAGGCAGAGAGAGAGGAAGGGAAGCAGGCTCTCTGCCGAGCAGAGAGCCCGATGTGGGACTTGATCCCAGGATCCTGAGATCATGACCCGAGCCGAAGGCAGCGGCTTAACCCACTGAGCCACCCAGGCACCCAAAACCTTTTACATAGCAAAGGAAACAGTCAACAAAACCAAAAGAAAACCAACAGAATGGTAGAAGATATTTGCAAATGACATATCCAAGATCTATAAAGAACTTATCAAACTCAATCCCCAAAGAAGAAATAATCCAATGAAGAAGTGGGCAGAAGACATGAACAGACATTTCTGCAAAGAAAACATCCAGATGGCCAAGAGACACATGAAAATTGCCCCATATCACTTGGCATCAGGGAACTACAAATCAAAACCCCAATGAGATACCAGCTTACACCAGGCAGAATGGCTAAAATGACAGTTGTTAGTGAGGATGCAGAGAAAGGGGAATCCTCTTAAATTGTTGGTAGGAATATAAGCTGATGCAGCCACTCTGGAAAACAGTATGGAAATTCCTCAAAAAGTTGAAAATAGAGCTACCCTATGACCCAGCAATTACACTACTGGGTATTTACCATAAAGATACAAATGTAGTAATCCAAAGGGGTACGTGCACCTGAATGTTTACAGCACCAATGTCCACAATAGCCAAATTAAGGAAAGAACTTAGATGTCCATCCACAGATGAATAGATAAAGAAGATATGGTATGTATATACAATGGAATATCATGCAACCATCAAAAGAATGAAATCTTGCCATTTGCAATGATGTGGATGGAACTGGAGGGTATTATGCTGAGCGAAATAAGTCAATCAGAGAAATACAATTATTATATGATCTCTGATATGAGGAATTTGAGAGGTGGGGGGACTTGGAGGGAAGGAAGGAAAAAAATGAAACAAGATGGTATCAGAAGGGAGACAAACCATAGGAGACACTTTTTTTTTTTTAATTGATTTGAGAGACTGACATCACAAGTAGGCAGAGAGGCAGGCAGAGAGAGAGGAAGGGAAGCAGGCTCCCTTCTAAGCAGAAGACCTGATGCGGGGCTCAATCCCAGGACCCTGGGATCATAACCTGAGCTGTAGGCAGAGGCTTTAACCCACTGAGCCACCAGGCATCCCCATAAGAGACTCTTAATCTCAGGAAAGAAACTGAGGGTTGCTGGGGTGTGGGCGGGTAAGGATAGGGTGGTTGGGTTATGGACATTGCGCAGGGTATGTGCTATGGTAATTGCTGTGAAATGTATAAGCCTGATGATTCACACATGCATACTCCTGGGGCAAATAATACATTGTATATTAATAAAAATAATTTTTTAAAAATGTGTCCTCTACATTGAGCATGTACAATAGGAGAAGCTAATGACACGACTGTCCATGTGGGCACTCAGCCCTGCAAGGTGTTTATCACTAGGCTAAAACTGGACAAACACAGCAAGAATATCTTTGAATGTAAACCAAATCTTGCCAGGTGGAAAAGGAAAAGTGCAAATATAAAGAAGTAACAACTGAGAAGGTGAAGGAATAAAGTAATCTTATATATAATCTTCATTACATAAATTGTTAAAATGAAAAAAAAAATCCCTTTCCAACCCTATCCCTGGACACAAGGATAAGTGACAGTTCCAAGTTCTTGCTAATTGATTTGACATCAATTTGTGTTAGAAAACTGAGATAATCAAATAATTCCAGAAATAAAATTAGGGTCCTTTTAAGTAAAGAATTCTTCTATGTTGGTCAATTAGCAAATAGTGGAGGGAGCTTTCCTTTGCTCTTCTGCTGGTCATGTGAATAAACCAGGGATTGGTTTTGCCTCTTCTTCTTTTTCTTCTTTCTTTGAAAGATGTGCTATGTTCAAAAAATAATCCAGAAAACAAAAAGAAAGAGGGTAAATGTCAGAGTATACCCCAGACACAAGGAGACATTCTTGGGAAATGTAAGTATCTGAAACTTTTCAAAACCACATCAATATAAAAAAGAGGTTACATGAATGACTTTTGAATATTGAAACTTCAAGTGTGTTAGCAAATCAGAAAGTCTATAAAAGAAGACAAGAGTCTTTCTAATATCTCTTAAGATCTCTATCATATAACAGATAAACAGAGGTTCTAAAGGGACATTTAGATAAGTAATTCACATTTTGAGCCAACAGAAACCTCCTATTGATGAGAATATTCCAATTGCCAGCATCTCTCAACACACACAGAATAAGTCCCTTAAGATTTCAATGCCTCATGTTATTTGATCTGAAGTTTCACTGGTTTTTATGTCAGAATTAACACCTCAAAGAAAACTGAAATTTATGTAAAATTTTAGGATTTTAGAAGCATTTTGTATTTTGGCTTTTTAAAGAGAATTTTGTAGAAGAGAAGTAAAATATTGAGATTCAGCCATACCAGAGGGAGGGAAATAAAGTTGAATTTACTAGGTGAAATCAAGGTTTCCGTACCAAGAGGTTCAAATGTACATGTTCACAATCTTTGGTTTCTCTATTACACATCTCTTATGTTCATTGACATACTGCCCAATAGGTATATTTACTTCTTTCTAATAGTTAGAAACGTAGCATAACTTGTGATGTACCTCAAATGAGAAGATTCTTCAACACACCAAATTTCATGTTATAGGGGCTAGCTAGCTCTGTACTAAGACTTGGGTGATAGCTGCAGCTCTTCTGAAACTAGTACTGGAAGGTGCTAATATCTTAGGAAGTACTTAAAGATTTAAAATTGTCTCTTCGTAATGTAAGGTTGAGCAATGTATAAAGAAAAAGGGCGGGGCGCCTGGGTGGCTCAGTGGGTTAAAGCCTCTGCCTTCAGCTCAGGTGGTCCTGGGATAGAGCCCTGAATCGGGCTCGCTGCTCAGCAGGGAGCCTGCTTCCTCCTCTCTCTGCCTGCCTCTCTGCCTACTTGTGATCTCTATCTGTCAAATAAGTAAATAAAATCTTAAAAAAAAAAAAAGAAAAAGAAAAAGGGCTGGCAGAAATTCAGCAACCAGAAATCTAGGTCTCCCAGCAAAAGGCAGCTGGACAAGTCTAAAAGACAGCAAGATAGTACTCATTGGTCAAACATTTGTTTCTCCATTTGCATGGGAAAATTAGATTCTCTCATCAAATCCAATATGTGTTGTTTTTTTAAATTGTATGCCTATCACTAAATGGCTGAGTTCACCTACATATTTGAGCTAACATATCAAACAAAGAAAACAGGCTTGGCTGTAAAGTCAATGAAAGTCAAATAAAAGGCCAAACTAAACAGATGAGACACCATGCCCTGAAGATCAACAAAGAACATCATTGTTAGTTGAGAAGGGTTTAGCAATCAGCAAGGAGGATTTGCTGTGCCCATCATAAACACAAATCAACTCTTTTAAGCTACTTAAATACAAATTCCACTTCAAGACTGATGGGTAGTTGCTTGCATGCAACTGGATTTTTTTTTTCTTTACCATAGTGCATTAAACTCCATGAGCCATATATGGATATTAAAGGCATTTTTGAAATGCTTGGTAATAACAAAAGTGGTAATAAATGGGTAGCTTTGTATTAGTGATTTAAAAAAAAAAAGAGTGCTCTCTATAAATTTAAGATGTGATAGCAATTATAATGACTAAGATTAAGATAAGAATGAATTATTTGGTTTTGTTTTGTTTTGTTTTGTTTTTTTGAATTGTTTTAAAACAATCCTCATTCCAGTATATCCCCTGTAAAATGATACTATAGTTTCCAAACACTGGGCATTCATTACCTGGTGTCGTTTAGAGCACCCAAGAGTCGAGAATGTATCTTCCTGGGATTTATCAAAAGGAACTTCCATACACTAAACTGAAAAGCACAATTTTTTCTTGTCCACAGTGTCCATTAGGAAACTTCCTGCCAGGTATTATAATTATATACCTGGAAAACTCAAGAGACTCAACTGAAAAGCTATTTAGCAAAGTAGTGGTGCACAAAATTAATATACAAAAGAAACACAACAAACAGTATAAATATATAATGGAAAAAATACTCATCTAAGAAGGAAAAGAAGATAAAAGGTGGGGAATAAACTTAATAAGAAGTCTTAAAATCCTACTGGAGAACACACAAGAAATTTTGTATCAAGTGAAGATGTATCTAGTTAGAGTTAACAACAAAAAGATGTCAACTCTTTTTGAGTTAATTTATAATGTCAACAGGAGCCCCAAAACAAAAACACTGATAGTGGGTTTTTGAAGCTAGGCAAAGTGATTATAAAGCTTTTATGGAAAAGTTATCAAAAAAATGGAAAGGAAAACTAGGGGAGGATAAGGGTGATGAGGGGGAACTACCACTATATATTTTATAAAAGCATAAACATAAAAATCTGAAAACTGCAAACAGCGTGGGACTAGTTGATGATCAGACTGACTAATAGACTATTATACGAAGTCTAGAAATAATTTCAAATGCATACTGCCATTCACCAGATGAAAAAGATAGTATTTTAAATCAGCGGGGAAAAGATGAACACTTCAATAAATGGTGATAGAATGTGTGGGGGAAAGATATTGGATTCATACCCCGTATCATACTCTAGCGATCTAGAAAACTAGGATAAATTTCACTTGAATCAAAGATGTATGTACAAAATGATTAGAGCATATAAGTATTAGAAGAAAGCATAGGAAGTTCCTTTTTAACATTTCAGTGAAGAAGGTCTTTGTAACTCAAAATCTCGAATCCATGAAATAAAAAAAAATAAATTTAATAACATGCGTAACTATAAACAAAGTCAAAAGATAAATGGCAAACTGAGAAACTTATGTCATAGACAAACACTAACTTCTCTAACATGAAAAGCTACTAGAAACCAATAAAAGACTGACAACATACTAGAAAAATAGGCAGAAATACATATATATACTGAAGTCATGGAAAAAATCAAAATGGCTTGTAAATATAAATAGGTGATCAAGTACGCTTGTAATAAGTGAAATACATTGTTAAAGCTACACTGATATATCACTTTCCAGTTTGGTAATGTTCTAAGAGCTTGACAACATATTTTTATTGTTTGTAGGAAAACAAGCCTTCTCATACATTAGGGAGAATTGAAATTGGTACAGCTCTGATGGGAAGACATTTTGCAAGGTTTATGAAAACTGCTTATACATTGCACTTTTAGGAACTTATCTTGAAGATATACCTGCCCACATGTGAAATGACATTATGTGTAATGTTATCTAGGCCAGTGTTGCTTAAAAAACTGGAAACAACTCATGTACCTATCAATAGGAGACTAGTTAAATAGTCAAGGAACATATACAGAGTGGAGTACGACACAGTGGTTTAAAAAAATGAGGAAGCTCTCTAGTATTAATCATCAGGATGTGTTGTCCAATGCAAAAAAATGTATAAAACAGTGAGTATTGTGTGATTTTTATAAAAAGAGAAAGAATAAGACTATATATTCATATTTTCTTGTCAATGCGTAAAGAAATCTGCCAAGAATATGTAAGAATTAATTATGGCCGTGTGTGTGTGTGTGTGTGTGTGCGCGCGCGCGTGCATGTGTGTGTAAAAGGAACTGCATAAACGGTGGACAGGATGAGAGCACAACTTTTCACTGTATGACTTTTTACATTTTTGAAAAGTTTGTACTATGTGAATATATGCCATTTTAGAGTGAGGGAGGTGGGAAGCTGGTGCTTGCCTGGAGGAACTCCTCTATGGCCCTAGTAACCAGCAAATCATTTGCTACTGGGAAGAGTGGGAAGTCAATGAAGACTAGCAGAGAGGGAGACAAACCATGAATGACTCCAGACTCCCAGAAACAGACTGAGGGTTACAGAAGAGCGAGGCATGAGGGAATGGGGTTCAGGTGATGGGTATTAAGGATGGCACATGTGATGAGCACTTAGTGTTACACACAACTAATGAATCATTGAACACTACAACAAAAATTAATGATGTACTATGTGCTGGCTAATTGAACATAATAATGTATTTTTTTTTTAAATAGAGCAAAGAAGGACCAAAATTGACCCCCCCCAAAATAAAATAAAATGCTATCTTTTTCATTGCTGGCGAACTCTTTCATTAAAAAAGTATACCATGAAAGCCACACTTTGGAAGAAGAACCAAGGAAAACACCCTTTTCACTTATTTTTGCTGCCTGATTGAAAGATAAAGGGAATTAGGCCCAAATACAGTGTGTCCTCCTGTAAAGTTCTTTTTAATCCTTTTTAAGCAAACACACAAACACACACACACGCGCGCGCGCACGCACGCACACACACACACACCCCATTCAGTCTTTTCCTTGTCTTAGTACATTTGGCTGCTTTAACAAAGTACTACAGACTGGCTTAACAACAACAGAAATTTATTTCTCACAGTTCTGGAGACTAGAAGTCTGAGATCAGAGTGCCAAGATGGTTGGGTGAGGACCCTTTTCCGGGTCACAGACTTTTCATTGTATCCTCACATGGCGGAAGGAGCTGGGATATCTCTGGAACCTCTTTTATAAGGGCACAATTTCGGGGCACCTGGGGCGGCTCAGTGGGTTAAAGCCTCTGCCTTCGGCTCAGGTCATGATCCCAGGGTCCTGGGATCGAGCCCCCCATCGGGCTCTCTGCTCGGTGGAGAGCCTGCTTCCCTTCCTCTCTCTCTCTGCCTCTCTGCCTACTTGTGATCTCTGTCTGTCAAATAAATAAATAAAATCTTTTAAAAAAAAAAAAACTTTTTTTTAAAAGATTTTATTTATTTATTTGACAGAGAGAGAGGTCACAAGTAGGCAGAGAGGCAGGCAGAGAGAGAGGGAGAAACAGGCTCCCCACTGAGCAGAGAGCCCGACGCGGGGCTCGATCCCAGGACCCTGAGATCATGACCTGAGCCGAAGGCAGAGGTTTAAACCACTGAGCCACCCAGGCGCCCCTAAAAAAAAAAACTTTTATAAGGGCACAATTTCATTTATGAGGGCTCCACCCTCATGACCTAATCACCTCCCAAAGACCCCACCTCCTAATACCACCACCTTTGCATGGGGGTAGGATTTCAAGACATGAATTTGGGGCGCCTACATATATTCAGAGCATAGCATTCTTCATTATGCATTTCATGCATTTTTTTAAAAGATTTTATTTATTCATTTGACAGACAGAGATCACAAGTAGGCAGAGAGTCAGGCAGAGAGAGAGAGGGAAGCAGGCTTTCCGCTGAGCAGAGAGCCCATTGCGGGGCTCGATCCCAGGACCCTGAGACCATGACCTGAGCTGAAGGCAGAGGCTTTAACCTGCTAAGCCACCCAGGCGCCCCCACTTCATGCATTTTAAATTTTATTTTGTAAGCTGAATTTTTCTCTACTTCTGTTGATTTTGTCACTAATCTTTGAAATTCCTTAATTTTGTCAACAAAATCTGAAA
This sequence comes from Meles meles, assembly GCF_922984935.1. Lineage (NCBI taxonomy): Eukaryota > Metazoa > Chordata > Mammalia > Carnivora > Mustelidae > Meles > Meles meles. Next base: position 83,906,235 of record NC_060074.1, on the reverse strand, counting down.
GTTTTCTGATCCAGATGTAGGCATTGTTTTAGTACAAGTCTGTCAAATGAAAAGTATAGTGGAAGAATTATCTTTCAGTCTGAATTCATGGGAGTTTCTATGAAGTTAAACCTCATCTGGTATTTGTCACCTCTGATTTCACACTTTGTTTTCAGACTAACATTTTTTCAGGTTTCAAGTCATTTCTCTCTCTGTTCTAGTATATGAGCAAACCACCTAATTCAGTTCCTGTGAGTCTCACAATATGCTCTCTTTTATTCAGGACATCAATAAAGACATGAAGAAAACTATCGTCTTAGCATGTTCCCACTTAGCCATTTGACTCACCTCACCCAGAAAAACAACCACTACTCTTATTTGTAACTTTGTCAAATTATTCAGTTGCCTGGAAGTGGTATAATCTAGACCTCATGAGTTTAGTTCTTTGAAGGTTTCTTCTCTTCCTGCAGATGCTGCAGATATCCCCAGCCTAGATAAAACCTGCCTAGATTGAAACTGACTCAATCTTTGTCCAGAGGTTTCACTGATGAATACAAGGTAAGTACCTATGACAACAACAGTGTGGTAAAAGACAAGTAACTTCAATAAGCTAAAATTCCCTTCAGCCATTGAGAATTTATAAGACATTTCATGTTGCAACTTGTCTTCTATGATAAAGATAATATGGAAAAGATATTCCTGGAATTAAAAGAACTGTATTCAATTTGTTCCTGTTTCTTTTTCTACCCCTAACTTTTTTTTTTTTTTACTGTGTTTAATTTGGTTTCAGGACTGGATTTAGGATAAAGAACAGATTGGTCATGAGGAAAAATAATTCTTAAGAAAGCAATGTTAATACAATATAGTGACCAAAAATTTTCATTTAAAAGTAACATAAACAGACTATGATAATGATGGATACCTGAGAGTTCAATATAATGTGCCTCTACTTTGGTATATTTTGAACACTTTCCACAACAAAAAATTAAAATAAGTAAACATTAAAGTATATTCTCAATCTCTTTTGCTGTGGTGCATCTTTTCGGATATCCTGTAAATTATCCTTAGCCTCATCCCCCATATTGGATGTGTCCAGAGACAGAGATGAACATATAATTGAAGTAAAATGTGCTATTATTTTTCTGTATTTAATAATACGATTAGAAAAGTAGATAGATATTAGTACATTGGTGGTATCCCTGAATGCTGGAAACTGGGGGCTACTGAGGTGGGTTGGTGATCTTGTTATATAAACAAGGGAGGAAGGAAGGAGGAACAGGGTATGGACTGCACATTGGTGTTACAAGGAAATAAGGTTTTAAAGAAACTCTGGGTCCAAATGGTAAAGAACATGAGAAGAGAAGGAAAAAAAAAAACAAAAACAAAAACAAAAACCAAACCCAGGAAGGGCTGATAATGAAAAGCTGAACTAAGGCAATCTCTAAATATTATTGTGTGTCCAGAATTAAAGGAAGAAGTTTGATCACAGGCTTTCTGTGGGTTCCATCCTAATGCCCCTGCACAGACTGAATACTCAGATGCCTATAAGAACAGCAGTTTTAAGCCTAAACTGATCCAGGCAGAAAAGGACACTACCTTCAAGGATAAAGTGGAAAAAAGGAAAGGAAAGGAAAGGAAAGGAAAGGAAAGGAAAGGAAAAAGAGAGAGACAGAGAGAGAGAGGAAGGAAGGAAGAAAGGAAGGATTGATTTATCTGTTCTCAGTTTCAGAATGGAAGCAGACTGAACTCAAGGGTTTGGACTCAAGGAGAGAGAAGCAAATGAAAGTGAGCTAGTGTACAAGAGAAGGGTTACTGTTTTCAGGCTCTACTAAGCTAACAAAGCAATGTACTCCAGTAACTCACCTCATCTATCTATAGCTTTTCCTAAAATTGCCCAAGTGGATAGTAGTATAAGTTGTGGGACCAAACAGATTCTGTGTACTGTATTTTGGTGGATATCATGGGAAAGGTGAGCTCCAGGGGGCGAGGGGTAGGGAGACCATATCAGGTTACAGAGAAAAATTTGAAGGAAAAATTGCCACCACCCCCTGACATATTTAAGTGGTTGAGAAGTTAAGTTTTTTGCTCAAGATGAGGGGCAGAGAAAATCCAGCTAAAGTAGCTTTCTGTTTGGGGTCTGGAGTGGCATTTCATCAGCCATTTAGAACTTAATTGCAAAAGCATAAATAAATTCTCCAAGCCCCTTATTCTCTTTATAAATAGCACTTTCTCACTTGTATGCTATTCTTCATTTTCCTGAAAAGCAAATTAAGGCTTTCTAGTAGCTATTCACAAATACATAGCAGCTTTGTGGGTCCTGCTTTATTTATTATTCCATTTGTGATCCCAGGATTTATGTTGAGAGTATACTTATTAAACTAATAAAAGATGCATAAAAAGTTAACTGGCATGCCTATTTCTTAAGAAAACACATTCTTTTTTTTTATTTATTTGACAGAGAGATCACAAGTAGGCAGAGAGGCAGGCAGAGAGAGAGGAGGAAGCAGGCTCCCTTCGGAGCAGAGAGCCTGATGCGGTACTCGATCCCAGGACCCTGAGATCATGACCTGAGCCGAAGGCAGTGGCTTAATCCACTGAGCCACCCAGGTGCCCCAAGAAAACACATTCTTGAATTCAAAGTCATCTTCACAAATCTAATGACCTTTAATTCAGGGAACAAATGCAGACTAAATTACCTAAATAAAAGAAGTAGATGTTAGAAATTTACATAAACATGGCAGAATATTATATATTAATCATCATATATCAGAAAAAATAAAAACCTTTACATTAACATTGACCAAGACTTAATCAGAGCACTGTATTTCTAGAATAAAGCTTCATAGCACAGAGGAAATGATAAGACAAGGATCTTTTCTGATAGGAAGAAATTCAACCAATATGCAAATGTTTAGTAAATAATAGGAAGAAAGCCTAAATGAGGTAGGGAAAAGATCACCAACGTGAGAATAGTTTTTAACAGTCCTCAGATATTTAGAAAGGAATCAGACTATGATCAGTTATTCTGTATTTGAGTAGAAGTCAGGGAAAAAGCAGGCAGCAAAAATAGAAACTTAGCATAACAATGGGATGAGCTCCTTATCATAAAAAGTATGTGATATATAATAAGTGAACATTGTGAAATCTCATCAAAAGATATGTTTGGGGCACCTACATGGCTCAGTTGGTTGAGTGTCAGACTCTAGTTTTGGATCAGGTGGTGATCTCATGGATCAGGATCTAGCACCACATCAGACTTCACGCTCAGCAAGGAGTCTGCTCAAAGATTCTCTCCCTCTGTCCCTCCCTTCGCCTCCTCTCTCTCTCAAATAAATAAATAAATAAATCTTTTAAAAAATATGTTTAAATTGTATAATAAATACTCATATCTCACATATCTCACAAAGAGATTTAAAGAGGAAGTTCAAAATTCTGTCTAGTTCTAGAATCTTGTGATTATCTATAAATTTTAAGAATTAATATCATCCTTTAAGAATGCTTTAAGAGGGCGCCTGGGTGGCTCAGTGGTTTAAGCCACTGCCTTCGGCTCGGGTCATGATCTCAGGGTCCTGGGATCGAGTACCGCATTGGGCTCTCTGCTCAGCGGGGAGCCTGCTTCCCTCTCACTCTCTGCCTCTCTCTCTGCCTACTTGTGATCTCTCTGTCAAATAAATAAATAAAAAATCTTAAAAAAAAAAAAAGAATGCTTTAAGAGGGGCGCCTGGGTGGCTTAGTGGGTTAAGCTTCTGCCTTTCACTCAGGTCATGATCTCAGGGTCCTGGGATCAAGTCCTGCATCGGGCTCTCTGCTCAGTAGGAAGCCTGCTTCCTCCTCTCTCTGCCTGCCTTTCTGTCTATGTGTGATCTCTGTCAAATAAATAAATAAAATGCTTTAAGAGAATTTTAGATAATTCTAAAACCATGGGCACACATCTAATTTTGATAAGTTGGTGGCTAGCAATATTCTAAAGACTGAGTGATAAAGAAGCATGATAATCTAAGAGTTAGACACATTGAGTATCAATCCTGACTCCTTTATTCACAAATTCTGATTCTACATCTGAGTCTCCTCATTTGGTAAATATAGCACTTGACCTCCAAACTTCAATAGCTTACTACAGCTGACAAGATAATGTATGCAAGTAGTTTAAGAATCAGAGATGTAAGATGGTGGAGGAGTAGCAGACTGAGATGACATTAGGTCAGAGGAGTTCAGCTAGATAGTTATCAAACCATTCCGAACACCTACAAACCCAACAGGAGATGGAAGAGAAGAAGAGCAGCAATTCTAGAAACAGGGAATTGACCACTTTCTGAAAGGTAGGAGGGGTGGAGAAGTGAATCCGAAGTGATGGAAAGATAGACCCTGGGGCGAGGGGCCAGCTCCTGGCAAGTGGTGGAGCAACGGAGCACAAAATTCAAACTTTTAGAAGTCTGCTCCACTGAGGAACATTGCTCCAGAGGCTAAGTGGGGGTGCCCTCGTGGGTGACAGCGTGGTCTCAGGACCCACAGGGTCACAGAAAGATCAGGGGATGTCTGAGTGTGGCAGAGCTCACAGGTATCAGAGCAGGGAAGCCAACTACAGAGATGGAGCCGAGGAGTGAGCTTTCAGCTCGGGGTTAACTTAATTGTGATCCATGGCACAGTTGCACCACTGCTCTTCAAGCAGGGACCGCAGAAGTGGCAGATCCAGGGACACCCACCTTCCTCCACTGGAAGAGCAGAGCAGCAGAAATCTGCTGGGTTTGGAGACTCCAAACAGGGCTGTGTGCCAGAGACAGAAATGCTTGGTCACAGGCCAGGTGAGCTCGGAGTGTGGCCAGAGACCAAGGAGCCAGGAGTGATTGATCACTTTTCTCCAAGGGCGCACAGAGGAGTGGAGCCCCAAGGTCTCTACTACTCCCGGCTGGAGATTGGGAAGCTACCATTTTCATTCCCGTCCTCCAGAGCTCTATAGAAAGCATTCAGGGAAAAAAAGCTCCCCAGAGGGGACCCGAACAAATTACTTAGCCCGTCCCCTGGCAAGGGTGGTGCAATTCCACCTCAGGAAAAGACACTTGAGAATCACTACACCAGGCCCCTCCTCCAGAAGATCAGCAAGAACATCCACCAAAGACCAAGCTCGCTGATCAAGGAAAACAGCAGAATTCCAGAGGAGGGGAAAGAAAAGCATGGAATTCATGGCTTTCTACTCATGAGAGTTTAGTCTTACAAAGTAATTAAATTTTTTTAATTTTATTTTTTTCTTATTCTAATTTTTTGAACTTTTCCTCTTTCCTCTTTTAACGTTTTTTTAACTAGTTTATCTTAACAATACCTTTCTTTAAAAAAACTTTTTATTATTATAGTCATATTTTATCCTTCATTGTATCTAACTTATTTTTTATATACATATAGGGTTATTTCTTCCAAAAAATTTTGAGATACAATCTCTTCTAGTAGATCAAAATATACCCTAAATTTAGCACAGGGCTTTATTCTTGTCTCCAGCCTGAGCAAATTCTGTCCCCTTTCTTTTTCCTTCTTTTTCCAACCAACTTATCTCATCAATTCCTTTTTAGAATTTTTTTAAAATTTTCATCTTTATAATCATATTCCATCCCTTCATCATGTTTACCCTTATTTGTGTGTGTGTGTGTGTGTGTGTGTGTGTATTCTTTCTTTAAAATTTTGGGATGTAGTTTCTTTTAAGAGCCCAAAATACACCCCAATACAAGTGGGTGGCTCTGTTCTATTCTCCAGTCTAATGTGTATATACATATATATTTTTTTAAATTTTTTTTTAATTTCTTTTTCCCCCTTTCCTCTCTTGCCAATTTGGGGTCCCTTCTGATTTGGTTAGCATACATTTTTCTGGAGTCTATGCCACCCTTTTAGTATTTTATTCTCTCCTTCATATATTCTTATCTGGATAAAATGACAAGGCAGAAAAACTCACCACCAAAAAAAAAAAAAAAAGACCAAGAGACAGTACTGATGCTTAGGGACCTAACCATTATGGATATTGGTAATGTGTCAGAATTAGAGTTCAGAATGCTGATTCTCAAGGTGTTAGCTGGGCTCAAAAAAGTCATGAAAGATATTAGAGCATCCCTCTCTGGAGAAATAAAATCCCTTTCTGGAGAAATAAAAGAACTAAAATCTAACAAAATTGAAATGAAAAAACCTATTAATGAGGTGCAATAAAAAATGGAGGCTCTTACTGCTAAGATAACTGAGGCAGAAGAGAAAATCAGTGATATAGAAGACCAAATGCCAGAGAATAAAGATGCTGAGCAAAAGAGAGACAAACAACTACTGGATCACAAGGGAAGGATTTGAGAGATAAGTGATACCATAAGACAAAACAATGTTAGAATAATTGGGATTCCAGAAGAAGGAGAAAGAGAGAGGAGGGCAGAAGGTAAATTGGAGTCAATTATAGTAGAGAATTTCCCTCATATGGCAAAGGGAACAAGCATCCAAATCCAGGAGGCACAGAGAACTCCCATCAAAATCAATAAAAATATGTCTACACCTGATATCTAATAGTAAAATAAGTCTTAGTGACAAAGAGAAAATCCTGAAAGCAGCTCTGGATAAGAAGTCTGTAACGTACAATGGTAGAAAAATTAGATTGGCAGCAGACTTATCCACAAAGACCTGGCGGGCCAGAAAGAACTGGCATGATATATTCAGAGCACTAAATGAGAAAAATATGCAGCCAAGAATACTATATCCAGCTAGGCTGTCATTGAAAATAGATGGAGAGATAAAAAGCTTCCAGGAAAAACAAAAATTAAAAGAATTTGCAAACATCAAACCAGCCCTATAGGAAATATTGAAAGGGGTCCTCTAAGCAAAGAGAGAGCCTAAAGTAATAGACCAGAAAGGAAGAGAGACAATATACAGTAACAGTCACCTTACAGGCAATACAATGTCATTAAATTCATATCTTTCAATAGTTGCCCTGAATGTAAATGGGCTAAATGCCCCAATCAAAAGACACAGGGTATGGGGATGGATTTAAAAAACAAGACCCATCAATATGCTGTCTACAAGAAACTCATTTTAGACCCAAAGACACTTCAAATTTAAAGTGAAGGGGTGGAAAACAATTTACCATGCTAATGGACATCAAAAGAAAGCTGGGGTGGCAATCCTTATATCAGATAAATTAGATTTTAAGCCAAAGACTATAATAAGAGATGAGGAAGGATATAATACGATATTCAAAGGGTCTGTCCAATAAGAAGACCTAACAATTTTAAATATCTATGACCCTAACATGGGAGGAGCCAACTATATAAACCAATTAATAACAAAATCAAAGAAACACATTGAAGCTAATACAATAAGAGTAGGGGACTTTAACACCTCCTCACTGAAATGGACAGATCATCTAAGCAAAAGATCAACAAAGAAATAAAGGCCTTAAATTACACACTGGACCAGATAGATATCATAGATATATTCAGAACATTCCATCCCACAGCAACAGAATACACATTCTTCTCTAGTGCACATGGAACATTCTCCAAAATAGATCACATTCTGGGTCACAAATCAGGACTCAACCAGTACCAAAATATTGGGATCATCTCCTCCATATTTTCAGACCACAATGCTCTGAGCTAGACTCAATCATTTTCCAGTCACCTTCCAGAAAAGTTGGAAAGAACTCAAATACAGGGAGGCTAAAGAGCATCCTACTACAGAATGAATGGATCAACCAGGAAATTAACGAAGAGTTGAAAGAATTCATGGAAACAAATGGAAATGAACATACAACTGTTCAGAATCTTTGAGGCACAGCAAAGGCAGTACTAAGAGGAAAGGATATAGCAATAGAAGACTTTCTCAAGAAACAAGGTAAGTCTCAATCACACAACCTAACCCTACACCTAAAGGAGCTGGAGCAAGAACAGCAAAGAAAGCCTAAAGCCAGCAGGAGGAGAGAAATCATAAAGATCAGAGCAGAAATCAATGAAATAGAAACCAAAAGAACAGTAGAACAGATCAACAAAACTAGGATATGGTTCTGTGAAAGCATTAATAAGATAGATAAACCCATGCAAGGATTTATCAAAAACAAAAGAGAAAAGACCCAAATTAATAAAATCATGAATGAAAGAGGAGAGAGAGCACAACCAACACCAAAGAAATACAAACAATTATAAGAACATATTATGAGCAACTATACGCCAGCAAATTTGACAATCTGGAAAAGATGCATTCTGAGAGATACATAACTATCCAAACTGAGCCAGGAAGAAATAGAAAACCTGAATAGACCCAAGAGATTGAAACAGTCATCAAAAATCTCCCAACAAACAAGAGCCCAGGGCCAGATGGCTTCCCAGGGGAATTCTACCAAACATTTAAAGAAGAATGAATACCTATTCTCCGGAAACTGTTCCAAAAACCAGAAATGGAAGGAAAACTTCCAAACTCATTTTATGAAGCCTGCATTACCTTGATGCCAAAACCAGACAATGACCCCACCAAAAAGGAGAATTAGACCCATCTCCTTGATGAATGCAGATGCGAAAATTCTCACCAAAATACTAGCCAATAGGATCCAACAGTACATTGAAAGGATTACTCACCACGACCAAGTGGCATGTATTCCTGGGCTGCAAGGTTGGTTTGATATCCACAAATCAATCTATACGATACAATACATTAATAAAAGAAAGAACAAGAACCACATGACACTCTCAATAGATGCTGAAAAAGCATTTGACAAAGTAGAGCATCCTTTCTTGATCAAAAGTCTTCCCAGTGTAGGGATAGAGGGTACATACCTCAATATCACCAAAGCCATCTCTGTAAAACCCACAGTGAATATCATTCTCAATGGGGAAAAACAGAGCTTTTCCGCTGAGGTCAGGAACACGGCAGGGATGTCCACTACCATCACTGCTATTCAACATAGTACCAGATGTCCTAGCCTCAGCTATCAGACAACAAAAAGAAATAAAGGCATCCAAATTAGCAAAGAAGAAGCCAAACTCTCACTCTTTGCAGATGTTATGGAAAACCCAGGAGACTCCACTCCAAAACTGCTAGAACTCATACAGGAATTCAGTGAACTGTCAGGATATAAAATCAATGCACAGAAAGCAGTTGCATTTCTATACACCAACAGCAAGACAGAAGGAAGAGAAATTAAGGAGTCGATCCCATCTACAATTGCACCCAAAACCATAAGATACCTCGGAATAAACCTAGCCAAAGAGGCAAAGAATCTGTGGCTCAGAAAACTATAAAGTACTCGGGAAAGAAATTGAGGAAGACACGAAGAAATGGAAAAATGTCCCATGCTCATGGATTGGAAGAACAAATATTGTGAAAATGTCTATGCTACCTAAAGCAATCTACACATTTAATGCAATCCATATCAAAATAGCATCCTTTTTTTTTTTTCAAAGAAGTGGAACAAATAATCCTAAAATTTATGTGGAACCAGAAAAGATTCTTAATAGCCAGAAGAATGTTGAAAAAGAAAGCCAAAGTTGGTGGCATCACAATTCCAGATTTCAAGCTCTATTACAAAGCTGCAGTCATCAAGACAGTATGGTCCTGGCACAAAAACAGACACATAGATCAATGGAACAGAAAGCAGAGCCCAGAAATGGACCCTCAACTCTATGGTCAACTAATCTTCGACAAAGGAGGAAAGAATGTCCAATGGAAAAAAGACAGGCTCTTCAACAAATGGTGTTGGGAAAATTGGATAGCCACATGCAGAAGAATGAAACTGGACCATTTCCTTACACCACACACAACAACAGACTTAAAATGGATGAAAGACCTCAATGTGAGACAGGAATCCATCAAAATCCTTGAGGACAACAAAGATAGCAACCTCTTCCACCTCAGCCACAGAAACTTCTTCCTAGAAACATCACCAAAGGCAAAGAAAGCAGGGGCAAAAATGAACTACTGTGACTTCATCAAGATCATAAGCTCTGCACAGCAAAGGAAACAGTTAACAAAACCAGAAGAAAACTGAGAGAATGGTAGAAGATATTTGCAAATAACTTATTAGTATGCAAAATGTATAAAGAACTCATCAAACTGAGCACCCAAAGAACAAAGAATCCAATTGAGAAATGGGCAGAAGACATGAACAGACATTTCTGCAAAGAAGACATCCAGATGGCCTAGAGACACATAAAAAGTGCCCCACATCACTCGGCATTGGGTAAATACAAATCAAAACCACAATGAGATACCAGCTCACACCACGCAGAATGGCTAAAATTAACCAGTCAGGAAATGACAGATGCTGGCAAAGATGTGGAGAAAGGGTAACCCTCCTACAGTGTTGGTGGGAATGCAAGCTGGTGTAACCACTCTGGAAAACAGAATGGCGGTTCCTCAAAAAGTTGATAATAGAGCTACCCTATGACCCAAATTGTAGTACTGGGTATTTACCATAAAGATACAAATGTAGTAATCCAAAGGGGTACATGCACCTGAATGTTTATGGCACCAATGTTCACAATAGCCAAACTATGGAAAGAACCTAGATGTCCATGAACAGATGAATGGATAAAGAAGATTTGGTATGTATATACAATGGAATACTATGCAGCCATCAAAAGAATGAAATCTTGCCATTTGCAATGACATGGATGGAACTGGATGGTATTATGCTGAGCAAAATAGGTAAATCAGAGAAAGACAATTATCATATGATCTCCCTGACATGAGGATTATCAGAGGCGAAGTGGGGGGTTTAGGAGGTAGAGAAGGAAAAATGGAACAAGATGAGATCAGGAGGGAGACAAACCATAATTGACTCTTAATCTCACAAAACAAACTGAGAGTTGTGGGGGTGAGGGGAGTATGACAAAGGTGATTGGGTTATGGACATTGGGGAGGGTATGCGCTATGGTGAGTACTGTGAAGTGTGTAAGCCTGACAATTCACAGACCTGTACCCCTGGGGCAAATAGTACATTATATGTTAATTTTAAAAAATCAGAGATGTACAGACATATATGATTTTGTTATCAACACTAATAACAATATTAGAAATAAATCATTCCTATAGTATAACTCTTTTAACCACAAATATGAGAACTTTTACTCCTTGCATAACATTCTAAAAGGGAATCTATATCCAAGAATTAAAGAAGGGCCGAGATTAACCATTTACTTTTACTTGTTTTTAAAGATTTTTTTAATGAGGGCATACATTCATACAATAAAATTCACACCATGTATTGCTCAAAGAATTTTAGTAAATGAATATACTGGGGAACCCCTACCCAGGTCAAGATCTAGAACACTACCAACATCCTACAATTTTCTTTCACGTTCTATTTCAGTTAACTATACCAAAGATAACTAATATTCTCATTTTCATCACTATAGACTTGTTTCAACTGTTTTTGGAAGGTCACATAAGTAAAACCAAACAATATGTACTCTTCATACCTGGCTTCTTTGGCTCAATGTCATTTCTGGGAGATTCATCAATGTGGTTACATGAAACATTATTCATTATATCTAATTTCTGTATACTACTGCACTTCAGCAAAATTTCAAAACAAAAGCACTTCTGGAATGGCAGAATAAGTACCTCTGATTCTCTTCTATAAAAGCAATGAGAACAATCTTAAAAATTGTCAAAATTTACTTTTTCAGACCTCTAGAAATAAACCCAAGACTTGCAGCAATCTAAAGAGCATTTATTCAAGAAAAACTACTGAATTTTGATAAAAACAGTGAGCTTTGTGGCATTTTAACTTTCCCTGTCTGGTTACTCTCTCCTCAGGTCAAGGGTAGCCCTGAAAATCAGCAGCCTTTCACCATAGTAGCTATGAGAACCACCATAGTAGACACTAAAGGGGGCAGAATCAGTTTGGAGATCCCCCAAATCCCAAGCCGAGTGTCACTATTTGACCTATCTGGCAACTCCCTGGAAGAGCCCCATTCATAAGACTTGCCTTTATTTTACCTGAACCAGAACTTGTTTAGTGAGGAGGTCTCTATCCCCAAGGCATTGTCAAAGACATTCAGTGGCAACTGTTAACATTGTGGCTACATAAAACAGAAATAGCACTTAACAAAAGAAGGAAGGAAAGAAGGAAGGAAGGAAGGAAGGGGAAAAGTTAAGAGAAGAGAAGACTGCTTGACAAATATAAGAGACTTGCTAAAAGTCAAAAGCGATATCTGGAGATGAGATACACATAGTGGGTTTTGAAAAGCTCCAAAATAGTTCTGGGGATCTAGAAGGCCACATGCTTGTGCAGTATTGTGTGACTACCTCACAAAAGACAAGAACCGATATTTTCTCATGTCTAAGGCCTGAGGCCCTGTGCAAACAGGAAGTAAAGGTTAAGACACTTATAAGATGCCAGAGCATTGAAGGCATAACCTAACACAAACACACAGAGAATCTCTTGGCAAAATCTTGTACATTTATTGTTTCAAAGTTTTTTAAAAAAATCATCCTGCAATTGTTATCTGACCACTAATCTCACCAAGCAGAGACTTCAATGGCTAAATATAAAAAAAATACAAATTTTAGAGAATTAATCTAGGAAAGCCACTAAACAAAAAAATAGCAAAGACAAACAGCAACTATAATAAATCCTGGGGTATGAAGACACCACATTGCATTGAATAAAATTCTAGTTTTTGACAACAAAAAATAATTACAAGATTTTCTAAGACACAGGAAGTTATGGCCCATACACAGGGATAAATAGCAGTTAATAGGTCCTACTCTTGAGGACTCTCAAACAAAAAATTAAAATCATCTACTATAGGGGCACCTGGGTGGCTCAGTGGGTTAAGCCGCTGCCTTCAGCTCAGGTCATGGTCTCAGGGTCCTGGGATCGAGTCCCACATCGGGCTCTCTGCTCGGCGGAGAGCCTGCTTCCCTTCCTCTCTCTCTGCCTGCCTCTCTTGTGATTTCTCTCTGTCAAATAAATAAATAAAATCTTTAAAAAAAAATCATCTACTATAAATATGTTCAAATGATTAAACAAAATCATAGCTAAGGAATTAAAGAGAAAGATGATTCATCAAATAGAGAATATCAACAAAAAGTTTGGGAGATATGTATTAATCTCCCAAATATAAATTTGGAATTGAAAAGTAGTCACTATAATAAAAAACTCCATAGAAGGTCTCAAGACTATTTTTAAGCTAGCAAAAGTAGAATTGGCAAACATGAAGATGGGTCAATAGAGAATGTCCAGTCTGAGAAAGAGAATATTTTTTTAACTGAAAAAACAAACAAAAAACAATGAACACATCCTTACAAATCCACAGAACACCATGAAAAGTACCAATAAATGCATAATGGGAATCTCAGAAGGAAAACAAGAGGAGACAGAAAGAATATTTGAAAAAACAACAGACAGACATTTCCCAAGTTTGATGTAAAACATTAATCTATAGATTCAGGAAGCACAACAAATCCAAAGTATTATGAACATAGAGAGATCTATTCTTAAAAAAAAAAAATTATTTGAGAGAGAGTGTATGGGTGGGGCAGAGGAGGAGCAGAGGAAGAGGGACAAGCAAACTCTGCATTGAGTACAGAGCCTAGCCCAGGGCTCAACCTCACAACCCTGAGCTTGTGATCTGAGCTGAAATCAAGACTTGGTCACTTAACTGACTGAGCCATCCAGGCATCCTGAGATCCATTCTTTCACATAGATAAATGATAGTCACACTGTCAAAAGACAAAGAGTAAAAATGCATTTTAGTTTATAACATTTTTCCTCTTTTATATGAATTAAAAGATTGTGCGTAAATTATGAAGCTTTGTTGATGGGCTTTAATATATAAAAAAATAACTTGTATGACAATAATAGCACCAAAAATGAGGAGCAGAAAGGAACTAACTAAATAAATAATTTTGTACATTAATGTACACTTAAGGAACCAATAATTTTGGACATTATCATAATTAATTTGGTATTAATCTGAAGTAGATTGTTTTAAGTTAGCATGCTAATTGTAATTCCCATGGAAACCACTAAGAAAATTAATTCTAATCATATAATAGAAGAAACAACAAGGGAATTAAAATAGTACCCTAGAAAACACCTAACACAAAAGAAGGCAGCAACTGAGAAATAAAAAGACATAAGATATAGAACATAAATAACAAAATGATAAATGTAAATCCTACCTTACCAGTAATTACGTTGAATGTGAATGGATTAAGCACTTGAATCAAAAAAGGGAGATTGGCAAGATGTATTTTGAAAAAATGACCCATCTATATGCTGGCTATAAAAGACACACATTAGATTCAAGAAACAAAGAGGCTGAAAATAAAAGATTGGGGGAAAAAATCTCTTTGGTTACTGTTATGAGAGACCTAGTAATGAAAAGAGACTTAGAATGACACTAGTATTAAACAAAATAGACTCTAAGATCAAACTGATGACTAGAGTCAAAGAAGACAATTTATAATAAAAAGTAAGTGAATTCATCAGGATGGCATATCAATTATAAATACTCATGCACCTAGTACCAGATCGCCAAAGTATGCAAAGTAAAAGCTTACAGAATTGAAAAAATGGACAATTGAAAAATACCAGTTTGAGATCTCCATACCCTACTTTTAATAATGGATAAAACAAAAAGGAGAAAACCAAGAAGAAACAGAAAATTGTAACTACACTACAAGCCAACTACACTACAAGCCCTAACAAACATCTATATAACACTCTACCCAAAACCAGAAGAATTCATGTTCTTCTCAAGAGCACATGGAATAATTCTCCAGGACTGACCATATGTTAGGCCATAAAACTAGCTGCAATGAATGTAAAATAACTGAAATCATACAATATAATCAATGGATTGATATTAAAAATCAATAAAAGGGGCACTTGAGTGGCTCAGTTAATTAAGCAGTTGACTCTTGATTTCAGTTCAGGTCATGATCTCAGAGTCGTTGGATCTAGCCCCATACCAGGCTCTGTACTCAGCAGGGAGTATGCTCTAGGATTCTTTCTCCCTATCCCTCTGCCCTTCCCTCTGCTCTCTCTCTAAAATAAATAAACACATATTTTAAAAAAATCAATAACAGAAGGTAACATTGTATGTCAAGTACTTCAATAAATCAATACCAAAAAAAATCAGTAACATGAAAAAATTTAAGAAATTTCCAAATATGTGGAAATTAAGCAAAACACTTGTGAGCACCAAATGTTCAAAAAAATCACAGGGAAAATTAGAATATATTTTATAATAACTTACATATTTTAAGACTATGTTATTAGGTACATTTAAATGTAAGCTTATATTCCTATTGATTCCTTATTATGAAAAACTGGTTTTCTACAGTAATACCTTTTGCCTTAGAGTTTGTTTTTCCTGATATCAGTTTAGCTATACCATTTTCCTTTGGTTATCATTTCCTGTTATATTTTTCATATTATTACTTTCAACCTTTAATAGTCCTTATATTTAAGGTATGTTTTTTATGAGAAGCATATGATTGGTTATTGTCTTACTCTACTTAAATCACAACGATGGTCAAATTAGACAGAATTAATCCAACTACTTAAGTGTAATTATTGAGGTATTTGTATTTAAATGTACCTTCTTACTATGTATTTCATATTGTACCATCTTCTTTTAGACTAATCAAGTGTTTATTATTCCATTTGACCTGCCTATTGGATTGTTAGTGATATATTTATTATTTTATTGGTTACCCTAAAACAAGAGATTCCAAGATTCTTTTTTTGTTCATAGCAGTCTATTTTAAGTTTGTACATTTACAATTTATTGAATATTATTTTTGTGTGTTATAAGTGTTAATCCTATAGGTATTTTAAAGCCTATGGTCCATTATTCACTATTACTTGTATTTAGATTTACTCACTTACTGTTTCCTATGTTAATATTTTTCCTGCAAACTTTAAAGATGTTATTCCATTGTCTTCTGTATTCCATGGTTTCTATTAAAAAGTCAGCAATCTGAAGAAGTTTACTCCTTATTTATTATTATTTATTATTATAATATAATTATAAATATTTGAAATTTGAAAATTATGTATATATAATACATATGTATATTTAATATTTATATATTTTTTTCTTTTACTTTCTTTTTTTTAAAGATTTTATTTATTTATTTATTTATTTATTTTTTTTTTAAGATTTTATTTATTTATTTGACACAGAGAGAGAGATCACAAATAGGCAGAGAGGCAGGCAGAGAGAGGGGGAAGCAGGCTCCCTGCTAAGCAGAGAGCCTGATGCGGACCAGAACCCTGAGATTATGATCTGAGCTGAAGGCAGAGGCTCAACCCATTGAGCCACCCAGGCACCCCTCTTCTACTACTTTCAATATTTTCTTTTAATCATTGTGTTTTAGATGTCTGACTATGATACTCCAGGTGTAGCTTCCTTGTATTTATCCTGCATGTGGTTTCTGGAGTTTTTTGAATTCATGACTTGCTGTCTTTCATCAGTTTTGTCAAATTAGTTGCCAATAGATTCAAAATGTTCCTTTTCTTCAATTCATGCTTTCCTATTCTTCTGGGACTCCAATGATTGGTACATCAAACTTTTAAATGCTGTTCCATATAATTCTTATTTTCTCTTCAGTATTTTTCATCCCTTTTAAACTTTATACTTAAATTTGAATATTTTCTACTTCCCCCTTAGTCCACTATTCTTCTTTCTGATGTGCCTAATATACTATTAACCCATCTTATAATTTGTTTTAGTTCTTGTAACTTTTCCTTTTAGTATTTCCATTTGGTCCTCTTTTTTTACACAGTTGCTAATTTTTAAATCGGATGCTAAATGTCATGTGTGAAAATTTGCAAAGACTCTATGAAGTTATCCTTTTTCCAGAAAGGATTTAATATGCTCCAGTTATACAAGGTATGGATTGATCACATTACTCAAGTCAATGCTGGGTTTCAGACTTTGTTAGCTTTATTGATTTCCAGTTTGTTCTAACTCTTAAAACATAGCCCTTAATGATTAAGAAGTAGCATTCTTAGATTCTCCTCTAAAATTCTGAAGTGTTTACTTAGGCTCTAGCACCTTGGTGGTTTTTAAATTTTCATCTCTGTCTCTCAAGTTCTCCAAAGCTGCCAAAATCTCTGCTCTGCTATTTAACATCCAAGGTATTCCTTTTTACTTAGTTTCTCTGCATTTTACCCTGCACAGTTTAGGAGTCAGCACATGCCTTGAAGGGACATTATTCATAAGTTTGAGCTCACTCCTCTGTGGTTTTTCTCAACTCAAGTCCCAATCACCTTGGTAGCCTCAAACTGTAGCATCTGCCTCCCTAATCCAGTGAGACTGCCTAAGCCCAGGCTGACACTTTCTTATTGGCCTCTATTACCCATGCCAGGAATCTGCCAATACAAGTGAAAAGCTGAAGTGAATGTGGCCTCATTACAGTTTTCTCTTCTCTGAGATCTTGGATCCTCCAGTACAGGCTTCCTTAGTTCTTCTCTAGTGACTTCAAATAGTTGTATATATTATTTTATATATTATTTTTCAATAGGAGTTAAAATATTATAAGCTATTCTATCGTAGCTAGAAGTGAAAGTTCACTTTCACTTTTAATTTGCAATTTCCATAATCTCTACTTTCAATATAGTCTTTCATTTGTGGTTTTAAAACTGGAGAGTTAAAACTGAGTCAGAAAAAGTATGACCGGGTTGAACTTGGAATAAGAAAAATGAGTCAGGAAAGCATTTATTCAAATATGGAATAAAATTTATGCAATTGCTGTTTATCTTCCGTTAGCCTAAATAACAAAGGGAAATGGATTCCTGAATTATGTAGGTATTAGACTAATACTGTATATTCATATTCTGTGTATCCCAGGTCTAATGTCAGTACTGAACAACAAAATTAAAACACCCTTTTGGTTTTATCAGTGTAAAATTTAGTTCCTTTCTATAGCATATATTTTGTATTACTTTTTGAATTTCTAACATATACTACCTCTTTACAGAAAGGTAAGTTGTACTGTTTGGTATGTACTTTTTTATTTTTTTTTTAAGTGAAAGAAATAGGTCTCCTTCCTATGTTGTGTAGGTCTTCTGGATAGGACATGCTCCATTTAGAACTCTGTTTCCTGCTTGGAGGGGCAATTAATATGCTTACTACTTGAGAAACAGCATGGCTCATTGGACTAAGCTTTGAGTTAGTAGTTTAGAGTTATAATCCTACTTCTGCTACTGATTCAATTTATGTCCTTGGGCAAAACATTTAACCTTTGCATTTGTTCATCTAAAAAAAAAAATGGGATAAAATTATCACTTACTTGCACAAGTAGCTAGTAATAACTGATTTTGAATATAAAGAAATGCATACAATATATTGTGACTAGTTAAAATTACTACAAACGTTCCTTCGATTCAGTTTCCCCTAAAGCCTCAGTATTGCTTTGATTAAAATTCTTCTGATCTAAGTTAAAATGAAGCACAATAAAGTACAGTTAAGTGTTTTAATTTGCATGCTTAAACAGATGGGAAAATTCAGTGTAGTTTAGCCAGAGAAAACAAAATTTTTTTTAGAAATAAAGAGAAAAATATGGGGCACCTGGGTGGCTCAGTTAGTTAAGCATCTGCCTTCTGCTCAGGTCATGATCCCAGAATCCCGGGGTTGAACCCCACGTTGGGCTCCTTTCTCAGCCGGGTGTCTGTTTCTC
This sequence comes from Meles meles, assembly GCF_922984935.1. Classification (NCBI taxonomy): domain Eukaryota; kingdom Metazoa; phylum Chordata; class Mammalia; order Carnivora; family Mustelidae; genus Meles; species Meles meles. The sequence goes on along the minus strand of NC_060074.1, from coordinate 83,887,605 downwards.
CCTCTCCCTCTGCCTGCCACTCCCGCTGCTTGTACTCTCTGTCTCTGTCAAATAAATAAACAAAATCTTTTAAAAAAAGAGAGAGAAAAATAATTTATTTCCCCACTGTTTATTAATTATAAAAAGTATTATATGTTATATATATGTATTATTCTCTATTGCCTAAGTACAAAAATTCACATTTACACATAATAATAACAATAAACTCACATATATTCTTTTCTTATTTATAATTCTTCAGAAATGAAGTTGTAATAATAATTATTGTTAAATTTTATGATAATTTTTTCTCAACAGATTTTTTTAATGTCCTCACCATATCATAAAGGGAGCAAATATTCAGAGAATTCCTTTGCCTGATACTTTATCTTACTTTGCATAATGCATGTTTCTGAAAAAAAAATGTAAAGATTGACTTTTTTTTTTAATACAGAGAAATTTAAACTATGCTTGTACTTACCAAAGGTGCCATTGAAAGGAAGCCTTAAAAAGAATGCTTCTAAAATTTAATAAATCATCTTCAATTTATTTTTTAATTTTGAGCTTAATTTAAAATAGAGGACAATAAATTGACTCTCTTTACCATGTATCTCCTTATAACTATTTTTTTTTAAGATTTTATTTATTTATTTGAGATAGCAAGCCAGAGAGAGGGGGAGCATGAGCTGGGGTAGGAGTGGGAGGAGGGCAGAGGGAGAAGAAGCAGGCTCTCCACTGAGCAGGGAGCTCAATGGGGGCTTGATCCTAGCACCTTGGGATCATGACCTGAGCCAAAGGCAGATGCTTAACCTACTGAGCCACCCTGCACCCCTCCTTGTAACTATCTCTAGTACATTTGCTGTTTCTCTGAGACTCACTTTTTTAAATCTACAAAATGCTAATAATATCATCAAAGTTACCCATTTAACAGAGTTGTGATGAAAATCAAGTAAGTATATCTGACAAAACTTTGACAACCATTTGTCTTGTTGAAGATAACATTGAGGAATGCTATCATCCAACAGACTCCAAGAAACATTTCTGTGTTCTTGAAGTCTTAATGTTTTTACTCACTTGTCTGATATTTGTTACCATTCTAGGTAGTTTCAACCTCCTGATCACTGAATCCTTTGACATCCATTTTTGGATCTCCTCATTGCCAGAAAAAAAAAAAAAAAAATTTTTTTTTTTCTATCACTGCAATGGTAACTCCCTGGCCGGATACAACTGTCCCCCCTCAAAACCTTAAATTCTTATTCTTAGATCTTAGCTCCTATCTTTCTAGTTGCTTAAATATTGACTAGGAAGTAACAAATCCTCTTAATGGTGCCAGCCAGTCTTCTAATCTATGCTCCTATCACTCGTCTCCCCACAAAAGCCTCTTCTAGACTATATTTTCTTCCTACCCAACTCAAATTCCATTATTGGGTGTTTCAATTGTTTCCATACCGTTCTTGTTTTTCTTTTCTTCAAAATCACTTACTTAACAAACTCAACCATGGTAGAACTCAGTCATCTGCCTGACAACTCTGTGCCTGAAATCCTCTGTGCATTTCAGGAAATAACCACTCACACAGCTGTACAGACTGAAGTAATGACAGACATGAACTCCAACCTCAAACAGGTAATCAGCCCTGAGTATCCTACCACAATGCCTTGCTCTTCAACCTCATTTAGAACTGTTTCACAACTTTTCATCATGCCTCTTCCACTTTAAGCTGAAAACTTGCTTTATAATTTGTGGAAATTAGAGCTCTCACTGGAAATACCATCATCCACCGGTGACTAGTTCTACAAACTCACCTGCTTCTGCTTGCACTTTCTTCTACTTGCCCGCCTCAGTCTGGTTTCTGCTGAAATGGCTATCAAGGAAACGGATTCTCTCTCCATGGTGCCACATCCAATGGTTCTTTATTTTTTCCTCTTCAATTTATTGATGTCTCCATATGACTCAATATTGTTCCTATCTCCGTTTTGTAGTACACTCATATATACATCTTTCTCAGTTTTTATCTCATCTCTCTGGCTGCTACTTTTTCATCACCTTTCCTGGCTCTTACTCTTCCACTTGCTAAATTTCTTCACTCTGTCCACTCTCTATTTGGATGTTTTCATTCATTTCCATGGCCTTAAATACCATTTATGTGCTGATAATTCCAAAACTTATATCCATAGCATTGCCTGTTCCTCCAAACTTCAGTCATATCCAAATGCTTACTTTATATCTCCATTTAAATGTCTTGCAGGCATCTGAAATTTAAAGTTTTCAAAATTGAGTTTTTTCACTATTCATCTCTCTACTCCCTTCTCTATAACATACTCCCTCTAAATCTTTCCCATCTCAACAAATAACACTACCTCTACACATTTGCATAAGAAAAAAGTAGGAGTCATCCAATTCATCAGCAAATCCTTCTGATTCTTCTCCCAAAGTCTATCTTGAGTCTGTCCACTTCTTTCCATATTACTTCACAGTATCATAATTTCTTGCTTAACATACTGCAACACCTTTCTTACTAGTCTCTCTGCTTTCTTTGGTAATTTCTTGCAACCTGTTCTCCATATAAGAATAAGAATAATCTTTACAAGATTTTTTTTTTTTTTTAAAGATTTTATTTATTTATTTGACAGAGAGAGATACAAGTAGGCAGAGAGGCAGGCAGAGAGAGTGAGAGGGAAGCAGACTCCCTGCCGAGCAGAGAGCCTGATGCGGGACTCGATCCCAGGACCCTGAGATCATGACCTGAGCCGAAGGCAGCGGCTTAAACCACTGAGCCACCCAGGCGCCCAAGAATAAGAATAATCTTTAAAGCACCTAAGTAAGAACATATAACTTCTTAGCTTAAAAACCTCCAATGCTTTGATGCTTCATTTTGAATAAAATCCAACAACCTTAATTTGGCCTATAAGATATTATTGTCTGGGGCTTGTATTCCTTTCTCTCCTTATTCATATCACTGTATTCATAACCATGAGAACCTCCTTTCAATCTGGAACACATCACAGGTTTTGTACCTACTGTTCCTCCTTAACTAGCTCCATTCATGGCTATCTCCTTTTCATCTTGTGGGTTCAGGTTAATGCCACTTCCTTAGTAAGTCCTTCCTGACTCATTCTCTCTAAATAGTGTCCTTTTCCTCTCCAATTCCACCACTCTTCTTTATCTCAGCACCCTGTCTGCTTGTATAAATAATCCTTCCCATTTCATAATTACTTGTTTACTTGCTATTTTTCTGTCTTCCTTATGATACTATAAGCTCAGTGAGGGCAGAGACAATATCCATTTCCTTCATTCGTTTACAGCCAATACCTAGGACAATAAATGCGTACCACAGATAAAGATGGGTATTGTGATGGAAATGACTGATTCTTATGCAGTCTTGCATTATAGAAAATTTTAGGACTGGAGCATCAAAGCTTTATTCAAGATTTTAAGTATTTGTCGGGGTGCTTGGGTGGGTCAGTGGGTTAAAGCCTCTGCCTTCCGCTGAGGTCATGATCCCAGAGTCCTGGGATCAAGCCCCACATCGGGCTCTCTGCTCAGCGGGGAGCCTGCTTCCTCCTCTGTCTCTGCCTGCCTCTCTGCCTACTTGTCTGTTAAATAAAATCTTAAAAAAAAAAAAAAAAGATTTTAAGTATTTGTCAAAATGGGTAGAAAGCACTGTTTTTGAGGGACAGTCTTAGGTATATAGTCTATTTTCTACTCCAGCGCCTCTCAAGTTATCTATGGTGAGTTCCCAATCTATGAGACTTTTATAAAATGCAATTAAAACTGAATTACCAAAAACATGACATAAAAACAAAATATAAGCCAAATTTTTCTTAAAGATTTATTTTTACTTATTTGACAGACAGACCACAAGTAGGCAGAGGGGCAGGCAGAAGGTGGGGCGGAAGCAGGCTCCCCGTTGAGCGGGGAACCCTACGCAGGGCTCCATCCCAGGACCCCAAGATCATGTCCCGAGCTGAAGGCAGAGGCTTAACCCACTGAACCACTCAGGCACCCTGTTTTTATTAACTTTAACAGACCTAACATTATTCTATTAAGTTTCTAGAATTTTAACTAGAAACTAGGGAGACAGGGGATAGGGAGAGAAGAGAGAGAATCTTAAGCAGGCTCCATGCCCAGTATGGAGCACCAGCCTAGGCTCTATCTCCTGACCCTAATATCATGACCCTGAAATCATGACCTGAGCTAAATCAAGAGTCAGCCACTTATCTGGCTAAGCCACCCAGGTGCCCTTCTACAGAACTTTTTAATCGTTGTTGTCAATGTCTATGCTAATCTCATTAAAGATCATTAACAAAGTTTGAGACCAAGGTTGGTTTGAGAACTGCACTTTTGAGTAGTGTTGTTTTACTCCAACTTGAATGAATGACTGAGGTCACTGGGATTGATTTATGTACTGTATCTCAAAGTTCAATCTATCCTCTGTTTACAGAAAGAAAGTTGAAAATTACTAGAAATAAAACAAAACTAAGAAATAAAGTTATAAAATTTATAAAACAGTTGATGAGCTTAGAAGTAAAATAGAAAACTATTAGAAATTAAAGTTCTAAAATTGTAGAAATTAAACAGAAAACTAAGTCTTTGTGGTCATGAATATAAATTGAGGGGTGGGAAATACCTTCCCCAAATACCTTGACTGGATTTTGAAGGAGGTGAGAGTGGGAGAAGAGTCAAATATCCTTGGGATAATCCAACAGGAAACAATTGGTTGTTATTTTTATTACTAGTTGGGTTAATACAGTCTTTTTATCAAAGTGCTGGACACATTATTTCTACCACAGCTAGTTTCTCCTAACTCTTCTAACTCATTTTCCTGCCCTAAAATAGTCTGCCTTAATGTTTTTGTCCCTCATCCATTCCCACATCCTTATTCTTCTCATTATCTGTCTCCCCCTACTCCACCATTGGCATAGTGCAATGCTATAACTAGACCTAAGTAAAAAGGGAGGAATAATAGTAGCAAAAGCTAGGATATAGGGAATTTAATTCCCATGTTGAACATTTAGGAAGAGGAGAATGTTCATGGGAGATATGCTCTTATTTGCCTTCCTTTGACTTACCACATTACCAAATTTCCCCCCATGTATTGTGCCTTACAGCATTGGTATATGAGAAATTCCTTACTTATGCCACTTCAGCAATATGTTATTTGAAATTTGAACACAGGAGTAGACTTTTATAGTAACTTTATAGTATACTTTTATATACTTACACAAGTGTATACTTTTATAGTGTATAGAAAGCAGCAGAAATACTTTTAAATCCTTCAACTAAGGGAAATCCAACATCCTTCATGCTCCAAAGGAATTTAGTCATTTTTCTGAAGATGAAGGAAGAGGGATTTGGCATGTCTATGCTTTTATGTGGCTGTTGGTATGTCTAAAAGCAGGTGAATACCTTTCAGTGAAATTTCTTCACAATATATGGCATACCATCCAATCTCAAAGGCAAGTTTAAATCTGGCCTAATTCAATTCCAGCCCTATTTCAGAGCTGAAGATTTAAACTCAATCCATACCTTTTTGAGCCAGAGGAGTTCCTAGCAAAATAAATCATCCTTTATTTTGGAAGCAGTCTGTAACACTTGTGTACCTCTGTCTCCTCATCTAGCCAACGCACACTTGAATTTCTAGATTAGATTGGCCTCTCAAGATTCTTTCAGCTGGGAAAGACTTGGAGTTCAATTGAATTTCTTGTCAGAACTCTGGACCTGAAATTCTAGCATTGGAGTGGCTATAAGCCTGGGTCTCAGGTATGGGGATTGAGTGGTGTTAGCTAAAGATGTTTGACATATAATTGTCTAATGCTCTGGAAGACCAAAGTTCCTTTCATGTTTCTTCCTAAACTCAGCTTGTACAGCTTTCAGTGTTAGAGAGATATCAGATTTGTAGATTAAGAGAAAGTGATTCTAGAAAAAGGAAAGAAAGAGGGGCAGTAGGGTTAACTGCTACCTCTGTCTTCTTTTTAAGCTTTGGAATTCCAGTGGGAATTTAGTCACATACTCTGTCTTATTGGGTAAAATTATTTTTGAATTTTTAAAAATACACAGAGGATGGGGGATTTAGGGTCAAAATAGGTATTGTTACTGGATATTAATAACTTCTCGCATGGGGTTAAACTCTTTATAAGAATAAGTGAGGACTTCAACCTGTTGCTCCCCTTTAATACTATAGTAAAATGATTTTCTTCTTCTCATATTCTTTTACTGGCATATTTAGGTGGTAAAATAAGAATATATTTTCGAGTTTTAGTCCTACTACTGGTTATTCCAGTTATTCCACTTGCTCTGGTTTCACAATTCAAGAAATATGGAAGTGATGCAGAGATAAGACAATAGTGAGGCCTGATCCCGGGTATAACCAACATCAAATTCCCGAATGATCTAAATACACTCTTCCATTCCTGAAACATTAGTGGCAGCTCTTAGTGCAACTAGAAAATGGAAGAAAGTTTCTATCTATTCCTCCAACCAGCTCAGAAAGTCCAGAGAATTTCATAATATGAGATCATTTAGACACCTTGAAGACCAATCTGGGACTTTTCTTAACTGTTGCACAATTATCAGTCAAATTCTGAGCATCACAATTTGAGAACTGGAAATCTTGGAGAGAGTTTAAAGAGTCACAGTAATTACTAATAACCTTGACAAGTTGTAGAAATTGGAAGATAATTACAGGATGAACTTAATAGACAGAAATATAGAGTAATTTAGAGGAAGAGAAAAATAAAACACGATAAATACTAGAGGGAAGGCTTGGCTTTGTGGGAAAAATGTGGGTATCAGTAAACCACCAGTAAAACATGAGTTAGCCATACAGTACAGCTGCTTTATTTTTTATTAATAAAAATTAAAAAAATTGTAGACTACATGCAAGAATTGTGTCTAAGAAAAGGCAGTAATCCCCTAGTCATCTATACAATTATTTAGTAACCACCTATCACATGCTAGACACACTGAGTGCTGGCATAAAATGGAGAAGACTTAGGATCCCTACCTTCACAGAGCTCGCTAAAGTGTTGTAAATGAGAAAACTAGTACCTTTAATACTGTCATTAGTTTGTATTCTATAGCCAACTTCAAGTACAGCAAATACTGTGAGTTCTTTGAGGTAGGGATCCTATTTTTACATTTGGGATCCCATTTCGTGCCTAGCACGGCACCTTGTAAACAATCGACTTGGATTAAGAGGTAAAATTTAAGCCTCCAAAAAACTAAAATTTGAAAAAGTAAACACTTGTCTGATCATCAAATATGTCGATCGAAATGCGCAGGTTTTCTCTTTGGCACGTAATGTTTGTGAACCTATTACGTGCATAACAGTCCTCAACACAATGCTTTGTGTATAAAAGGGATGGTAGGAATGGACTCAAATTGCACACCGTGAAAATTGCCATGGACATCCTGACCGGACTGACAGCCCATCCTCCGCTAGTTTCCCCCTTCTTTTCTCTTTTAGCCGAAAGACAAAACGCTTAAGCAGTAGGTACAGGGGTGGGACGCGGAGCTAAGACTGGGGGGCACAACCACCAGCTCGCGCGCTCTCCGAGCTCGCTAAGGCAGCTTCGCGGGCGCGGCAGACCGGCTCACACCCCCGGCTTTCCGGCGCCCGGCGTCTCCGTGCGGCCGAGGCGTCCCCCCAGAGGAAAGACAGGGCGCCGCAGACGCCCCTCGGAGTCACCGGCCACCCACCCCGCCTCAAGCTCCGGTTTCTCTTGGGTTCCCATTGATCAGGCTGGTGTACGTTCCAGAGAGGCAATTTGGGCACAATTAGAAAACCGGGAGCTCTACGTCCCCGACTGCATCAAGTCACCCACCTACTCGAGCCCCACAGCCCAGCAGGCCGAGCAGGCCGGACGCCGAGGCCTCGCGGTAGCGAGCCTCCATCCGCCCCGCCTCCTCGCCCTCCAGCCGGCCCCGCCCTCGCACTCACCCCTCCCCCGCTCCCGCCTCGCTTCCCCGACAATCTCCTCGCGCTCCCGGCCCGGCACGCGCGCTGCGCCGGGCCGCCGCTGCCGCCGCCACCGCCGCCGCCGCTGCCCCGCCGCCGCCACCGCCACCGCCGCGGCGGAGCGTTTCTCAGCGGTGCCTGGCTTCCAGCTTCGGGCCGGAACCGGAAGTCTGGGGGGCGGGGCCGGCGGAGGCCAGGGGACCGAAAACGCGGCCGAGCCCGGAGCCCGGAGCCGGAGCCAGAGCCTGGACCAGAACTTGGCCGCCGCTTGCACCGCTGCCGCCGCCGCCGCCGCCCGCTGCTCCTTCTCCGCGCCGCAGCTGCCTCGGCCGCCACGGCCGAGAGGTCGGCCGCCAGTGGTCCGCGGACTTTGGGTGTCCGGGTTGAAGGTCGGTCCGGACGTCGGACCCAGCTCGGTTCCCGGACTGTCCGGGCGGCAGCGGACGCCACCGCCGCCGCCTCCTCGTCGCCTCAGCCTGGCGTTTTGTTCGGAGAGACCCGAGAGGCGAGCGGAGCTGACAGTGATTTTGACAGTGATTTAAACGCGCTTTTGTTGTTGTTGGCTTTTCGTTGTTTGGTTTTGTGTGTTGTGCGTGTGTGTGGCGGTTTTTACCCCGTGGTGCATTTTTTTTTTTTATTGTTGTGCCCCCCCCTTTTTTTTCTTTTTCTTAACCCCGTGAACGTTTTTTTGGTCGGGGCTTCCGAATATGTTTTATGACGGTTGATTTTACACCAGGAGGTTTGTCTCCGAGGAAGACCCAGGGAACTGGATATCTAGCGAGAACTTCCTACGGATTCCCCGGCGCCTCGGGAAAATGGGAGCTGCTGCAAAGTTGGCGTTTGCCGTCTTTCTTATCTCTTGTTCTTCAGGTAGGTGCATGGAGCGTGGCGCGGCTGGGCTGCTGCTGCTGCTGCCGCCACCGCCACCGCCGCCGCCGCCGCCGCGGCGGCTGGCGGCCGCGGTTGTTGTTGGCCGTGGTTGTTCTTGGGTCGGCGAGCTCCAGTGGAGCCCGGGGAGGTTTTCCCCGACCTGTAGCCCCTCGGCTCCGACCCCCCAGGTCTGATTGTGATCTGGACATCTCCATGAATGCTTCTCGTTTTGAGTTAGGTTGGCGAACTGATAAGAGTGACTGCTCTGTTGTGGAAGTGAGAAAGTCATGGTTTGTGGCCATAACATTGGATGACAGCGCTGGTTGGGTTGCAGTTAAGCCACAAATACCACAAGTGACAATCTGTGCAAAGGTTTGAGACCCGAAAGGCGTTTTCCAAAATGCCATTTAGTGTGGCATTCTCCAAAATAAGGGTGTTTTATTTTAATGGTCTTTTAATTAGTGCATCACCAGTGACTATCACGACAGAGATCTGGGCAGTTGTTACTTAATTTTGACCGTGAGAAACAATGCATCATATCAGCAATTTCATCTGGGTTTCCCCTTATGTTTTCTTAAACTTCAGTGTCCAGCAGTGTTAAAAATAGTTATAGTTGTTGTTGTTGGAGTATTAACAATAACCTAGTGCAGAAGAGGTATGCTGCTGTGTTGGTAATGTGCTGGCTTTCAACCACCATTTATGTGTTCTTTTCTGGCATAGATTTTGCTTACCTACGGAATACTTATTTTAAACGGGTTGTATTGAGGCATTGTTTTTGGTTTAGAGCAGCCATTTGAGATTGTTCATACTGTCAGATACACTATAGTCATAAAATAGGTTTTAGCCCAAGGTTGGAAAAATAATTAGGTCCTTTTATATTTGAAATTTTGATTTTGTGAGAACGTTCTATGCTTGCAACCAGTGGTTGGAAAACTATCTAGTCTTTTGTATTTGAAATTCTGTAAATGAATACAACCTATTTCAAAGGTGTGCAAATGTACATAACAGGGGAGTTAGTTTGATAGATGAAACAATTTTAAAGTCGCAATGGATCTCTTGGTCATAAAATTCAATATATTCACTTACTAGGTTGTGAGAGAGAATTATGGGGGGGGACGAATTGACAGGTTTCATGGCCATGTCTTTATCTCCTTTGCTAGAGGGAAATTAGAGGGTGTTAGTCTTTTCTTTGTGTACCTCTGTGTGTGTGTGTGTGTATGTGTGTGTGTGTCCATCTTCCCAACCCCCTCTTTTAATAGAATCTTTTGTAATGTATAGAATTTTGCTGAATGGTTCATTTCCTTGTGGTTAATAAATGGATAAAGTCTAGTCTTATGTCTGTAGAAGTATTGATCAGTTCCGGGTGGGCTAAATGTGTTGTGAAATGGCGATCATTGCCAGAGATTAACCAAAGAATCATGTCTGTTTAAATGGAAGAAGGAACATGCTTAAGGCAGGCTGACAGTTCTTTTTGTGCGCGGTTTGGGGAGGAAGATAAACAATGGTCTCTCTGAAATGAATGAATACCTTGATAATATTAAACCTCTTGCTTTTGTAACATGACTTAACTGTGTAGTTTTTATTTTTCCTGTAGTACTCTCTCTTCTGTGTTTCTGTATGTTCTGGTTGGTGAACTCCTCTTGTTCAAATCCCTTTCTCTGATCTCCTGCCCTTGAGGAGGAGGGGCATCATGGCCACTGACCAAGGAATTGTGGACATTATTCCCTCCCAAACCCACCAGAATCACACTAATTGGTGAAGGGGGTTATTCTTGAGCAGTCTCAAGGTATTACTTCTGAGAAAGCAAGCTGTCGTTACGATCTTACAGCTTCCTCTGCTTGGTTTAGAAGTAAAAAGAATAGAGCATTAGTTTTTTGTAGGATTATTTTCCGTGGGCCAGGAGGTTAATAGCTAAAATTTTGAAATACAGTAGTTTTCTTGCTGTAGTGTGTGTGTGTGTGTGTGTGTGTGTGTGTGTGTAGCACACAGAATTACTTAAAACTGGTAATAAATGTTGTTGCATAGTTTTTTTCAAATAATTCCTAGTTGAACTAAAATATAATTCTATTGAAGATAATTGAAATCATCTTAAAGACTTTAATCCATATTTATGTATGAAGATACTTAGTATCTAAAATATCTGATTTTTTAAAAGGCTTTGTTATAAATTAAATACACTTTAAAAGATTATCATGTTTCTTTTCTTAATTGATTTTTTCTGTGTAATATGTAAGCGGGCATGCTGGAAGCATGAGGATGACTGTTTTCATGAGAATTTAAAAATTTCTCAAGTTGTCAGTTTTTTGTTTCTGGATATTTGATTTTTTTTTTTAAGCAAATGAAAAATAGTAGTAAAGAGCTGTTGTCTTTCAGGTTTTTAGGATGAATGTTTACTGTTTTCTTTAGTATTTTGCAGACTTTGATTTTCAGTTTCCATCCCATGGTATATATACTAGAAGACTGATTTTGCATACTAATCCTGTATGATATGACCAAGTATATAATTTCTTAATGTAATTCCAGAGGAAACATTTTTGAGTTATGCCTTCATCCTCAAATGCCTTCAGATTCCTTCTGTATTTGGATTTTTTCATCCTTCTTATCCTTCCTCAGATTCTGTTTCAAAACACTTAGATTTTTTGTTTGTTTTTAAAGCATTGTGGTTAATTTGTATGTCTTCACCATTTGTTAAACTGAGTTTAATACTTGCTCTAGTACTTATATTTATGCTACCTAGAATGATGCAGCTACTGTGGTATTTGAGTTGCACTAAGTTGAGAATTTGGTTGAATTTCTGTGCAAACTGGAGCAGTCTGGTCCGTACATTCGATGAAATAAGAAATGGAGATAAAGTAATTTTGTGCATTTCCTTCACTTCAGTTAGGCAATAGAGTGTGTGTGTGCACACGCACGCCTGTGTATGTTTCTGTGAGCGAGTGTATGTGCAGTTGGAGGGAGAATTGGCAATATAGTGAATCTTCTGAGACTCCACTGAACTTTGGCTAACAAGTGATAGATATTAAATGCTTTCTTTTCTGCAGGCAGAACTGCTTAAATGTAGTCTGTGATCAAATTCAAATACAGTATATTAGAACATCAAAACCAGAAGAGAAACAAAACAAACTCCCTCCCCTACCAATTCTTGTTGAATTTTTTTCTACTATAAGCCAGTATTTCTCAAGCTTGGGTGTCTTTTGCTCTCTGCCCCTACACCTCTCCCCGGAGACATTTGAAGATATATTTGGTTGTCACAACTGTGGGGTACTATATGCTACTAACATCTAATGGGTAAAGGGCAGGAGTGCTGCTAATCATCCCATAATGCACAGGACAGCCTTACACAATGAAGAGTTATGTGGCTCAAAATGTCAATAGTGTTGAGGTTGAGAAGCCTTACTTTAAACTCTTCATTTTTAAAAGTATTATTATATTACTGAAAGGGTCCTGCTTTCCATTCCCACAGTCAATCATCCAAATTTTATAAGGATATGCTGTTGATCTTCAGGTGATTTTGTATTGAAAGCTTTCATCTTTTCACTGTCTTTTAGAATTAGAATGATTATATTAGAAAAACTGACTATTGGTGTACACATTATTTTCTCTTATTATATTGTAATAAAAATAATTTGCTGAGTTTTGAATAAAGTCTCCAATCCCATTGCTTTGCTATGATGGAAAGCTCATGAAGACTGTATATTCCTGAATAGGATGAATAGTTGGTTGAAGTATCAGGTTTAGTTATATTTGCTTTTGATCCAGTAGTTTCTTTGCTGTGGTAATTATCTTTAAGGATATTTCCTTTTATCCTTATTAAAATCACTGTCTGGACTGTGTGGTGGCAACTGGGTTGTGTGTGTGAGAGAGAGAAAGAGGGAGAGAGAAACTAACACGGTACAGTAAAGTTTTTTAAGTTTCATATGGAAGAAATATGTACACTATTACATGTGCCTGAAAGGTTTCAAAGTATAAATTCAGGGTTTGTTTTTTTAAAGCTATTTTTTTTCTTTTCTTTAATTTGAAGAAAGTTTTAAAGTGGTTTAATTACATAGTTTTCTTAATTACATAGTTTTCTGGAGAATCATTGGCTGGGTTTTGGTTATCATTAGACTCATTTAGGTTATACTAATTAATATTCTATGATCTATCAAAGACCCTTGTTGTTCTTAAGGTTAAAATTTGACCATAATTAATAAATGCTTACCCTGTTTTGAACTCTGGTTTTAAGGAAGTGAACCCAGCCAGGATAAGAATTAAAGTGAAAAAGTGTAAGTGAAAAGAAAAATTCTGAAATCACTCCCACAAAAAGTATGCAAATAAGCTTCATACTATCTTTGTAACACACCTTCCCATACATATATATCTTTGGTACTACTGACATCTTCACCTTTTGGGTTCACTGTTTCATGAGAAATAAAACATAAGTAAACCAAATGAGATTTTATAATCTCTAAAAGTTCCTTTATATTCTAAAATTATTTTCTTGCTTTTTTACTTTTGTAAGTAGTATACTCTTATTTCTCATCTTTGGTGTCTCAAAAATCTGTGATTTGTATTTGTCTTTTCATGCTCTCTTATGTTGCTATGTGTCCTGCATCGTTCCTCTTAGATAGTAATTTAAGTAAGGTTAGCAATATTTGATATTAGGGTCAGTAGTACTCTTTCACTTTTTATTCCGTTATTCTGTAACTCATACTTTCTTCCATTTCCTTTCCATTCCCTTTCCTCTTTATGCCTACTTTGTTTATATTCTTTTTTCCTTCTGTACTTCCCTGTTCGGTAGGCTGCTTTGCTTGTGGAACCCACTTGTTGCTTAGCATCAGGTGTGGCTCAAGAGGGCTCACACATGGTTTAAATGAAAACAGATTCAATTTAGAATGTTTGAGAATTGACCAGATAGTAGTCTTTTCTACTGTTCTTTCATTTGTTGGTTTCTGAAATACACACAAACACTTGGGAGTAGTGTTACTCTTTTGGAATCCCGTGGTTTCAACTGTAGATTGCTCTTACAACCTTTTTTTTTTTTTTTTTTGAAGGGGGAGGGGCAGAGGGAGAGGCGCAACACAGGGCTTGATCTCATGACCCTGAGATCATGCCCAGAGAGGAAATCAAGAGTCCAGCACTAAACCATTGAGCCACCCTGGCACCCTACTCTTACTCCTTTTTAAATATTTGGTTTTCTTTAACTCTTTGCTGCTTTCAAAAAGTCTGTCTTTTGTTATTGTTCATTCATCATCTCTGTTTAAGCCAAAATTTGACCAGACCAAAGAATATATTTATTGCCACAGCTGGGACCACATTAGACTTCCTCTGTGGTAGATTTAATTTTGTTAGGTTATAATGCTCATGTCTAGACAGAACATTGATTTCAAATTGACTATTGAACATGAAAGTTCCAGTAATAGTGTATATAGGAGGAGAAGAAGTCAAGAAGGTAAAGAAACTACTGTAGATAGCAATTGACTTTCTGTCATTCTCCCAACTGGATTTCTGTTAGTCACTTTCATATATCTAAATGCATCTAGTATCAGGTTTTGTTTAATGAAGGGTCTAAAAGAAATGTATTGTCTCTGAGATTGGATTTTTAAAAACTGTTAGAATGGTGGGCTTAAAGGAAAAAATTTGGAGGTTCTTTTGGATACTGGACAAGAATGTGATCACAGTGGTCAGTAGACTCTGGTTCTGGTGTTAGCACTGCCACTGTCCTATTTCTCCTATCTATCATTTTTCTTACTTGAATTATTATAGTACTTTTCTAGTTAAGACTGCGTTCCTATCATTGCTTCCTCTCCCATTCTGTTCACATATAACTTCCTTGATCTCATTAAAAAAATAAATCTAAATATGTCACTCCTGCTTTAAACATTTCCCTGTAAGTCACCTTTAGCCTAAAATCTAAAGTCTTAAAATTGCATGTACTTAGAGTGGTGCTTTGTCATTTGGTTCCTGCTTGTGCTCTTTAACCTCTTGGTATAGTGGCTTGGAGGATGGGCTCTGGAGTTGGACTTCCTTGGTTTACATCTTGGCTTTTCAGTTAAACTTTGGGCAAATCACTTCACCTTTGTGCTTCAGTTTTATCATATACAAAATGGGGATATTAATAGTGACTACCTCAGAGAGTGGTTTGAAGATTAAATATCACATAAATACTAGGAATTTTGCTGTGTCTCCCCCTTAGCATGAGTCCTATATTCCAGCTTGACTTGCAGTTTTTTGAATCTCTCATCCTTTATTGTATATCAGTATGGTACCTTTGTATAGGTTAGTTCTTCCTCCTTTACCTGGCTAACTCCTTGTTTTTAAGACTAAGACTAAAACTCCTTGTTTTTTTAGACTAAAACTCCTTGTTTTAAGACTAAGAAGTATCACCTCTTTAGAAACAATTTTTCTGCCACCCAACCCATATTTAGTTGCTTTCTATTCTAAATGACCTTTATTCCAATAATTATTGCAAATGTTTATTTACCTCTGTACATGTTAGACTGTGAGTTCTTCGAAGACATCTTCTCTTTATCTACAGACTCAGTCTTAGAACCTGGCACACAATAGGTGCTGAAGAAATGTTCAGTGAATGAATGAAGTGAATTTTTTTTCATTTCTGGGCCTGGGTTTTCCTTTTATGTATTAAAGCAATAAACTTGAATTAGATTATTTCTGAACTTTTTTCCTTCTCTAAAAGCTTTATGATTCTATAATCTTAAGGTTGGAGTTTAATAGTGACATTTTATTAAGAAAAAATGATTTTGCTGGTTGTTTTTGGGTACCTTAAGTTCTGTTCATTTTTTTAAAATGCTGTGTTTCTGATCCTTAGGTAAAATGTTTTAATATAATTTGAATCACACAGTTTAGAAGGCATTTTAGAGATCTTCAGGTTCTGTGTCTTTCAGCTGTTTTGACCATAACCCACAGAAGGAAATACACATTGCTTCATAATGCAGTTGCCATTTACATAAATATGTGTATATATCAGAAATAGAAGTTTTGTGAACTAGCTCTTACTGTGTGTAAGGCTTTTATTTATTTTTATATTCTGTTTCACTAATTTTTTTATTGTAATCCATTAATTAATTCAGTAATCAACTAATGGGTTCTAAACTCCTAAGAAATAGTGACCTGGTTCAGCAATCCCTTATTCTCTCTGTCGAATTCTCTGAGAAAGAAACTGCAAAGTAAACATGTGCAGTGAAAAGTATGTGTATCGAAAAATGTGCTCATTATTTAATCTACAATAGAGAATGTGTACTTAGGAACAGAATATAGGGAAAACTGGTCCTAAGAGAGAACATGGACCTGCTCTGGTTGAGCTCTTCTTTCTTATGGATTCTCTGGATAAATTAAGGATACACAAAGGTGCTAAAACAAAATTAGATTGTAATTTTGAAGAGTTTAAGATTTTTCTTAATTTAGGAAAGGCTTGATGGAGGACATAGATCCTAATAACAGGGGGAAAAATGTCTTGGCAGTGGTTGAGAGGGATGTTTATCTTAATACGAAGGAATAGGCACAAAATAGAATCCAGAAACACAGCATTTGCCAGTAAACTTGACCATGGATGGAAGACAAGATGAAGGAATTTTGACTAAATCTGAGGAAGAGATTTATGTGATGAGAAGATATTTATAATTGCTTGAAGAAGTGAAACAATCTCATTTGAGTGGGTTAAATCAGAGGAAAAGTAATTAAAACTAAGAGAGATGCAGATCTTGATGGATGTCCCCAAAATATATATTATGTGTATATATATATACACATACATATATATGGAATATAGGATAGAAGAGCAATTTGAAGATTAAAGTAGATGGTTGCGCTACTAAATAAAATTGGTAAAGAAATATCAAACCAGAAGAAAATAGGGAGCATTTTCATAACTAAAGAAATTCTGTAGACAGGTATGGATTTAGATTATAAGCATGAATGAAAATACAGACATAGATTTGGAAAAATAGAATACATAGAAAAGATGAGCACACGTAGTGTTCTTTTATGGGGGCAGAGACACTATGATGGATATGTCTTCATTGTAAAGAACTCTGAGCACTCATGGTTCAGTATGTTGTTTGTGTTTAAATAATGGTCACATTATAGTAATCACACTTATTGCTCATACTGGCCATTCAGATTACATTCTTTGAAATCTGCATAAGTCATTTTCTGTAGATTTAGAAACTTTTTTGATTTAGTATTTATTATTTGTGTCTGAATCCTAAACTTTTTCAATACTGTTCTTTTACTTTCTTCTTTGGTTGACTATTTTCTTAGTAGCTATAGTCACATTGGGAATCATTTTGTTCTCTAATTTGTGGAAGAAAATAAATGTAAAGCAATAAGATAATTATTAGAAGTTCCCGTTAGGGAGTGGTTGTTTTTTAAAACATTTAAAAAATGAACCATCTTTACATATTGTAATAAAAATAAGCCTATCTATATATAAAACTTTGAGGGAGGAGTTTTCCTACCTAGGATTTGTAACTTTATAATATATATTTTATAGAAATGAAACCTTTATTGGGAAAAATCTTGGTCTTCACATCTTTATCATTATAATGATCTTCACATCTTTATGATTATACATGATAAATCAAATTTCTTCCAAAGCACTATTTTAAGAAGAATGGGCATGGGTGAATTATGAGATTTTGGCCAGTTTCTAAAGCTCTTAGATTAATTTTTTAGATTTGTAAACAAAGATGTATTTAATGAAATAATGTGCCCTATAACACAGTGGCTGGTTCATAGTAACTATTACATACACATATTCATTTGTCTTCATTCGTATCTTGAAGCCCCATTATTAAGAATATTGTGTGTAAAACATTTAAAAATACAGATTCAGTTTTTGGGAGGTGTTTTTAAGTTTGCTGGTAAATTACTTATCCATTAATATGAAATAATATTCTAACTAACTGAGTTAGCCAAATAAAATATCAATACAGAGTGCCAAAAAGGAGTCAGGAAATATCTAGAACATTCAGATAAGATTTTTTTTTTTTTTAAAACAGAGTTCTTTAAGGTCTCATTGTTGTAGAATGCGTTAAAGGAAACCTCGAAGTAAATTTTCATTTCTATTTATTGGAATTTAAAATATTTTCATAATTTCACTTAAAACTTAAGTGTTTTAAAATTTTTCATGTAGAAGTAAAGTCTTGAAAGATTCTCAAGTCTGTTTTTGGGTAACAGCTACAAGCTTCAAAAACATAATCATTCAAGTTTTGAGATCAGTATTTTGAATGTGATATAGTAATATCTTGAACTAAAACTTAAGAGTCTCATTCAGGTACCCATTGTTACTCACTCTTCTTTGACCTTGGCAATCCCTAAGACCTGACTTTACTCATTCTTAAATTAAAGGGAGTGAATTAACTTTTCATTTATTAACAAATGTTGAACTACATGCTAGACATTGCTAAGTGCTTGGGATGCAGCAATGATCAAGACAGATATGATTATGCGCTTATGGAGCTTACAGTCTTAAAGTCAGTAGCCAGATGAATCAAATAATTACAGATCGCCATATGAGTTCTGACAGAAGCAAACAGGGTACTCATAGGATAGCTATTTGCCTCATATCCATACCACAAATCTCTGGTTACTTAGCTTATCTACCTATATTTATTTTCTGCACTTTCCACTAGGGGAGTGTAAACTTTTAGAGGGGTGTGTCACTTTTATCATAATACCCTCAGGGGATAGCACAGTTTCTGGAAAAAAGTAGAAGCCTGCTTGCCTGCCTGAAGAAGTGAACCCAGACTTGGGACTGGAGAGAGAGACAGGGGCCTGATCATGCAGGGCTTTGATCTAATGTGGGAAGGAGTTAGAATAAAATCCAAAGGGCAAGGAGTTTTGAAGAGGAGCTAGATCCGGGTTATATGTTGAGATCACTTGGGCAGCTCTCTGGAGAATATATTGGAGGTATGTAGGAGCGAAGAGGTGAGAGTGGGAGGCCGTTACATCAATCTAACCTACACTGTAGAGATTCTCTAAGACCCTATCTACCTCTGAACATCGTCTGTATTCTCAAACGTGCCTGTACTTGGCCAGTCTTCCTCTTAGATTTTCTTAGTCACACCATATTTGTCCTACTTATTATTTCTTAGAAAGAAATGGATAGGCTTATTGTGCATCTGAAAACTTTGAATACAACGTCTCAAAAAAAAAAAAAACACAAAACCAACACACTAAAAAAAGAGGTAATGAAACACAGACCAGAGTTTGTTGAATTTTTCTGGAAAGTTCCTATATTTGGATTTTGTGCATTTGCTAATTTATATTCTTATTTACTAAGTATTCCTGTTTCTCTATGAAACTTTGACTTTACACCTTTTCAATATGCCTATTTTTTCACAAGATCATCTCTTTATTTTGAACATGTAATGTATTGTTGGTGTCGTTGAAAATTCAGAAGTAGAAACAACATATTTTGTATCTTAATTCTTAGGAATTTGATACTTTACAGGTTATCAAGGTCTTAAAGTCTGAAAGGATAAATAGTTAATACTGTGGGTTCTTATTTTTACTCCGGGCTATGGCCTCTAGCTCTAAGTAGTCAGCTTGAATATTTTTATCTGTGAAAGATTTCAAGTCTGTACTGTTGGTAGGAGGGGGAGGTGGTGCTTGGCACAGGGAAATCAACTCTGTATTGGCAGAAGTTCAGCAGCATCATCTCTGACTAGGAAAAACTGTATTATTACATAGAGATAAAGCCAGAAGAGACATAAACTTTATTGAATTTAAAAATACAATGGTGATGAACTCTTTTCATTGGTTTCTCTCATTATGGAAGCAGGTAAAGCTAACTGTCTTTGGTAAGCCACCTTCTATAAAGAAGTGTAGTTTCACTCTGTAAATATTATAGGCCATTTTATTTATTATTACCTTAAGTAAAGTAGTTCTAGAAAAATAACAGGTTGGCTAGATTTTGTGTTCGTTGGTCCTGGAGTTTCATACTGCATATTTGTGAATAGAATTTGCTAATTGTTTTTATTTAAGCTAAGACTTGGAATTTCTTGTGCAGGTACACTTTAAAATGATATGGGGAGAAATGAAAAGTCAAAGTTAAAAGAGAATGATAAATAATGAATAAGGGCAGTTGTGAGATAACTTATACAAGATGGACAGGGTAATAGTAAAGTAACCTGATTAGTAGGCATTCAGAAGTAGAATAAAACACCTTTCTTTGTGACTGGGAAAATGATTAAATAGCTACTGATCATCCTTTTATTCTGCATAAATGTTACATAACAAATCTTACCAGCTGACCTTTTTTTATTCTCTTACTTATTTCTTTAGAGGTACATAAACCTTGTTTGGGTGTTGAATCAGGAAATTCATTGCTAATTGTTTGTTGAAATGTAAATAGAGATTGTCTACTAACTGAGAGAGCTAGAAGTAATAGAAATGATTAAATTAGGCTTTAACTGCTGAGAGGGCCTAACAGAATGTCAGGTACTGTTTTTTCTAGTAACTGCCTCTATCAGAGTGATTTTTATGAGGAATAAGCTACTCAAGCTGATCCTCACTTCAGAAAGATGGGATAAAATTAAAAGGTTAGGATAAGAGAAGAGTGTTGGTTATACTTTTTTCTTTATGAATCAGTGAAGGGTGGTTTTGATCTTTTATCCACAGATCTTACCTTTTGCAAGATTGTAGCCAGAGAATAGCCCCACGCCAAGAATTGTAACCCTAGTTAGCAACATATATTTAGCAGCTTTGATTAAACAGTATTTTAAAATTAATATCTAGTCTTGTTTCTGTGATAGGGAAAGATAACAGCTCACCAAGCCAGAGAGTAGAAGAAATCAGAAGACTCTAGTCTGTTACAGATTATAGAATTTTCTACCATTGGAATCTATTGTTGGCGAGTAAGGGCTAGTTGATAACAATAAAAGCTAATCTTGTTGGTACAAATGTAGCTGTTGGTTAGAAAGATTTTTTCAGAAACAAACTAATAGCATTAAGAAGGTCCTTCATCTCAAATTCAGTGAAAGTAATTAATTATGCAGTTCTTGGACTGGTATAGTAGATAGAGCAGACATTCTGTAGGGAGAAAACTTTGATGTTGGGCCTTTTTTTACCATGGTGTGATAAACCATTCGAACTTGGAAAAATTCCATAACCTTGATTTCTTCATCTGTAAAATGGAGTTTATAATACCTACCTGACAAAAATAAGGTGAGGATCAAAGGCTACATACATAAACACAAGCACATTCACATATACACTTGAAACTTTGTAAACGTTGAGTTATTATTCCACATATTTGTAATTGGGGCTTCTGGGTGGCTCATTCGTTGAGCATCTGCCTTCAGCTCAGGGCATGATCCCAGGATTCTGGAATCCAGCCCTGCATCAGGTTCCCTGCTCCACGGGAAGCCTGCTTCTCCCTCTCTCACTCCCCCTGCTTGTGTTGCTCCTCTCACTTTGTCTCTCTCTGTCAAATAAATAAATAAAATCTTACCAAAAAAAAACAAATATTTGTAATTAATGCAGTGATTCTTTTTCAAGAGCAATAGAGTGCTAGGTTCAAGTGAACTATAATAACAGTTCTCATTCAGCCTTCATGGTTCTTCATCAGTAGACATTTATTTTTACATTGTGAATAAAGGGATTAATTCTATAAACAGCTGAATATATGGTAAAATATTAGAGGAATGTCTGATGCTTGCTTACAGTGACCTTAAAGGCATTGCTTGATATAGATAGCCCTTCTCCAGGTTCATCTTTTGCCTTAGTGGTTCCTACAACAAACCAAATGCTTTTTATTCCTAGGAGCTTTTGTTTTCACTTGCCTTCCATGAATACTTAGGAGTAGGGGACCATATCTGACTTACTCACTGTAGTTTCCTTAGCGTCTGACACATAAAAGGTGCTTAACCAATATTTGTGAATGAATGTTGTATCAAATACTAAGGAGTTTACAGACTTTTTGTAAAGGGCCAGATAGTATTTTAGGCAATCTCTTTTGCAACTATCAGCTCTGCCAGTTTTAACACAAAAGCATTATAGACAGTATATAAATGAATCATTGTGACTGTGTTCTAATAAAACTTTATAGATACTGGAATTTGAATTTTATGTAATTTTCATGTGTCATAAAATATTCTTTTGACTTTTTTTCAACAACTTAAAAATGTAAAAACTGTTGTTCAGGGATTGTACAAAACAGGCTGCCGGCTGGATCTGACCCACAGGCAGTAGTTTAGCAGCCTCTAACATAAGACACGGTATAAATAGCACCCCTTCTCCCAACATAGAAGTATTTTATGTTTTAAAAACTTTGTTAGGAACCTAGAAAGAATTTTCTTATAGGATCATTGTCATATATTTTGGGTAAGTTCCCTCCCAGACTAATCTACAAGCCTTTTTTACCTCCAGTGTCCTTTATTCCAGCAGTACAACTTTGCCCCCCAGCAATCACACTGTTTCTGAGAGAAAATGGATATAGTATTCTTTCTTGGACCAGAAGAAGACAGACTCTCCTCAGCACCTATCAGAATTTCCTTCTTCCAGGATCCCTCTTTTTCTACCTGGAAGTGTCTGGCTTCCTGGGTCTCCAATCCGGTGGTATGATGACAAGGCTAAAAAGACATTTGTGTATGTGATTAGGGAGGAGGGCGTGGAGGGAAAAAGGTTGCATGGGGACCAGAGAGAAGAAAGAAAATAGAAAATATTAGAGTGATCAAACATAGTAAGGGTAGTATTTTGTGAGATAGTATCGTTTGTGTGGTTATATGTATATATGTACTGAATCACAATGAAAAATGTGTTTCTTACTGTGGTTTGTGGTCAGAAAGTGTGAAAGCCTGTAATTTAAGGGTTTGAGGTATTGAGCCTGAGATCTCCCCTGCACCAACCCCTATTATATAAAAGAACCCAATGAAAAATTGAAAGGAAGTCTTTACTGCTTGCTATAGTGTGTTTCGGGTTGCTTTATTGAGGTAGTTATCTGTTTTGTAGATGAGAAGATGGGGTCTTAAACTAACGAGCTTCACAAGTGAGATTCATACAGATACTTTTTAGAATATGCACTTCTTCTGTTATACTGTATTGTTTTTACTGTAGAGAACGAAGCTATGTTTGACTTCCATTGTGTTTCAGAGGACAAAAACAACACATCTTAATAGGTGGCAACTCAGCAGGTTTCTTGAGACAAAGCATTGGCTTAAGTATTAGGACAGGGCCACTGGAAGAAAATGATTAGGAGCTCTGTGTGAAGAATGATATGATGTATAAGAAGGGGGGAGTCTGTATCATTTTGCCTTAATTTTTTCTTCTTCCCCGTGTGTACTGCTAGCCCTGCTCCTTCATACCTCACCACCAGTGTGGGCTTTTAACTCACACCAGCAACAACAAGGGCTTGAGGATGAGGTTTAGTGAGGAAGAGTAATATAATCTTGTCTTTAGTTGAAAGGAGAATAAGGAGGGAAACCCAAGTAGCAGGGCCACCTGGCCACCTGAATGGGTTGGCTATTCCCAGGTGGCGATTTAGAAGTGAGTATAGGTAAAACAGGGGCTGCTGTTAATCATGTTACAAGCAGAAGTCTTGGCATTGAAGACTAGTAGCTTTGATATGCTAATTGAGAATAGTTCTTTTCTAGTTATTAAGGAGAAGCTACTCTTAAGCAATACTCAGTCCAGATTTAGTTACCCATTTTAAGTACTTAAAAATTATATTAAATGTCTAAGCCATCTCTCTCTCATATACTTTGTTAGCAAGTATGGTGAAAACTAGTTTATGCTAATTTTGATCTCTAACTTGATTTGGAATTGTCTTGGGAAGAAAAAGATTGATGGGAAGGCTATTGTTCTTAACTAGAAAAGTAAGGAAACCTAGCAGACAGGTAGATACCCGGTTAATTGAATGGAAAGGTGACAAACCCTATAAAATATGCTAATCTTTCTCAAGCTGGTTTGGAGGTCTTGATTTTACAGTGGGAATTACTAATTTATATAGAATAAGTTTCAACTGGTAATATCTGAAGACTTGGACTTAATATTTTTATCCTTGTTGGTTACCCCTGTGGTACTCCTTACCATATTCTGTATTAGAATTAGAATTGCTTGTTAATGTGCCCGTCTATATCAGCTGACTGTGAGTTCTTTTAGATTCTTTCAGTGTAGTGCTTGGTGTTCAGTGTAGGTTAAGAGCACTGGAGCCAGAGTGCCTGGATTTGTATTTTGGCTCCATTATTTTCTAGCTCTGTGATC
Source organism: Meles meles (assembly GCF_922984935.1). Lineage (NCBI taxonomy): Eukaryota > Metazoa > Chordata > Mammalia > Carnivora > Mustelidae > Meles > Meles meles. The sequence goes on along the minus strand of NC_060074.1, from coordinate 83,863,594 downwards.
AAGTTATTTTTCTCATCTGGAAAATGGAGATAATAATAGTACTTTTTATACAGTTGTTATAAAGTATAGATGAGTTAATATACATTAAGTGCTTTGAATGATATCTGGCATGTAGTAAGCATTGTAAATAACTCAGAAACAGTAGCTGAAAGATAAGACTGGTAGAAAATATTTGCAATATTTGATAATATCTGATGGAGGACTGTTGTTCAAAATAAAGAACTCTTAGAACTCAATAAGAAGAAAACAAACAACCGGATTTAGAAATGGAACAAAGACCTTAACAGACACCTGACCAAAGAAGATGTATAGATGGCAAAAAAGCATATGAAATGATGCTTTTACATCATAAGTCATCAGGCAAATACAAATTAAAACAGACAATACTACATACCTATTAAAAAGGTCAAAGTCTGGAACACTGACACCACCAAATTCTGGGAAGGATGTAGAGCAATATGAGCTCTCATTCATTGGGAATGCAAAATGGCACAGCTACTTTGGAAGATACTTTGGTCGTTTCTTACATACTCTTATAATAGGATTCAGCAGTCATGCTGTTTGGTATTTACCCAAAGGAATTGAAAACTAAAGTCCAAACAAAAACCTGTACATGGATGTTTACAGCTTTATCCATAATTGCCAAAATTTGGAAGAACCAAGATGTCCTTTAGTAGGTGAATGGATACATAAATGGTGGTACATCTGGACAGTGGAATATTATTTAGTACTAAAAAAAAATGAGCCATTAGCTTATGAAAAGACACAGAGAAAGCTTAAATACATGTTACAAAGTGAAAAAGGCCCATCTAGAAAGGCTACATACTATATGATTCCAACATATGACATTTGGAAAAGGCAAAATTTTGGAGACTAGTAAAAAGATCAGTGGTTGGGGCACCTGGGTGGCTCAGTGGGTTAAAACCTCTGCCTTCGGCTCAGGTTATGATCCCAGGGTCCTGGGATCGAGCCCCCCATCGGGCTCCCTGCTCTGCAGGGAGCCTGCTTCCTCCTCTCTCTCTGCCTGCCTCTCTGGGTAGTTCTGATTTCTCTCTGTCAAATAAATAAAATATTAAAAAAAAAAAAAAAAGATCAGTGGTTACCAGGGGTGGAAAGGATGAATAGGCAAAACACAGAGGATTTGGGGGATGGTAAAAATACTCTTCTATAATATTATAATGATGGATGTGTGTCATTATACATTTGTCCAAACCCATAGAATATGCAACACCAAGAGTAAAACCCTAAGGTAAACTACAGGCTTTGGGTGATTCAGATATGTGTCAAGGTTCATCCCTGGTAACAAATAAAGCATTCTAGTGATGTTGATAATGCAGGAAGCTATGCATGTGTGGGGTCAAGGGGTATATGAGAAAATCTCTTTACTTTCATTTTGTTGTGAACTTAAAACTGCTATAAAATTAAGTCTCAAAAAGTTGCAGCTGCTGCTTCTTACTGTTTTCTGTCTAGCACAGTATCTAGCTTGAACTATTTATTGAACATGAACAAGTACAGTGTAGTAATTATAAAATTGAGGGAATTCTGGTATATTTAGTGAGAAACTACTTTTGCAGATGGCCGTCCTGTTTAGGATACAATAGTGTTTGTTTTATTTATAATAGTTATATATTTATTGGACTCTGGTTAAATCTAGAATATCATTTGGTTTATCAGGGAAGAATACTAACATTTTCAATTATGTAATTTGGTGGTATTTTATGTAGACGTCTGGGGGGATATTTTCAGAAAACTATAAAATAGAATGGAGTAGTGTGTCATTCAGTAGTATATTCCCAGAGGGGAGTACCTCAAAATCTTTCGAAAATGAGATGAAGACAAAAGGGAAGTGAGTGTGGTAGGAGAAATAAATGATATTTCCAAAAGTGTGCCTTACTTGATTTTTTTTTCAGTATTTGAGTATCAACATTTCTTGGAAGATAACTTTCATTTATATGTGTTTTCTAATTTTCTAAGTGATTTCATGTATGTTCCTATTTGATCCTATTTGAACCTGTTTGAGATATCTTTCATGTTTTGTTTTGTTTTTTAGTTTAAGTCAGACCCTGTGATAACAGAATTTGCTTGAATTCACTAATCAGTGGAGCTAGTGCATAAAGCCTCATTTTAAGTTCAGTGTTCTTTTGTAAAAGTAAAGAATGCTTGATAACTTTTTTCTCATCATCCTCTGCCTTTTCCCATCCTTAGTGGGGGGAATCTTTACAGTCATTTATAGAAGTAGTTGTTTTGTAAATAATCCTTGTACTACACTTTGAGAAATCCATGGTTGGTGGGAAAGTGGGGAGCTGGAAGTAGCGATACAGCAGTAAAAAACACCAAAGTGAGCTCTAATTCTAGGGCAGAAGTTGTTTTGCTCTTTGCTTGATAGCTTGCTTGATGGCAACCACAAATCCACATATGTTAATTGTTGCTGTGGGTAAATCCTGCATTTGATTGCTGCAGATGTTCTTTTCTCAATCACTTTTACTTTTGATTGAGAATGGATAAAAATTTTTTCCTAGTGGGTCACTAATAGGTGAGTCCCATTACACATGTGCCAGAATTTTACACATGTGCCAGAATTTTACATGATTAAATTCTTTGGTCAAATTTGAACGACAAGTTTATGTCGCAGCTCAGTCATTATGCAGAATGATATTATTATTAACGATTAACATTTGTTAAAGCTGCCATTATTAATAGCCACCACTTATTGTATGCCTTGGGCTAAGTGCTTTTAAGTTTTAGCGATGATGTGTGTGCCTCACCTTACAAGATAGATATTATTCCCATTTTATAGATGAAGAACCTGAGACTCAGTGACTTGCCTAAGGCTACATAACTAAATAAATTGCAGAGCCTAAGTATGTTACGTTGGTCTGCAGGGCTTAAATCTATTCTTCCTATTGAGTCAAATATTTTGAAGTGTGTATTAAAATAGAAGTTACCAATTCTGGTGCAGTGTGATTTCTTTGAACCTGTTCTGCTAAGGTCCCTGCCCCATGTTCCCACCTTGACAGTAGCTGGTGTTGCTGTTAGCCATTAGCACCTATGGCGTAGGAAACAGCACTGAGTTATCAAATTGAGTTTTTGATGGCTTACGGTGGTTCCTGTAAGCTGATAAAGCAGAGCTTTCTCCACCTCTTAAGTAAAAGTCCACAGCTGTTTAAAGACTGAGGAACAGAAATTGTTCCTTTTGTCTATACAATGAGCCAGAATCACAACTAGGTCAGAATTCATTTGCTCTGATCACTACTTGAGTAATTAGTGAATGAAAGGATCAAAGTAAATGCATCTTTTAAAAATTATTATACTTTGATTCAGAGAGGATGAATTAATTGAAATTTGGGTAGAAGAAAACAAATCCAGATTCTTTTTGACTAATATTTGGAAAATAATTTAATGGTAGTAGCGGTTAATTGCTCACTTGGTGCCTGTTACCTATGCTGGGTGAGTGCAAAAGAACATATTAGGTAAGTATGAATGGTTCTGGCATTTGGATTTGTGGTTCCCTTGCCCACATTCATATTAAGACAGATTGATAAAAAGATAAAACACATACTTTGTTTTGCAAAAATCTAAGAACTTAATTTTTCTGTTACTATAACTTCTAAATTATAGGTTAGCCTGCAGAAAACTGAAAGATGATGAAGAGAATAGGAAGAAAAGGAAATCCCTTATTTATTCTGGTTTCTTTTATTAGGAAGAATGAATAAAAGGTGACAAAAGAGTAGTCAAAACTAATAAATCCATAGGGATTTGGTTTGAATTGAAGTGACTGAATTTATAGAAAAATGAATATTATCATATCCTTTATCTGTTTTGCTATAATTGAAATCAGCCAACATTTACCTGGGTACCTGCTGTGTGCTTCTTGGTATGCCAGGTACTATGGAGGCTGTAAAAGAAATGTGAAGTCTTTGTTTAAGGAAAAGTCACTTTGGAATGATAAACCTTAATACTCTAAAACACAATACACATTTTGAAACTTAAAATGTAATACAAAAACATTTGACACAATTACTAAAATTAGTGATGGTAGGCACTAAGGGGCATTTCTGTCTGTCTCCTTTTTTGGCCAGGGGTGGGGGGGGTAGGGGCTTTGGTTGTCTTTTAGGACCTTACTAGGTATGGGATGACATTCAGATTGTCCTTGGTCTAATCTTTTTGAGTCCTTCTTGGCTTTGTTTTTTCCTGAATTTAGTGCTGCTACAGTAAAAACAACATGAGGATAGGAATTATTGCCTTCCGTGTTTATCATTGCATTCCAATGGTCAGTATTTTTTGAGCAAATTAATGTGAAAGGGTCTTTCTTTTTCCTCTCACTGTCCTTTTAAAGGTTTCTTTAGAACTTTCTTAAAGTTCTTTAAGGGTTTCTGTCCTACTTTGGCCTCACATCTGTACCTTTTGTTTTCTCTTCAACCCATTGTCATCCTGAAGTAAGTGAAATAATTCCCTTAAAGATTAATGATTTTCTAATTGCCTAATCTAAAGGATTCTTACCTATATTCGGTTACTACTTGACTTTCCTGTAACCTTGATGTTATTGTCTACCTGTTCTTTAAATTCTTTTGTTCTTTTATTCTCCCAGTTTTTCTGACTAAAGCCCCCTCACTACCTCAATACTCAATCTGCTCATCCTTTTAGTTTTGTGTTTCTCAAGAGTTAAATCCTTACAGAATTCTTAATCTACATATCTGTCCCTGCTGAAGTAATCCCATTTCTCATTTTTAAGTAAATGTAGATGTCCAGAATTAAATCTCTTTTGATCTCCATCTTGAGCTCCAGACTTCTTTTTTAGTTATCCAGTAAACGTTAAATATATGTCAGAACTGGGAATATGGGGATGAATAAGGCATAGCCTTTACCCTAGAAAACTCAACAGTTTTGTTGGGGAATGGAGATGGGTAAAGTAGCAATTATGCAGCACATTCTATCTATATTAGAGTCCCTTGGGACAGCTGAAAAAGGTGGCCTAAATTCAGTTTGGAGAGTGTCAGGTAATGTTTTCCCTCAGTGATGCTTAAAGTGTTTTTGAAGGATGATTAGGAGTTCACTGGGGGACAGAGTGAGAGGAATATTTTATGTTGTCTTTGTCAGGTCTGGTGGGTATGCATCTTGGTGTTGAGACAGCATATTATGGAAGCCTCCAAGGTCTGAGAACATACAGCCTCAGGACAGAGAGTGAGCATCTTTCAGTGGAGCCAGTGGCATGACCAGCAAAATGGTATTGAGCACTAAATCCAGAGGGAGAGAAGACATTGTAAGGAGTGGAGAGTTAATAACAAAGACTGTTACTACTCAGTCAAAAGCAGTGTGTGTAAAGGAGTAATTTAGATTAAGACTCTGGAAGTAACGTGTTAGATTTATCCTTTTCTGTGTTAACCTGTTGTATATTGTAATAATGGTTTTGATAAAATAAAGGAATACTTCTCAGGCTTTAATATGCATATAAATCATTTGGAGATAGTATTAAAAATGCAGATTTTTGATTCAGTGTGTTTGGAGTCAGGCCTGAGGTTCTACATTTCTAACAAATTCCTGTGACTCGTGCTGCCTGTCCCTGTACTTGGAATAGAAAGGGACTAAGGGAGCCAAGAATGGCCAGACACATGCAGAAGAAATAACTTATACATGGACATAGATCATTATTACATCTTTGAGGAACTGGAGTTAGTTCATGAGACCTAGGTCATGAGACATGGGCATGAAGCAGTGATGGGCTCAGTGATGAGTCTGTAGAAGTGAACAGGGATCAGATCATAAAGGGCTTGTTTTGTCCAGAGTGTTAACTTCATGCTGAAGGCTGTGAAGGGCCACTTTGAAGGGTCAAAAAGTACTCGTAGCTTATCCTGACAGGGATATCAAATAGGTAGTTGATGATATAGATCTTAGCTGGAGAAAGATTTTAGTTTTCAGCTAATAGATGTATAAGCATGAAATCAGGTAGGCAGAGGGAAGAATAAAGAGTTCTAAAGATCAAACTGGGGAATACTAACATTTTCAAGGTAGGGAGAAGAGGATAAGGAAGAGCTTGCAGAGGAGACCAAGATGTGGTCAGGAAGGTAGAAGGAAGCAAATGTAGTGTCATTGTAAGAAATCTAGATAGATGGAATATTTAGCAGTACCAGAGAGACCAAATAAGACAGAGCCTTATTTGTCAGTTTGGAGATTATTTGTAACTTTAGCAAGAGACATTTCAGTGGAATGGTGGAGAGACAAGAACCATTGTGGAAGATGAGTGAAATGTAGATGAGGAAGTGGGTTCAGCTATGGTCCATAACTTCTTAAAAAATGTAAGCTAAGAAGGGGTATAAAGAGATGTAGAGAGTTGAGATGTTATGTGTTTAAGGAGTTGGTTCAGGAGAGAGATTATAGAAGGGGGAAGATTAACATTTAAACCTTTGGAACCAGAAACTTGGGTGCCATCTTCAACACTTATTAGTGTTTTTCGAAGTACATGAAGTTACTCAATCCTGTAAATTTTACCTCCTGAATATTTCTTGAATCTATTCTTGCTTGCCCTTTTCCATTACCAAAGTGTTCTGCCCTTACCATCCCTTCCCTGGACTCTTAAATGGGCAGCACCCCTGACCCCCCACAAAACAAAGCAAACAAAAAAGCACCAAGGATAAAGAAAACCTGTCTTCCACACAATTTGCTGGGAACCATGGAGACTACAGAAACTAAGAGATCTGTCATGAATGTGCAGATCTGACCCTGACGCTCACCTTCTTAAATCCCCTGCACTGACTTATCACCTACACAGGATGAAGGCCAAACTTTTTAACATGACATACAGTACCCCCTGGGACTGTTTCTCTCCAGCTTCATTTCCTGCTACTCATTGTCTCCTACCTTGATCCTGTGACACAAAAAAAAACTTCTGATCTCTCCCCTCTCCCCATATACTTTGATTTTGCCTCCAAACTCCACTCATTTTGTGCTTCCTGCAGTTCCTGTAGGACCTCCCCTAGGAAGTTGTTAGGTACTCCATTCTGTGTTTCCGTACCATCTTACTGATTTAGTTATTATTATACTTCATACATGATTGATATTTTCTCTTTTCACATTAGATCTGTAAGGGGTTTGTCTAATTCCTTTCTGAATTCTTGGTTCCTGGCTCAGTGCTGCTGGAGTAGGTAGGTCGGTGCTCAGCTTATGTTTAATGATTAGACATAAAAAGTGGAAGTAGTGGCCTTTGACCTGCCTGGGAAGAATGGTAGGATTTCACCAAGTATAATTCCATTGGCCTTTGATGGGGAAAAAGGTTCTATACAGAGTGGCCAGCATATGCAAGAGCATTGAGGAAGTGGCTATAATATTTTTAGATACGCTGAGTACCCCTTTTAAACAGGAGAGAACAGGTAGAAAATATAAGGGAAGATAGGGTTAGAAAAATAAGATGGATACAGATGAAATGGAGTCTTAGGTGTGCTTTAAGATTTTTTTTCCCCCATAGTAACCCTTGTGGATTGTTAAACTGGGAAGTAACACCAGCTCTTGAATTTTGAGGAAAGGCCCTGTATCTTCTTGGAATATTAAATGTAGATAACCTCTCTTTTTGTTCGGGTTTTAGTAATTTCTGGTTGTTTTTTTTTTTAAACTTTTTATGCCTTTCCTAAAGATTATAAGATACTGCCCTTTGTACTTAGATCAGTACTTTGTCATTGTCTTTTAATATCATTAAAAGCAATCCTTGATGACTTCTAGATGTTTTTCCCTCAGGGATAATCAGTTGTTAAATGCATAAATTAAAACTACCGTTTTATGTTTATGGGGTGCCTGGGTGGCTCAGTGGGTTAAAGCCTCTGCCTTCCGCTCAGGTCATGATCCCAGGGTCCTGGGATCAAGCCCCGCATCGGGCTCTCTGCTCCGCATGGAGCCTGCTTCCTCCTCACTCTCTGTATGCCTCTTTGCCTAGTTGTGATTTCTCTCTGTCAAATAAATAAAATATTAAAAACAAAACAAAAAAATGGTAGTTTATATTCTTCCTTTAATATTAGAAAATACTCTAATACTGCATTTTTATACCCTTTAAAAAACTTTGTAAAATTTCTCACTTTTGGCATGGTAGCTTGTTTCCTTGAATTGCTTGTTGAAATCTCTTAAGTCTGAAGGTTCTGCTCTACACCTACTTTTCCAGGTTATTTGTAAAAATGTTAAAATTGATTTTGCTTCATTCATAAGGGAGACTATTCATTCTTGCCTTTTGTATATTCCCTAAGACGTCCAATTTATGACTGCAAAGACCCTCTTAGTTACATGTTTAAATATGATACTGGGAGATTGCAGAAGGAAATCAGGGATTGAATGTATTTGGGGAACTATTAGACAATCTTAGATTAACATCCAGAAGGGGTGGTGTGTGTGTGTGTTTGCGCGTGTGTGTGTGTGCACGTGTGTGCGCACACTCTTGTGTGCCATGCCCTGTATTGTGTTTCCTGTAGAGAAAACAGAAAGCTGTGGTCTCTGCTTATGCTCTAGTTGGAGAAAATTCTTTATATAAATCAACAGTAAATGTTACAATATAGTTTATATTTAAATGCTGAATTGCTTGAGAAACCAGCTGAATACTAGCTGAGTAACTAAGAAATTCAGACCAAGAAAAATCATCAGGAGGCAAAGTAGCCTGGAAAGCTTCATAAAGAATATGGGACTTAAGTGGACCTTGACAGATCAACTAAAACTTAGATAGTTGGGAAAGTTGTGTGTGTGTGTGTGTGTGTGTGTGTGTGTGTGTTGCTGGTGGGGGTTGAGAGGTGAGTGTAGGGATATGAACTAAGATACAGATATTGGACATATTTGTATAGAATGAGGTATGAATGTGCTTGGGAATGTGGGAAAGGGTGAGTGTGGGGAATGTGAGAGCTGTGGGGGTGTGGAGGTTGTGGGTTTCTGTGAGAGGAGAAGATGTGAGGGTGTATGAGTTATGAAGTGTGTAGGGGCCTGTAAGAGGAAGGTATGTGTAGGATATGAGGGTATTAACGAGCTGTTTGAGAAGTGGTTAGGTGAGGGGTGTGTGTGTGGGAGGGTATGGGTATGGGTGGAGGGTATGAGAGTAAGAGTTTACTCTTCAAGGCAAAAAAAAGTAGAGTGAAAATGTCTCAAGTGTAATTATGGAAACCTTTAATATTTAGACCTTTTAATTATTGTGGTACTCTTGTATAGCATAACATCAAATTCAGTGTTGGCCTATTTCTTCCTCCCTTTAATATTTTACTTCGTCGTTTCTGCTACTTTTTTTAAAATTTATTTTTATTTTTTAAATTTATTTATTTTTTTCAGCGTAACAGTATTCATTGTTTCTGCACAACACCTAGTGCTCCATGCAATACGTGCCCTCCCTATTACCCACCACCTGTTCCCCCAACCTCCCACCCCCGACCCTTCAAAACCCTCACATTTCTGCTACTTCTTTAATCAAAAATGTACCTTTCATTTCAAACAAATCTACCTATCTGTGCTTCTTCTGACTATCTCTAAGTATACCTTGCCAGAATGCTGAATTTAATAAGCCATTTCTGATTTTTCTTGTTTGCAACTTGAGAGCAGGTACCACAGTTTATTCAGTTCTTGGGCCTTTCTAGTACCTTGTTGGCTACCTAGGATAGAGTTTTTACCTTTTATACCCTCTGACCTAATTTATAAACAGTGACTCTGAATATCATAGGTAATTATCATATCAAGTCTTTTAGTTGCAAGAACTGTTTGCCCTGATTTTTCTCATCTCTTTCTCCACTGACTCCCTTCTTCCTTCTTCTCTTGTAAAGAATGAGCTTCCTTTTTCATTACTTATCAGTACAGACTGCTTTCTGCATATGGGTCCTCCTTCTCCCTGACTATCCTTTTCCTTCTTTAGATGGTCAGATATCTTTACTTTTCTAAATACAGCTATCAATCTTTTCCATAAACTTTTTCTAATTAATTTTTAATTCTATATATCCCTTTAAATCTTCACATTCCTCATGAAATTCTCACATTTTTCATGTATTTGGTTTACAAGTAAGCACACAAATTACTTTAACTTCTAATTTTTTTCCATTTTGTTTATTTTATTTATTTTCAGTGTTCCAAAATTCATTGTTTATGCACTACACCCAGTGCTCCATGCAATATGTGCCCTCCATAATACCCACCACAAGGCTCACCCAACCCCCCATTCCCCTCCCTTCCAAAACCCTCAGTTTGTTTCTCAGAGTCACAGTCTCTTATGGTTTGTCTCCCCCTCTCATTTCCCCAACTCAGTTCTCCTCTCCATTTCCCAGTGTCTTCTGTGTTATTCCTTATGCTCCACAAGTAATTGAAACCATATGATAATTGACTCTCTCTGCTTGACTTAATTCACTCCACATAATATCCTCCAGTCTTGTCCATGTTGATACAAAAGTTGGGTATTCATCCTTTCTGATGGAGGCATAATACTCCATTGTATATATGGACCATATCTTCTTTATCCATATGTCCATTGAAGCCCATTTTGGTTCTTTCCACAGTTTGGCGACTACAGCCATTGCTGCTATGAACAGTGGGGTACAGATGGCCCTTCTTTTCACTACATCTGTATCTTTGGGGTAAATACCCAGTAGTGCAATTGCAGGGTCATAGGGTAGCTCTATTTTTAATTTTTTTGAGGAATCTCCATACTGTTTTCCAAAGTGGTCGCACCATCTTGCATTCCTACCAACAGTGTAAGAGAGTTCCCCTTTCTCCACATCCTTTCCAACATACTTTGTTTACTGTCTTGTTAATTTTGGCCATTCTAACTGGTGTAAGGTGGTATCTCAATGTGGTTTTGATTTGAATCTCCCTGATGTCTAATGATGATGAACATTTTTTCATATGTCTGTTAGCCATTTGTATGTCTTCTTTGGAGAAGTGTCTGTTCATGTCTTCTGCCCATTTTTTGACAAGATTATCTGTTTTGTATGTGTTGAGTTTGAGGAGTTCTTTTTAGATATTGGATATCAGCCCTTTGTCTGTAGTGTCATTTGCGAATATCTTCTCCCATTCCGTGGGTTGCCTCTTTGTTTTGTTAACTGCTTCCTTTGCTGTGCAGAAGCTTTTGATCTTGATGAAGTCCCAAAAGTTCATTTTCGCTTTTGTTTCCTTTGTCTTTGGAGACATGTCTTGAAAGAAGTTGCTGTGGCCGGTGTTGAAGAGGTTACTGCTTATGTTCTCCTCTAGGATTTTGATAGATTCCTGCCTCGCATAGAGATCTTTTATCAAATAACTTCTAAATTTTGGATTGATATGCAGAATGGATTGTAGATTCCCCAAGGGGGGGAAAAAGACTTGTGGTATATTTCTCTAATGTTTTGAGTGTTCTGAGTACTTAGATATGGTTATTGTCTGATGGTTGGTACTCAAATCTCATCCGTTGGAAGGTGTTTCCCCTGCTATGTCACAAGTTCTGGTTCTTATACTTGTGAATTTTTATGTTAATAAAAATTTGTTAGGAAGACATTTTTTCCTTGCTTTTGGTTAATATTGAGTAAATGCCAAGTTCAGTACATTATTACTAATTAAATTAAATTAATAAATAAGCTTTTTCTTATACTTATTTTCTGTTAATCACTTTTGAATTCTAATTCTTAAATTGTAACGACCTTAAGGAACATCAATAAATAATTTAATTTGGTCAGTTTTTTAAATCAGGGTTTTATTTAAATAAAAATTGTGTATGTTATCCCTCATAGGAAAATTTGCAAATATCTAGCCTATGTGCTTGTATGATAACATATATATGATATGTTTAATTATGAATCAGTTTTACAGATAACATACCAATATTTTGTGGGGGAGATTAAAAGTAAAAAGCTGTGCTGTCTGCTTCAGGTAAGTCCTAATAAGCAAAAGCATGGAATAGCTACTTTTAAGCCTTTAGTGTCAGTGGAATTGAGCAGATATATACAGAAGAACTCATCTTATAAATATTCTGAGGACTATGTCCCCTACTTAGCCATCTGTTAAGATTTCATTTTAAAGAAAAACTTGCCTCCTGCTTTTTGGGACATCTTAAATTGCTGCTCACGTTGCCTTCTTTTTCTTCTTCAAGTTCACATCTTAATTTTTCTGCTCTTTCCCGTATTAACTTCCTCCCGTTTACATATCTTCACACTTGATTTTGTTTGTTTGTTGGTCTTTGGCGCAAGTAGGTGAAAAACAATTTGTTGAGTGCCTGTAATCGGGACTTTTAGTGGTGGAGCTTGCTTGTTCTCTGATGCAAGGTTTTTGTTTTTTGGTTTTTTTTGCCCCATGTAAGTGGCAAACATGATCACATAGTTTCCATTCCAGCTCCTCTGAATTCACATTGAAAACATAGAGCCCGTGTTTCTGTATGTATATACTGTACCACAGTAAAATTTTAATGATTGATAGCTAACTTCTTAAATGTGTCTCACCTATGTTTTGCATTTATCGAAAAGCGGTCATACATTATTTTTTTCCCACATAAAACACATTATGTAAAGTCTAATTAAAAATAAAATGTGCCTTGATGCAAAAAAACATTTCTTATTATGTCTTAATGGAAAGTTGGGTTCTATGGATAATCGACACGTTGAATAGTTGATTTAAAGCAGTAATAGCTTACATTTTGTTGTACTTTACATTTGCAGAATATTTCTCAACATAAACTTCTTTCACTCCTTTTCCTTCTAGTGATAGAAGTTATTATTTGTCTTTCTATAGTTTCTAGAGTTTTCCTTTCTCTTTCGTTAGAGGTAGCATTGCTTTGGCTTCTTGGGGTAGCCTTGTAAGAACACAGGAGAGAAGGCAATAAGAAAAGTTTCAAGTATAGGAGAGGACAGGTAGGGTAGTTTATTTGCCTTTGAATAGCTCATTCACTTAACATCTAACTTGCATTTCCCACTTTGGAGACATTCATGGTAATGTCATTTCTAGGTGGTGTTCCTTGAAATGCACATGTGTATAATTTGTGATGAAATATTGTTTTAGATTTTTTTTTTAATGGGATGAACTAATTGATACAGCATTGAGGAGATGGTTGAACAGAGAGAGTGGGTATATTTTAAAAAGGTGTCATATGGGCATTAGGCCAGTCAGGCTCAGGATTGTGGACTGTATAAAGCAGTACTGCAAAGTAAATATAATGCAAGACATAGCTATGAACTACAAAATATAATTTTAGATTTTTTAGTGGCCACATTAAAAAAAAGGTACAAAAAGGGGCACCTGGGTGGCTCAATTGGTTAAACGTCCGAATCTCAGTTTTAGCGCCGGTCATGATCTCAGGGACATGAGATCAAGCCACACATTGGACTCTGTGTTGAGTGTGCAGCCTGCTTGAGATCTTTCTCTGCCCCTCCCCCCAACTCATGCTCATGCTTTCTCTAAAAAAAATAAAAAATAATGGAAAAAAGTACAAATCAAAGCAAAACTCTCTAAATGAAATTAATTTTAATAACATACTTTATTTAACTCTGTATATTACAAGTATTATTTCTTTTTTTTTTTATTTTATTTATTTTTATTTAACAGAGGTCACAAGTAGGGAGAGAGGCAGAGAAAGAGGAGGAAGCAGGGTCCCTGCTGAGCAGAGAGCCAGATGCAGGGCTTGATCCCAGGACCCTGGGACCATGACCTGAGCTGAAGGCAGAGGCTTTAATCCATTGAGCCACCCAGGCGTTCCACAGGTATTATTTCAACATGTAATCAATATGAAAATTATTGATGAGTTTTTTTGGTACTAAATCTTTGAAATCTAGTGTATGTTTTATAGTTATGGCACATCTCAGTTCAGATTAGCTACATTTTTAGTGCTCGGTAACCATATAGCTAGTGGCTACTGTATCAGCTCAAGTGTAGTGTTTGGTGAAAGTATGGTAATGCCAGGAAATTGGTGAAGGCATAAGATGAGTGAATATGAATCTCTTAAGATAAACTTAGTTCAGGGAATTGTGTATGAAATGGTATGTAATTTTAGGAGAGAGTTTGAGAAACTAGTGTGAAACACCTTTTTTGTAGATGGTGGGGAAGGTAGAAAAAAAGGTAGAAAAAAGATCTGGAAGGTAGAAAAAAAGATTCAAAAGAAAAAAATGAATATAGGAAATGGCAGGATGTGGCAGTGGACAGTATTCTATAAGAGGAATAAAATAGTTATTTTAAGGAAAACATCCTTCCCAACTAGGGGCTTTTTAGCCTCAGGTGTGCACTACTGGACAGCAGTAGTTACTCATAACGACATCCAAGAGAAACTATTGGGATCAGCAGATAAAATTTGGGTAGCAATGAGGCAGGGGAGGATGATTTACTGTAATATAATAGAGAGGAAGGGTCTGAGATAAAGGATTGATTTTATGAGATAAGAACTGGACAGAGTTCTTGGTGACTTGGGAACAATGAAAAATTATGTGGAATATTAGATCAAAATTTATTGCTTAGGCAGTAATTAAGAGGACTTAGTGATAGGGACATTGGTTACAGTATGTAAGTGTTGTTAAGAGCTCATACTTTTGGGGCACCTGGGTGGCTCAGTCCTTGACTGTCTGACTTAGGCTCAGGTCATGGTCCCAGGGTCCTGGGATTGAGCCCCACATCAGGCTCCCTGCTGGGTGGGAAGACCGCTTCTCCCTCTCCTACTCCCCATGCTTGTGTTCCCTCTCTCACTGTCTCTCTCTCTCTGTCAAATACATAAATAAAATCTTTAAAGAAAAAAAAAAAGCTTATACTTTTAACTTTAGTCAGTTTGACCTGACCATTGAATTTTATATTCCTTGGCAAATTACAGACACCCAAGTGTTAGCTTCTTCATCCATAGAATGGGCAGAAATCGTATCTACTTCATTGACATATATGGATTAAATGAGTATGCACGTAGTGACCTTGACTGGTATGATCTTCCTGTTATTTCTCTTAGTTTAAAATACCAGATGGAGGAAGAAGAATTACCATAGTGTTTTCTTGGAATACATGTTTATAACACATCTTCTAAACTGTGACTCCTTAATGCAGTTTTCAGAGTTCAGCTTTGAAACCTCTTGATTTCTTTATACAGAATTCCTATTAAGTGAAGAAAGACTTTCTAAGTCTTGTTTTGTGAATGGTGTTCATAGTGAAAATGAGCCAAAGTCTGGGATTGAGTCCCAATTCCACCACATAATGACCTCATCACTTCATTTTCGGGACTCAGTTGGGATTGAATTATTTCATGGTTCTCAAACTGTGGTTTGAGGTCCTCCCAGTATTAGAATCACCTTGAGTACTTGGATAAAAATGCAGATCCTTGAGCTCTACCGTAGACCTGAACTGATCTCTTTGGGTAAAGCCAAGGAAGTTTTATGTAGCACTTAATTCTAACTGTTCCACACCACATCCAGTTTGAGAAGCACTGGATGTGATGTACTGGATGATGATTCTAAGATCTGTTTTGGTTCAAGTATGAATCTTCTGATTGTATTATAAGTCTACAGTTGGAGTTGGTAGAATTGCTGTGAGGATCATGTAAGATATCTTTGTAAAAATCAGTTTAAGTAAAAAGATAATTTTAGAGTTCTATAGGTCATAACAAAATAATACATACTAAATATGAATATATTGTAATATATAATGTGTATTTTATATGTGTATATAGACAGTGACTCTCAATTGTAAATCAGTCATGATTTCTGTATTAGGTGAGTCTTGGTAGATGACAGGTCTTATTAAGTATTTGATTACAGGGGCGCCTGGGTGGCTCAGTGGGTTAAAGCCTCTGCCTTCAGCTCAGGTCATGATCCCAGGGTCCTGGGATCAAGCCCCGCATCGGGCTCTCTGCTCAGCAGAGAGCCTGCCTCCCCCTCGCTCTGTGCCTGCCTCTGCCTACTTGTGATTTCTGTCTGTCAAATAAATAAAATCTTTAAAAAAAAAATTTGATTCCAGATTTCTTATGTACAAAATAATAAGTTTTTTTCATCTCTCCCATCTCCATTTAATATTTTGCTTTTGTAAGTTGCAAAGAGGCTAAGTAGGATTACAGATATTCAAACCAAGTGAATAATAATTTGAAGGAAAAACTAATGTTCATTCTAATTTTTAAATATAGAGGCTTGGGGCGCCTGAGTGGCTCAGTGGGTTAAGCCTCTGTCTTCAGTTTAGGTCATGATCTCAGAGTCCAGGGATTGAGCCCTGCATCATCAGGCTCTCTGATCAGCAGAGAGCCTACTTCCCTCTCGCTTTCTCTGCCTGCCTCTCTGCCTACTTGTGATCTCTCTCATCTCTCTCTCTGTCAAATAAATAAATAAAATCTTTTAAAAATATAGAGGCTTAAAGTGTTTAATGTTAGTAATATTAAGATTAGGAATGATAATTAGTAAGAATAATTTTTAAAAGTAATT
Source organism: Meles meles (assembly GCF_922984935.1). Taxonomy (NCBI): domain Eukaryota; kingdom Metazoa; phylum Chordata; class Mammalia; order Carnivora; family Mustelidae; genus Meles; species Meles meles. The sequence goes on along the minus strand of NC_060074.1, from coordinate 83,847,260 downwards.
TCTGTGACTCTTCATTGTTTAAATAGAAATCTTGTTTAGGGATTATTTGAAGTCTACTTTTGATACTCTTTGTCATCAACAAACGGAAGATACCAACCTGGAACAAAAAGCTACCCCTATTGCTAGAGTACCTTCTGGGGATAATAAAATATAATTCTGCATTTTCTCATTTCCAGAGGGAGCAGATTATTATCAGATGTCTATTCTGTGTTAGATACAGTGTTTCAAGCTTTAACAATTGTTATTTTTGTATCTCATACCTACATATAATATATAGAAATGCTTATTAAAAATGCAGCGTAACAGATAGACAGCACACTTTTAATTTGATTTAGTGGGTGTGGTTTGAGGTCCAAAAATCAGCATTTTGTTTCCCCCTTCAGAAACACTGGCTGAGTTTCTGTTTGCCTCCAGAGGCATCAATTGTAGGCACTGGCTGCATGGCATAAATTAGGTATGCTTCCAGCTTGAAAATGAACATAAAAATCTTGTACATCAGAGGTGTGTGTGTGTGTGTCTGTGTGTGTGTGTGTGTGTGTGTGTGTGTGTGTGTGTGTGTGTGTGTTTTCCCTAGAGACTCAAAATGATGATAACACAGATGTCTGAGTAGGGGACAAACCCATCCTGCTGGTTAAAGCACAACAAATATTAGTATTACAGAAAACATTTAAAAAAAATAAAATCATAGAACATAGGTGGCTCTAGAAAGAGTCTATACTTCTTGCCCTTCCTTTTTTAGTTTCAGGGATCCAAAAATGTCCATTGGTGAAAACTGTTAAGATTATGTGGCAAAATAAATAGGAAAGCAGAAAATAGGATACAGAGGCAATGTCTTCTACTTCTATTCAGAAAAATGGTTGAGAGTTATTGTATCTCGTTCTGGTTGCTCCTACAGGCATCATTTACAACATTAGGTCTCACCTCTCGAAAGGGTTAAATACCTTCACTCCCATGAAAAATCCTGGTTTTGATCTTTTTTTCCCCCCTGTTTTTCATTTGAGTGGTCTGCTTGTTGTTATTTCTGTTTTTCTTGTAATGTGTCATTTTTTTGGTCTCTCCTTTGTTTACCTTTTTACTGAATGAAATAATGATAAAAATGAGTGAGACACTTTGTAAAAAATTTAAAATTTCTAAGTACCAGAGTAAGCAAAAAACTAAAATTTGAAATGTTCTTTCCTTACACCAGTCCTGCTGACATTTCTCTTAGGTATTTACCCCAAAATGTCTCCTCAGGTGTTAGGAATATGCTGTAAATGCTTATTTATGTTTAAAAATTTTATCATTAAAGATGAATCTTGGATTGCGTGGCAGCTAGGACATAATTCTCATCAGCCTATTGCTGTCATTCTCTTCATTAGACTTAGGAGGCTTTTTTTTTTTTAAGATTTTATTTATTTATTTGACAGAGAGAGATCACAAGTAGGCAGAGAGGCAGGCAGAGAGAGAGGAGGAAGCAGGCTCCCCGCAGAGCAGAGAGCCCGATGCGGGACTCGATCCCAGAACCCTGAGATCATGACCTGAGCCGAAGGCAGCGGCTTAATCCACTGAGCCACCCAGGCGCCCCGGACTTAGGAGGCTTTTAATACCTAAAGATATGTAAGTTCCTGTGGATTCAAAGTTTCATTGCAGTTGTTCCCATTCTTAATTTGTTTTTAAAAAGCAAAATTGTTCTTCACTGAAAATTGGGGCAGGTGGGTATAAGTGCTAAATAGGAGAAGGGTGTGTGAATTCCACCAGGAATTGGTCTTCAGACTTAGTGGAAGGCCAGGGATTAGAATTGTTGACCCCTGAGTCAGCGGCCAGCCAGCTGCTTAACTGAGAACAACTATGGTGGGTGCAGTTGTTGCCCATGTCCTTTCAACTGCTTTTTGTCTCCATCCTTTTCTTCTGTCTGGTTGCTCCTGTCCCTTCTCAGTCTCCTCAGTGCACAAATACATCACTGAGTATGGAAAGGGGTAACAATAGTAGCATTATTATTAAAGTCTCTGTGTCTCTGAATTCCTTTGCTTTTCTGCTACACGTCTTGATCTCAGACTTCTGTTCCAAGGGTTGATCTGAACCTAAACACTGGCCAGCTGTGACCTTTGTTTCTGGCTTTAGGAAAGTAGCTTTTAACTTGGGAAAAAAGTGCCCTATATTAGAACATCTTTGAATCTTGTTTTATAGGTATCGTTCAGTGGCTCATTAGTATTTTTGCCTTATGTTTAAATGTTTTACAATACAAATACAGGCTGCGAATAGCCCCAGTAATTGTTAGGATTCTGTAGATCTTTGTTCTTTAGATGGTTATAAACATCTCTAGGATGGAGGATGTTGAAGAAATGGTAAAATGCCATTCAACGTGGGCTAACAGAATTATTTTTCAAGATATTTAACTTACAGAACATAAGCCCAGGTCTGTCAACGTGTTCACTCTCTTCCACTGTTGGATTTAAAAGTAAATCATTTGTGTGTTTTCCAAGGTTTTCTCTCACACTCCTGAACAGAAAAAGTTCCTTTTACTATTAGCCGAAATGAGCAGTTTTTCTGGTTTCATTAATGAGATGTAGGTGGTGGCATATTAGAAAATACTCATTAACATAACAAAGACCAATCAGTTATTGGTTATTGTTGAAGTAACCATGGCTTCCTTTCAGTGTAAACATGACATTTCAAATGAACATTATATTAGGGTGATAAAATTTGTGTACTAAATGTAAGTAATAGGCTGTACAGATGTTTATGTGAAAGCTTTCTGAAGGAGGCTTATTGTAACTTTTGTTTTGTTTTGCTGTAACTTTGATCCTTGATTACAACTGTTAGTGATAAATTTATCATGCTCCCTTTTTTTATTCTTTGAAAGCCCTATTTCTTATCTACTGACTGGTTAAACAGAGAAATGTGAATACTTGGAGTTAAAATTGATGCCTGTAATATATATACTTTAATGCATTAAGTTGTGGAGGGAAAACTCTATTGAGATACTATTAAAATGATTCTTTTGTGGTAATTAGCGTAGAACAAAATTGTTATATTTGGGGAGTATTAATATAGCAAGACTATTAAAAAGTTGAAGAAAAAATTTTTTCTTTCAGTTTAGAGGGTAAAGATTTAAGCTACAATTGGAAGAAATGTTTTAAAATTGTAAATGTGAAGGATTTAGATTTATTTTGTGATATTAAAAATGTGTTTATTAATCTAATTTTATTATCCTTGCTACTCCTCTGTTATAGCATCAGGCAAGTCAGTGTCTTAAAACAACTTTGATAATTATTGAAATTATTGAAATAGATGTTTTTATCTTTAAAGGGGACAAATGTGACTTGTAAATATAACTTTTATAGTTTTACTAATAACTAAGAGGCCAGTGACCAAACTGGAGTCAGATATTTATTTGATTTGGTATGTTTATCTGAAATTTTTCCTTGGCTTTCTTTGGGTTTAGGAGGAAGAGTGCATGTTTTGTATTACTGTGACTAGGGATTTTTAGAGAAAAGTTATTAGATTTAAAGGCTTTCCTTTGTCTCTTAGGAATCAAGTAGCAAATAAAGCTTTCTTTTTTAGAGGGATGGAGAATGGCTATTAGAAATATCATAGAAAAATAACTGAGTATTTTTATTTTTGAGATCAGTAGTTTTGTGGGAATGGAAATTTGATGGTAAATACATATTTTTTTAAAAACTTACTAAATGTAATCAAACTGTTCTCAGTGGTTTGAGAACTATTTCCAAATTAGAGTTGATATTTTGCCCTGATCTGGTAACTTTTCTTCAAGTTTTTAAAGCATTTTTCAAAACATTTTCTTAATGTTTTACTCCACTCCATTATCTCAAACATTTAGGGGTCTGAAATGGGGAGGGAGTGGGAGAAAGAATGTGTCAAGGTCCAAAAGAGTTTGTTCTTTGTCTGGTGTGAATTGAGGCTGAAGAGGAGCCAGATTGTGGAAGGCCGGAGAAGAAAGATTTGTTCAAGTTTTATTTTAGGGAATAGGGTGGTGAGAGACCATTGAATAGCATTAAGTTGGGCGAGTGACTTGATTTTGTTTGCTTTAAAAGAGTTTCTGACTTCTGGATGAAGAACTCCTTCGATGAGATAGAAGTGGAAGCTGAGAAATCAGTTAGGGAAGCCATTGCTCTAGCCTAGGAAGAGATATTGGTAACTTGAAGTAATAACCTTGTTCCACCGACACCTCTTTTAAAAACTAGCTTAGACTTTCTCAAATTCTTTTGCTTGTAACTTAAATCTCTGACCCGATTTTGTTATTTTCTTTTAAAATTTTAGTTATCCATAAATATTCTTTTGACAAACTGGACAACATTATTTTATTGTTTTATTCAATTAGGGGTGCTAATATGAAGAGATGGTTTCTTTATATTCAGTATGAGTGCATTTATAGAGGGTTTATTTACTTTTTAAAATGTCCTTACTACATAGCAATAAGGAGTTGATGTGGCTGCTTTGTAATATCAAGCAGCAGTTAGTAGGGAGCACTTCTGTATGCAGGTCAGGATATCTCACTTGATTTTTATATTTCTTTAAAAAAAAAAAGATTGATTTATTTATTTTAGAGAGAGAGGTCCGGAGGGGCAGAGGGAGAGGGAGAGAAGCATACTCCCTGCTGAGCAGGGAGCCCAACACAGGGCTGGATCTCAGAACCCTGAGAGCATGACCTGAGGCAAAATCAAGAGTTGGAGGCTTAACCTACTGAGCCACCCAGACACCCTTGTATTTCTTTATTCATCATTTTGTCTTGTAAACTCAGTTCCAAGACAGTCTACATTTTTAGAGGCATTAACATGATTTTATTCCTTTAAATAAAATATGTTGATAAAGAAGCATACTTGGAATTCCCTAGTCTTTGTGATCTTCTGATTAGTAATCTGTCCTGCCTTCCTACTTACCTTACTGGAGAAATTAGAATAAGTTTCAGTTGAAGTTTAGAGGTGTCTAAAGATATTTGTGTTTCTCTCTTATTTTCTACTTTAGTGTCTTGCTTTGAAAATTCAGCCTCTCATTTTTTCTCTTCTTCCCAGGTTGAGATTAAAGACTTCTCAAATTTTGAAAATACTTTATTTTTCACTATTTCTACTTAGTACCCAAAAGTCAAAGTGCCTGGCACCTAGTATGTCAGCACTATATATATTCGTTGGATGTGGAAGATGCTCTACCTGTGTGGAAGACATAATACTTAAGATTTCATGTAGCATGCCTGCAAAATAGACCTTAAATTGTCCTGCCAGGGACAGAAGAGGTAAAAGGATTTTAATAAGAATTTTCTTATTGGCGAAGGGGAAAACACTGGGCTCCTGTATTTCCTGTTCCTTTTTTGATGGAAATCTCGCCCCAATAATGAAATAAGAAACCTATTTTTATTGTTTAAAATGAGAAGAAAGCAGGTCTTTTCTTCTAACTATTCCTCCCCTCCCTTTTTAATTAGCACGTTGAGGTTTGGAAGTTTGCCAGGCTTTCTTGGCCTGTCCTGGAGAGGTATATGTGGTCCCAAGTGCTGGTTAGTTGAATCAGAAATTTGGAGTTTTGTGATTTGCTCTTTTCTTGGTTCCTGTTATTCTATGTATACTCTATGTATTCAGGAAATTGAAGTTATTTGGTAGTGGATGATAAAATCAATGCTTTATTCTAAATAACAAACGAAATATACCAATTTGAGGATTTTTCTTTTGGGAGAAACCATTGTAATGGGTGGCTTTAGTTAGCAGTCTAGTAATCAAGTGCAGGTTAGTGTCTTTTATTGAACAGTCCCTTTGTAGAGTATCTTCTATATTTAGAGAAGAGTTTAAGAAATGCACCTTTTTATATAGTTAAGTGAATCAAAAAATGAGAAATTGTTGGGAATTTATTTAAAGAGAGCTGCTTGCCTATTTCATAAAAGGAAATTGTACCATTACAAATGTGGTGATCTCTTTCAGGCTCTAAAACTTTATTTATATAGAGGCTTTTTAAGAAAGAGGTTTGAGAAATTGAGATTGATGTTTTTCTTCAAATCTTGGTCTTTTTAAAAAATATATTTATTTAGAAAGAGTGCACACACGTGCAAGCAGGGGGAGGGGCCGAGGGAGAGAGAAAATCCATGCTTGGCATGGAGCCTGACCTGAGGCCCAATCTCAGGGCCCTGAGATCACAACCTGAGCCAAAATCAAGAGTCAGATGCTTAACTGACTGAGCCATTTAGGTACCCCTTGGTCTTTATTTAACCATGGAGAACAAACTGATGGTTACCAGAGGGGATGTTGGTGGGGCCATGGGTCAAATAGATGATGGGGATTAAGGAGTGCACTTGTCATGAGCAGTCGTTAAGTTTGGAATTGTTGAATCTGTACATGGTACACCTGAAATTAATAAAAACTGTTAACAGTTTTGGAATTAAAATTAAATTAAATTTAAATTAAGATTAAAAAAATATTAAGAAAATCTGGGTCCTTACAAAGTAGGTGTATACTTACTTTGGAAGTATCTATATGAAATTAGTCACTTACACGTTAACAATGTTATAATACATTTTAGGTGGTTATCTTAGTAATTTTTCAGGAATTAGTATTAGGAGCCCTTAAAAAAATCAGTGGTTAAATGTTGACTTAAAAGTACTTTTTGCTCCTTACACACGCATGCGCACACTGTGTCTGTTGTTACCCTATACATTTAGATTTTTAGTTTATTCCCTAGTAGTTGTGTTTCTAGTTTATATTACTTGAACAAGATGGACAGAATCTTGTAATATTTTGTCAGACTGATAGTAAGTACTAAGAGAGTATTAACAGGTAAGGCAAAAAAAAAAATATCTGGGAAGAATGCTGGAAAGTATTTGTGTTTCCCTTTAGAGGTGGTTGGTAATAAGGAGGTGCTTGCTTTTTTAAAAAAAAGATCGATAGGACCTAAAATGTTTTTATTATGCAGAAATTTTATTTGAAAATTTATTCTCCTTCCTATTTCTAACCTGTTTATCAGAAGGCTTTTGGCTCATTGTGGATTTTTCCTCCTAGTCCTTAAAAACAGCCCAGGGCAACCAAATAGGGAAGGTGACTTGTCTTCCATGATGTGTGTTAATATAGAAAAGAAAGGATGCTGGAAGACCTATGCTGTGTTTATAGTTTCATAGAAACATTATTAAAATGAGTTTTGAAGTGGGACAAATTTTATAACACACAAAAGTAATAAACAAGAATTTCAGATTTTTTTCTTTTCTAATACTAGGAATCTTGGTTATAAATATGAAAAAAAAAACTGTTGATTTAAGGCTAGTTAGGTTGATTCTGTATCCACTGTTATTTAATGTCATAGTTTGTTCTCAGTCTGCATTCTTTTCCTTTAATAGAATTGTATTACTAGTTAAAGCTACTCTAGTAAGTATTGCTAATTTTCTACACTTGATGGTTTTAAACTGCCAGATATTACTTTATTGAAAACTTGTGATGAGGTGGTTTTTCGTTTTTTGTTTTGTTTTGTTTTGTTTTCAGTTTCTTACTCTTTATACTACCGGCTCTTCAAGGGTGATATTTCACATTACTTTCATAGCAGCCGAAATGAGCCATTTTAGTCTTTTTGCATCAGACAGAGTTTGATGATTTACTAAAAAGAAGGCCGCATCTTCACAAGAAAATAAAGCACTAAAAAACCTTAATATACGTAGTGTCTTCTCAATGTAATTGAGATGTGTAGATTGTTTTTAGTAGGAACTGCTCTGTGTGTGTTTCCTTAATCTATTTTAAGAGCTCTGTTCTGATTGTGTGAATTTACCTTTTATCTCTTACTCTTCTAAATTTATGCCCATTTTTGGCTTTTGTACAATTTCTGAAATAACCCACTAATTCTGATGGGAGTACTGGCCTCTAGCTGCAGTCACCGTGATCTCCCCTGCCCTCACAAGATGAGCATCTAATACCAGAAATCTATTTTACACAGCCTAGGTAATACTTGTATCTACTTGTACGTGTTTTGATGTAATTCATATTTCCAATGAGTGCCAGAGAACTGGGTAGAACTATTTTAATCTTACATCCTGGGCATTTATAGATATCCCACACATTTTGTGACTGTAGGCAAAAACACTTTGCTGTTGTGCTTCATCTTTGAAGATACCTTACTTACCCTTGAAAATATGTATCTCTCATGACAGTAGGAGTGAATATCAGGATGAGAGTTAGCAACAAAGAGAAACAAAGGGTAGATAGTATGAAAGCCAGCTTTGTTTTGTCAGATGCTAGAAGATAAACATTTAGAAACAGCCAACCCTCTACATGCAAATCACTTTTATCAACTAAATCACTTTTATCTCTTACTTTCTTACAATAAGAGGGACCAAAGAAGGGACTATGGAAAGCAAAAACTTGATCTCTGTCTTCTAATTTGCCAGTCCTTTTGATACTTGTGACTGTCTGGTCAGCATGTGATAGACTATAGACCCTTCGTTTTTATTGGGTAGTTAGTGTGGCTTACTGAGTTTCTTTCCAATCCAACACACTTTAATAGTCATTGTATTCAGATTAATCTTAAAAATATCACTTCTGTTCTTTTTCTTAACTTCTGATGTCTTTCAGACCTGCCTGCATTATACCCAGTACTAAACAGTATGGAATGTGCATGTCTGTTAAGAGCAGTGTTGTCACTCTTGATTATTCACATCCTTACTTACTTGGTCATTATCTTCCCTGCTTCTGTTTGCCATAGTTTTGTCTCTCCTTAATAATTTGCTTTAGTCCCACTTCCTCTAAAGTCTTTCTTTTTTCTTTTTTGTGTGAATTGATTTTGTGTACATTTATTGAGTTCCTGTATTGTGCCAGGGACTGGTGATTACAGATGGGGTAACAGGACTTATTCTAGAAAGCTCATAGGTTATCATCTCTAATTCCTACAGCATTTATCTGTAGCACTTATCTTGGTGTGTTAATTTATAGTACAAGTATATGGTCAATTTTTTTTTCATCTGTAAATGCTCAGTATAAAGCATAGTTTTCTCTAAAAGATTATTCCTCAGAAGAAGAGTAATTTTGTAATTGAATCCTTACAAAGTTTTTCGTATTTTGAGACTCTCTCAATTTTATTTTGAATGAAAATATAATGTTTAGAAAAGGCAGGCGAACTTGAAATTATGCCAGTCAATGCTCGATTGAATGTTTATGTCAGTTTCCTAAGGTAGAAGGGAATAAAGAGTTTAGACAAATGAATTATTCTTGGAGAAACTATTTACAGAGGCTGAAAAAAAAACCTTAAAACTCATTTTTAAAAGCAATATTATAAGTAGTTACTTTTTGAAGATCACAACATATACCTATAGAACAGCGAAAAAAAAAATCACTGTCTTAGTATTACATGAATGGATATTATTGGGAAAACATTTCCAGTGATAATATCCTATATGACTTTAAAACATATTGCTTTTCAAGCAACTTAAATGGAAGTGAAGATGATTCATGTTTTGATAGTTTTTGATGACTCAAAAAGAATAATGAGGGTGCCTGGGTGGCTCAGTCATTAAGTGTCTGCTCAGGTCATGATTCCAGCGTCCTGGGATTGAGCCCTGCATTGGGCTTCCTGGTCAGTGGGAAGCCTGCTTCTCTCTCTCCTCTCGCCTGGCTTGTGTTCCCTCTCTCACTGTCTCTCTCTGACATAAATAAATAAAGTCTTAAAAAAAAAAAATGAGATGACACTTGTTGAGAGATGCATGTGAAATTTGAACAAAATTGTTTATAAGATTGTGCTTTGATTTTAAAATATTCATAAAACTTAATTCATTAAATTCATTAAAATAAGTATACATTGGACTATTTCATATAAATATACAAAGGTTTGTATACTTTCAGTTGGCCAAAATTTTAAAAATGCCTTATTGGGGGAAATTGAGAAATCCTTCAACTTGAGGGTTGTATGCTACTCATTCAAGTTGCAAGTTTCTGGGTAGTTGGATGATTACCTAGCATAGGGAGAGACTGTTAACTAATAACCTGCTGAACTAATAAAATGCTGTATATATTTACTTATTTTAGGATTTCTTGGTGCCATGGGGTTGTACTATACTAGAATTTCCCAATTATTTACTTACCTAAAATCATTCTTTTGTATAATGCTTTTGATACTATTCTGTTTTTTTAATTTATACTGTAAAATGTTTTGGATTAAAAAGCATCATCAGTCTAATCTACGTGCTGTTGCTGATTCTCTTTGGATGTGTATTTTACCCCTAGAGTGGCAGGAAGCAGTAATATGTGAAAGGGAAACAAGAATTGCTTATTAAGTTTTATTTATTATTTTTGAAACTTCATTAGCTCTTCCTAGAGGATTAATTTGCCTATAGGAGGAACAGGTTTAGGGGAAGCATGCCTATTTATACTGTTTTCTCAATAATTTATTGATAGTTTCAGACACCATTAGAGAACTTTTTCAGAAGTGAGCCTCAGGCCACCTGGGTGGCTGAGTCTGTTAAGTGTCTGCCTTCAGCTCAGGTCATGATTCTGGAGTGCCAGGACCCAGGCCCTGTCAGGCTCCCTGCTCAGTGAGGAGCCTGCTTCTCCCTCTGACCCTACCCCCTCTCATGCTCTCTCTCTCACTCTCAAATAAATAAATCAATCTTTAAAAAAAAAAAGAAGTGACTCTCATATTGTGGGATGTCAAACAATTCTTTCTGTTTAATGTTGTTTGCGTACATAGGAAAATTGTGATAGGGTGATGAAGGTCACAGGACTGTGTAAAACGTTGTCTTCTTAATCAGAAAAAAATTAATGCAATTCTTAGTTGTTAAAGATATTTAATTCCAGTTACCTGTTTGAAGCTGGGAAGCTGTAGTAGTTAGTGGGTTTTTCATTAAGTTCTTATATTGCTTTTATTACATTTTATCATTCATTAAATACTGATTGTATTTGGAGGGCAATTAAGATGGATAGTTTTAGACCCACTGTCATTCTGACATGTAAATGAATGTATATAGGCAACTGATCAAAAACAATAAGTAAATGTAAAGGAATACATTGTATGTTGGATTGCAAGTGGTGTACTTTTGGGGGGAAGGAGTAGTTCTTATTAAAGGACTTACAGGATTTTGTTATATCTACCTTGAGAAAACATGAAAATTGTCACGTGAGATTTAGCCTAGGAGGCTTTTTTGCAAGAGCTGGACTTGTAGGAACTATTAAAATGATGATAGATAGCAAAGGGGAGGGCATTTAAGAAATAGTTCCTTTAATCATTTCCCATTGCTCTAGCGCTATTTATTGAAAAGGCTTTCCTGCCTCTATAGAATTGCTTTTGTTCATTTGTCCAGAATTAGTCAGGCTTATCTGTGTAGATCTCTTTCTGGGTTTTCTCTGTTCCATTGATCTGTGTCTGTCCCACCTCTGTTAGCACTTGGTCATACTTCAGCTTTATGGTGAGACTTAACATCAGTAAGCATGAATTCTCCCACTTTATTCTTTTTCAAAAACGTTTGGAATAAGTTCATTTATGTCTACAAGGAAATTTAATGGGATTTTGATATGAATTGGATTAAACCTATACATTTTCATGGTATATCTCTCCAAGTGTTAAAGTGTTTTTCTTTCATCAACATTTACAATTTTTATCAAGTAGATTTTATACATTTTGTCAGATTATAGCTTAGGTATTTCATAATCTAAGGAGCAATGGTAACTGGTACTATAGTTAAAAAAAAAAGATTTCATTTATTTGAAAGAGTGCGCTCAAATGCACACAGATGTGTGCAAGACAGGGAAGGGGCGGAAGGGGAAGAGGAGGGGATAAAGGGAAAGAATCCTAAGCAGACTCTGCACTGATTGGGGAGCCTGATGCTGGGTTCGATCTCAGGACCCCAAGACCATGACCTGAGACAAAAATCAAGAGCTGGGAGCTTAACTGACTGAGCTACCCATGTGCCCCACTGGTATTATATTTTAAATTTCATTTCTACTGCTTCAATGTTAGTATAGAAATGCAATAGTATAGAAATGCAATTTTTGTGTATTGATCTTATATGCTGTGACCTTACTGAAACTCATGCTGATATTTTGTTTGAAGATTCCTTGGGATTCTCTCCAAAGACAGTCATGTCATCTGCAAATAGAAATAGTTATATATTCTTTTCCATTTGATATGCCTTTAATCCCTTCTTGCCTTATTGCAATAGCTAGAATTTCAGTAGAGTGTTCAGAGTAGTGAATAGACATCATTACCTTGTTTTTGATCTTAGAGGGGAAGAATTTAGTCTTTTGCCATTATGAAATTAGCTGTTGGTGTTTTTGTAGGTGCTCTTTGTGAGTTTGAGGAAGTTCCCATCTGTTCTTGGTGTACTCATAGATTGTGTGATTTTTGTCTTTTTAGTTTCTTGACTTGGCAGATTGCATTGAGTTTTGAATATTGAACCAATCTTATATACCTGAAATAAATCCTACTTGGTGTTAACTCAACTTTTGTATCAACATGGAAGGGACTGGAGGAGATTATGCTGAGAGAAATAAGTCAAGTAGAGAAAGTCAATTATCATATGGGTTCACTTAGTTGTGGAGCATAATGAATAACATGGAGGACATTAGGAGAAGGAAAGGAAAAGTAAATTGGGGGAAATTGGAGGGGGAGATGAAGCAATGAGAGACTGCGGACTCCGAGAAACAAACTGAGGGTTTGGGAAGGGAATGGGTGGGGGGTGGATGAGCCTTGTGGTGGGTATTAAGGAGGGTATTGCTTGGAGCACTGGGTGTGGTACATAAACAATGAATCTTGGAACACTGAAAAAATAAAATAAAAAAAATTATACTGTTGAATTCTGTTTGCTTAAATTTTCCTGAGGACTTTAACATCTAAGTTGATAAGAAATATTGGTCTGTATTTCTCTTTTTGTGCTTTGTTTTTGTTATCAAGGTAATAGTGGCCTCATAAGATCAGTTGAAATAGTCCCTTCTTTTCTGTTTCTGGAAGAGAGTGTGTGAAATTAGTGTTAATGTATCAGGTTAAAATTTACTACTTTAAAAAATAAAATCCTCATTGTCCGCAGATGTAGTCACTTTAGGTGAAATCAGCTTTTTCATCATAGAAGGGGTACTTTAGATTTAAATATGACTTTTGCAGGGCTATTTTATGGTTAGATGTTCTACCAAATTTCAGATCCAGTGTGCTGCTTTTTTTTTTTTTTTTAAGTGGCAGGAAAAATGGTACTGGTCATTAATGCATAAGTCGTACTTTGGAACTAGAACTATTATCTAAAGACTTAAGTGATTTACTATAACTAGGCTAAATGTGAATTATGAAATGATGAAATTATTCATAATAATTACAAAATTATTACGGAAATTGATTCAGTTGTGGAAACGGTAATGAAAGTTTTGGTGATTTACTGAAGGCCACAGTTTGTGAACTAAATTCCAAATTCAGTTCTCAGTCTGTTAAGCCAGTGGTACTTAACTAGGGAGGAACATTTGATCACCACTGGGTCTTTGTCAAAAAGAAAAAAACGCATGCGTGTGTACTTGCACACACGCATGCGTGCGCGTGCACACACACACACACACACACTCACTCACTCACTCACTTTCCCTGGAGATATACCCCTCCTGTCGTAGACTTTTCAGTTACTCATTCCCAGGGCTAAAATGTCACAGGAATTTGAGAAAACATAGGGTATTCTGTTGTACATAATTAGTTAAGAACCCTTATACTAAACCATGAACACATACCTTTATGTCTATTTCTTTTGAAAATAGTATGAACTATTTGGAATTACTTTGATAGAATAAACTTATGGGTAGAAGTTTTAAGTTTCAGGAAATTTTTAAATCAGAAGTTGCTGTTAAAAATTCACACATATGGGGCGCCTGGGTGGCTCAGCGGGTTAAAGCCTCCCCCTTCGGCTCAGGTCGTGATCCCAGGGTCCTGGGATCGAGCCCCGCATCGGGCTTTCTGCTTGGCTGGGAGCCTGCTTCCTCCTCTCTCTCTCTCTGCCTGCCTCTCTGCCTACTTGTGATCTCTATCTGTCAAAAAAATAAATCTTTAAAAAAAAAAATAAAAAAATAAAAATTCACACATATAAGCAACTTTTGCCATTTTTTTAAGAATTTCAGCTTTTTAAATTTTTTTTATTTTTTAATTTTTTTAAAAGATTTTATTTATTTATTTGAGAGAGAGAGAGCATAAGTGGAGAAAGGTCAGCGGGAGAAGCAGACTCCCTGTCAATCAGGGAGCTTGATGCGGGACTTGATCCCGGAACTCCAGGATCATGACCTGAGCCAAAGACAGTCACTCAACCAACTGAGCCATCCAGGTGCCCCTAGAATTTCACCTTTAAAGTCACAATGCAAACTTAAGAACATAGAAATATGTGTAATTTTAATTTTTATAATTATCATGTTATTTAGGGTTCAGATAGAGATATGAGGGAATAGAGACTGATTATAGAATCAGCTTGAGGAGGGAATGATGAGATTGTCATAATTTTCTATATAAGCAATCTTCTTTCTGTCTCTGGAAAACATCTTTCAGAGGATAGTCTACATCTAGAAAACCATGCTGAAATCTTGTTTGCCTTTAAAACTTAGTGAAGAAAGTTTTTTTAAACGAGGAAATGGTCATTTGTTTATCTTTTCTCTAGAACAGAGGTGGCAAATACTAATTTCAAGACCCTTTTACTTCAAAATCCTTCTCCATATGCTGCTACTCCAGGCAGCTACTGTTAGTTTATCGGAATTGACAACAAAGACGAAATCTATTTGGCATTTCTGCTCTAGGCAGTATTTTATTTTATTTTTATTAGTTTTGTTTAGTTTAAATGGTATTATGTTGTTCCTATGCTTCAGTGACATCTTCTTTGGAAATTAAAAATAATAGTGTGATGTATTTTTAAAGTTTTTATTTATTTATTTGACAGAGAGAGAAATCACAAGTAGACAGAGACAGGCAGAGAGAGGGGGGAAGCAGGCTCCCCTTTTAGCAGAGAGCCTGATGCGGGGCTCAATCCTAGGACCCTAAGATCATGACCTGAGCTGAAGGCAGAGGCTTAACCCACTGAGCCATCCGAGCTTCCCATTGATAGTGGTTTTTAACACAAATTACACAAGTGGTAATTTACAGAGGATCTGTTCCTAACAAAACAAAACAAATCAAACAAAAGGGAGGTTAGCTAGACTATTGGAATTAGGACATTGTTTTAAGACATAGTTGACCACATAGCCTGTGAGCCAGATTTATGGCCTGTAAACTAAGAATGATCTTTACATGTTTAAATGGTTGGAAAAAACCAGTATTTTGTGACATGTAAAATTACATGAAATTTCATTTTTAGTGTGTATAAGTAAAGTTTTACTGAAACATAACCATGCTCATTTATATACTGTCCTATGGATGCTTGTGTGCTATAATGGCAGAATGGAGTAGTTGTGACAGAAACCAGGTGATCTGCAAGGCTGAAAATATTTACCATCTGTCCCTTTATAGAAAAATTTATCATATGGTTTCACTTACTTGTGGAGCATAAGGATAACACGGAGGACATTGGAGATGGAGAGGAGAAGTGAGTTGGGGGGAATCAGAGGGAGAGACAAACCATGAGAGACTGTGGACTCTGAGAAACAAACTGGGGGTTTTGGAGGGAAGAGGGGTGGGGGGTTGGGTGAGCCTGCTGGTGGGTATTATGGAGGGCATGTATTGCATGGAGCAATGGGTGTGGTGAAAACAATGAATTTTATAACACTGAAAGAAAATTAAATTAAATTTAAAAAAAAAGTTGGCCATACCTTGTTTTAAGATAATAATGTGACAGTGAATGATTGCTTTTGGGTTATTTAGTAAAGGAGAGAACTTATTTTGCTGGTATTTTCAACAGGTTTCTGAAAAGGAGTAACTTAGAAAATAGCTATTTTTTTAAATACAGGTAAATAGTACAAGCAGCCCACCCCCCCCTTTAGTAGAACACAGAGAAGATGGAGTTACTAGCCTTAGTTTATAATATGTCCACTCCTGCTTTTATTTCTTCCATAGTTGAGAGGAAGTCCATCTAATACTGCCACAGATTTTAGCAGCTTATAATTCCATCTGTGTACTAGGACATTGTATAGCAGCAACGATTTCTCACACTTTTTGGTCTCAACTTCTTTAAGACTTCTAAAAATTTAGAACCCCAGAGGGTTTTTTTTTTTTTTAAATAGGGGGTTTTATCTATCATCCTTATCACATTAGAAATTGACAGAATTTAAAAATATTTAACAGTAACAGTAATCCATTATATGTTCACAAAAGAACATTTGTATGAAAAATATTTTCCAAAACAGAAAAATTAGTGAAATTTTTGCAGATCTCTTTAATGACTGTTTTTGTGGACAACAACTGTATTTTTGTATCTCTTTCTCCATTAAGTCTCCTGTGATATGTTCTTTTGATATGAAGAAAATCTGCTCATGCACATATATATTGTTAGAAAAAATATATTTTTAGATAATTGTGGATGTTTTTCTTTGATACTATACCAATATTCAACAAGTGGTAGATTTTTTGCTTTTTTGGGGGGGTGGTGGTCAGAGTTATTGAAGTATCATTTACATAGAATAAAATGTATTTTTTTTTATAATATAATTCTGTCACTTTTGATTAACCCATAAATCATATACTTTCTGACCACAGTTACCATGTAGAATATTTTGGTCCCTCTGAAAAATTTTCTCATGCCTTTATATTATCATTCCTCTCCTCTCATTCCCAGCTTCTGGCAACATCTGATCGGATTTTTGTCTCCATAATTTCACTGTTTCCAGAATATCATATAAATGGAATCCCATATAGCATAATGTGTATCTGATTCATGCATGTTGTACAGCTACCACTAGTTCATTTCTTTTTATTGTATAGATGTTTGTCTATCCACTTAGCAGTACTGGATGTTGAGTTGTTCCCAGTTTGGGGTTGATTGTAAATAAAGCCATTCTAAGCATTCATGTACAGATTTTTGCATGAACATATGTTTTTATTTCTTAGGTAAATGCCTAGGCATGCTATTGCTGTGTAGGTAGTATGGTAGGTGTATGTTTAACTATAAGAAGCTGTCAAACTGGCTTTCCAAAGTGGGTGGACCATTTTGCATTACAGCCACCAATATGTTAAAGTCCCAGTTGCTTTACATATTTACCAGCATTTGAGCTTGTTTTTGTTTTAGCCATTTTAATCAGTATTAGAATTTCAGTTTGCATTTCTCTTATGATTAATGACACTGAGAATCCTTTCATGTTAGTGTTTTCCATTCATATCTTTTCAGCAAAGCATGTTATTTTGAATCTTTTGCCCATCTTTTTTTAAGAAATTATGTAGACCTAATTATTGGCACATTTCATTATTCAGTATTTAAAGTTACATGTATTAACATCTTCACTGATCTCATGAGAGATTTTTTTTTTTAAAGAGAGAGCGTGCTCATGCATACACATGCGAGTGGGAGTAGGATGGGGGAGAGGCTGAGGGACAGGGGGAGAAAGAATCTTAAGCAGACTCCATGCACAGGGCAGAGCCAGAAGCAGGGCTTGATCTCATGACCCTGACCTCATGACCTGACGCAAAATCAAGTCTGACATTTAACTGACTGAGGCACCCAGGCACCCCTCATGAGAGAATTCTTTAAGTGTTGGGAAAGTATGCAAATTTTCCAAATTTTTTCTCCTAAAAGATCAAATTTTATCATTGGCATTGCATACTGTCCATTGTTTTTCTTGAAGGTAATGGGTTTGGTTTGTTCATTTTTGAGAACATGTCTGTCAGATGCCCAAGTCTGAATAACCATGGTTGGTTTAATTCGTAACTCAGTCATGCAGAAGCTTTTTCTTGAGGCAATCATTGTACTTCAGTATGCAGTAGAAGTGCTTTTGCTTAGTTCTATTTTGTCACACAGGATATTGAAAAGAAATCTATCCAGGGTCAAGATTTAATTAACCATTTTACTGCTTTTCATCAAGGACATTCTTAAATGAAGTGAAACTGTCCATTTTTAGAGAAATATTGTGATATATTTGATCATTTTCCATTATTATGTTTGTTATACTTCAAGTACAGAGATTGATGTAGAAACAAACCCATTGTTACAACACTGGGAAGACAGAAAGTTACTGATGTTTTAGGCACATCTGAGCTCGGTATATGGGAGAGAATCTCTTAAGAGCTAATACAGCTAATATTAAGTTGTTTCATTATTTTGTAGGTGCTATACTTGGTAGATCAGAAACTCAGGAGTGTATTTTCTATAATGCTAATTGGGAAAGAGATAAAACCAATCGAACTGGTGTTGAACCCTGTTATGGTGACAAAGATAAAAGGCGACATTGTTTTGCTACCTGGAAGAATATTTCTGGTTCCATTGAAATAGTGAAGCAAGGTTGTTGGCTGGATGATATCAACTGTTATGACAGGTAAGGAAACTTTTTCTTTTTTTTTATAAGGATGTCGAATAATCCTCCCCACTCCCTTTTTAAAGGGGGAAAACCCAATGCATGTATTTTCACTTAAACTTTTTTTAAGGTGGGATTATGAAGACCATTATAACATGCTCTAATGACAAGATACATGTTTTAAAGTAATAAGATAAATATGGCATGTTTATATTTATCTTTGATACACTTTGAATAATCCACCAAGTAGTGAGATAGAATCATTTTTTCCCCTATGTTATTAGGATGATAAACTATTTTTAATGTCAATTTTGAGGAAAAGGGATTTTTAAAATTGCTTTAAAAGACAGTATATCTTTTGAAAATCCATCCTGTATCCTCAAAGAAAGTAAGGCTTCATAATAGTATTTAATTTTCTTTTAGTTTCCCTCTTTATGTATCTGGAAGAAATTGATCTTACTGTGTTTTTTTTTTTTCCCTTGCAAAGTAGGCCTGTCTTTGTAGACCTCTGAGAGACATTTTAACTTGATGTTTGGAATGACATCAGTACTAACAGACGCCTTATAGAAAGCTACATTTTATTTAGAAAATTCTGCTTCAATTGTTTAATTCTGTATTGGAAATAAAATACAGTAGGCATGTTATTGACTACCTGTGATCTTTCTGTAAGGAGTCCCATAGATGTTTGGCTGATCACTTAAATTGCCTGGGCCACAGGATTCCCACTGTGGGTGCGTGCTAATGACTGGCAGAGGCTGCAAAGTCCTAGATAAACAGACATTTTGGAGCCAGAAAATATACATGATATACTCATGGAACACTAGATACTTGCCTATCCACTTTCAGGAGCTTTAACTGATTATGATTAACCTGTGATTGATTAGCCGTATGTGGTTAATAGCAAAATGTGTAGAATAAGCCCATGAAAATTGAATTCTCAATTTTTCATTAGAAATTAAAATCTTAGGTATATATGTAGTATTTAGGGTATACTTCTAGATCTCTGAAATTTCCAGGGATTTTTTTTCTCTGTAATTACACATTTTAGCTGCATTTCTGATTCTTAGCCTCTCTATTAATAGAGGTGATCATCAAATGATATCTGTTATTATGAAAGGGAAGTAGGGCCAGTAGGAAAGCAGGATGGAGGTTCCTCAAAAAATTAAAAATAAAACTACTCTTTGATCTGGCAATTCCACTTCTGGCTGTTTATCAAGGAAATGAAAATACTAACTTGTAAAAAGATACATGCACCCCTATGTTTATTGCAGCACTATTTACAATGGTAGCCAAGATATGGAAGAACCTGAGTGTCTGTTAATGGATAAAGAAATGTGGTGGGTACACACAAACACACACACGCACACACACAGGAATATTGCTCAGCCTTTAAAAAGAGGAATCTTGGGGCACCTGGGTGGCTCAGTGGGTTAAGCGTTTGACTTCCGCTCCGGTTATGATCTCAGGGTCCTGGGATGGAGCCCCGCGGCTGACTCTCTGCTCAGCAGGGAGCCTGCTTCCCTCCCCCCCCACCTACTTGTGATTTCTCTCTCTGTCAAATAAATAAATAAAATCTTTAAAAAAAAAAAAGGAATCTTGACATTTGAGACAAAAATCGATAGACCTCGAGGGTGTTATGCTAAGTGAAGTTAGTCATATAAGAAAGACAAATACCATATGATCTCATTTATCTGTGTAGTCTTTAAAAAAAAAAAAAGAACTCCTAGATATAGAGACCAGGGGTGGGGGGGGGTGGATGATTGGGTGAAATGGTTGAAGGCAATCAAAAGGTACAAACTTCCAGTTATAAAACAAGTCCTGGGATTGTGATGTATAACATGGCAGCTGTAGTTAATAAAACTGTATTGTATGCTTGAAAATTGATGAGAGATTTTTTTTCTTCTTTTAGAGAAGGAGTTGGGGAGGGGCAGAGAGAGTAAGAGAGCTGGGCTCCATCTCACAACCCTGAGATCATGACCTGAGCTGAAATCCAGAGTCATATGCTTAACTGACTGAGCAACCTACATGCCCTAATAAGAAAGTAGATCTTAATAGTTCTCATCACAAGAAAAAAAATTTTGTAACTGTGTATGATATTTGATGTTAACTAGTTTATTGTAATCATTTCACAGTATGTATAGATATGAAAATACTATGTTGTATACCTGGAATTAATGTGGTATTATTTCAGTTTTATCTACAAAAAAAAAAAGCCTTAGGAAGAATTTGGGGGGAAAGTTTTTATCCAAATTATTTCTTTCTTTTTTTTTTTTTAAAGATTTTATTTATTTATTAGTCAGAGAGAGAGAGAGAGAGAGAGAGAGCACAGGCAGAGGCAGAGGGCGAAGCAGGCTCCATGCTGAGCAAGGAGCCCGATGTGGGACTCGATCCCAGGACGCTAGGATCATGACCTGAGCCGAAGGCAGCTGCTTAACCAACTGAGCCACCCAGGCGTCCCCCCTCCAAATTATTTCTTATTAATTAGTTGAAACCTGGGATCCTTGTTCTTTTTGTGATAAAAACTATTTGTCTCACCTGAAGAATAGTTAAAAGATTCAAGAAAGGTCAAAGTATGGGGGAAAAGACAATGATAAAAAGAAGAGTGAAATTGGATGGTGAAAAGTATTTTTTAAATTAATCAAGCTAGGTACTTAATCATTTTCACCTCCTATAATTTGAGGCATGATTCTAAATATTAAAAATTTAAATTTATATATTTTTATGACTTAAGATTTCATTTTCATTTGTTTTTTACTTTCTACTAAATAGATATTGGTGTAGATTTAATTTTAATCTTTGATTTTGTTGAAATAGTATTCTCCCTGAAATTTCTTAAGCTTTCCATTTTAAATTCAACATTATTATTCTAACAGCCATCACAAAAGTTTGCCGTGTATTTGTAATATAGATCTTTAAATTCACCTGACATTTATTAGCAGTATTTAAAGGTTTGATTATTTTTTTTAATAGGTATAGCTGTGTCTTATTAGCAGCTGACTAGGATTTGTTCTAGCAACTAAATCCCTATCTCATAAACCAAATTTCTTCATTGGCTTTATGTTCCTTTTCAAGCTTTTCTAATAATTAAAAAAAAAAAAAAAGATGGTTGCCTTAGATTGATCATTAAAAACCAAATTAAAGCAGTGGTCTCATGGAGCTAATATGATTGCTATAGAAGCAGCTGTTTTTTTTGTTTGTTTGTTTGTTTTTTAATGAGATTTAGTAACAGGATTACTGGAACATTTTTGGCTTTTTAAAATTTAATTTAATTTTTAAAATTTATTTGACAGAGAGAGTGCAAGAGAGCACAAACAAAGCAACAGAG
Organism: Meles meles; assembly: GCF_922984935.1. NCBI lineage: Eukaryota > Metazoa > Chordata > Mammalia > Carnivora > Mustelidae > Meles > Meles meles. Next base: position 83,825,603 of record NC_060074.1, on the reverse strand, counting down.
GGTGAGGGAGAAGAAGGCTCCCCACTGAGCAGAGAGCCCGATGCGGGGCTTGATCCCAGGATCCTGGGATCATGACCTGAGCCAAAGGGCAGTCCTTTAACCAACTGAGCCACCCAGGCGCCCCATTTTTGGCTTTTAAGAATTGATCACTGGATATTAATAAAAATCTTGAAGTTGACTATGAATAACATTTTCATTATTTTATCTCTGAGAAGAATTTTAGAAAAACACTCACTACAGATTCAGTTTAATGTTGATTTTAATTTTTCTCCTTTGTTTGTTTATAGGACTGATTGTATAGAAAAAAAAGACAGCCCTGAAGTGTATTTTTGTTGCTGTGAGGGCAATATGTGTAACGAAAGGTTTTCTTATTTTCCGGAGATGGAAGTCACACAGCGTAAGTTCACAGGGAAAACACATAGGTCTGTTCAACTACTACACTGAAAACAAAGAATATTTGTGTTGATGTAATAATTTACTCCTACCTTCGCCTACTCTCATTTTTCTCCCAAGATTTGATACTATAATAAATATTTATTGTGGAATTTTGTAGACCAAATCTGAATTGTTTTTTTCCTTCTATTTTCCACAGCGACTTCAAACCCAGTTACACCTAAGCCACCCTATTACAACATATTGCTGTATTCCTTGGTGCCACTTATGTTAATTGCGGGGATTGTTATTTGTGCATTTTGGGTGTATAGACATCATAAGATGGCCTATCCTCCTGTACTTGTTCCAACTCAAGTAAGTTATTTTCTTGTACTTTGTGCTATTTTAAGTTGTATATTTTAAAGAAATATTACTGTGGTGAACCCACTGGGTTATTATGAATCATTTTCTTTTGGTGTTACTTTTTGAATGTTTATTGTTATGGCATCTATGGCTAAGTTTCCAAACTTATTAACTTGATATATCCTAAACTTTTCTCACTTAGGCATTGAGGTAAAGTAGAATAAAGAGTATTATGTTCTTTGGACGGTTTTACTGTCATTGTAGGACTTTCAGGTGTGAGATTCACCCTGCTTTGTTTCTTGAGAAGTAATTGATGATGGAGAAGTGGTGGTTATGATCACTTTCCCTTCTTTCCTTTCACATTCTTTCCCCTCTATTCTTTCTTCCATTCCTTAATTTTTGTGCCTTTTTCAGGCTTGCCAAATATCCTTAGTTTATCTTACTTGCCAAATTATCCTTTTAACCACAAGGAGGGATTTAGTAAGGTAATCAAGAAAGTGTGGAAAAGAGAGCTTTCACAGAGGCATTAGGAAAGTATATCCAAAAAATGTTTTTGGTAAGAGCCGCAGATGAGTAGGGATTGTCATCATTTATTTTGGTCGTTCCAAGTGTTGTTTTGTTTTGTTTTTTTGTTTTTTGTTTGGGGTTTTTTGGTTTTGTTTTGCTTTGCAGCAGATCAGGTGTGTACTGAAGACTAAAAGCTTTTTTTTTTTTTAAGACCAAAAACTTTTTTAATGCTCTTAATTCTCCCTCTTCTGACTCTGAATATACCTGAAAATGTGGTTGTGGTGGGTAATCAGATTAAATTCATGTAATTTTCCTCATTCTTCCTATCATGTAGACAGTTGGCACTGGTACAGTGGTTTACAAGCTCTTTTAATATAAGTAGTTAATATTCTGCAGGCTGGAAAGGTGAAAACTGTAGTTATACTTGTTTGAGACATCTTTAAACTCTAGTTTTTACCCTGTTTCTTTTAACTCTTAAGATCAGATTACCTTGGCCTTCTGGATCTCTTGGTTTAACTTTGTTTCTCTAATACCACTAGGATTAATGGTTAAAACATGATAGAAGAATGGTAGAGTCCTATAATTTAATGACCAAAACAACTTCTTCTCTGTAAGCTTTATTTACATAACATACTTCTTTCTCAGTACTTGCAGCAATCTGTTAGCATTAGATTAGTGATCCACGTAATCTTTGTAAGATGTGTATGTGGAACCCAGAGGTAAAGTATCTTATTCAGTAAAGTAGGTAAACACACAGTTTTGTATAGCTGAAATATTTTAACTTTTAAACATTAGTAATTAAGTTGTAGATTTATTAAAAATTATCTGTGAAAGTGTTTTAAAAATAAAAATTTTAGTGCCTCATAAATATATGTAGTTTATTCCAAATGGCTGTAGACTCCACCTTATCTTCTTTTGGTGGTAACTATTTTTTCTTTTATTTCTGTATTTAGAAGAGAGAGTGTTTAGTACTTAGAGTAGTGTCTGAATTTACCCTAGTTTGTGTTATGAAAGAAACAAACTGGAAACTAAATTTAAAAACAGATTTGTTGTTTTCTAATAGAACTTTAAAAATAATAATGTATTCTTATAGATAATATTGATATTTTTATAATGGCACAAATATATGGTTGGGCTTTTTTTAAAGGGCTCGGTATCCTATATATGAGGCCACTTTATTTAGAAATGCTAATTAATTCAAGGGTTTAGACTTTTAAATTGGAACGATGCAATTATTATTCATAAATAACTGAGAAATAGGAATCCTCAGTGAATGTCCATTTCTGTGGATTTTAGATATTTGCTGCCATGTTATTATTGTACACATTTATTTAGCACTTGAATTGCTCTGTGGTGAATTTGTGTAAATTGTATGAATTACTGAAAAATGAAAATTAGATTTAAAGTTTTGTGATGGAATGATCTAGAATGGTCAAGCTTTATTAGGAAAAATATTAAAAATGCCCAACTAGGTTTTCTTTCTGTCATAAACTGTGTTTTAGAAAAGGGGTTGTCATCAATTTGAAACTTCATTTATGTCATCTCTCACTGTGTCTCAAACAGTATAGTGTCATGCTTTAAGTTTCATTTTTGGTGAGAGATTTATACATAGTAGTTTTGCAACTGCCTAGTGCCCATCATGTTACAAAATGCCCAGTTTTATCTCCAATTTCAAAATAATTATTGATAATAACAGCAAGCATTTATTTGAACACTTACAGTGTACTAGGGTACTGGTAAGTTACACATATAAGTTTTATATAAGAATATGTAAAAACGTAAAATACATCATTTTTTTCTCAATTGTGACTGGCATACAAGGCTCATCTTTAGAATTTGTTATAAAATACTTGGGCGCCACAGCCCTGTGAGTATGGAGTGGGGCCTGAGATATTATATTTCTGATAAGTTTTCAGGGTGATTGTGGTGACCAGCCAGGAGTGAAAAGCACTGATTTCATTTTACCTCACAGGGTTGTTTATGTAGTTTTATTTCCATTTTATAGATAAAGAAATCGAGGGCCTAGAAAAGCTCACAAGTGTCAAAGCTGGAATCTGAATCGACTCCAACACTAAAGCTTTGCTCTTCTTACTGTTTATGCTGTTCTGCCTCTTTTTCTTCCTAGAAAGCTGATGTCTCTGGTGTTTTAGATAATTCGGTAAACATCCCTGCCATTTCAAAATCATTCTGTAGGCCAGTTTATTTTCCCATTTTGGATGTTGAAAAGTTTGACCACTAAAATGAGCAGCAATATTTCATTATCTCACCGAGGACAATAAAGGAAGTCATGGATATGTACAAGGACATATTCATGTGTTTTGCATTAAAAAAAAATTTAGCACATTTATCAGCATGATTGGGTTGTAGGTAAGGACTCCTGTGCAGCTGAGTTGAGAGTGCCAGTCCCTACTAGTTACTTAAGACTTTTATGAGGGATAGAGTAGTTAAAGCATGATAGAAGATGGTTAAAACAAGATAGTAAGGGAGACATACATTTGAAGTCTTAAGGTGACTTCTGTATTTCACTCCATATTCATGTCCCCATGTTCAAAGCTTAATTCCAAGACTGGTTAGAAAAAAGATCTTATATTCTTGTGGATTTCTGAAACTTTTTCCTCCAAATCTTCAAACACTTAGAGTGATAAGAAATTTTCCCTTCCTTTCTTAAGCAACTTTTCCTTAAAGCTTTGGCAAAAGCTGGTTTGTGAATTAACTTCTCTCTTATATGACTTTAGTCTCATTGTGATAATATCTCATTGACAGTCGTTCCTACAATAAGAACTATCCTTGAAGAGAATTTATAGTGAATGTGACAGAGCAAGCTGAAGTTAGGTATATTGTGATAATTCTTTGGTCTGACTTCAGTCTTTTATTCTCATTGGGGGATAAAAGATCAGTCTTATGGAGTACTGGAAGACAAGAGATACCCACATATATCTCCTTACTAAGCTGGTTCTGACAGCTAAATTGTGGGATTCTTTCTAAGACACCAAGATAGAATTTCTTCTGGTGTAGTATTTTATTGTGAAGAAATGCTTTAAGGATATACATGCTTTAAAATCTGGTCTTATGGTTCTTAGTAACCAGTAAAGAATATTAATTCTCAAATCTAGCATAGTTAGAGGCATGGAAAATAATTTTTTTTAATTGAAGCCATTCTTCTTTCTTTATAACCTTTAACTGTTACGTTTCTAACACTATCTTCCCTGTCACCCTCAATGAAAGCCTGGGAGACAACCACTGCTTTTTTGGCCCTGTCATTTACCAAGTCCTATTCATTCACTTTTTCATCCTTCTTGATCCTGTTGTAGTTCAGGGCATTATTACATCTTAGGCTGAGATTATTTCTGTAATCTCATAGCTGGTCTTCTCTTTCTCTCTATCTGTACTATTGCTGTAGAATAGCATTTTACATGTCTGATTATGTTGCTTCTGTTTTTAAAAATATTTGAGGGCTCTCAGTGCTCCACAGCAAGGAATACAAAATTGAGAGTATGACACGGGGGCTTCCATACTTCCATACATTTACCTTTTTATTCTTTCCTCCCATATTCTAGAGGCATATCCCTCATTGCCTCTAGAATAATATCAGTTATGTACTGTCCTTGAAAGAATTGAGAAAATAGTGCTGAAGTCAGTTTGTCTTGTGTTATGTCAGATGAATAACCCCGGTTGAGAGAGGCTCTAGTCATTTGTGTGCATGTTCCAGTCTCCCACTTAACTGTAAACTCCTTGAAGACCAGCTGCATATTGTAGTCACTGCTGTATTTACATAGTGTTTGTGCGTATAACTGTTCTATAAGTGATGAATTGCCAAATTTGACTTTGTTGCATTTAGAGTTATGTTGAGATGATAATGCAACGTGTCCAGGGATTCATTTAATAAGGAGCTTTAGAGCTTAGTTTTAAGATAATCTAGAGGCCATATTTCTTTAGGGTAAAATAAGTTGAAGTATTCCAGGTTTTCATAAGACAAAGCCAGTATTCAATTCTTTCTGGAATCACAAGCTTGAAGCATCTTTTTAATTTGCATCCTGTAGGACCTTTTCTTTTATCTGTGCTGAAACTGTCTTTCCACGTGTAGGAATTTGCTCTTGTAACCTGCAGTGAGTAAACTGAACACAAACTGGTTTTTCTAGTGCCGGTGAATCAAGAACAGGAGGGAATGGCTGCATTGACTCTGTGATTAAGAAGTCTTACTGTGGTTAGAGGTAATGTGGTTTCAATAAAAGTGTTTGCATCATTTTCAAAACCATATGTGAGCTGAAGTTTCCTGTTAATAAGATCTATATTTATGCTGATAAAAGCACTTGATAAGAGAGGCTAGAAATTACTTACCTTTAACAAGGTATGAAGTTAACTTCTTGTTCATTTTTAAAAAGGCTATTTAAGTAGCACTATTACTATTGCAACAGTAATGCCTACTTAAATGACAGCAGTCTCTTCAGTTCTTTACGTCAATGACATTTTGTCTAGATTTTGGTCTGATAAAGAGTAAAGACTTTCAGATGTTCGGGATACTGATTTGGGCATACAAAATAATCCTGCTGACCTTAATATTAAAGTAATAATAGGTTGTTGTTTCATGCTATGTCAAATTACTATCCACTGAGAAACTGAGCCATCTGTGAAAATGCTGTGTAGGATTTCCTGTTGAACATGAGTCTATATATGTACCCATTTAAAATTAATAAGATACTGAAAGGGTAGCATAACATCATCATTCAGCCAACTCAGTTTAGGAAAGGGTACTGTTTATTTATTTGTGGAGGATGCAGGAGAAATTTACTAAAATTAAATGAGTATTAATATGCTAATATTAAGTTATACTTGCAAAATGAGTATCACATCTGTAGAAGCACATCTTGATAAAGGTTGATTCACTTTCTGTTTCCTTTTAAATTATTTTTAAGATTTAATTTCACATACTTGCCTGTTGTAATAAGACAAATTATACAGAAGGAAGTGTCCAAAGAAAGGTGATAGAACCATTTATTCTTCCTTTTTTTTCTTTATCACTTTCCTGAGATAATCAGTTTTAACAGGTTGGTATGTATCCTTTGACACCTTTTTCTAATCTCATTTGTTTGAGTATATGCTTTTTTCCCCTTTATATAAACTACAGAATGTTATTTCACAATTGGTTTCTTTTAATTTAACAGTATACTGAGGACAGCTTTTCAGCTCAATACTTTTCAATCTCATTCTGATTAAGTATGTGTTCTTAAGTGAAATTTAGTAGAGCTGTAATGTATGCTCATGAAATAATCAAAGCATGATGTTTTATTAGCTTAGAGTTGGTGTTGTTTCTACTAAGACCTGGAACCTACATTTGACAAATATTTTTAAGTGCCTTACTTTATTTTAGCATGTTTCAAGTATGATGATATCATACTCTTATCTTGCAGTTGAGCATCTTTTTGTTGTTTTTTTTTTTTTGTTTTTGTTTGTTGTTGTTGTTGTTTTGTATATGCCTAAGAAATAGTGCAGGGCTCCTACAGGAGAAAGGAAGCCTCCTTTCTCCTGTGTTCTGCCTTTGTGTGTGATTATTTTTGTTACAACTTAAATTACAACTTAAGTTTTAGGTATACTTCTAAACTAATTGTGGGGAGAAGTGTCATAAATTATTTGTAGACTTGGAGCTTGGCAAAAAAATTACTCCTTAGGTGTATAAGAGCTGTTTTACTTAACAAATGCATGGACAGGCCCACTTGGAGATCTGCTAAAATTCCATGTCCAAAAGCAAAAAAGAAAGGGAAGCGGGGGGGGGGGGGATCTTTTATCCAAATCTTAAAATAAGTTAAAGCTGTATATTAAAGTTAATAGCGAAGGTACTTCATTTCTAAAGACAACTTCCATTCAGTTTTTAAAATCTTGTGTTCAGTTTTCCTTTAGACTATGGAGGGCCCCATCTTCCACTTTGCAAATGGGACTGATGCATGTAGAGCAGAGTACATAATTTCTCCTTTTTCTTGTCTGGTTAGGAGATGGAAGATAGAAGAAGTGACTTGGCTTTTCTCTCAGTTCTTTATTTCCTGAACCTCATTGTAGATCTCTTCCTTCATTCCTAGCTACTTCATCACTGTCAAATCTTTTCTGTTAATTTGAGATAAGAAAAATGAAAGAGCCCATTTGTTAGTGAGAGCTGCTTGTATCACATAGGCAGCGGGTGTTCGGGTTTGCTTGTTTGGTTTCAGTTGACCCACTGACCCAGTGCCTGAGTGCCTGTCGTGTGCCATGCATCATGCTGCTTGGTAGTGGCGAGCAACAGAGGGACAGTTCTTGCTGGCGCTTTTGAAGTCCACAGTTGATATGTAGGTGAACAAAAATTGGGTTGGTTGGTCGTTTGACTTTGCAGCTTGGAAATGAAAGGTGAAAACAATTTTGGTCTGACTCCAGTTCTGTAGTGACTGGGAGCCACACCCGGGGTGCCTAATGTTAAGCGTTCAAAACATGTCAGCTGTTGGGGTGCCTGGGTGGCTCAATGGGTTAAGCCTCTGCCTTCGGCTTAGGTCATGATCTCAGGGTCCTATGATTGAGCTCCCGCATCGGCCTCTCTGCTCAGCAGAGAGTCAGCTTCCCGCGCCCTCCACTCTCTGCCTGCCTCTCTGCCTACTTGTGATCTCTCTCTCTCTGTCAGATAAATAAATAAAATTTAAAAAAAAAAACAAAAAAAAAAAAAACAAAACAAAACCATGTTAGCTGTTGTTGCCAACAGAGTAGCAGCTTCAAAATTATTGTCAAAAGGTATCATATTTATTGAGGCCATTGTAAATATATATTTATATGTAAGTAATTTGAAATTAGTGCAGTGAAGGATTTTATTTTGAGTACTCTGTCAAGGACTACACAGAGCACTTTACGCTAATTAATCTTTCCACACCCCACGATACAGGTTCTGTTTTATTAAGTCCATTTCGTAGATAAGAAAAATCAAGGCACAGATAGGTGAAGTGTCTTGGCCTAGTGTCAGTCTACTGAGTGGTAGAGTCTGGACATTTAGACCCAAGGATTATTATTCATTGAGGTAATTTTAATAGAATGGCTTATTTTAGTAAATAATTAGGGGGGCATAAAAAACTATAGTAGGATAAAGGGAGGGATCAGAGTATATAAATTATATTTAAAATAGTTTTTATTACAAGTACATATAGCCTTGTTGATAAACATAACCATTTTATCACATCACAATTCCATAATTTTCATAATGTATAGCATGATCCTTTTCCTTTTTTTCAGCTTTACTTGCAGAATACAAATGTTGAAATAAATAAAAATAAAATTGCTTCTATCCTCAGTAATAAACCTGGTGCTTCTGAGCAGTGGCAGAAGGAGAATGGATATCCCTTACATCTAGTTCAGACTTTTAAACCCCATTGCTAGCTACCCTGAGGAGCTACCTTCTTCTTAGGGAACTTACTCAGAATCCTATTACATCTACCTCGATCTGTCTTTGACTTGCTTTCAGGAGTTAGATGAGAGAAACAGAGGAAGTAGGAATTGATAAATCACAATGGAATTTTAAAGATCTAAGTGGGTAGAATGATGGCTGTGCATTTGGCAGTATCAATACTATTAAATCTGTTAATGTATAATGTCTTGCTTTCCGTAGCTCAGAAGCATTTGTTTTTATATATGCCCTATATTATTTCTTTATAGATTCTATTTCAGTCTGCCTGGCAATAATCTTTTTTAAAATTAGCAATTGTAAAATTTCTTCGAGCATGAGATAATTAGATTATTAAGATGAGACAAATTCAGAATTTGTCGGTTTTCTAATACTTTGGGTTGGGTGGGGGGAGGGCTTAAATCTTCTTGATAGTCCTAAGAAAATATTTAGTGAGTAATCAAAGAATATATATGTATATATAAATCTTAGGTTTAAATAGTAAAAGTTTTAGTATATGTCATATATGCTTGTTTATAGTAAATAAATTAACCAAAATCCTGTTTCTAGAAAGATTTCTTTCTGTTCCTGTTCTGTACATCTAACTGCCTACTAAACATTAGCACTTAGGTATCTCCAAGCACTTAAGCATTCTGTGGTAATGATCTCTCCAAACTGAGTTCTCAGTAAATAGAACCAGTAACCATTTGGTGGCACAAGTCAGAAATTTAGGATGTATCTCAGTACCGTTTGCCCACCTAGTGTGTCTCCGCTGAGTACTTACTCCATTTTTCAAGGATCCTCTCCTTAGGAAAATCTTCTCTTATTTAACATGCCTGTGGAAGTCCACTTTCACCTTACAGGTGCTCAAAGTACTGAATTCCTTTTTACTGCTCTTATTTTATAATTATGGATTCATCAGTGTGGTGTCTTTTGATGAATCTTACTTCCTCCACACTACAGTAAGTAGCATGAGAAGCTGGGGTAGTCAGTGCCTGGCACAAATAGGCACTCAGGGATTTTTTGAGTGAATGGAAAAGTCCTGTTTATTCTTTTTTGATGTTTGGCAATACAATTAAATTTCTTTACCTCTTAAGGAATAAGCAACTAGTCTCTTTCTTATCCAGCAGCCTAATTAGTTGACATTAATGTGCTGATTTGGTTTTCACGATTATCTCCAATTATAGCACATGATACTCAGGTTTTCATTTTCCATCTTGTGAATTCAGATGGTTTTATTTGGTTACTTTTTATCCATGTAGTTCAGTGATTTAATTTTTTTGGATTCTGTTTTGACCCTTTTATTTTGGAACATAGTTTACACATTGAGGCCTGTTCTTGTTTAGCTTGATCTTACTGCTTGTTCTTATTTAGCTTGATCATTCTCTGACTTACTCTAATGTTCATTTATTGATAAGTATATAAAGATGCATGGATAGCACCTACTTGCATAGTGCAATTAAAGTGGCAGATTTATCTCTGTAGTACCTGTAATGAAAACAAAACCTGAGAGATACGGAGGCTTTGGGAAGCTAAAGTCTAGTTATTCATTTAGCATATATATCTGTTAAGGGATGAATTTTACTTTGGGGTACTGATAAGATGTTTTGATAGTAGGATTAGCTAAGCCTTTTAGATGAATTATAAATAGTCCTGAATCATTATCACAGGAGAAAATCAAGAAGGAAGCAAAGCTAGTTAAACTACTGGTACATATGAGTTGTCACATCTTTTTTGTCAGTGCTATTCTCTGTATAAATATTGTAGAAATATTGGAAATGGCAGATATACTCAGTGACTGGAGGGATTTGAAGGCTTCTTTTACATTGGTGACAGTCTTTCTCTTAATTTTAAATTTAGGCCCCTAACTATTTTTGGATGACTGTGAAAATGAAAATCTTGTTCTCCTTCAGTATCTGAGTGTCCTTAGACTGAAAAATATGTATGGATACTTATTCCCAGGGCCACCACTGATTGACTTCTTCACTCTCTATGTGGTTAGTAAGTCAACAGTGGGCCTGGCCTGTCACTGTGTTCTACTTAATTCTCATTTTTTTATTACTCCCATCTTACTTTCTTCCCCTAGTATATTGTTTATGTTGCACACACAAAGACACTAGAAACATTCTTCTATTACGATTCTGCTATATTCCATGAAAAGGGAGTGAAACAGTTCAGGAAATAGGAGATTTTAGAGAGTCTTAAAACAACTGCCAGAGTGTGGGCTGAGGAACTTATTCTAGTTACATAAAAATTCCTTCTGTGCTGCTTCTAGATTTTGTTAAAGGCAATACTGCCCTCTGCTGTCCAAAGCTAGTTCTAACGCATATTTTCTCAAATTGCCCCTTTTATTCTTCCAGTTTAGACTCTAGAACTTCTTAGAAAGACAAGTAACAATTATTTGACTCGCTGTAGTTTATTTGCTAGCTTGAAGGTCATTGGATCAAGTAGTTTGGGGTCATACTAGATTCATCTATACAATAATACCCCTCATCTGAAAGGTAATATCCAAGTTTTTTGTTTGTTTGATATTACTTTCCTCTCTTTATAAGGAAAGTGTTCCCAATTCTTATTTTAAAAATGTGATACATTGGATCATTGCCAACTTTTAAAAAGCTAAATCATTATACTCCTTCCTTCGCTTTTGTAACTGATGTGTCATTTTTCATTTCACTCTGGATATAAATCGTAATTTCTTTTGCCTGTGTTTTTTCTTCACAAGCACGCCTTTCATATAATGATAGAGGTAAGATGCATTGATGTTTGTTTTATGGTTGTGGAACTTTTTGTGGATGCATATTAAACATTTTGTTCTTAGATTATCATTGTTGTTGTTGCTTTATTGTGCATCCTTTATAAATTTATGTTATGGAATTTTTTTTAACCACTTTTAGTATTAAAAATATGATTGATTTGCCACAGTAATAGTTTTTGGTTTTCAAAGAGTTCTTAACCTCATTTATACTTACCTGAGTTGGAATGTAGAAACAACTGTTCTAGTTGATGAGATGTTAACACCTAATGGCTAGTGTGTCACTAGCTTAAATGTGAGCATATGCTCATTTTTACCAGGAGCTGACTTTCTGGTAAAGCCCATTATCCTTTAATGTGAAATCTGTATCTTCAAATAGTTTCTTTCTTCTGTAGCCTCCTTAGCAAATGGGCTAGCTAGAGAAGTATAAGTTGATCTTTTGCTCTCTAGAGATTGAAGGCTTTATTTTAGATTAGAATTCACCTTTCCCACTTGAGAACTCAGAAGAAATCAAATGATCACAGACTACTTAGAAGCTCTTCACTTCTAATTTATTTCAGTCTTTAGTATAGTAATTTTATTGGGTAGTGGTGTTGGGATGGGCACACGGCTTTTAGTGATTGCCATTTGTTGTTCCTCAACATGATGTCTTTTGATGCCATAATTTTCATATACAAATGGGTAAAGAAGAGATGTAAGTGGAGGCACGTTCTACTGCATGTCTTCTTAACTATGCAGTGTAGCGTGGGGATTGCCAGAAAACAGGAGATTAGAAAAAGTTTACAGGAATTTCCTGGTCCATACAGTTGAACCCCCAAAGCTGGTTTTCTGTGTAGCAGGACCAAGTCATGTTTTATGACAATATTAGAGTGTTGCTGTCATTATGAAGTACAAGCCTGAATTTGTCTTGCCAGGTATTGATACATTTTAAAAGTACAAATCTTTATCCCTAGAATCAAGTACAGTTGACCTTTGAACAATGCAGGGTTTAGGGGTGCCAGTGCTGTACACAGTCACACCTGCGTGTAACTTTTTACTCCCCCAAAAGTTAACTACTTAACCAGAAAACTAAATTTTGTGACTAATAACACAAATGGTTAACATATATTTTGTATGATATATGTATGCTATAGTGTATTCTTGCAACAAAGTAAGTAACAAACCAAGTAAGCTAGAAAAAGGAAAATGTTATTAAAATCATAATGAAGAGAAGGTACATTTACAGTACTGACTGTATTGTATTTATTAGAAAAAAATCCACATAGAAATGGACCCCTGCAGTTCAAACCCATGTTGTTCAAGGGTGAACAGCATTGAGTTTTTTGTGGGTAAATTAGTATAATGATGCTCATAAACTGTAAATGATTTGTGATATTCTCTGATGATAGGATAAGTAAAAGCCAGATATTAGAAATACAGTTAAAGTTTCCTATACATTTAGTGAAGAGATGAAAAGTATTGTATAGAATATTCTAGTTTTTCGTTAACACAAAAATTTATATTAATTAGTATTATATATTTTATAGAGTTATGATCTATATTTTAGTTACTCATTTTTGAGTTTTACCTTTTAAGTATTATAGAATATTATTTAAAAACACATACCATTTTCAAAAGTTTGACATTCTGTAGGAATCTGCCTTTGTAGACCTTTTCCTTACCCTTTAAAAATTCGTCAGTATTCTTTTAACAGTAGTCTGTTTTCATGCTATTATAAGGCTGAATAAAATGGTAATAGCATAGAACAGTGATCTAAGATTTTTTTACTCACAATGGTAGCTTAGAAACTTGCCAAACAAAGACTTGGAACTTATGGGAACCTTGAGGTTTATTTGTGCATTCGGAAAATATTCAGTGATCTTTTCTCTCTAAATAGAGACATTGAAAGTTACTGTATGTGTCCTAAAATTTCTTAAAATATTAAAATTATATTTTGAACTGCAAACATAGTCTTAATTTGAGATGTGGATTAAGTCCTCTGAATCCCGTTTTATAGACTGAATGGTATCCATGTGGTTGGTACACTTTAGAACAGAGAATGGGTAATGTCGTATGTTATCAAGAGACATCAACTTGCATAAAAGTTCCTAAATATCTTAAAGTTAAGAGCTATTTTCTTCTTTATGTGGTTATTTTGCCTCTTCAGCTTTCAGCATTTATCAGTATACTTCAGTTTTTGGTATCCCTGCTTTGAAAACTTGACATTTCTGACTCAGTTCTAAAAAGGGGGGGAATCATTGATTTTAACTTTGTAGTTAGTGACATTTTTTCAGGCTGAACTTTTTCTGTTAGCATAATTATTTTATGTAGTTATCTAATAATTCTTGGACTTTGAGCACGAGCGGTTTTTTCTGCCTCTACAAGACTAGTTTTCAACCTTTTTCCCTCCCATCTCCACATCCACATCCGCAGCCTACTCCTATCAGTAGCATCTCTTATTACACTTGTAAATGACCAGTCTAGCAATGAGGTAGGCTGAGTTTAAGTGTGATGAAACCTCTCCCTAGATTCTTGTGTCCCTTCCCACTGAGAATAATAACTTCAGGGGCCATACTTGCCCTAAGATTTGTATCTGACTTTCTGGACTCATCACTCTGTTAAAACTACAACACTCTTTAGCTCTCCTACAACCTTTCATCTTTTGAATGTGTGAAGGCAAAGCAACTTTTTATAGACATTTAAAAAATAAATATCTAAGGTTGAAATGAGTCACAAGAAGTTTTCTAGTTTATCTAAAGTAGGAATTCTCAAGCCATTTTATAAAGGATTGCCTACCAAGAAATTGCACCTTTGTCCTCTTTAATACCGTGCAGTGTTTCTATTTTTTGAGGGTCTTTCTAATGTTGATGTAAGCTTTTTAAAATCTTGAGTGACACCATGGGCTGAATAATGCCTAAAGGGGGGCACTGACCATGTTGGGGCTTTTGCACAGATTTTTTTCTTAAAAGGGGATGAAAAGGAAAGAGATGCATTGATACAGGATGACATACTATTTCCAAGCGACTTAGATGCCACCCAATGTCACAGTGTCTGCTGCTGTTACCACAGAAATTTTAGTTCTCCCTTGTAATACTCATTATGCAGCCCTTCATACATTTTTATTACTTTTCTCTGGAAGCTTTTCGAAAGGCTTCCTACATCTTGTTTTATTTGCAGATATTGAACTGATACAATACTTCCAGAGAGGTTGCCATTCTGCTTTGTATAGGAAGGATGCCTTTGTGTTTTGTAAATGTTGTGCCCCTATTTATATACTATATTTGCTCCATTTTCAAAATTACCTATAGAAATATACTTCTCTTTCATTTTTCTTACCATCTACTATGATGAACACTCATTTTCTGGATTACAATTTGTACTCTTTGCCAGACTAATAATTTTTATCTCCAGTCAATTTGGGGAATTATAAGCAAAGGGATTAATTGTTAATAGGTTGAAAAATTAGAATAAATAGAACACTGTGGCTATTAACATATTTTGCATTTTCTACTTGACATACTTACCTGCAATGTATTTGGGAATGACTGTGCATTTCTGAGATTAATGAAGAAAAGACTTAAAGATAAACAGTCATTGGAGAAAGAAAGTAGTGGATTTTGAGGAGTGTTTTCCTTTGAGAAATAGCCATAATTTGCTGTTGCTGGCACTTTAAAAATCCTTGTCTAATAAAGTACCAACTGGATGAAACCATTGAAATACTGTTAGTAATAACCCTAAAGGTCACAAAAGATCTTAGTCCAGAAAATTAGTGAGACGGACTCAAAATGATTTGCGGTCATTTCTCCTGCAGTACTTATGTAGCAATAGTGCCGAATGTTATTATGGAAACTCTCAATTCAAGTGGTTTGCTTTATGATCACTATAAATAATTAGTAATGCTTGAGAACTGTTTTTGCAAGATTGAAGTTATTGTCATTTGTATGTGTTTCCTGTTTCTGTCAATTGATTCCTCAGTATACTCACTTTTTTCCTCATATTTAGCATTGATCTATATCAGGTGCTGCTTTCTAAAACAATTGTTATTGTTTATCTGTAGGACCCAGGACCACCCCCACCTTCTCCATTACTAGGTTTGAAGCCACTGCAGTTACTAGAAGTGAAAGCAAGGGGAAGATTTGGTTGTGTGTGGAAAGCACAGCTGCTCAATGAGTACGTGGCTGTGAAAATATTCCCAATACAGGTAGGTTATTGCATCTTTCTCATCTGCATGTATTTTGTAAAAGATGAACTGGCTCAATTATCGTAATTCAGAAACAGCCTGAAAACACAGACCACATGTTTCCAGGTGGCTCTTTGTGATATTGGGGAAAGCGGTTAGCTCTTTAGTCTGCCTTCTCATCCAAAGAATGGAACTCATGGTATAGCAGTTATGTTTGTTTGGAGTGATGGAATTCCAGTGAATGAATGTATAGGACATCTTTTGCTAATAAAAATACTACAGATATGTAAGGTGAAGATGAGGATTCCAGTAATAGAATTTTGTTGGTTAACTTTTAATATCCCATTGACATTGTCAGAAAACAAAGAGAAGAATGAAAGAATAGCATACTTGTTTTAGAATTGTTTTGAGGTATATTACCAGACTGATTCATTTTTGTCTGTCTTTGAGTGCTCATGTAATCATTGCAGATTTTGTTTGGAAGTGAATCAAGATTCCAAATAATTGGTTTACTGTTGACTTGTTTTTCTTTTAAAGGGGGCTGACCTCATAAAACCCTGGTCTAATGCACCTCTGGGCTGTTCTTATGTTTTATTTGAGTACATCAGTGGTATAGATCTATGATGATTTCTTCCTACCTGTGTCTTGCTTTTTGCCTCCAGCTAATGCCTCGTGTGCAATTGCAGTCCTGGTTGGGTTTGGTGATGCAGGGTCCACCACTGTATCTTCACAGTGGAGCTTCCTCATTCCAGAGTTAGAGAACCAATTTATCTTAATATACCTAGCTTTTATCTTTCTTGCCTCCTTTAAAGCCTCATAGAGTCTGAAGAACGTTATTTCTTTTTTTTTTTTTTTGTACTGATGCAGATACTTTAAAACTATAGTTCTCAGAGGAAGAATCTAATCTGCTCTGCTAAGATTGACAAATTCAGGGTTCTTCTTTCATTCTGGGAAGAAGCTTAAAAATTAGAGAAAGGCCTTCGAATATTAGCACAAGAGTAACAGTAGCTAATATTTTGTTGAATGCTTCTTACTGTCAGGAGAGGTGCTTTACATAGGAGTACTCAGTAATAAGTATCTATATATTACCTGCACATAAAAAACAATACACAGTATACATATAATACAACAACCCTGTGGGTCAGACACTATAGTGTCCCCATTTTGCTAATGAGGAAACTGAATGATTGTCACTTGGCAAATGTTCTTAAGATAGTCTGGATCCAGAGGGTTCCGAACCATTATGCTGTGGTGCCTCCTACTTTCATTATTCTTCCATTGTGAAGAGAAGCTAATCCTTTATAAGTAGACATGTAGGTAGGCATGGGTCACTTGCAGATGCAAATGGGTATATAGTGTTTTAAATTGTATTGCCTATTTATACCCTGTTGTGTGCTCATTGACTTTGCAGGGTATTCTCAGCATTTTGTTAAGAACTTTTGATACAGTGTTAGTCTTTGAGCAAAAAAATTGTTTTCTATTGAGATGAAGTCATTCTACCTGAAATTAGTATCTCAGAAGATTATTCTGAATAAACAAAAATAACATCACATGATGATGAAATGACACTGTTACAAAATTGTCAGCAGAATGTGTTGCCATTGATAGATAGAGATATGCAACATTTCCCATGAGGACTCCTGTATTCACAAACAGGAAACATAGAAAAGTATGTTTTAGGGAATGGGGCAGGCAGGGCAGGCATTTGTCATAGAGTTGCTACCTTATTCTTAGATTTCTTTTATGAAAAAATAAGACAAAACCAAACCAAAGGATCTTCTCATGCTTAGCTTTATTTTTAAATTTTGCCTTAGAATCTACTTGAGTAATCTCTTAGATATGGTTTATTTGCCTGTGTTCTTTGCATTCTTACTATTCTTTCTTTTTAACTCTAGGACAAACAGTCATGGCAAAATGAATATGAAGTTTATAGTTTACCTGGAATGAAGCACGAGAACATACTGCAGTTCATTGGTGCAGAAAAACGAGGCACCAGTGTTGATGTGGATCTTTGGCTAATCACAGCATTTCATGAAAAGGTAAAACTACTTTCTGTTTTAACTCAGGAAAGTCAGGGTTGGCTTACCTACCTAATGTTGGCTACAAATCCCTCAGACTTGTTTTTCTGGAAATAGTATGTTGTTATAGTTGGTTATGGTTCAGTGGGTTAAAGCCTCTGCCTTCGGCTTGGGTCCTGATTGCAGGGTCCTGCGATCTGTGCTCAGCAGGGAGCCTGCGTCCCTCTCTCTCTCTCTGCCTGCCTCTCTGCCTACTTGTGATCTCTGTCTGTCAAATAAATAAATAAAATCTTTAAAGAAAATAAAAATTAAATTAATTCATTTTATTAAAAGAAAAAAGTTTGCAACTTTTTCATCTAAGCCTCTACTTACATAAAACCACTCATTTGTCCCTTATTTCTTGTACTGCAGTTATCTCTCTTACAGATAATTATTTCAGGGTAGCCAGTACTTAGTCATTTTCATTTACTATTCGCAATTCATCTTGATTATTTGGGCCATTTTTTAGGTTGAATTTTGTTTTTAAAACTCTTCAGTCAGTATAGCCTAGTGACAAAACTAGAGTGAAGAGACTTATCTGATCTTTGATCTGCACTGATCTATAGAATAATTATCACCAGAACCCAGCTGCTCTTTTTCCTCTTAAAGTAGAAAGGTTTTCTGCTTTCAGAGTTAGTATGAAAATACATGTTAATGAAATAGGCAGTTTCATCATTGTTAGATATAGGTGGATCTTAAACTTCTCTAAATTATTGACCAGAAGAATAGCAGTAATCTGTAGAGGAAGATTCTGACAGCTGTATGTCTTAATTTTGTGTTAACATTTGTAGTCAGCATATTTTAAGTTTTTAAATATTACCTGAACTTTAGATTTTCAAATGGTGGGTTGTTTTGTTTTGTAACTCCTGCCTTCAAAATAGGAGGAAACTGACTGTGCCTTGTAGCAAAACTTTAAGGATTAGAGGTATTCCATTCTAGTCAAATGTTTACTAATGTGAAACTTGAACCATTACAGAAAGGTTGCTTTGTTTTTTTTATAGTATTGTTCACTGAAAGTAAAGATATGTTGCCTTCCATAATCTCTCAAAAGTAAAAAGGAAGTTCTCCATGTCATACAGCTTTTGTCCAGAGCATAAGTTGTTTTTTTCCCCCCTTTTCTTTCATTTCTTTAGGGTTCACTGTCAGACTTTCTTAAGGCTAATGTGGTCTCTTGGAATGAATTGTGTCATATTGCAGAAACCATGGCTAGAGGATTGGCATATTTGCATGAGGACATACCTGGCCTAAAAGATGGCCACAAACCCGCCATATCTCACAGGTAGAAATAAATTTATATTGTTTTCCCTAATAATTTAGTGTTTAGTATTTAAACTTTAAATCTACTGTGCAAAATTTGTTTTCCCCCCAATTACCTAATCATGCTAGAGGAGGCAGTTGATTTTTATTTGTTTTTCAAATTACCTTTGAGATTGGCCAGGAAGTATTTGGGTAATGGATATATTTAATATCATTAGCAAAGTTTAAATAATGACCCCTGTTTTAATTTTTCATTTCTGAAAACATGGTTAAGAGTGAAAGTGTATTTTGTCTATCTCAAAGGAAAAAGAAATTTGTTTTGCTTCAAAACATGGATTTACTTTGGTGATGATTTTAAGATCTAATTGAGGAGAGACTCTGAGTATCTTTTTTTGTGTTTGTCATGACCATGTGATCATTATCTGAACTGAGTTGGAGGGAGGCATCATTTGAATAACTGGGCTTGAACCCAATAGTTGTCATTCCCTCAAAAGGGAAAATGTTCGTTCCTTTAAACATGGAATCAGTTTGCCATTGTGTATTCAATTTAAAGACTGTTGCTTTAGAAAGAGACCCATAAATACAGAGAATAAACTAATGGTTGGCAGAGGAGGGTTTCGGGGTGAGAGTATGAGTGGGAATATGGACTAAATGGGTGAAGGGTAGTAGGATAAAAGCTTTCATTTATGGAATAAGTCAGTCATGGGGATAAAAGGTACACCATTAGGGAATATAATCAGTGGTTCTGTATGGTAACAGTAACTACACTTGAGTGAGCATGGCATAATCTATAGATTTATTGAATCACAATGTCTTACACTTTTAATGTAACACTGTGTGTCCATTATATACTTCAGTTAAAAAAAAGATGGTTGCTTTAAAAGCTGATTCATTTAACGGATACTTAATTGAGTGCCACCAGTTGCAGTGTTTTAGGTTGCTGGGAGGCACTACTTTTAATTTTGCAAACTCCCTTGAATGAATTCCACCTCAGAAAAAGCTCCCATTTTCTCACCTTCCTGCATACAGTCTATCTCTCCCTGAATTTCTGTTCACCTCACCTAGTCCGATAGGGAACTATTTCTTTGGCACCCCCAAAGGTTATTAGCAGCGGGGTTCCTAAAAATCTTTTTGAGGCTAAAATTGTTTTTTGCAGCATTTGTGGGTGTCTGTGTCTCCTCTGTCCTATTCTTGGTCTCCATGTCTGTGCACATAGATATAACTACTGCTCATGGCATAGATATATGTAGTTAGAGTGTAGTAATCTCTAGGGTTAATTAGTTGAAGCTAGTATATAAAAGAGGTTATCTGATTGCTTTAAAATGGTTACTCTTTTTGGAACACCAGGATCTAGCTGGAACAGTTTGTTTATGGTGAAAATTTTCTGATACACATTCCTAGAGGTGCTTTTCTACAAGGCTGATGAATCTAAGAACCCCTAAAATAAGTACTTTTGGAATAGCAGCTCTTTATAAAACTGCTTTATGGAGAAATTTCCTTCTTATTGTCCATGTTATGAATAGGAGTTTGTCACTCTACTCTTGTTTTTCTCCTCCTTTCCCACTTTCATTGAAAACTTTTAAAAGTAGCTTGTTTAAAATTAATTTGAATACTTTGTCTATTTGCAAGGGACATCAAAAGTAAAAATGTGCTGTTGAAAAACAACCTGACAGCTTGCATTGCTGACTTTGGGTTGGCGTTAAAATTTGAAGCTGGCAAGTCTGCAGGTGATACCCATGGACAGGTAAGGATGGTAACTACAAAATTTAAGAAAAATAATCTTGTCCCATATTTTCTTAGAATGGCATATCTAGATTGAATTGATATAAAATTACTGTGATGGTTATTAAATCAGCATTTAATATAAAATGACTCTCAAAAATAGTATGTTAAATTTGCTGAGGAAGACATTTTCATGTGGTGGTGAAGGACTGTTAGGAACTCAAGTGGTTTAGATCAGTCAGTTCATAAAACAACCTAGACACATGTCATGGGATTCTATTTTTAAAAATAATCAAGTTAATCTATTTAAGTGGACCTCATTCTTAGGGAGTTCTTAGTAGTAACGCAGTAGTTTTAATTCGTTAATTCTTTCATCATCCTAAGGGGAATGGCAGAACAGTTACTATTCATGCTAGTATGTATTAAAGAATATCTATTGTTTGATTTTTCCACGCAACAATTAGTTTCTTGCCTCATGGTCTTTAGTGCTTCATCAATTCTTTAACCAACTTTACAGCTTTTCTTTGAATTCTCTCCAGTTCAGAGCACTTGCAAAGCCCTGAGCAAAGAGCCTAATTAATTCTATCTAGTCAAGGTCTGTATGAAGAACTCTGAACAGTGGGAATCTTAAAGAAGTTCAAACAGGAGAAAAACATGATCCATACATTTTATTCTCAGAAACTGTGAGGCGAGGAAAGGTGGTGCTTTCATACCTACAAGATCATCTTTTTATTAAGAAAACCAGTTTGACCTGAAAGGTGACATTTCCTCACCAAGTTGGCATGATTATTACTTCATCTTTCAAATCATGGAAATTATTTGTCATCTAATTCTAAGCTTTCATTTTTCCCACATATCCTATTGACCTCCAAGAATATTTATTAAAGAATCACAGCATAACAAATTTTGGCAATACTGAGGATAAGAATTTAGTTTACACCAGTAGTCAGTAGTCCAAGTTCTAGAAAAGTTGACATCGTATGTGTTTGGGAATGAAGGCAGTCTTGTGGAGTCTGTGATGGAGGTGGGAGATTGTGCAGAAAGCCTAGGGACAAACATCTCAGTTGACTGTGTCATTATTATAAAACTAAAATTGGGGAACAGTTTAATCCTCTGGTACCTCATAACCCTTCCCATCTTAAGAAAAAAATTTTGAGACTTATTCCTGTCTTTTACTGCCCTCTCAATTAGTTTACATGACAAGGTAAAAATAATTACTTACATCACTGGTTCCTTGACTTTAGACTTCATGGACCAGAAAATTTCAAAATTCAAGTTATTGTACACTTTATATATTGCAAATAAAGAACCCTGGAGAAAAATAAGATTTTTATCTTATTATAAAAGAGGGTGTTTTATACTAAGGAAAGGTCGTTGTCACTTTATAAGAAAAGTACTTGGATAGCATACATTTGTCTTTAGGAGAAAAGTAAACTTTTTGGGGGGGGGGGAGTACACTTTTGAGAAATGCTTGCTTATAGTACAATTAAAGGAGCAAAAGAAGCAGAGCTACTTTTTTTTTCTTTCTTTAGAGTGTTCTCATTATTAAATGAATTAAAAACTTGAGCTTTGGAGTCTTAGTGATTGACTCCCTTTTTTCTAGACATTTCTGTTGTATGTGTGTTCTCAGATAGTTGTCTAACTTCTAATCTAGAGATCAGTCACCTAAGGATGGAGCTTTTTGGAATACCATTATCTGGCCATTCCCTTGATCTCCAAAAACTGAGTGTGTGATCCACCCAGCTATCCTATAAGAATTTTTAAGCTTTCATATATGAATATTGTCAAGCACCAACCAAAGCTAGTGATAGTAGCTTAGTAACCGTAGTTACAATACTAAGAAATACCAAATTGTTAGGGACAGAAATAATGTTGAGACAGAATTCATGAATAAATAAATATGTAGACTTTGTAGAAATAGAACTTTTAAAAGTTTATCCATTCTTTACTGGGCTAATTCTTTTTAAGTTTTATGTTACTACTTTTTGTTAATACAGAGAAAGAAACCCTTAAACAGGAGTATTTTTTTTTTTAAAAGATACATTTCAAACAGGACATAAAGGTATAATTGAGAAATAGTTTTCTTGTCCTTGTCACTAACAAAACCACCATCGTTTTTAGGATTACTTCCAGAAGGGGGAAAAATTCTAAGCCAACGCCAGCACAGTGTCTGCTGGTATATTTATTGAGTGTACCCACGAGGGATCTCAGTATATATACTCCTTTGTTCCTTGCTGTACAGTGTTTTTGGAAATTTTTCCGTATTAAGTCCAGATTTACCTCACGTGTTTTAAGAGCTGCATAGTACTTAAGAAGTCCCTACTGATGGAATCTTCCCATTTCCAGTGTCTTAGCTGTTATTACTTGAATACAGTGCTCCTTGACTCTGTAGTCTGGTGGTCATAATTTAGTTACCTTACCTGATACAACAGCAGAACATACTTGGTTTTGATTCTTTTTAACAAAATCTTAAAATGTTAGTTCATAAAGTTAATGAATGAGTATTGTTTGCTTTCAACATCTTTTTCAGGTTGGTACCCGGAGGTATATGGCTCCAGAGGTATTAGAGGGTGCTATAAACTTCCAAAGGGATGCATTTTTGAGGATAGATATGTACGCCATGGGATTAGTCCTGTGGGAACTGGCTTCTCGCTGTACTGCTGCAGATGGTAAGGGAAAAAATATTTTTTTAAAAAAGATAATGCCTATTGCCTACTACACATACATGAAAAGGGATGATTACACTTAAAAGGTAATATTTCAGGGGTGCCTGGGTGGCTCAACAGATTAAGTCGCTGCCTTCGGCTCTGGTCATGATCCCAGGGTACTGGGATCGAGTCCCGCATCAGGCTCCTTGCTCAGCAGGGAGCCTGCTTCTCTCTCTGCCTCTCCCTGACACTCTGCCTGCTTGTGCTCTCTCTCGCTCTCTCTCTGACAAATAAGTAAATAAAATCTTTAAAAAAATATATTTCAAAGTACAAAAAATTTTTTTAAGTAAACTCCAAGAGGTAGTGGCTTCAAGAGAATTCAGGAGGCAAGGGATAGGAGCAGGCTGGAGAGGGAAGGTGTTGGGCACCTTTATCACTGCCAGGTGTTCTGTGCTAGGCACTTGACATACCTTTAGCTGATTTCCTAAGACTCCTTTGGAGGTAGTTATTAGTTTTATATAGGAGCGATTTGAAGCTCAAATTTTAAGTAGTAGAAATTCAGCAGATTGCTAATACTAGCTTTAGGGTGGTAAATGGTGAAACCTAGATTTGAAACTCTGATCCAAATGTAGGGATATGGCTGCTACTTTGTGGGTCCTGCAGGCTGCAAAAGTCAACTCTTTTGGCAAGAGGAGGTGAATGAAGGATTGGGGGATTTTCCCTCCCAGGACACTCAAGGCTGAGTCTGTTCATCACTCCCATGATGTCAACATATACTTAACCAGA
This sequence comes from Meles meles, assembly GCF_922984935.1. Lineage (NCBI taxonomy): Eukaryota > Metazoa > Chordata > Mammalia > Carnivora > Mustelidae > Meles > Meles meles. The sequence goes on along the minus strand of NC_060074.1, from coordinate 83,801,593 downwards.
CTGAATTTACAATCCATCCTCCATGACACAAAATGGAGCATGCCTTTGAATATACCACAGGTTAAATAATGCCTCCTCACAGCCTTGAAAGTCTGAGCTGATGCAGAGGTTATTATGAATGCTAGTTATATTCTCTCACACCTTGGTTCTAAAGGATTCTTATTCTTTTTTTTTGTTATGTAAGTCCTTGTTTAAGTCCTATAAATATTTGCACAGATCAATTGATTATAAGCTTGTATACTGTTCCTGGTGTTAACAAAATTATAGTGTGCTAGGTACTGTCTTTAGTGCTTCTCAGAAGGTCTCCATTCTCTTCACTTGTGTTACAGCATGTTTTTTTGGACGTGAAAAATATAAAGCAGACATCTCAACAAATGTAAATTAGCTCGATCCTTTTATTTAAAAATTTACAATTACCTAAAAACTTCCTGCAGATTGTGAAAAGACCTTAGAAGAAATTGTTTAGTATATTTAAGCCAACTTAACATGTATTTATAAGAATACTTCATTTTCTGAGTACTGTAATGGTATCTCAGTGTAGGACAGACTACCTCTGGTACGTGAAATTTGATTTGGGGTACTATGGTTTTAAAGGGAATTTAGTAGAGAGTGGTCAGGAATGGATAGCCATTCATTCTTCTAAGATTGGGAGTTTGGCATGGGGTGGATCCAGACCCAAGAAAGTCTGAAGCAGTTTGGTTTAATTCTAGCTTAGAAGTCTATAGGAAGAAGAGTAAGCTGTTCAGTGTAGTTAGGCTCAATGTGGAAGATGAAATACATTATGTGCATTTATGGAAGCAGAAATAGGATGGCAGGTGTTATAGGAAAATGTATTTTATAAAAACCTTAATAATATGAACTCTCCAAACCAACCACTGGATATGGTGTCATGGGGGATATATACAAGACCCTGCCCTTAAGCAATGTATAGTTTAATTACAGGGATGAAATACATCCTGGACAATTGATTCTAGATTAAGGTTAGTGTGAATTGTCTAGTTCTGTGTTTAGTATTCATTAGTATTAGATATTCAGTAAGTTATTCTGGACGAGTGTAATACCTGAAGAATATTGAGAGGGTTATGGAAGTTTAGAGGAGTGAAAAATGCTTTGTTTTGCGGTAGAGTGGTTATCAGGGAAGTTTTTATGAAAAGTGAAAAGGACAGGTACTGGTATTTCTAAAATGCTTTGCATGTGCTATGACGTACTTGCAGAGTCAGGAACTTCTGACCCTTAAGTCAGAAATTGGGGCAGGAGGGGACAGTGTGAACATTGCTGAAGTGAGTACTTTAAAATTTGTTAATGGCAAAGTTCAGTGACTCTCACACTTTAATGTGTACTAAACTCCTGATAAAGTTCATATTCTGATGCAGTAGGTCTGGGTTGGGGCCTGATCCTTACATTTCTTGCAGGTTGGTAGTCAGTGCCATTGCTGCTGAGCAGTTTTGAGTAGTAGGAGTTAAACAGACACTTTAGAATGTCACTGGAAGTGCTAAAGCAGAGATGGACTATCCAGGCCATCAAGGATTCTTCCATTTAGAGAGGGTAGAGTTACATGTCCTCTTTCATGACTCATTATTTATAATTTATATCCCATCCAGGAGTAGGAGTATCTGTGCAAGGTTTAGGTCTATATATACAGGCCCTTTATATGAAATCGGTCTCTAGTAGAGTGGTTTCTGTCAAGGGGAGACCGTACAGTGATTGAAAACACAGACTTCAGCGGCAGAGATGGATTCGGATTCCAACTCTACCACTTAACAACTGTATGTCCTTGTGCAAATTAATGCAACTTTTCTGAGCTTCTTTCCTATCTGTAAAATAGAGGTAGTGTCACCTTCACTCTGTGGAGGTGTAAAATGGAAGGAAATAATGTATGTAAAGTTCCTAGTCAGGGTAAGTGCTTATTATTAGTATTAACTCATAACTGCATTTTCCTATTTGAGTATGCCTAAGAAAAAAGGAACCATTTATTTTGGTGAATAAGTGTTTGTGAAGGCACATTCTGAAGGCTTATTGGGAACCCTGTATGGAGTATGCTTGTGATTTTAAGAAACTATTTTTGTCAGCTTTTGTGAGGGCAAGGAGGTGTAACTCTGAGGTATGTAATTCCTCATGCGGAGCGTGTAGAGGGTAAAGATGTGTCACAGGATAAAGATGGTTATAAGAGACTAACCCCCAAATTGTCAGATAGAATCACCACTGTTTACAGTCCGATTTGAATTGTGGGAAGTACTTAAAGGGATATTATAGCCTGGATTTGCAAATATTGTTGATTCCCTGTGGTCCTATCTATGTATGGAGATAGGCAGTTCTCATACAGCAGATGAGAAAGCTCCTTAGCAAACTTAGCAGCTTATGTGCCAAATTGTAGAGTTTTTGATTTCTCTTAAATTAGCATTTGGGTCATACTGTGGTAGAAGTAGTTGAGAGTGTGTTTTTCCTCTTGTCATTATATAGCATTTAACAGTTGGGAAAAGGTGATGCAGAGTATGTTTCAGAAGGGTTGTTCCAGTTTGGAAGTCAGGAAGATCTGAATTAAAATGGTTTTGTTTCCCTCCTCACCCATTTCAGGACCTGTAGATGAATACATGTTGCCATTTGAGGAGGAAATTGGCCAGCATCCATCTCTTGAAGACATGCAGGAAGTTGTTGTGCATAAAAAAAAGAGGCCTGTTTTAAGAGATTATTGGCAGAAACATGCTGTAAGTTACAGTTAGCTTCTCATTTGAAATTCCAATAAAATGATTTTCAGAGGAATGATTTCTATCTCTGCACACTTCTCTTCTGGGACGATTTTTCTGGAGAGGTTATCTTCATACAGGATATTCTGTCTAGAGTTCTATAAACAATAGAATTTTAGGGCTAGGGGCGCCTTGGTGGCTCAGTGGGTTAAAGCCTCTGCTTTTGGCTCAGGTCATGGTCTCAGGGTCCTGGGATTGAGCCCTGCATCGGGCGCTCTGCTCAGTGGAGAGCCTGCCTCTCTCCCTACTTGTGGTCTATGTCTGTCAAATAAATAAATAAAATCTTAAAAAAAAAAAAAAAAAAGAATTTTAGGATTATAAGGGAAGATGGTGAAGTCACAAAACCTAAGGGGCTGACAGTACTATGGTCTTGTGTTTGTCTCATTTGGAAATCTTCCCAGGGAAAGGAGTACCTAACTCTGAGCATGTGGATAGGTGGGTAACTTTGATGATCACCAGCTTCCCATAAGACACTGTTTTTAAAGTAAAGCAGTTTTCTGCTCTCCATGTTTTTGATTTGGGATTGGAATTTGTTGAGGTTCTTAGGAATGCTCTAAAACTAGAGACTTAGGTAAGTGAAGAATGGAACACTATTGCCCTGGTTATTTTGGTCCAAATATAACTGGAAACATGGATTAAAACCAGGTAGAGAACCTCAAGGATGCTTTTTTACCCCCCCCCCTTTTTTTCTATTTAACGGCAAGACAGAAATGCTGTATTAACTAAGAAAATTAAAAAAAAAATGGTTAAAAAACAAATTTTAGCTTTGGCTTTGAGTCCAGATCAAGGGTTAGCATTGAACTGACCTGGTTTATAAGCAATGGATGGGTATTTGGGGAATTAAAAAAATTTACTACCTCCTATGACAGTCTCAGAAGTTTGGAAGCTATAGGAATTCTGATTTTTCTTAGTGCTTTTCTTCCATTTCCTACATACAATAGATATTCATAAGTGAATGTTGACATATAACATCTAACTTGGCTAATCTTGGAACTTGACTCACAGAAATACGTTTCTTTATGGACATTTTATTGTTTCCTAATAGAAAACAAAATTGGCTGTGGTGTTTGAGTATGTTTTTCTTTTTTAGGGAATGGCAATGCTCTGTGAAACAATAGAAGAATGTTGGGATCACGATGCAGAAGCCAGGTTATCAGCTGGATGTGTAGGTGAAAGAATCACTCAGATGCAAAGACTAACAAATATCATTACCACAGAGGACATTGTAACAGTGGTCACAATGGTGACAAACGTTGACTTTCCTCCCAAAGAATCTAGTCTATGATGGTTGCACCATGTGTGCACAGTGTGAAACAGGACTCTGAGCTGGAGCTGCTAAGCTAACGAAACTGCTTACAGTTAATTTTCTGTGAGAAATGAGTAGGAGGTCTCCTGGACATGTCAAAAAGAACACCCTCACGTTTAAAAATGTGGCTCTGGGAGACTTACGGCATTGCCTGCAGAAGAGACGTGAAGGACATGAGACTTAGGAAAAGCTGCAGACTCTATAAAGAAACTTTTGAAAAAGTGTACATGAAGAACGTAGCCCTCTCCAAATCAAGGATCTTTTGGACCTGGCTAATCAAGTGTTTGAAAACTGACATCAGATTTCTTAATGTCTGTCAGAAGACACTAATTCCTTAAATGAACTACTGCTATTTTTTTTTAAATCAAAAACTTTTCATTTCAGATTTTAAAAAGGGTAACTTGTTTTTATTGCATTTGCTGTTGTGTTTCTATAAATGACTATTGTAATGCCAATATGACACAGCTTGTGAATGTTTAGTGTGCTGCTGTTCTGTGTACATAAACAAAGTCATCAAAGTGGGGTACAGTAAAGAGGCTTCCAAGCATTACTTTAACCTCCCTCAACAAGGTATACCTCAGTTCCACGGTTGCTAAATTATAAAATTGAAAACACTAACAAAATTTGAATAATAAATTGATCCATGTTTTGTAACAAGGTATTACAAATTCACTGTGTTATTTAAGAAAAAAGGTAAGCTATGCTTAGTGCCAACACTAAGTGGCCATTCATAAAGCAGTGTTTTAGCTTTTTTTGTGCTAGCTTGTAATTTAAGGAAAAAAAGTGCTGTTTTTTGCAATGAAAAAAAGATGTCATTTTCCCGTTCTTCCCACGTTTTAGAGCTTCATCTTCTATCCAGTTCCCAAATTATTGCATACTTAACTAAGTATTTTTTTTTTTTTTAGGTGTGCTGTGTTTGGGGAATATTTGAAAATTTAAAGCATGATTTAAATTTTTTAAAGTGAGCTATGACACTGGAAAGCTCTTCATTTTTATTTTAAAATAGATTTTTTTTTCCTATTTATATATGTAAAATTGTAGTGTATTTCTTTTCACCAAACAGTGTGTGGGACATTCTTAATCACTGTTTAAGGATCACCTCAGGAAGTGTCATTATCCAGAATTCCTCACTCTCTGCTTTGAGACTTGTAACTTTATCACTATATTTCTGCTTGGTGCCATCTTGTCAGAGTAATATTTGATGTCTGTGATATGTAAAGAATTATCCTAGGATAGAGGTTTTAAATTTTAAGCACAGATTTCAGATGTTACTGCTTTAAAACAAATCAGGGATAACAAGTTAAACTTAAAAACTTAAAATATGCAATGACATTTAGAGGTAACCGATGTTGATATAGGTAATAGAGCCTAACCTCCTCCCGCAAATTGCTTTCAGAAACAACTATGATTTTTAGGATAGTTCATGCCTTATCCTTGATAAGAAAGTGGAATTGATGGTAGGTAGGTGCCAAAGTGCTTTTCAAAACAATACTGCATCAGAATATAATTGGATTGTTCCTCAAATTTATATAGGCCAAAGTAAAACAGTAATTTCCTGAATTTCTAGATTACTGACCAATAAATAGCCAGTATTATGCTATGTACTTTAGTCAGGTCATTTTAAAATCCATACATTGATTTTATAAAAGAATTTTTTACATGTCACTATCAGGAGCTCACTGTGAATGTATTATCTTCAAATGGCTATTTAACCACACAGTACACTACATTTTACATATAATGTGCACTTAATCTCTGGGAATAATTATATTATTTATAAATAATGCATAGGTCAACAGACTCTAAAGCAGGGAGGAAAGAAGAGTAACAGCATTGTTGTCTGTGTGCCACACACCATGCAGAACTTTGTGCTCTTGGGTCTCATAGGTACCCAAGTTTTCACTGTATTCCTAAGATTTCCCTTTTCAATGTTGAGTTCACCTCTTTATTTCAAAAAGGACCTGACATCTCAATTGATTTGGTTTAGCTTCCACTTTGAAACTAATCAAGATGGAAAACTGATAATGTTCACACATGGAAATTGTCAATCTCCTAAAGACTAAGTTCTACCTGTTCTAAACATTTAATCTCATTTTTAAAAGTAAGAAAAAAATCAAAACAAAAACAAGGAGTATTATGATGAACATTTGGCTTATGTGAGCACTAGTGATAAATTTTATAAGCTCAGTTATTCAAAAGATAGTTTTCTCTTCATGTTAGAAAAAATTTTTAGAAATCCTGGGTATTGTACTTTAGCTAACCAAGTTTAAGACTTGTATCCTTTTGAAAAATATATTAATAGAAAAACACTTTTTATAAGCAGCAAAATAAGAATGTTCCAATGACTACCTGTCCTGATACCTAGTCTTGTTAAAACTTTCATTTGCAGGGCATTTTCATGTTTGGTTTACAGTCAACGTGGAGTGGGCAAGCTTACAAAAAGTTTGAGCTAGGGATACTGAAAAAAGAAAGATCAAAGAATGAGAAAAACGATGATTTCTTTGTTTGGGGGTGAACTGAGACCCCAATAATTTTTCCTCATGTGTATGGTGCTCCTTATGATTCGTCTTGTATTTTTGCCTTTCTGATACCCATCAGAACTGCTGCTCTAACTTCCACTCTTTACCTTGCCCAAATCTCCATGTAAGGAATGCTTTATGATCAACTGCCATAGGACTGATGGATTAACCAGTGTTTGGCTTTATTCGAAGTCTTTGCCCTGCACAGCTCTTGTATGTATTTTAGATGCTAGGAAGTTTTTAGCATGTGAAGTGTGACTCTTGTTTGAATGTTCATTACAGGTACCTTGTGAATTCCAGAACAGAGACTGTGCCTCAAAATTGTTGGTCCCATGAACTTGCACTATCTTTCATGGTGATGTTTTGAAAATAAAATCAGGAGAAAAACCCAACAAGTTTGGAATTTAAAAATAGAATCATCTATCATAAAATTTAAAGAACCTTTTTCTTCCTCCTTTCCTCAATCCTAAGTAACAGCTACATTTAAGTAAAATGCAGGCAGGTAGGGGAAAAAAATACCCTGGCCAGATGATAAGTTTAAGTGGAATAAAACTTACTATTTAAAAAAAAAAATGCTTCTCCACAAATATTTTCCAGTTTCTCTTTTTTACCTTTTTAAAAAATTACTTTTTAGAAACATTTGGTATAATGTGCATAAAATTATTTACTGATTTATGGGCAAAATGATATAAGTAGCATCTTGATTGAACATCATTTACCTCAGATATTCAACCAGCAGTACATTTTTTACGCAGTCTCAATCCATACCCTATTTGTTACCTCTCAAAATATTGGTAAGCAATTATTTTAGCTTTACTCTGTAATTCTTGTCAGTGTTTTGGGCACAGGTTGTTGTACTACTGTCAAATTGTACTTGCTATTTTTTTCTGCAAGTATTTAACAAAAAGCTAAAAAAAAAAAAAAAAAAGCCCCTAAAACCCCACCTTGAATAAGTGATTGTTAAATATTGTACAATAAAATGTATGCTATCCCCATTCCATCCCCAAGTTAAATAAAAAAATGAATATGGTATATGATTTGCTTATGCAGTTTTTCTTGAGCTATATATTTTCCTTCAAGAGGGGAACAGTAGCTTTGTCCTTTATGGTGAGGCTCACACCTTGAGATATGGAAGAATGGGGATAGTGATGAAAGTTTGTAAAGGGCTGGCATTTCCCCCCTTTACTACCCAAGACTGTATTCACAAAGTATGTATGTTAGTCTTGCCAGTTTTAGGAAACCAGAGGCTAGCAGGCATTAGTTACCTTCTTTTCATAGGGAAACAAATATGTGGCTTAGGAAATAGTCATCAAAGATACAAACCATACTTCCTAAGGATGTTAACTAATTTACCAACTCAATGGAAGAATTCTGGTATTTTTCACTTAGGGCGATCAGTAAGAGCAATTGTCAAGGAAGCTAGCTTTCCTTTATATTTTTAATGTTGCCAAGGCTTTTGTTTATCCTGTGGCTTTTAAAAGAGGGGATGGAAAGCCCCAGGGTGGGAGCTTTGTTACAGTTCACACCAATGGGATTCTCAATATACTTTAAGGTAAAGGTGAAAAAAAGAACAACGCTTAGTAACAGTGGTTTGAAAGAACCTGCACTGGGGGCGCCTGGGTGGCTCAGTGGGTTAAAGCCTCTGCCTTTGGCTCAGGTCATGATCCCAGGGTCCTGAGATAGAGCCCTACATCGGGATCTCTGCTCTGCAGGGAGCCTGCTTCCTCCTCTCTCTCTGCCTGCTCTCTGCCTCGTTGTGATTTCTCTCTGTCAAATAAATAAAATATTAAAAAAAAAAAGAAAGAACGAACCTGCACTGGCTTTTAAACCATGTGAAAATGAAAACTGTGGTGGAATATGCAATGAATCTATACTGAAAGACTGAAATTGCTTTCCACAGCATGTTCTGCAAAACGGATTCTTTGGGAAGTTAATACATAGTATACACTCAACATACATAGCATTAAGATATTGTATGTTTGGACTAGCAAGTTTTAATTTCTCAGAGCCATTCACATGCATGTGCACATGAATGAGAAGAAGATCCTGTTTTGGATAAGGTACTTGGAGGGCTCACATGAGTCAAAACTGCACTGAAGCCTCTAACACTCTGTTTTGCTAACCTTTTTTCTAATTTAAGAATTGTTTCAATGAAAATGAAAACCCACCCTGCTACTTATAGTCTTACAATCTGTATACTGGGTATTGATGGATCTTTTGCAGGTCTTCTGTAACCAGGAAGGCAGATGAGAGCTTTCAGCCTTTTAGTGGCAATCTTAGGCTAGTGAATTGCAATCCTGAAATCAAGTTCTTCAGATGCTTTCACAGTGAGTGCATTTAAAACAGATAATACTTCCTTAAAATGGCTTAGAACATTTTTTTAGAGAGAAAACTTAAGCTCATGTGTAAAATCCTTGCTTCCAGTAATAGTGATACTACCATGCTAAGTATTTTGGCAAAATATCCTCTAAAATCTGTAGACTATTGCATAGAACCAGTGCAAGCCTTACCTTTACTGAGACACTGCTGAAAAGTAAATGACAGTGATCTGAAGACTTAGAAGGCAGGGAAGGAACAGCTACGTCTGCAAAAAAATAGGTTGAACTGAAGAGCTACTTTTTACACACAGAAGTATTATAGTCCATTCTATACCTGACACTTCTTGAAAAACCTGATAAATAATTTCTTAGAGCATACTTTAAAAAAAAAAATGTGGCAAGAACCTGTTAAGGAGTGGGGCGGCTTTGGTGTCAGTCAAACCTAAGTTGAATTCCAGAGTGTGTCAATCATTCTCTACCTGTGTGATTCTGAACACTGCCACTAGTATGTCAGTTTTTTCTCATACCTGAATATCACAGGGCACTTGATAGTTAAAAGGATTATGAAATATACAAGGATAGGGACTGTCTTTTGAAAACAATATGCAATCAAATGTTCTTAAATAAATGAAGTCACTAACACATAGCAAATGCTTATTAAATTTCATTTTAGGGGCGCCTGGGTGGCTCAGTGGGTTAAAGCCTCTGCCTTCGGCTCAGGTCATGATCTCAGGGTCCTGGGACCGAGCCCACATCAGGCTCTCTGCTCAGCGGGAAGCCTGTTTCCTCCTCTCTCTCTCTCTCTGCCTACTTGTGTTCTCTATCTGTCAAATAAATAAGTAAAATCTTTAAAAAAAAAATTCATTTTAAACAGGTACCTGAAATAGTGCCTGGACTCCTAAATTTATAAGGTGAGCATTTCTACATTGCCTTTAGTGATTTACTTTTTGATACAAGTAAGTTTAGTCAATAGTGCCAAACACTTACCATTAATTGCGGGAATGTTTTTCCAGGCATTTCCTAAAGTCCCTGTTAAAAAGACAAATTCTGATCCTTTGGGCCTATGACAGGTCCAAGAATTTGCCTTTTAAAAAAATAAATAAATAAATAAACCAGCATCTCACGAAATCTTTAATGAAATGGAAAGAATTTGCCTTTTGAAAAATTCTACAAGGGACTCTTCTATAGGTGATAAGATTAAGCACCACCTTTTGAGAAGCCTGGAAGAAATTCATATTCAAACTTTTCACCTTTTTCTTCCGTGTGAACTATCTTCTGGCCAAACTGGTCAGTCTCCTGAACTAAAAGACCTGGGTCTGGGATAGAATCTAGAATCTACATGGATAGAAAAAAACAAAAAAAAAATGTGGCACCTCCCAGTGGACCAAAAGATTGCTCAGTACACCTCAACTCTTAGCACTCTTTCTTTCCTACTTGAGGATCTGTAAAAACACTTGGATGCTGGGTTGAAATAAACTCTTCAAATATACCGCATAAATACTTGACAAGTGTTAAATAAGCATATGATTCACTCCCTAAAACAGTCATTTATTTCTTTGAACTGCTACTTACAACATAATCTAAAATCACTGGAATTATAAATCATGAAACTGCTCATAACTCAAAGGCAAGACACAGCCAAGACACTACATGTGTAACAGTCTCCCATAAATACAAAAATACATGTTTATAAATATAAGAAAATGTAGTAACATATCTTGTTAAAGGACAATCGCTTTGAGTTCCTTACAGAAGTATGCCCGAAACTTCATAACTGAAGCCACTGGTTATATTCATAACCAGCTTAGTGAGGATGTTGCCCACTGCCTAACATCTGTAGGACAGTTGGGGTATTTCTGCAAAGCATTCATAATTTGAGTATTATCCAAAAGTAGTTTCATCAGCTGGTACTCTCTCTGTGTATTTACCGAAGTCCTTTCCAGGGGCCTTATTAATTCTAATTGTTGTAAGTGTTCAAATGCCTGGAAGAAGAAAGAAACAGTTTAGGTTGAATAGGGGAAGTAAAATAATGACATTAATCCAGAGAACAATTAGGGTTGCTATTAACTGTAAAACAGAGTGCCAGGAAGCAAAACTTAACAGAAATCAAAAACAACTCTCATCAACCTCATAAGAACTTCATCTATCAGGTGAAGCAGTATCAATATATAGTTATCTGTCCCTGCATTGTTGAATGTGAACAGGGCAAACTCAGTCTCCTTAATATGGTTTTTCTTCCAATCCTCATTCTGTACCATATCACCTGCTCGTACTTAAGGGAAGGGCTTCTAGTTCTCTCTATAAAAACTGAACTAATAAGACCAGTACTTTTAACTAATTACCCTACAAATTTGTATTTACAATCTCTTTCTAGTTTTTTTTTTTTTTCTAGTTTTGTGAGACTTTGCTATACAGAAGTTTAATGCAACTGCAAAAAAAGCTAGAGGCAGAAAAACCCCTAGGAGTACACCAAGCCTGTTTGGCCAACCCTATAAATAAATGATTCAGCGGAGTGGTATGGGCATGAAGGAAAGAAGACAGCTCCTTTTTCCCTAAGAAGTCTGCAGAGCATGCCACAACCTGTCAAAAATTCCCTTTCTTCCATCTTCCCCCGCTTAAAAGGGCTGTTTATGGTTTCCTCTCACCTCTAATATTCATGTATTATGTCTTTTCTAACCCTGATTATTGTTTTAGGTATTTTATTAGCATATCAAAAAAAGGAAACCATTAAATTATGACATAGTAACCATTAAAATATTGACACAGTGAAATAGATTCTGGAGCTTTCTATTCTTACAACCACATTATAAAAAATATCACTGGAATATATTCTTTATATATCATAAAAAGTCTGATGAAAAGAGAAAAAGACACCACTCATTTCTAAAAATGAGAAATACTGGAGGAATACTGAAGCTGCAGGTAGTACTGGGGCTGAATAAAACTGAGATTTAAAATATTTCTAGGCAGCAAAATACTTTAAAATACAGAATGACCAGGTACAAAATACAAATCACTCAAGAATTTAAATGTTCATGTAATCCTTTATACTCATACAACCTCCACAAACTATGACTATCAGACAGACATGGACATTAGGAAGGAAAAAAAAAAAAAAAAAACTTCAGTAGGATAAATACTTTCCCTGTTGTTTTTGAAGAAAGGGCAATGCCCTATACTCACATTTTTTATTTGGTACAAGAAACAGAATTCTGACCACTAAGGCCTATAAAGGATGATAAAGGACTTATGGGTCCATTGCTGGAGGGGAGGGAAGGGAAGGAGTAGGAGAATGCAGGGAGGGAAGGGAAGGAAGGGAAGGGAAAGAGAGAAAAAGAAAAAGAGGAAGAGGGAGAGGAAGGGGAAGAAAGGAGAGGAAAGGAAAGATATTTTTCCCCATAAAGTCCCCCAGAGCTGCGCAGTCCAGTAAGGTAACCACAGAGGGCTACTACTATTCGTGGAACTTGATTTTTAATTTTATTTAAGTTTATTAATTATTAAGTTTAACTTAAAATTTGATACGAGTCATTTAGAAAATTTTAAATTAGTGGAACAATTGAGAATGTACATCTACTTCAGCTACAAATTTTATGAAATCTAAAGAGCAAGTAATTCCAATGAATACTTAGTGAATTAAGTATAAACACATGAAATTTCAAAAAATACAAAAGAAAATGAAGTATTTCATTAATAATTTTCTGCATCAATTATAGATTAAAATGTTTTTGGTATATTAGGCCAAATAAAAATTATCATTGAAGTTAACTTTGCCTTTTTAAACTTTTGGGCTGGTACTAGAAAATCCAAAATTACACTATGTGGCTCATATATTTCTAGTGGACAATGGTACACTCTAATGAAGTTCCTCAAGTTTTAAAACTCATGACTTAACCAACCCCTAATAAAACTTTATATGTCCTCACTAGCCCATATTTTATCTTTTAGTTTTTTAATGGCTAATATCTGCATTTTTTCTTTTTACTGCTACGATTATAAAGCCAACCTCTGGTTGTAAAGGGACAGAATTTTACTGATGAACTACAATGTATAGTTCTTTGTATAATGCAGTGCTAGAAACAGCCAGTAGAGGGCAGTATACTTCCACAAACTGGGAAATATCGGGCTGCCTTAGAATTATTCAAACATTTTGAGATTTTTGTCTATCATACAAAAAAATTTCTAATGATAAATACCTAATGTTTCAAAGTTAGTAAGAGTTCAAATATGATACATATAATCAAACTGTATGTAAAAATCTACCTGTATGCAGAAAAATAACAGTGAACTTCAATCTTACCTTCATGACAACAGGTTTCTCAAAATTATAAACAGAATGGGCTTTCCTTTGAACAAACTTCTGAAACTCTGGACAGAAAGCAATAACAACATTAACACCCTCAAATAGGCAGTGAGTTAGAGTCAGAAAGAAACCAAAGTTTCATCTCACCATTATAGACCATTTGAAAATTAAAGGGCTCCTCTTCATAGATGTCATTTAAATGTTTCATTGCTATTATAAGACAGATTTCCAAGACTGACAGACCTATACAGTAAAAGAAAAACAAATTATGAGTTGTATGTTAACTTACTGATCTATAAGATTGAAGTAAAACTGTCCTCCAAAGAGAATGATAAAGTGAAAGACCATTGTTCTGAGGGATGGCAGGAGATCAAGACATCCCCCAGGTTCAAATTATCTTTCAGTCACTATTACTTATACAATCCTAAGCAAACTGCTCAACCTTCCTAGGCTTAGCTTTCATATAAGCAAACTAAGAATCTTCTTAAGCTTACAGAGATGTTATAAGGATTAGAGAGAGTATTATCAAGCACTGATCACATGGCTCGTAATAAACAAACTGGCACTTCAACTGTGTACTTTATATATTTTTAAAAATTTTATTTATTTGAGAGAGAGAGAGAAGACCAGACTCCCCACTGAGCAGAGAGCCCGACCCAGGGCTCTTGAGATCATGACATGAGCCGAAGGCAGACACTTAAGAGACTGAGTCACCCAGGTGCCCCTGCAATTATGTACTTTAAATCACATGGGGTCCTTGACTATTCATAGAAACCCTGAACACCCAGAAATTATATTTATATATTTTTTTCTAAAATAAGAAAATTCATTAGATTCTTCAAAGGGAGAATGAACCTTCAATGCCAAAGCTCTCTAGTGGCACCTAATGCAATGTGAACACCTGCAATACAAGTCTTAGCTGAACTTCCAATTTAACAAGGCAGGGAGAACATCAGTATTCTTCCACTTTAAATGGGAGTCATAATACCTTTTGTAGGGCTTAGTTAAAGGCTACATGGATTTAAAAGTAGTCTGTATTAAACTCAAGGTTAAGTATAATTTTGAAAGAATTCCATTATGTCAATATTTTTCCATTATGTTAATTTAAATTTATAAAAAAACTAATTAAACAGGCTTCTCACCATGTACAATATTTGCTTTAGAGTCCATGCTACACAACTGGTTTGCCTCCATCAGATCTGCTGCAGTCATAAACGGGTGTGATGTTGTTACACGATTTAAAGCAAGCATCTAGGGAAATGTGGATCAGAAAAACATTCACACGTTTACTTAGGCATTCTGGAGAGATTACTGAATAAAACTTCTTAATTTGAGTCTATTCTTATGGGAGAGTTAATATTAATGCTTGGGAAAGGTATTCTCACACTTGGCTCTATTAAAATATAGTATTCCAATACATATGTCATATAGGTCTATAAAAGTAAAGCATAAAGAAAAAGTTCTTGCTGCTCTACCTCTTCCTACTTGTGTATCTTACTTACAACTCAAAAGCAAACACTTAAAAAGGAGTAGACAAGAAGAGATCAAAAATAGGTAAGAATGCTGTTCAAAGGTTATTTTGATTTCACAGGAAAATGGAGTAGGGTTGTTACCTGAGCTCACTTTCTCCCACAGACACAAGACTACAGCTACATACAAAGCAACTCTAAGAATGCTTTGAAAACTAGCAGCTTAGGAGTGTGTGTGTGTGTGTGTGTGTGTGTGTGTGTGTGGCTCACTTTCTCCCACAGACACAAGACTACAACTACATACAAAGCAACTCTAAGAATGCTTTGAAAACTAGCAGCTTAGGAGTGTGTGTGTGTGTGTGTGTGTGTGTGCAGCTGAAGATATTTAAAAAAGCCACACTGAGAAGGGTAAAAAGACGCAGAGATGTGGTTGGGGTAGGCACCAAACACCGAGTGCAGCGATCCACAGCAGAAGGTGTGGAGGTCCTTCCTGAGGAGTGAGGGGTTCAGATCCCACACTGGGCACCCTCTGCCTTGGTTATCTGTACCAGGAAGACAAGCCCCTATAATGTCTGGCTTCGAAAATCAGAGGGGCTTAATTATGCGAGAGCGAGAGGGACTACAGGAAATGGAGACTCTATTCTCATAGGGCACATACACAATTTCAATTGCTCAGAGGCAACAGTTTGAAAAACACCTGGGCCATATGGGAAGGTATACTTGACTAAGGCATACATAGTGCTGGAGGGACAAGGATCTGTGTAGGAGCTTTCTTTGGAAGTGGAAGTGCTGGCAGCACTATTTTTCTTGTTTTCCTTCAGGAAAGCTAGTTAGATGCTTGTAAGAGTCAGTTTTGACACTATTCATCTATCTCATTAGGACCACTACCCACGCCAGGGGAAATTCCCCTGTAGAACTGCACTGTATTAATCATCCACCAGGTAGGTATTCTTCCAAGTAAGTCCTACCCAAGGGAAGGGGAACCAACCCTACCCACCAGCAGCACACAAGAGTCTTGGTGGGATCTCACAATGAGCCACAGAGAGGCTACCCCCACTCACCTGCCCTTAGCAGCCACAGCCAGGTCTCTCAGATACCTGGGCTGGGACCAGCTCCACACACTGGTGTGCCTGTAATAGTTGTGGTGAGGCATGGCTGCCATTTGGGTCAGGAACTAGCCCTGACAAATGTGCCCTCAGCAGTAGGGGCCCAGTGACAAGAGATGTGCAAGCGACCCACATAAAACAGCTCTGAAGCTCCAGGTTCTAGTGACCCAAAAGGATTGTACTTCTGGGCTCCAGAGGACGCCTTCTATATAAGGCTGCTACTTCTAAGATCAAGAGATGCAGCTACCTAATATAAACAAACACTACATCAGACAAAATGAGGAGACAGAAGAGTATGTTCCAAATGAAAAAGACAAAACTTCAGAAAAAGGACTAAACAATGGAGTTATTTAAGCAATCTGCCTGACGAAGATGTCAAAATAATGGTCATAAAGATAATCACCAAACTTGGGAGACAAGTGGATGAACTTAGTGAGAACAAGCAGATGAATTTGGTGAGAACTTCAATAAAGAGGTAAGAAATATAAAAAAGAATCAGTCACAGCTAAGAATACAGTAAGTGAAATGAATAAATGATTAAAAGAAGACTGGATCAGCAATCTGGAAGACAAAGTAATGGAAAGGACCCAAGTTGTACGGCAAAGAGGAAAAATAATTTAAAAAATGAGAATATGTTAAGGGACCACTAGGACAACATCAAGCATACTGACATTCACATTCCAGAGGTCCCAGAAGAAGAAAGTAAGGGGCAGAAAACTTATTTGAAGAAACGATAGCTGAAAACTTCTCTAATATGGGGAAGGAAATAGACATCCGGGTCCAGGAAGTACAGGAAACCTCAAAGAAGACAAATCCAAGGTCTACATGCACAATACATAATATTCAAAGTGCTGAAAGGAAAAAAATCTACAACCAAGAATATTCTATATAGGAAAATTATTATTCAGAATTAGAGAAAAAGTTTCCAAGATAAAGTTTAAGAAATTCGTCACCACTGAACCAGCCTTACAAGAAATGTTAAGGAACTTCTTTAAGCAAAAAAGAAAAGGCCCTAAGAGGAAATTTAAAAATTACTAAAGAAAAATTTCATTGGTAAAAGCAAATATATAGTAAAAGGAGGAGAGCAATCAATTATAAAGCTTGTAGGAAGATTAAAAACTAATAAAATCAACTATATCTTAGTTAAGGCATATCCTAAATAAAAAGATGTAAAACGTGAGATCAAATACATAAAGTGTGAGAGTGGGAGGAGAGTAAACATTTAGTGCTTTAAAAATGATTTTCGTTTGTTTCTTATGTAGGCTCAATGCCCAGTGTGGAGCCCAATGTGGGGCTTGAACTCATAACCCTAAGATAGAGACCTGCCCTGGGATCAAGAGTTGGATGTTTAACCAACTGAGCCACCCAGGCGCCCCTAAAATGCTTTTGATTTTAAGCAACTACCAACTTAAAATAGATTGCTAACATACAGTTGAACCTCATGGTAACCACAAACCAATTTAAAAGAGATACACAAAAAATAAAGAGAAAGGAATCCAAACATAATACTACAGAAAGTCATAAAATCATAAGAGGAGAGAGCAAGTGAAAAAAGGAACAGAAAAGAACTACAAAAACAAACAGAAAAAAATGCAAGGGCAGTAAGTATATACCTATCACTAATCACTTTTAATGTCAATGGACTAAGTGCTCCAATCAAAAGGCATAAGGTTGCTGAACACATTAAAAAAATAAGACCCATCTACATGCTGCCTACACAAGACTCACTTCAGGCCTAAGGATACATACACACTGAAAGTGAAGTGATGGAAAAAGCCCATCCAAATGGAGGAGGGGGCATGGGGAAGGCCAGGATAGCAATGCTTATACCAGACAAAACAGACCTTAAAAAAAAAAAAAAAAAAGGACTGTAATAAGACACAAAGAAGAACATCATATAAAGGGATCAATCCAATAAGAGAATACAATAACTGTAAATACATATGCACCCAACACAGAAGCACCTATATAAAGCAAATATTAACAGACACAAAGGGAGAAACTGACCATAATACTATAATTTTATAATTATAATTACATATTAATTACCATTTAACACCCCTTACATCAACAGATTATCCAGTCAGAAAATCAATAAGGAAACGCCAGCCTTAACAGACTAGTCAGATGGATTCAGCAGATAGCTACAGATCATTCCATCCAAAACCACTACCAAAATCATTCCTGTCAAGTTTATGTAGAAAATTCTCCAGGGCAGGTTACACGTTAGGCCAGAAAACAAGTCTCAATAAATTTAGTTAAGAATGAAATTATATAAAACATCTTTTCCGAGCACAATGGTATGAAACAGGAAATCAATCACAAGGAAAAAAAATGGAAAAAACCATAAACATTTGGAGACTAAACAACATTTGGAAAGTTAACAAAGAAATCAAAGAGAACAAAAAACTACATGGAGGCAAATGATAATGTTAACACAGTGTTCTAAAAATCTTTGGGACAGAGAAAAGCAGTTTGAAGAAGAAAGTTTATAGCAATAAGGTCTACCTCTAGATACAAGAAAAATCTCAAGTTAAGAAATGAATGTTACATTTTTTTTTAATATTTTATTTATTTATTTGACAGAGAGAGAGGTCACAAGTAGGCAGAGAGGCAGGCAGAGAGAGAGGGAGAAACAGGCTCCCCACTGAGCAGAGAGCCCGATGCGGGGCTCGATCCCAGGACCCTGAGATCATGACCCGAGCCGAAGGCAGAGGCTTAAACCACTGAGCCACCCAGGCGCCCCATGAATTGAATGTTACATTTAAAAGAACTAGAAAAAGAACAAAGCCTAAAGCCAGTACAAGGAAGGAAGAGTAAAGATCAGAATGAAAACAAATGAGGGCGCCTGGGTGGCTCAGTGGGTTAAAGCCTCTGCCTTCGGCTCAGGTCATGATCCTAGGGTCCTGGGATTGAGCCCCGCATCGGGCTCTCTGCTCCGCGGGGAGCCTGCTTCCTCCTCTCTCTCTCTCTGCCTGCCTCTCTGCCTACTTGTGATCTCTGTCTGTTAAATAAATGAAATCTTAAAAAAAAAAAAAAAAAAAGAAAACAAATGAGAGATTTAGAAAAAACAAAAACAAAAACCAACAACAGAAAAGGCATCAATGAAACTAAGAGTTGATGTTTGAAAAGATAAACAAATTCGATAAACCTTTAGAGAGATTCATCAAGATAAAAAGAGGACTCAAAATCAGAAATAAAAGAAAAGTTACAATTGACACCAAAGAAATACAAAGGATTATAAGATCTAAGAGACTACTGTGAAAATTTATACACCAACAAATTGGACAACCTAGAAGAAATGGATAAATTCCTAGAAACACACAATCTTCCAAGACTGAATCAGGAAGAAACAGAAAATCTGGACTATGACTAACAAAACTGAAACAGTAACTTAAAAACTCCCATGAGGCGTCCTGGGTGGTACAGTGGATTAAGCTTCCAACTCTTGGTTTCCACTCAGATTGTGATCTTAGGGTCCTGAGATCAAGCCCTTGTCGTGCTCCCTGCTCAGTGTGGTCTGCTTGAGATCCTCTCTCCCTCTGCCCCTCCCACTCACGCTTGCACTCTCTCTCTCAAATAAATAAACCATTAAAAAATTATAAAAACTCCTAAGAAATAAAATTCTAGGACCAGATGAATCCTCCTAAATATTTAGAGTTGATACCTTTACATCTCAAACTATTCCAAAAAATCGAAAAGGAAGGAATGGTTATGAGGCCTGCATTAACCTGATACCAAAACCACTACAAAAGCAGAAAATTATAGGCAAATATTCCCAGTGAACACAGGTACAAATATTTCCAACAAAATATTAGCAAACTGAATACAATACATCAAAAGGTTCATTCATCATGATCAGGTGGGATTTATTCCAGGGATGCAATGACGGTTCAATATCCAAAAATCAATCAGCATGATGCACCACATTAACAAAATGAAGCATAACAATCATATAATCATCACAACAGATGCAGAAAAGTTTGGCAAAATCCAATATCCATTCATGATAAAAGCACTTAGCTAAGTTATATAGAGGGAACATACCTCAATAAAATAAAGGCCACCCACACATGAAAACCCACAGGTAGCATCATAAAAGCTGAAAGCTTCTCCTTAAAGACCAGGAACAAGACAAAGGATGCAGACTCTCACATTTTTAATCAACATGTTACTGGAAGTCCTAACTACACAATCAGACAAGAAATAAAAAGCATCCAAAGTAATCAAGGAAGAGGTAAACTTTCACTATTTGCAGATGATATAATATTAGGAATAGTATTAGGATGGAAAATCCTAAAGACTTTACCAAAAAGTCATTAGAACTAACAAATACTCAGGTAAAGTTGCAGCATACAAAATTAACAGAGAAACCTGCTGAATTTCTGTACATTAATAATAAGCTAGCAGAAAGTGAAATTGAGAAAACAATCCCATTTACAATTGCATCAAAAAGAATAAAATACCTAGAAATAAATTCAGTCAAACAATGAAGTGAAAAATCTTTCCTCTAAAGCCAATTAAGACACTGATTAAAGAAATTGAGGATGACACTAATCAATGGAAAAAATATACATGCTCATGGACTGGAAAAACTAACATTGTTTATATTTGTTCTACCCTATGCAATCTATAGATTCAATGCAATCTCTATCAAAATACCAACAGCATTTTCCACAGAACTAAAACAAATAATCCTAAAATTTGTATGAAACCACAAAGGACCCTGGAAAAGCCAAAGTGATCTTCAGAAAGAACAAAGCCGGAAATCTCACAATCCCAGATTTTAAACTGTACTACAAAGCTATAGCAACCAAAACAGTATGTTATTGGCATGGAAATAGACACAAAGAGCAAAGGAACAAAAGAGTGAAGCCAAAAATAGAGCCACACATTTATGGTCAATTAATCTATGACAAAAACAGGCAAGAATATCCAACAGGAAAAAGACAGTCTTCAATAAATGTTGTTAGGAAAACTGTACAGCTACACACAAAAGAATGAAACTGGACCACTTTCTTATGTCATACATAAAAATAAACCCAAAATGGATTAAAAACCTAAATTAAGGCCTGAAACCATAAAACTCTTTAAAAACAAAACACTGGTCAGTAAATACTTGGATATCTGTCTCAGCAATATTTTTTTGTTAACGGTCTCTACAAACAAGGACAACAAAACATAAACAACTGAGACTACCTAAAACTAAAAATACTTTTGCACAGCACAGTACAGGGAACTATCAACAAAACAAAAAAGTCAATCTAATGACTTCTCCCATATTTGCAAATATATCTGATTAAGAAATTAATGCCCCAAATATATAAAGAACTAGAACTCAATACCAAAACCTGAAACAGTTGGATTTAAAAATGGGAAAGGAGCTGAATAGGCACTTCCAAAGACATACAGATGGCCAACAGACACATGAAAAAATGCTCCATATCGGTCATTATCAGAGTAACACACACACAAAAAACACAGTGAGGGGCACCTGGGTGGCTCAGTGGGTTAAGCCTCTGCCTTCGGCTCAGGTCATGATCTCGGGGTCCTGGGATCGAGTCCTGCATCGGGCTCTCTGCTCAGCAGGGAGCCTGCTTCCCCCTCTCTCTCTCTGCCTGCCTCTCTATCTACTTGTGATCTCTCTCTGTCAAATAAATAAATAAAATATTAAAAAAAAACAACACGGTGAGATTACCTCACACCTGTCAGAATGGCTAGTATCAAAAAATGTAAGAACAATAAGTGACAGGGAGGATGTGAAGAAAAAGGAACCCTCCCGCTGTTTGTGGGAATATAAATTGGTACAGCCAGTATGAAAAATAGTAGGGAGATTACTCAAAGAAGTAAAAATGGAACTACTATACAATTCAATTCCATTACTGGATATTTACTAGTAGAAAACAAAAGCACTAACTCGAAAAGACATTTGTACCCCTATTTCATTACAGCATATTTACAAGAACCAAGATATGAAAGCAACCTACATGTCAATCAACAGATGAATGGAAAAAGATGATATACACTCAATGAAATATTACTCAGACATAAAAAAGAAAAATGAAATCTTGCCATCTGTGCCAACATGGATGGACTGAGGGTGTATTATGCTAAGTGAAACAAGTTTGACAGAAAATGACAAATACCGTATGATTTTACTTACATGTGGAATTTAAAGCAAAAACAGACTTATAAATACAGAGAACAAACTCATGGTTGCCAGAAGGGAGAGGAGTAGAGATGGGTCAAACAGGGGAAGGGGATTGAGAAGTACAGACTTCCAGTTATAAAATAAGTAAGTCTAAGAGATATAAAGTACAGCATAGGGAATAATAGTCAATTACACTGAAATAACTCTGTAAAGTGACATATAGTGACTATACTTACCACGGTGAGCATTTTGTAATGTATAAAAATGTCAAATCACTAGGCTTTTATGACTGAAACTAATGTAATATTATGTCAACTGTACTTCAAAAACATTATTATTCAAAGCCCTAGACCAAACCAAAAAGGCAGACCTGTGACTTGTATAAGCTTTTTTTTTTACTAATTGTTACTGAATAATTAACCAGTTCAGGTCAATGTTAAGTGACAGAAGTTACCTGCTTTATATTCAACTGTACATAAAAGAAAAAAATTAAAAACCAAAATTATACCTAGAGACAACTTTTCATGTAGCTGTTGCCTTTCCAACAATTTGAAGATTTAAATGTAATTTTCGTAACATTTAAATTTAGTCCTTAAATAAGGTAAGCAGAGTTAGCAGATGAAAATATATGATATTTGGTTAAATGTGAATTCCAGTTAAACAATGAGTAAATTCTCAAGTGTAACTAAGTACCATGTAATATTGAAGAAATATTTATACTAAAAACTCTCTCCCATGTTAACCAGGGCCCAGGTCCTTAGTTGAACAGAAGAGTTTGGAAATCCTTGTCCTTCATTCCCCTACTGAGAGAGAACCTGGTTACACAGTAACTCTTTCCCTTACTCTTCCCCTTCACTCTTGCCTTTTCTATAAAGTGTTTTTGACATAAAAAGGCAAAATAATAATGTACTGGATATCTACAGCTAGTTCCTCAGCTTACAAAATATAATCGTAGAGGATCTATTTCTTCGGATACTCTACTCTTCCTTATACAAAAAAAAAACGTTGTTATTTTTCTACTACATATGTATACATTCCTAGACAATGCAGAGTAATTTCCAGATTTTATATAAATACCATATTATACTTCTAGAACTCTTGGCTGAACACGTACTCTGAGAATTTATAACACTGAGGTATTACTTCTAGTTCATTCATTTTTTCTGTTGTATTATATTCCTTCATGTATACTCACAATTTATTAATTCTTTCCCTTACTGATAGATACATGTCATTTCTTTTTGCAATTATAAAAAGGCTGCTGCAAACAATCTTTCCGTATCTTCTTGTGCATCGGAGTTTCTTTAGAAAACTAATTTGCCAAGGTGAACAATAAGAGACTATGGACTCTGAAAAACAACCTGAGGGTTTTGAAGGGGCAGGGGTGGGAGGTTGGGGGAACAGGTGGTGGGTAATAGGGAGGGCACGTTTTGCATGTAGCACTGGGTGTTGTGCAAAAACAATGAATACTGTTACGCTGAAAAAAAAAATAAAAAAATAAAAAAAAAAAAAAGAAAACTAATTTGCCGAATTGTTTTCCAAAGTACCTAGACATACTTACACTACTAGCGGTCATAAATTTTAATAGTCACAGACATTCACTACACCATTATAGATAAACTTACCATTAGACATAAACATATTTCTATATACTAAGAATGAGCACATTGAAAACCTAACTAAAAACAAGATATTGGGGCACCTGGGTGGCTCAGTGGATTAAGGCCTCTGCTTCCGGCTCAGGTCATGATCCCAGGGTCTTGGGATCGAGCCCCACATAAGGCTCTCTGCTCAGCAGGGAGCCTGCTTCTCTTCCTCTCTCTCTGCCTACTTGTAATCTCTGTCAAATAAATAAATAAAATCTTTAAAAAAACAAAAAAACAAAAAAAAAAGGATATCACTTAAATATATTTACAAAATATCAGTTCCACAGAAAATTAAATACTTAGGTGTGTATTTTAAACATATACCAAAAAACAAAACAAAATAAAAACAAAAAAATAAAACTAAAAAAATAAACATATATAAAACCTGTACGGTAAAAATTATAAAATGATAATTAAACAAATCAAAGAAAAACTAAATAAAAGGAGAAATGAACCCTATTCTAGACTGGAAAATTCAATGTAGTAATCACATTAATTCTTCCAAAATTTATCTGTAAGTTTAATCAATTCCCATCAAAATACAATTACCTGGTGAAATAAAATGAGTATAAAAATAATACAAACCAATAGCATGTGTAATGACCGCAGGTTTTTGTTGACATTGAAATGCTTTTGTAGTAGTTCTCGCACACTTCTATCTTCTGTGAGACCCTAGAGAGGAAAAAAAAAATCAAAATAGGTTAAGGAACAAGGCAGTTTAAAACCTAAGTATAATGTGCCTCACTAGTCGGTATACCTCATTAACTCTGATATTTATTCATTATTAAATAGGTGTTGGTTTTATTTGTAGAAAAAAAATCAAAACGAAACTTCCAGTCTATTGTTTTCTTCTTATCCCTTTATGTTAATTAAATATACACAGAAACAAAATATAATACCTGCTACCCAAACTTTCTTGTCTAAAAAGGCAAACCATACAGTCATACCAGTGGGATGATCATAATTCAGCACAAAACACAACAAGAGAGTAAGAGTTACCATATTTGGAAACACAAGGTAAAGCAATACAAAGAATGCTTAAATTATATGAGTCAGTAAGCTAAAAAGAAAGCGCATTCCAGTTATAGGGAACAGTATGAGCAATGCAGGAAGATCATGGCATACTAACAGAAAATGAGTAGTCATGTAACCCTGAGTTTCAGTTATTGGTGAAGTGATTTCATGGAAAGACAATAACAGAAAAACCTAATTGTAGGCCACTGCAACTGTCCATATAAGAGACAAAAAGGGTCTGAATTAAAATAGTGAGAACAGAGAATTAGGACATTTATAGAAGACATGGTCTGAAGGAGAGTCAAATGGTGATGTGTGGAGAAACAAGGGCTTGAGAAAGGGAAGAAAAAATCAGAAATAATATTCTGGGGACAGAACATTCTAGGAGGAATGAAGAGTGAAATGTGGTCACGACATGAAACTTGGTTATTTAAATATTAAAAGAACAAAAGAGAAAAAGAGAAAGAGACTGAGAAAGGTACTGAAGACTGGAAGAGAATCCAAGAGAGAGCAATTAAACCAAGGGAAGAAAATTTCAGGAAGGAAGTAATGATCAACAATGTAAATTACTTAGTATAATTAAACAAATATATTTGAGAAGAACTAATCACATTGGAAATTTGGAGAACAATAAGGTCCTTTGAAAAAGCAGCTGTGACTGCAGTGAAGCACAATTAATAAAAAATAAGGTACACTTAGTATTATAGAAAAAAATGTACAGAGAGAAAATTCATAGCTGACAGAGCAAAAAACAGAGTGGGAGAGACTGACATAAATTTTAAAAAATCATCTGTTACAAATAAGGATACTTTTTCTTAGAATAAACAAAAACCCCCAAAAATCTTATTTTCTAGAGGTAAAACTGTTATATTTCTACTTCCACTGCAAGGAGATCCAGATTCAGGAATAAGTTCTAGTATAATGAAATAAAGTTTTATGCTTTCAGTAAATACATTATCCTAGTTATAGTTCTCATTCCCTTGTCATTATTTTCAGTATTCTCTCTGAACTTAACAGCATTTGCTTGCTGTTACTATACATCTTTTTTTTTTTTTTTTTTTTTGACAGAGAGATCACAAGTAGGCAGAGAAGCAGGCAGAGAGAGAAGGAAGCAGGCTCCCTGCTGAGCAGAGAGCCAGATGTGGGGCTGGATCCCAGAACTCTGGGATCATGACCTGAGCTGAAGGCAGAGGCTTAACCCACTGAGCCACCCAGGTGACCCTACATGTATCTTTTTATCATAAAAGGATCAGATATTCTCTGAGTACACAAGATGAACACGAAATAATAAAGCAAAGTAGTACACATAAAAAACTTTTCGGAATTAATTGCAGTTTTATTAAAACTATAAAAAAAATTACCTGGAACAAAAATATTGGTAGAAGAAATTTTCTCCCTAAGAATAAATTATTTTTAATAACAGTTATTTTCTTTTCTTCTACATGAGGCTTCAAAAGGCTAACAACCTATACTCTGCTTGCGTTCTTATATTTTTAGAGGTCTGAATCCAACTCCCCATCTTTCTTATCACCTTCTTGCTTCCATAATTACTTAATGTGCTTAAAAAAAAAATCTAAAAGATCTATATACATGAGCCATTAAAAAAAAACAAAACACCTTATTACACTTTCACCTTGATTCCAACACTATGAACTACTTGGAGATAAGGCTATTATTAAAAAAACACTCTTTGGATGTCTATTATATTTAACTATGATAGTAATTGAACGTATTAGATCTTGAGTTTTGAAACACGACTAAATTTCTTATTTTTCTGGATTGAAAGCTCCCTTATAGCTGGCTCAGGAAATAACACAAGAGAAATAACGACAGAGAATGACTGACTGACATCACCCTTATAGGAACATGGGGAAATTCCCAGAAACAAAACAGACCTCTCCTGTTATTCAAGGAAGCTGAAATACTAACTTTTCACTGATGAACACATGAGTAGAAGTCGCAGAAGCAAGTTCTTATTGTACCGATGTTACAGTTTGCTTGTCTGGTGCCCTCTCCACAGGCAGATTCTAAGCAGAATGTAACAGAGTTTTCCCTAGTACCTCAGAACTCATGATGCTCCAGGGATAACTCAGTGACAGCAGGATATGTACTAAACCTCCTAGACAGTTTCTGGTGAATCTTCTCACCTTCTGTTAACTAAACAGGGAAGATTATGACAGTAGGTAAATGTTCCTTGAACTTAGCTCTAGTATTTTGAAGGAATTTCCTTTGAGAAGAATTAGTTATGATATGATCCTTTAAAATGTTCTTTCATACAGGGATTTCTCCTTATACTGTCATGCTGAGATGGTGTTTACTCTGCTTAAACTAATTTGTACCGCTAAAACATTCAAGTTAGACGATATGTCCAAGTTCAACACTATCCTGAAAATATTTCTTGGATGAGATTCCATAGGGGACCTGTTACCTATACCATTGTTTCTGTTTTAACCTGGGAATAAGAAAAACTTGCTGGGTAAGTACTGAGAGAAAGGATAGCTCCCTCAGTGTAACCCCCCTTTCCTGGGCAAGGCCTCTGGCCATGGTGCTGACATATATTTCAAGTGAAGCTCACCCATTAGCATACCAAAAGGAAGTGGCAAATGAGGGTGAGGATTAAGGGAACAAAATACTAGAACTAAGAGACAAAACTGCAGTGGTACTAGTTCTACATTATAAAAGAAATGCAAGACAGTAAAACAAAAAAAAACAAACCTAAAAAACAAAAGGATAGTGTTCACATTCATTTCTACCCTCTGGCCCCAAATTCAGTAATACAGGATCAGCAAAAAAGGACCACAAACCTAAGGGTTAGCCACCTTCCTGCTACATGGTTACCATTTCTCAGTCATCCAGAATTATGCTTCACCAGTAATTCCTTTCATCTAATTGCTTTATATACCTGCTTGGATTCACAGAATGCAATATTCTGTGAAGGACTGAAAGATAGGTGTCAGCACTGTATCACCTGGGCTAGGTAGTCATTTTTGGAAAATAAAGGAAGCAGAGACAGAAATAAAAGTCGTGGCAAAGCAAAGATATTTAAATATTATGAAAGACTGCATTTGAATCTCTAAAGCAGTCAGAAAAACATACTGTTGTAACAAGATAATCAATTCAGGTGAAAAGTGAAAGTCTGTGAGGCACTGTAAGGTGGATTCAGAGGCCAAAGATGCAGAGCTCTGCTCCACACCAGGCCTAGGTAAGGAAAGGGACAATGTGGGAGTACCAAACATAAAGGGTTCCTAAAGAATAGAATCTTATAATTGAGAGTACCAAAAAAACTTATCTGGGCTGAAAACATCTGAGTCCCAGACAAGATTAATCTGGGGAGAAGAGAAGGAAAAACCACACCTAATTATATCACAGAACAATACCTGAATTTTAAGGATTAAGATAACCATTTTTATGCACAATTCTGTATAGTTATACAAAAAATAATACAAAATTGTCAATCAGAACAAAACAAAAAGGGTAAAATAATACACAAAAGTTTGAACTCCTTGTATAAAAACAACTTTAGTATGCATATGTTTGAAAGGCTATGAACCAAATAATTACTCTGCAGTGTAAGGAAGTAGAATGGGCATATATATAAGGCAAACTTGTACCTTTTAACATGTATTCTTATGCACTGATTAACTTTTAATCTCTACACCCAATGTGAGGCTTGAAACCACACAACCCCAAGATCAAGAGTTGTATGCCCTTCTGACTGAGCCAGTAAGGTGTTTCCTTGTTCAGTGAACTTTTAATTTTAAAAAAAATGAGAAGTGTCAAATTAATAGTACTTAAATTAGCAGATTATATTTTATAATCAAACAAGAATCAACTTTCAGTTTTGCAAGATAAGTAAATTTTGGAGTATAGTAACCGTAAAAATGTGACTTTGGTTAATACTACAGTACTGTACACTTGAAATTTCCTTAGAAAACAGCTCGTAAGTATTCTCACCTCTTCCCACAAAGGAAATAAAAAAGAGAGAAAAAAAGAAGAGAAAGAAAATGGTAACTACTGAGGTGATGGATGCCTTGAATAGCTTCACTGTGGTATTTCTTGATGTATATGCATTATGCATATCATAACATCAAGCTGTATACCTGAAACATATGTAATTTTTATTTTGTTAATTATATCTCAACAAAGCTGGGAAAAAATAAAAAATTATTTAAGAACAAAATAAATGCAAAATTCTTTTAATTTTTTTTTGGTTGAATTTTTTAAAATTTTTATTTATTTTTTTAATTTCTTTTCAGCGTTCCAGAATTGTTTCACTTTTAATTTGGTATTGATATTTAAGATCAAAATCACGATTACTTTGCAAATCAGTATTTGTATATCCTTTGGGTAAATACCCAGTAGTGCAATTGCTGGATAGTAGGGTATTTTCATTTCTACCTTTTTGAGTAACCTCCATACTGTTTTCCACAGTGTGGCTGTACCAGTTTCAACTCCCATCAACAGTATAAGAGGGTTCCCCTTTTCCCATGTCCTTACCAACATTTGTTGTTTCCTATGTTAACGTTAGCCATTCTGACAGGTGTGATGTGATATCTCATTGTAGTTGTGATTTGTATTTCCCTGATGATAAGTGACGTTGAGCAACTTTTCATGTATCCATTAGCCATCTATGTCTTCTTTGGAAAAATGTTTATTCATGTCTTCTGCCCATTTTTAAACTGGGTTTCTTCCTGGGTGTGGAGTTTGATAAGTTCTTTATATATGTTGGATACTAAGACTTTATTTGGCAGATATGTCATTTGCAAATATCTTTTCCCATTCTGAAGGTTGCCTTTTAGTTTTGTTGATTGTTTCCTTTGCTGTGCAGAATGTTTTTATCTTGATGAAGTCCCAATAGTTAATTTTTGCTTTTGTTTCCCTTGCCTCAAGAGATTTATCCAGTAAGAAGTTGCTATGGTCAAGGTCAAAAGAGTTGCTGCTTGTGTTCTCTTCTAGGACTCTGATGTTTTCTTGTCTCACATTTAGGTCTTTTAGCCATTTTGAAATTATTTTTGTGTAGCATTACTAACAGTAGCCAAATTATGGAAAGAGCCCAAATGTCTATCAGTAGATAAATGGATAAAGAAGTTGTGGTATGTATATAAAATGGAATATTATTTAGCCATAAAAAAGAATGAAATATTGCCAGTTTCAACGGCATGAATGGAACTAGAGATATTATGCTAAGCAAAATAAAGTCAGCCAGAGAAAGACAAATATCATTTCACTTATGTGGAATTTAAACAAAATAGAAGAAAATAGGAGGGAAAAAAAGAGAGGCAAACCAGGAAACAGACTCTTTTTGTTTGTTTTTAAGATTTTATTTGAGAAAGAGAAAGAGTGGGAGGAAGAGGGAGAGGTAGAGAGAACATGAAACAGCCTCTGGGCTGAGCACAGACCTCATGCTGAGCATCGACCTCATGACTGCAAGATCACGACTTAAGCCAAAACCAAGAGTCAGACACTTGAATGACTGAGGCACCCAGGTGCCCCTAGACTCTTAACTATAGAGAACAAACTGAAGATTGCTGTAGGGGAGGTGGGAAGGGGTTGGGTTATATGGGTTGTGGATATTAAGGAAGGCACTTTTTGTGATGAGAACTGTGTGTTATATGTTAGTGATGAACTGCTGAATACTACATCTAAAACTATTATTACACTGTATATTAACTAACTGGAATTTAAATAAAAACTTGAAACTATAATAATAAAATAATTACTGCTTTGACATAAAACAATTTTTTTAGAGCCAGTGAATATACATTTTGCAACTTTAATTATCCAAAGATCTAATCATCCTCATCAGTATTTAATATCATAGACCAGTTTTTCCCAATTCTTTCAAAAACCAAGGATTCTACACTATTTTCTACTTTAAGAAGACCCATATTTTTGGAAGATTCTACCATGTGGGATTTATTCAGCAACACTGTTTTTTAATTGTGTTATTAAACACAGTCCCATACTTATATTCTCTCCTTTCTCTCTGCCAACTGAAAACTCTTGACAACGTAAGATAAGCTTATACTAGTATGTTGAGTTGATATGACAATGGTCTACATAAGTTAGGCTATTCAATGTAAGTGTAGATAAAATTACAGAATCTATAAGGTTTAGTAAACCTTTATATCAACATGTGAGTGTGCTTGGGTAGCTAAGACCCTGAGAGCTCCAGAGATGATAAGATGAGATTCACCAATATACAAAATACAACTTAAAAGACCCAATGAAATAAAAGCTGAAACTGTATGAGAATCAGGGTGGAGGGAAAATCCATACTGGATAATATGAACCACTAAGCTAAAAACCTGCTAAACTAATAAATAATGAAAATAATATTTTTATAATATTCTAAATATTAATAGAATAAAAATATAAGAACAAAAAATCTCAAAGTTCTTTTGAGAGAAAATTTAGGATATGACAAATGTCTTTTAAAGAAAATAACACATAAAAAGTATGTAATTTGTATAATACAGTTTTATGCTACAATAACATGAGAAACTTTCTGCTAATTTACAAATTTGTTTAAATTTGCAGGTTTTTACAAGCTTTCAATGGTACAGTAGGCACAAAAATTATTTAAACATTATTGCCTCTGTTCCAAGTTACCTGAACATTCTCATTCCACCTCTCAGTGAAGATCTTGTCTGGAAATTCTGCAGGTAGAGATAATTGTTCTTTAAATATTTTAAGATACTGTGGAAAACCAAATGAATTCATTAAATGTATCTGCCGGTGAGAAAATCGTGACTTCACTCTTTTTTCTAAGAGTTCCAAAATATCCTTAAAAACAAACAAAAATCCAAATAAGGTGCATGTTAAAAAAAAACAAACAACATACAAATATTAGAAGTATACATATTTGAACTATCACTATAATTAACAATGCTTAACCTTTAATACACAATTAAGCATTTTATTCAAGCCTCTAAAAACTCAAATCATTGCCTTGATTTCCTTAAAGTTATGCAAGCCACATTTAATAATCCCCTTTTAAGCATCTGTAGGCCTGGAGATGTCATGCCTTTTTCCTACTATGCTATTCTCAGTTAATCTTTCACATTTCAAGACCAACAATAATTGTAAAAAAAAAAAAAAAAAAAAAAAGCGACTATTATTGAATAGTTCTCTGCCACAATAACACTAAGAATTTCAATAAATAATTTCATATATTCTATGAAAAATTCATACTAAAAAATAGCAAAATGTAGTAAATCTATTAAATGCTGAAAATTTAAACATTGTTTTATATAACAAAGACTCAGGATGTAGCAAATGTAATGGAGAAGAACTGTTTACTAAACTACCTATAAATTCAAGCTGAAGCCATGCTGAACTGACAGAACAAACTATAGAAGAGGAAACTTGCAGGAACACAGCATGACACTGGTGAGTTATCCTGTCTTTTGACTTTTTTACAGTGATATTTTAGAAACTACTTGCATTTGTGCTATTTTTCCTT
Organism: Meles meles; assembly: GCF_922984935.1. NCBI lineage: Eukaryota > Metazoa > Chordata > Mammalia > Carnivora > Mustelidae > Meles > Meles meles. The sequence continues at coordinate 83,769,555 of NC_060074.1, read as the reverse complement.
AAGAAGTTAGGAATCAACTATTTTCAATTTTCTGTAAGAAAAAATGTAAAAAAAAAAACAAAACAAAACTGTGGTAAGGCCCTAAAATACGGATTTTTAAATCTACCCAGATGATTTTCATCATAGCTACGTTAAGAAACCAATCATATAGAGGAAAGAATTTAAGTGATCAAAATGGGATCATGGTTAGTCTGGAAAAGAAGACAGGAAAGATTAATAGCTTGGGGTTGGCAGGGAGAAAGTGAATGAAAAATCTGGAATGTTTTTATAGGTCAAAGAAAAATACAGTGCCAGCATAATTAAAAGAGAGTGAAGTTTTATGTTCAGAAACAGCTATATTATAAATATTCCATTAATGAATAGCTCTAGATCATCCATGTATAGGTAGCTGAAAAGCAATGTAAACAACACTCTATGCCAGCAATAATTAAGAGCCTGAACTTGGGAATGGAAAGAAGATGGAGGTAAAAGATACTTTAGTTGTGGACAGTAATGACTGAAGTATGCACTGTGGAAATAAAGGGAATAGTAAAAAAAAGAACCATTTCCACAGAGAAGACGTTGTTTGCTAGCAAAGTCACTAATCCAACTATCCTTTCAAACACAGACATACAGATAGACCTGAACTGCACAGCTGGGAGAATAATACTATAGAATTTTTAAAGGCCCATGTAACACTGCTAAAGAGCACCTGATTCTTTATTTGATCCTTCAATGGGTCAGTAACATTTGCCACTGCTACTTCCACCCAAAGGTGTTTTTTTTTTTAGCAAGAAGAAAGATGCTTCCTTAACTCCTGTGGTATAACTGCTGCCTTGACAAGAAGTAATAAAGATAAAACAAAGAGGCAGATGTTTTATGGGGAGGCTTATTATGAAGGCAGATATTATAAACTCTAGAGCACTGGGGAAAGAGGACAGAGAAAAACACTCCACAGAAAAACAACACTAAAAGGAAGGCTGTTGAAAGATGACTTAGTAAACTATTTCACTTTTCTAAAATGGAAACTGCTGCAAGAAAGGAAAAGAAGTAAATGGGCCTGATCACAAACCTGCCAAGAACGAAGGAGGGAAAAGAAGAATGAAAACAGACTCATGGCAGCCATCTATGAGAAGAGAGATGACTCTTAAATACCAGTTTTACCTGAATTCAGTAAGAAAGTCTATGATGTAAAAGAAGATTTTAAAAAAGGCCTGTGTAGCTATCTGAAGTATATAAGGTTCACGATGTAGAGAGTCTTCATAAAGTAATGTGATAGTGACACTGAGACTATGGTTAAAATCATTCTAAAATCACCCCCAAGAAGCAAAGAAGCTACTATCTACTGTTGACAGACTGAGAGAAGTTAATCCCTTCCATTTCTGGAGATGACTACTTACAAAGATGGGATACTATCATTTTTACTCGATTTTAAGCATTTTCAAAATATAGGAACAATCTTAAATACAGAAGTAAAAACTACGGATGATTTTTATAAAATAGTGATATGATTTTCTCTCTACTTGCTAATGGAGAAATTACACTAGCATAATCTGACTTCACATTTTTTATTCAGTGATTTAACTGGAGGGAGAGAGAGAGGTATTAGTTCGTGAGCATGTGTCATAAATGTTTTGTTTTCTTCAATCTGAGTTGAAAAGTAGGATAAATGCACCAGGCACTACTAAACCACATTTGAAAAAATGCCTGATATAATGACCTACATAAGTGATGATACCAGTAAGCTTTAATTTTCTAAATATAATCAATTTTTTAATAGAAAGAAAAACTTACCAATCTACATGTAAGACCAATTACTGCTAGTGGAGTCTGTGCAGACTGCGAAATGTCAAACAGATTATAGAGGAGTGTCTGGTTTTTATGATGAGCAAAAAGATCAAATTCATCTAATATGAAGATCACTGGGCAACTACTAGACCGGTCACCTAAGATAAAATAGGAGTTTTATATACTAATAAGCAACTACATCAATCTTTCTTAAGTTTCCAAATTATTTACTGTACTTTAGTGGTTAAAACTCAATTCAACAAATATATATTGAAAACCTAATTTGTGCAGGATACATAGCAATGCTTACACATTTATTCAACAACAAAAACTTATTCAGAGGACAAGATAGCCCTTACTCCCCTCAAGTAGTTCATAGTCTAATTATAAGACTCTAGTAGCTTACTAATGAAAAATTAAGAACATTATTTAAATAACTAGACTTGTTTTTAAAATTATGTAAATATAATCTTCTATCATCAAAAAACTGACAGGGATCTCTTCATACCCACAGAAACCAAAATACTTTGGGATTAATAATAAAGGGAGTCACTAACTTATGAACAAAACTTTTGCTTCAAAAGAGATTTGTTTAGTCAGCAGAAATGCAAACTGAATCTTCTCAAGTATTTATAATTTTTATAAATAATCGTTAAACCACAAAATTTGACCAAAGCCTCTTTAAACACCTAACCACAATTTTTTAAAGAACCCCCACCAAGTTTTAATATTTCAGCAAAGGGAAAGTTCAACATGACTCTGTGAATTCATTTTTCTCATTACAATGAGGAAAACCATGAGGGCAGAAGAATCACTACTACCTTAAGGTAATCACTGTTACCTTAAGGGGAGCCACAGGAAAAGGGAGAAGCAGGCTCCCTGCTGAGTAGGGAGACTGATAACGGGGCTCAAATCCAGGACCCTGGGATTATGACCTGAGCCAAAGGCAGAAACAACCGACTGAGCTACCGAGGTGACCCTATAATCATGCTTTTAAATCTGGCACTGTTTAATCTGGAACTCTACTCATTAAAATTTATCCTAGGAAATAACTAAAAGATCAACTAAGCATTTCTTCCTAATTATATACAAAGTTAGAAATCAAAGTTCATAATGGTAATTAATAACATAATTTATTATATTTTAAGTATAGTTAATATATAAAATAGAACATGAGAACCATAAAAATGATGATGTAGCTCACTATTTACTGACATAAATGAACAAGATATACTTTATAAAATATGGAAAATCATTTTATCCTTATAAAAAATTATGTCCATCTGCATCACTGATACACTACAGGTGAATAAAGATATGAAACCAAATGCTAATTGGATAATCATGGGGTGGCAAGGTGGCTCAGTCAGTTAAGTGTCCAACTCTTGATCTCAACTCAGGTCTTGATCTCAGGGTCATGAGTTCAAACCCCACTTTGGGCTCCACGTTGGGTGCAGTAACTTCTTAAAAAACAGTAATGATTGGGATAGTCACTATATAATAGTTGTGGGATTACAGTGATCATTATATTATGACTTTTACATTATCTTTTTTTGTAAAAATATGTAATGCCTTTACAATCAGGGGAAAAATAAAGCTAAAAGATAACTTTTGATGGTATTAAATATGCTAATATTTACCTTTTTTCAAAGCTTCCAGAAGAAATGAAAGGTTTTCAGCAAAACTTCCCTAAAAAACAAAAAAGACACCATAACTAAAAGTTTAATGAAATAAAGAATAAAAGAGAACTATCTGATTCTTAGGCATTACATAGACACTACGTATCTGTTGTTTCCTAAATTAGTCAGTGGCCAGATTCTGAGCTGGAGACTTCCATGTGCACCATTAAAGACTTAAATATAAAAGGAGAGGTGGCATAGTACTGAAAATGGCATTACCCTGCCATGCTCAAAATTCTATATTTTCCGGATAAAATGCATAAAAATGTTGCTTCGACTTAAAGGTAGTTTTTAAGACTTGTTGTATTCCAAATACAGTCTGAGAACTAGAAATCACTGCACTTTGTATCTTCAAACAGATTAAGCTCTTCCAAGTTTCAGATTAATTTGGGCCACTAAAAAAATGACCATATGATTCCAGTTGTATCTGGAATTTAAGAAAAAAACAAAACAAAACAAACAAAAAAACAAACAGATGAACCCAGGGGAAGAGGAAAAGAGTGGGGAGGCAAATCATGAGACACTTAACAATAGGGAATAAACTGAGGATTCATGGAGGGGAGGGTGGGCAGGGGATGGGTTAAATGGGTGATGGGTATTAAGGAGCACTGGGTATTGTATGTAAGTGAAGAATCACTAAATTCTACTCCTGAAACCAGTATTATACTATATGTTAACTAAATTTAAATACAAACAAATAAAAAAAGCATACTACTAAAAAAAATGAGCACAAATTTAAATGAGATCCAAAAGGAAGGGGGAGAAGAAATTTGCCTCAATCATTACATACTATAATAGTTTCTCCCTATTCAAGAGAATATTATACAATTTGTATATATCATATAAAATTTGACTATGTTTACTTGGGAGTACAGACAAAACATTTTTGGATACAACTTAAACATTCTACATGGAAATTAACAGAGAAGCAGATGCATTATCCAGATATTCCAACTTGTGGATAAGGGCCCTGTTGAAGTATTTTATTTTCATTTAAGTCATTAATTTTTACTTCATTCAGATTTTTTAATTTTAAGAAATAGCCAACTTTAAATTTATGAAGATGTACAGGAGAAAAAAAATCCACTTGTTTGTTTCCCCACTGAGAGAACTGATATAAAATAGCTGAACAGATTTTTAAGAACTTCCACATATTTTATAATAACTGTATGTTGTCAAATCAACATTATTTCCAAGGCAGTTAGGGCAAGAGGTATTTATATAATATTAAAAAAAGCTCAGAGGCAATCTGTGGGTGGGTAATCAGCAGTTGAAGTTATTCAAAGGTCGCTTGTCTTATGCTTTTTTTTAAAAAGACAGTTACATCTGACATTACGTGTAAGTGTGCAACTATGTAAGTACATATGCACATATTATAAGACTATCCTTATATAAAAACACATATGTATGCATAAGAATATCCAAATTTGCTGTAAGTATATCAAAATATAAAGGCTCTGGGTTAAGTAACTCACATTCTTAATGTCTTAATATCCATTTTATGACCTTAGGGCAAGCTAATTATGCTATCTGAGCCTCAGGTAACTTACCTATATAATGTAAAAGTTAAACTACTAATCACTACATGTGATGACCACGGTAACAACAGTAATGACTAGGATGATAAACAATTGTCCCTTTTATTATTTTCTATGAATCCAGTAAGAATAGGTTCAATTAGGAAAGTCAGAAACCCCAGTCTACATCAGCTGCAAACCAAAAGCCAAACTGAGCCTACATAATAGTAAATCTCCTTGACCAAGTAGGCCACTGTATTCAACATTACATTCTGCACAGGAGGAAGAACTTCAGACTTATAGAAGGGGCATTTTGAACCTGCAGACAGTGTGAAAGGGTAAATCATGATTGGCTTACCTTTTTACAGGTACTTATTAAAGAATGAAATTACTAAATGCTAAGAGGCTTACACAACAATGGCTGTGTCGTTGCAGGAAAAAGGAGACACTTTAAGAGTGACAACACTGTGGTGCGCCTGGGTGGCTCAGCAGGTTAAAGCCTCTGCCTTCAGCTCAGGTCATGATCCCAGGGTCCTGGGATAGAGCCCCGCATCGGGCTCTCTGCTTGGCTGGGAGCCTGCTTCCTCCTCTCTCTCTCTCTGCCTGCCTCTCTGCCTACTTGTAATCTCTATCTGTCAAATAAATAAATCTTTAAAAAAAAAAAACAAAAAACACAAGAATGATAACACTGTATGATCACCAGTGAGCATAAAATGAACTTGGGATGCCACAATCCACTTCAACTGAATAAGCAGTATGAAGTTAAATCATTTCATTATGAAAATTAAAGTAGCTGTAAATTAATTTAATCATGTGACTTTTCAACCTTATAAATCAAGTGATAGGGTAAAAAGTTTAATGAAAGTTCCAGAACATTTCTAATCAATTTCATTTAAGTTACTGATGTTCACTATCTTGAGGTTCCAAGCTGTGACAATGATGAGATATGAATTAAGTTTCTGAAAACATTTTAATAAGAGATAATTGACATTTGTATAGAACATTACCAATCTAGCATTTTAAAAACATAAATTATATTTAATGCTTCTGTCTTTAGAATAAATCTGTGAAGTAATAAGGATAATGCACATTTAACACAGATGAGAAAATTTGAAATTCAGAAATACTCATTAGCCATGATTATCAAGTAGTCAATGGTTTTAAGACAAGACTCAAATCTACCTTTTTTAGCTTTAAATTCAGTAAATTTTGCATTAGTCCCAGCTACCTAAGTCTCAGAAGACTTAAAATAGGGTGCTATAGTATTTCAAAAAATACTTTAAACTATCTCCAAAGATAAGGAATCAAAGTATTTATCTTACAAATAAAGAAACTCAGATAATATCTACATAAACATGGATTTCTTGGCTCTTTTATAGTTAGTATAATCTACTTCAAAAAAATTTAAACATAATGGTATGATGAATAAATGCATCCTAGTGCATTATACTTTTTTATGATAAAAATCTTTCATATTTCAATTTAGAATCCCTGAATCCTCCCTAGCTTTCCAAAAATATGAAAATATCTACAGCATATAACTGTTAAAGACTATTAAGATACTTACAAAAACTTTATCTCCAACTACATTTTCCAGATTTAACTGCCTTGTGATTTCCTTTAGGGCAATTTTATCATTGATCTGCAGCAGCCCTGAAATAAAGTATTTAATTAAAATGATATATTTGAAACAGTGCAGATTATTTTCCAGTCAACTTAAGCTTTCTTAATGGTTTCTAACTTTAACTAGAAAAAAAAAGTCAAATATCTGTGAGTTAACATTACTTTCTTTTTGAAACACAGTAATGCAGACATTTGCTAGACTCAAAGAACTATCATCCTTGGGGTTCTTTTATTTTTTTAAAAAAGAAAAGAAAAAACAAAAAAACAAGAGTCCTTATGTGCCTCTTTTATCTTATTTTTTTTAATTTCTCAAAATATTGTGTATGGTATATTAAAGTGAAAGTTGTTAAACATGGATCAAGTTCTTAAACTATTACCCACCTTTAAAACACACCAGTAAATTAAATTTTACATTATAAAAAGCTCACACAGTTTATATCATTTCCAATGGTAAAATGATGACACACTTACCATTTAGGTGAACTTGTAATACATTTTCACTCACTTCTTCTACTTCCATTAGTTCTTTCAAAGCATGATTTATTAACTAAATGGTATTAAAAAGTTTATGGAATATTAATAAAAATATAAGCTCATATTCTTTTAAAAATTATGAATAATGGGGACATAATATAATAAAAAGATTGTCATTTGAAACTAACAAATAAGTTTGCACATTACTCAAAGATAAAAGAAAGGTGTAACAAGAACATCTAATATCCGACTCAAGATGCCAAAGCCAGGACTGATGTCATGCTTTCTCAGTCATCTTCCCAAACTAGTAAATGTTTAGAATAACCCTCAAGTTTTCAAAGACATATTTCTCTATAAGTCACATAAAATTATAGCCACTTAAGAGCTTCATGTATGAGTTAGTTCATTATTTATCTTTAACATTTATTCTACTAAATACTATTGAAATCACTTAAAAGCTATTGAAAAACATGTATTAGAGCAATGTTAAATGATTGTAAAAAGTCTACCCCAGTCAATATACCACTTTCTATGAAATACTGTTAACTACTCTGTATGCTATCATGAAATAAAAATTTGGAAAACTAAGAAATACCAAGGGATAAGTTGAAAAAGATGTTTCCTCTATGAGTTGCTAGGTATAATAGCCACTCCTTATCTGCAGTTTCAATTACCTGTGCTGTGGAAGCAGATGAATCCTCCTTTTGACATTATGGGCAGAAAGTCAAAGTAGCCTAATGTACTTAATAATGCCTATATCATTCACCTAACTTCATCTTATCATGTAGGCATTTTATCATTTCACATCATCACAAGAAGGATGAATATAGTACAGTCTGATATTTTGAGAGAGAGAGACCACACTCACCTAACTTTTCCTATATTTGTTAGAACCATTCTATTTTTTTATGTTAGTATTTTTAATCTCTTACTGTGTCTAATTCATACATTAAAGTATACCACAGGTAAAGTTTGCCATGTTAAAAAAAAAAACAATACATATAGGGTTTGGTACTATCTGTGGTTTCAGGCATTCACTGAGGTCTTGGAATGTATGTCCCATGGGTTGGGGGGGGCTACTGCATATAGAGAAAGACCTTATTAAAGAAATGTAGAGCTTGTAATGAAAAAAAATCACTACTAATAATATAATTACTACTAAAAATATACTCACAAGGTGTTATACCACCTTAAACTGTTCAATTATAAAGTTTTAGTGCTGCTTCGGCAGCACATATAATAAAGTTTCAGATATTTATAACTATAGATTCTTATGCCACTTACTTCCTATTCTCTATTTTTCGACGTGTGACATCTTATTACAACTATATGGCAATATAATTTACATCTCTTCACATTAATATTACGCACATTTTTAAAAAACTTAATGAATAGAACTATGAAGAGTCAAAAAAACTTTTAAAAAGAAGAACAATGATAAAGGACTACTAATACTAAAACTACTCCTATGATTAGAAACTAAATGATCCCTCAAAACAGACTGTGTATACAAAAAAAATTAGTAAAGATGGCATCAAAGTTTAGTGAGGACAAAAAAGATACTCAAAAAAGTCACTGGAACAATGGCAAACAATTTTGAAAAAGAAAATACTATTTGTATTTGCAATATTGTACTTCAATTTGTCACTACAACATCTTTGTGAAATATGAAGAAGTATTTGAAATTACTAGGTTTTACAACAGGTATCAAACATAATTCTGCTCTATCTGTATTTTTGTTTGTTTCGTTGATTTTTTTGTTTTTTTTTATTTTGTTTTTAGATTTTATTTATTTGTTTGACAGAGATGGAGAAAGCACAAGCAGACAGAGCGGCAGGCAGAGGGAGAGGAGAAACAGGCTCTCCACTGAGCAGGGAGCCCAATGCGGGGCTCGATCCCAGGACTCTGGGATCATGACGAGAGCTGAAAGCAGATGCTTAATGACTGAGCCACCCAGGCACCTCTAATCTGTATTGTTTTTAAAACAAATGGAATTCTGGGGTGCCTGGATGATTCAGCTAGTTAAGCATCTGACTCTTGATTTCAGCTCATGCTGTGATCTCAGAGGGGTAAGATCCAGCCCTGTGTCTGGCTCCTTCCTGAACATAGAGCCTGCTTAAGATTCTCTCTCGCGCTCTGCTTGTGCCCCTCCCCCAATGCTCACTCTCACGTGCAAGTATGCTCTCAAAATAAATAAATAAATAACCTAAAAAAATTGAATTCTACCTTAGATCACGGTAATCTAAGTCCTCTTAAAAAGGGAAATCTCAAAATATCAACTATCATACTATGTAATAATATCCAAATAAGAAGTGACATTCTTTGTAGAGAACAATCCAAAAATAAAGTGGTACTTCTGGGCTTTTAGAGCAAACCTGAGTCTATCATAAGACTTCATTCCCAGACGATACAAATGTGGTATGTCAAAATGTGGCCTGTCATAGCTTCTTGGTAATCTGCAATGTTCTTCCTCCCACCAAATGTTATCTTATTTACATAATATTTCTATTTCTCTGGGTCTGATTGTATGTTCTAAGTTATTATATGTTTGGTAAATCGTTGAAAATTATCTTAAATTCTTTGCATAATGAAATGGGGACAATAATACCACCTTCATTTTTTATATACACATAAAGAGAGTTATTATAACATGGAAGGAGGATGGCAGCGAAGAAGGAGGATCCTAAGGTTGCCTCCTCCCACAAATACAAGTAGATAAGTAGATCCCAGTCAAATCATCCTAAATACCCCAGAAACCAACCTGAAGACTGGCAGAAAAAACTCCACAACTAAGTGTAGAGGAGAGGACAGAGGACACATCAAAGATGGTAGGAAATGTGGAGACGTGGCTTAGGAGAGAAACGGATCATAGCCAATGCAGTGGGGAGGAAATCACAGTTGCAGAGCAGTGGGAAAAAGAGACTAACATACAGGGGAACACACAGGAAATGAATCCTCATAGGACTGGTTTGGAAAGCTATAGGGCCTCAATTTCTTGAGTTCTTACAACCAGGGAGGCTTAAAGCCTGGGGTTCTAAATATCAGCATGTGTGGTTCTGGGAGAGCTCGAAGGACACTGGGGCTGCTCTTGGAGAGAAGGCAGGGGAAAATTGTCTGTGGACATACAGCAATCTGAAGAGCACCCAATTAAACAGATAAATGAAACCAGGAGCTAGTTCTTTGGGGGAAAAAAAAATCGGGGGGGGGTGTTATGGACACTGGGGAGGCTTTGTGATATGGTGAGTGCTATGAATGTGTAAGCCCGACTATTCACAGCTGTACACCTGGGGCAAATAATGCATTATATTTCAATAAAAATAATTTAAAAATCAATAAACTGATAAACCTCTAGCCAGACTTACCAAGAAAAAATACAGAAAAGACCCAAATAAACAAAATCACAAATGAGAAAGGAGAAATAACAAACACTAAAAACTACAAGCAATTATAGAAGAATACTACAAAAAACTACATCCCAACACTGGACAACCTAGAATATGGATAAATTCTTAGTAACATATAATCTACCAAAACCGAAACAGGAAGAAATACAAAATTTGCAAAGTCCAATCACTAGCAAAAACACTGAATCTAATCAAAAAACTCTCAAGAAACGAAAGTCCAGGTCCAGATGGCTTCTTAGGTGAATTCTACCCAACATTTAAAGAATACTTAATACCTATGCTTCCCCAACTATTCCAAAAATAGAAAAGGAAGTAAAACTTCAAATTCATTCTATGAGGGCAGCACTACCCTCATACCAAAACCAGAAAGATACCACAGAAAAAGAGAACTACAGGCCAAGATCTCTGATGAACATACAGTTGCAAAAAACCTCAACAAAATATTAGCAAACTGAATCCAACAATACATTAAAAGAACCATTCAACATGATCAAATGGGATTTATTCCTGGGTTGCAAAGGTAGTTCAATACTTGCAAATCAATCAATGTGATACAACACATCAATAAGAGAAAGAGTAAGAATCATACGGTCATATCAGTAGATGCAGAAAAATCATCTGACAAAGCACAACATCCATTCAGGATAAAAACCCTCAACAAAGTAGATTTAGAGGGACTATACCTGAATATAATAAAGACCAACAGCTAACACCACCCTCAATGGGGGAAAAACTGAAAGCCTTTCCCCTAAGGTGAGGATAAAGATAAGGATATCCACTCTCACCACCTTTTTTTTTTTTTTTTTTAAAGATTTTCCCATTTATTTGAGAGAGAGAGTGAGAGAACACAAGCAGGGGGAGCGGCAGAGGGAGAGGCAGGCTTCCCACTAAGCGAGGAGCCCTATGTGGGGCTCCATCCCAAGACCCTGGGATCGCGATCTGAGCAGAAGGCAGATGCTAACTGACACACCCACCTCCCCCCAACCCACTTTTATTCAACATAATACTGGAAGTCCTAGCCACAGCAATCAGAAAACTAAAAGAAATAAAAGGCATCCAAACAGGTGAGGAAGCAGTAAAACTTTTCACTTTTTGCAGATGACATGATACTATATATAGAAAACCCAAAAACTCTTAAAACTAACAAATGAATTCAGTAAAGTTGCAGGATACAAAAATCAATGTTGCATTTCTATACACCAATAATGAAGCAGTAGAAAGAGAAATTAAGAAAATGATACCATTTACAATTGAACCAAAATAGTAAGATATCTAGGAATAAATACAACTAAGGAGGTGAAAGACCTATGCTCTGAAAACTGTAAAAAACTAAAGAAAGAAGTTAGAGACAACACAAAGATATGGAAAGAAATTCCATGCTGATGTACTGGAAGAAAAGATTTTGCTAAACTATCCAAAGCAACTACACATTTAATGCAATCCCTGTCAAAATACCAACAGCATTTTTCACAGAGCTAGAACAAACAATCCTAAAATTTCTATGGGACCACAAAAGACCCTTAAGAGCCAAAGCAATCTTGAAAACAAAAAGCAAAGCAAAGCTGGAAGCATCACAATTTGAGACTTCAAGTTATATTACAAAGCTGTATTAATTAAAACACTATGATAATGGTAAAAACAATCATCAGAATAATGGAAAAGAAAAGAGAACTCAGAAATAAACCCACAATTGTATGGTCAATTAATATTCAACAAAGCACGTAAGACTATCCAATAGGAAAACAAACAAATGGTGTTGGGAAAAGTGGACAGTAACATGCAAGAGAATGAAACTGGGACACTTTCTTACACCATACAGAAAAATAAACTCAGAGTTGCTCAAAGACCTAAACGTGAGACTTAAAACAATAAAAATCCTACAACGGAGCACAGGCAGTAATTTCTGTGACACAGGCCCCAGTAACTTCTTTTTAAATAGGTCTCCCAAAGCGACAGAAACAAAAGCAAGAATAAACTATTGTGATTACACCAAAATAAAAAGTTCTGCACAGTGAAGGAAACAACCAACAAAACTACAAGGCAACCTACTGAATGGGAGAAGATATTTGCAAATGACATATCTAAAAAAAGGGTTAGTATCCAAAACATATGAAGAACTGATATAACTCAACACCCCAAAAAGCCAAATAATCAATTTAAAAAATGGGCTGAAGACAGCCAACAGATGTTTCTCCAAAGAAGAAAAACAGATGGCCAAAAGACACATGAAACGATACTCAACATCACTTATCCTATTATCTTCAAATAATAATTTTAGTTCCAGTCTGGATATCGCTAAAACTTTGTCTGTGTGTAACTACCTAAGTAATCAATTGTATAATTTCAGTATTTTTCACAAATAGAGTATCTTTCCAAATATTTTAAGTTACATTATATAGTAAAAAAAATTTAGTTGGTTTTTTGGATGTTACACCAAGCAGGATAACCAATATGGCTACTCCATTTCCAGTCTTTACAGCTAATAATTTTACAAACATACTGACTCACTTCATTTAGACCTGCCAACAATCAGGGATTTTTATGTTTACTATTCTATTCCCAAATACTTGCTTCTTTGTCTACAGCAATTTCTAGATAGAAAAGTATTTGCCAGGGTACAATCTGTCATTTGGATTTTTTGTTTAAAGATTTTATTCATTTATTTGAGAGAAAGACAGTGAGAGAGCAGAAGGTCAGAGGGAGAAGCAGACTTCCCGTGGAGCTGGGGAGCCCGATGCAAGCCTCGATCCTGGTACTCCAGGATCATGACCTGAGCTGAAGGCAACTGCCCAACCAAGTGAGCCACCCAGGAACCCCACATCCTGTTTTTTAAATAAAATGTTTAAAATACAATAAGCCACAGTGTTATCTTTATCAATTAACTATAGATTCCAAATTTTTGTACTTCAAATAGCTTGGCCAAGGACAGTGTTATATTGTAATCTTATTTCTTATATTAAAACTTAAATGAGAGTTCTTGTCTAAAACAATTTATTTTATATCTCAGGATACTCCATACACAACAAATTATGAAAGTTACAAAAGTTAAACAGTGCTCCTAAGCTCTGACCTCCCAATACTGGAGTGCAGCAGGACAAATCAAATAATACTGAAATGGAATACGAAGTACAGGATTCTTCCATATTCCACTAAAGTCAGACTTGGTCAATGACTTCAACGCACCATCAGAGGGTTCTGGTTTAAAATGTAGCAACAGGACAACCTGTCAGCATACCAAGAACAACCTATCTGTTTTATTAACTGACAAAAACTCTTGTCTTAATGGCTTTCATCTTCTTAAGCCCTGAAAAAAACAGAAAAAACTGACATAGGAGTTTATACAAAAATGGTGTAACATGAAAGAAAGGAAAACAGTAAACTGATGGAAAAGATTAATTACTACTGAAATGTGTATTTTAGAAAATAAATATTTTGAGTCATTTAAGCCAGATTTAGATAAACACAAAACAATAAACTAAGAAGGTGCATGATATGGAGGTAGACAAGAAGGATTATTAGAACTAAAAAGCAGTATCATATGAGAAGAATCAAACGATGGAATGGATGGTGAAGAAAATCACACTAATGATATGGCAGAATGCTGAGGGAAGAAAGAAAAGAAAGAAACATGGAGAAATAACACAAAGAAATGAGAACAAAGGCTTAACAACTGGATACTTTAATCCTGAGAGGAAATATTCAAAAATAAAATTAGTCTTTAGTGAAAACAGACCTAAATTCATATTAAGAGTTTGTAGAATATCAGCTAATGCTCAAACATAGCCTGTGAATAACAAATGCAGTTAAGACAAGAGAAGGAAATAAAAGTTATAAAAAGAAACAGGGATGGAAGAAATAAAATTTTGTTCTATTTGCAGATGACATGATTGTCTGCAGAAAATCCCAAAGAACTGACAAATTTTAAAAGACAATCAATTATAGCAAGATTGCAGGATACAAGATAACACACCAAGGTCATCTGCTTTCCTCTATATCAGCAGTAACACTAGGAATCTGAAATTAAAAATGTATACTATTCACATTAGGGTCAAAAACATTTTAAAACTTAGGTATAAACCTAACGAAATATATATGACTTATATAAGGAAAACCACAAAACTCTAATGAAAGACCTAAAAAAGGTAAACTGAAAGATAGTCCATGTTCATGAAGTGAAAACTCAATAAAATTAAGAAGCCAGTTTTTCTAATGTGATCTACAGACTGAAACTACAACTGAACTCAAACATCCCCAGTAGTTGGAAATTAACATATTAATTCTAAAGTTAATACAAAAAGGCAAAGTACCCAGAATAGCCAAAACAATACTGAAGAAGCACACAAAGTTAGAAGACTGACATAGACTTTAAGGCTTACTATAAAGCTACAGTCATCAAGATGGTAAAAATAGACTGATACAAACAGAATTAACTGACCTTTGAAAAAGAAGCAAAGGTAATTCTATGAAGAAAAGATAGCCTTTTCTTTGTCAACAAATGCTAAAACAATTTAAACATTCCTATACAAAAAAAAGGAGGAAAGAAAAAGAATCTAGACACAGACCCTATATATTTCAAAGAAATTAACTCAAACCAAATGTAAAATACAAAGAACTATAAAACTTCTAAAGGAAACATAGGTGAAAACCTAGAAGATCTTGGATTTGGTGTTGAAGTTTATTTATTTTTAAGATTTTCTTTGTCAGAGAGAGAGCGTGAGAGAGTGAGAGAAAGAGCACAAGAAGGGGAAGCTGCAGGCAGAGGGAGAAGCAGGCTCCCCATTGAGCAAGGAGCCAGATATGGGGCTTGATCCCAGGATCCCTAGGATCATGACAGGAAGGCAGAAAGATGCTTAACCAACTGAGCCACCCAGGCATCCCAGTGATAAAGTTTAGATATAACACCAAAGTCACAATTCATGAAAAAATACCTGATAAACTAAGTTTTAAAATGAAAAAACTGGGGACCTTAATGAAAACTATGGGACTTTAGTTAATAATAACATATTAATATTGGTTCATCAATTTCAACAAATGTACCATACTAAGGGAAGATGTTAATAATAGGGGAAGTTGTATGTATGTGCATGGGGGGGGGTGGTTATAATAGGGGAACTCTCTTTTATGCTTAATTTTCCTGGTAAAAAATAGATCTACTTTACCCAATTTACTAATGAAATGGAGTATAGTTTTAATTTGTATTTAAACATCTTTATAAGTGTTTACTAACTCTATTTCCTTTTTTTCTGAGCCTTCTTCCATGCTTTTACGTACAAACTTCCAAGATGAGTTTCAGAATAAATCCAGGCATTAGCTGCTCAAGTTATATTTGCAGGCTTGACACTCTGAGATCCAACTTCTCTGTTGTAATGCCACTTTGTTTCAAGAGGCATAGTTTAGGATGGAATAATATGTCTAAGTGTACTGTTT
Organism: Meles meles; assembly: GCF_922984935.1. NCBI lineage: Eukaryota > Metazoa > Chordata > Mammalia > Carnivora > Mustelidae > Meles > Meles meles. Next base: position 83,753,664 of record NC_060074.1, on the reverse strand, counting down.
TCCTAGCTCTCATTTTCTCAGATTATCACTATGAGCTTCTTGAAGAATTACTTGAAGAATTCTTGAAGAATTACTACTTAAAAGTGTTTTTCAAATACTTGTATGAAGATGTATTTTCCAAAGACAGTAAAACAATGAAGACTGAAAAAAAAATTATCCTGTAGTGAAAAAAGATCTAAATTTTTATTAAGGCAGCTTACAGAGTATCAGTTTCTATGATCCAAGCTTAGATATTAGTCTGAAATTTTCATACTGCTAAGATAAAGAAATTCTGTAAGTGTCTAGACAGGGAAAAATCACACACGCACAAACAAACTCAAAACAAGTTAGCTGTCATGGCTATCAGAGACATTCACTAAATATTTCTGGTTAACTTCTCTTCTAGTTACCTAGGTGGAATGTACTTCTTTACTCTCTTGAAACTAGGTTTAACTATATGACACTTGGCCAGTGAACTGTGAGGAGAGGTGCTCTGTTATCACCTCTGAGTAGGAACTCTAAAAATTAGAGTGTGTGTCCATGATTCATCATGTTGCCTTTTCCTACATAAATGCTTGCTGCTTCACCCTGTATTTTTATGTTTTGGAGGTGGCTACTTTCCTTAAACCTCATGAACCAACCACTGGTAGCTTCAAATTTTTCTTCTGTAGCTTCCTCCCCTCTCAGCCTTCACAGAATTCAACAGAATTAGGGCCTTGCTCTGGATTAGGCTTTGGTATAAGGGAATGTGCAGGCCGCTAAAACTTTCTCCATATCAGCAGTAAGGCTGTTTCATTTTCTTATTGGTGGATTCACTGGAACAGCACTTTGAATTTCCTTCAATGACTTTTCTTCTACACTCACAGGTTGGCTGCTTGGTGTTAGAGGCCCAGCTTTTGGCTTACCTTGGCTTTTGACCTGTCTTCCTCACTAAACTCAATCATTTCTAGCTTTTGATTTAAAGTGAGAGATGTGTGAATTTTCCTTTCGCTTGAACACCTAGGAGCCATTATAGAGTTATTAATAGGTCTAATGTCAGTATTGTTGTAACTCAGGGAATAGGGAGGCCCAGGGGAGGGGGGAGATGGGGGAGTGGCCAGAGAGTGGAACAGTCAGAACCAATACATTTATCCGTTAAGTTTGTCATCTTATACAGGCATGGCTCCTGGCCCCCCAAAACAATAACAGTAGTAACATTAAAGATCACTGATCACAGATCACCAAGACAAATATAATAATGAAAATGTTTGAAATATTGTGAGAATTATCAAAATGTGACATAGAGACAAAATGAGAAATGCCGTTGGAAAAATGATGCCTGCATACTTGCTCGATAAAGGGTTGCCAAAAGTCTTTCAGTTTGTAAAAAATGCAATTATCTGCAAAGTGCAACAAAGCAAAGCAAAATGAAGTATACCAGTACAAACCGACACAAGTATTGTTTTCCTCTTCTTTTCTGGACTACAGACAAATTTTTTTTTTTTCACTGATGCATAATGATTATGTGGGTGAATGTACAAGCATTTATTAACCAGTACTCTACTGATGGGCATTTATGTTGTTTCTCATCTTTCACTATTAACAAATGGTGTTGTAGTGAGTAACTGTATATACATCATTTCACAAGTTAAATTACTAGAAATACTGCTGCAGAGTCAAAGGGCATATGACTTGGCCTAGTTAGATACTGTCTCTTATTCCAGTTATGTCAATTTATATTACCAGCAGGACACATGTCTATTTCTTTATAAGTTCACAATTTTAGTGTTATCAATTTTACAAGTTTGTCAACCTGGTAGACAAAACTGCTAATGTTTTTAGTTAATTTACTTAATTATAAGTAAAATGGAACAAGTTTAAGTTCAAGACAGATCTGTATTTAATTTTATGTGACCTTTCTGTGCATATCCTTTGCATAGTGTTTCTACTATTAATACTATTATTGTTAGAAATTTAAAATATTCTAAGCTCAAAGGCATACCAGTCACATGGTTTTCCTTTCAAAACCATCTGAACAGTACTGAGATCAAACACAAAAGAAAATCATACTAAGGAACTCAAGAATAAAGAAATATGGGTGCCTGGGTGGCTTAGTTATTAAGCATCTACCTTCAGCTCAGGTCATGACCCCAGGGGCCTGGGATCAAGCCCCATATCTGGCTCCCTGCTCAGTAGGAAGTCTGCTTCTCCCTCTCCCATTTCCCCTACTTGTGTTCCCTCTCTCCCTCTCTCTCTCTCAAATCTTAAAAAAAAAAGAAAAAAGAAAGAGAAATAGTGGTTGTATAAAATGAGCATAAGATTGAATCAAATTAAATATAGTCAAAACTAAAAAATTATTGTAAATAATAAAATTAATGTAAAATATTCTTCAAAGATTAAAAAAGATATTACCTAGATTTATATCCCCACTAGAAATGGGTGATTCAATAAAAATGTAAAGTCCTTATTTCCTCACCGAATATATAGTCAACATTCATCGCTTTAAAAACAATCTTACTTCTGGGGCGCCTGGGTGGCTCAGTGGATTAAGCCGCTGCCTTCGGCTCAAGTCATGATCTCAGGGTCCTGGGATCGAGCCCCGCATTGGGCTCTCTGCTCCGCAGGGAGCCTACTTCCTTCTACCTCTCTGCCTACTTGTGATCTCTCTCTCTGTCAAATAAATAAAATAAAATCTTTAAAAAAAAAAAAATCTTACTTCTAATTTATATAACTTTGCTTAATATATAATTTTATTTCTACATATAATAAAATAAAGTATGTCAGTGAGAAATCTAAATTCATTGCATGGAATATAGCAGAAAAGAGCTTTTATACAGCCCAACTACTGAAAATTAATAGTAAATATATTCAATGTAACAGTCATAATTTATCTCATATATTGAATAAAGAATGTGAAAAGAGAAAATGAGGAGAAAAATCAAGAGTATATTTTTGAGGTAGCTAAGAAAATAAAGAGGGAAAGTAGAAAAGAATTCTAGAAGATGTGACTGTACATATGAAAATAACTTGAGTTGGGTTAAACAATAAACAATAAAACAATAGGGGAAAAAAGAAGCATGTCATGACAAGTTACCTAATTTATAAACAGAAACAATGTCTACCTTGCAGGGTTAGTGTAAAGAAGAAATGATAATACAGATAAAAAGATCAAGGTAAGGTGCAAGAACACAGACAAAAGGCACAAGGAACACGTTCAATAAATGCTAATTTGTTTTTTCTACTGGCAAGCATAAATTCTTCATGGGCAAAAGGCCATGATGGAAAAAGCAGCAACTGAAAATTTGTTACTGGGTGAAAACGATATGCTCAACTCAAATATACCACCCTAATTTTTAAGGCTTTGCACGTCTTCTATGATTTAAAGAAAACGAAAAAAAGGAAACTAATGAGATAATGAAAATAATACCAAGTATTTTCAATACTGTCTATAAGAATCATCACATGCCTACACAAAAAAGAAAATACCAGAAATCAATAGTTTTACCGTGGTTTTTCCTGATCCTCGGGGTCCAATAATGAGAACAGAATTACTTTCTCCATGGATAGCAGTTCTTTTTAGCAGCTCAATTAAGTGTCTGGAATGACATAAATAAGCCAAAATTTAAAAAGGAAGCTGGAGGGGTGCCTGGGTGGGTTAAAGCCTCTGCCTTCAGCTCGGGTCATGATCCCAGGGTCTGGGATTGAGCCCCACGTCGGGCTCTCTGCTCAGCAGGGAGCCTGCTTCCCTTCCTCTCTCTCTGCCTGCCTCTCCGCCTACTTAGGATCTCTGTCTATCAAATAAATAAATAAAATCTTAAAATAATCTTAAAATAAAATAAAATAAAAAAATAAAAAGGAAGCTGGAATAATATGCTAGGTAATACTATTTAAAAGCTGAATTTGAATATGCACAGAAAATAGGCATTCCCTTTTTCTTTCTCTCTGGGCACTTGACTTATGCTTTATGTAGTCGTATACAGAAAACCACAGAAGAGAGGGTAGGTCAATATGGATTCTCTGGAAACCTCAAGAGAAAACCAACTAAGTTTGAAATGTCTTGGCCTTATGATGTCATGAGACAAGGGACAACAGTGGCAAATCTTGGGAGCTTTCATTCCACAACAGACTGTGGAGTATCAGAGCTCAGAATTTTCTCCATAATACTAGCTGAAAGAAGCAACACAAGATTGAAAGGTAAGGCACATTCTCATTATGACAACAGTTTTATCTGCTCTTCCTTTATAATATTTATTGTTTCTATAAAAGAAGAAGAATTATTTTTATCTCTACAAAAATGTTAGCCTTATTCAAGATAAAATCTGTGTGGATAATTTTTGCAAAACCTAACGGCATCTTTAAGTAAGTTCATAGCAGACAAAAGGATAGCTAAACTTACTTGTACTGTACTTGTACTCCAAATAAGTTACTATGTGGGCTCTGATGACAAAATCTTTCCCGTAAAATTCTTTGTACCTGATAAAAAGAAAGTGAATAAATATAAATAAAAATGTTGCACATGAAATAAAAATGAATGAGAATATACATTTATAGCAGTCAGAATTAGGTATTAATGAGTCTATTCAACCCTCTCTAAATAACTTGTCTTCACGAGTTCTGGTACCACTTTCATGAGTTGTAAAACTAACGGTTCTTTCAACCTATCTCAAGTCTCAGAGGAAGGATGAGAATTTACTTGTGAGGTTTAACAGAAAGAATGAATTACTTTAGGCACGTCAGCAATTTGAGGGTTGTTTTATATTGCATGTGAATAAATGAACACTTCACTCTATATGGTACACATCAGCCAAGGAAAAAAGACAGGAGAGAATCTAATAATGTAATCTCACCTAATAATGCTCATGAACCATACCTCAATCTCTAGAGACCAAACAAATCTAAACTGGCTCAGCCCAAGCCCTATCTCTCTGCACCTATCATAAAAGTCAGGATTCTGAGAAAATAAAAGTTTAAAAGTTCATATAGTTACTGAGGACCTACTAGAAGCAGAGCAAGATACTCGTAAAAAAGTATGATCCATGCCTAAAGAAATAGTGCAAATAACTTGGAAAGAAATGACACACTGAAAAAAAGCAGTAATTTAGCATATAAGGAAATGCTCAACTACATGGAAGAAATTAGATTCACCTATATCTATAAAATGAGGAATCATTTTATAATAGCAAATTATTATATAATATAATAGCAAATTATTCACTGGAGATAAACTAATCCTAATTATTATATAAGAAGGGGAAAGAATTAAGAGGAGTAATGCCAGAAGAACCAATTATGTGGGCCTTAAAGTTAGCCTTTCCTAAATCCTAATGAATTAAAAAAAATTTTTTTTAAATAGGTGATTCTTTTTTTTTTTTTAAGATTTTATTTATTTATTTGACAGACAGAGATCACAAGTAGACAGAGAGGCATGTAGAGAGAGAGAGAGAGAGAGGAGGAAGCAGGTTCCCTGCTGAGCAAAGAGACTGATGTGGGGCTCGATCCCAGGACCCTGAGATCATGATCTGAGCCAAAGGCAGCGGCTTAACCCACTGAGCCACCCAGGCCCCCAAGAAAAAAAAATTCTTATAAATTTTGAGTTTGCCTTAGAATAAAGGGCTTAGACTAAGTTGTAAAATGTTATGTCAGATAATCCAGCACATTTTTTAAAAAGACAGACCATTAAAGGCATTTCCTTTTCTGCATCTGCTGCTAATACAGAAACCTTTCAAAGACAAAAATATTAGGAAGCTATTTGAGATTTGGTCCCACCATTGGAAACAAGAAGCTTCTAAGATAATTTGCTTCTCTCAGACTGACAGCATGGGACTGATTCTTCACGTACCAAAAAGGTAGAATCTGAGTTCTGTTTATACGTACCAGAGGCTAAGCAAGGCAAATTATTCACTGGAGATAAACTAATCCTAATTATTATATAAGAAGGGGAAAGAATTAAGAGGAGTAATGCCAGAAGAACCAATTATGTGGGCCTTAAAGTTAGCCTTTCCTACATCTTAATTTTTTTCATTTATAAAATAGAGACAACAATATATTTCTGGCAGGCCTGTTCTCAAGATTAAATAAGGTAGTCGTCTTTAACATAAGTTAAGTATTTGTATAGGTACACTTGATCTTAGCCAAAGGTAATAGTTGATACATATAGAACACTTAAATGAGCATATATAATCATAATACTAATTATATGGTGTATTTCTCTACCTAGATAAGATCATTAGAAATCAAAATATAAATCTCTATCCTTTTCTTTTTCAAACTTCATTAAAGTCTACTAGAGGCAATAACTATGTATAAAATCTAAGGGATAAAGTGAAGTGAAGCTGTAGTGAACAGTGAACGGTTCAAAAATCTCAAAGTGATCTGAGATGAAGGTTAAACACGTATACATGTATACAGAAATTAAGCTGTATGTGGAAGATACTTACTTTACTAGGATATGTAAATCATACTTAAGCTAAAATTCTTTCATGAAACAGAGTTAAACCTTTTTCTTCCAGAAAGAAAAAAAAAAAAGTAAGGGATGAAGGGATGCCAATAACATACATTTATTTAGTTTTGACTTAAAAAAACTATAGTTCTGATCAAGTCAGATAAACAGAAATACCAGGACAGAGTTATTATACCCACTCCCTATCTTAAGACACAGACACATAGATATATGTTCAGCACTTGGAATACGGTATGCACTTAAAATAATATTAAATGTTCATGATAAAAATACTCAACATACCAGGAAAAAAAAGCAACACATCTTCACCCCAATAAAGGGCATCTATAAAAACCTATATCTAACATCACGTCAATGGTAAAAGACTGAATGTGTTTCCCCATAATCAAAAACAAAACAAGAATGTCTGTTTTTCAGTTGTTATTCAATATTGTACTGAAAGTTCCAGCCAGGGCAATTAGACAATTAAAACAAAAATAATAAAGTCACCATATTGAAAAGAAAGTTAAACTATGTTTGCTGATGACATGATCTTATATAAAAAAATAAAAACTATGAGAACTAGTAAGTCTGGTCAGGTTGCAGGATACAGATTAATATATAAAAATCAACTGCATTTAGATATGCTAGCAATGAACAAATAAAAAAGTTAAAAACAATTCCATTTATAACACAATAATCACAAGAAATAAAATAGGAATAAATTTAACAAAAGAAGTAGAGAACTCTAAAGTAAACTGAAATTAGGGCACATTTGGGAAGATAGGAGTAAAGTTAGGATTCCAACTGTCTAAAGCCTTAAAAAGGATGAAAGTAGTGAAGAGTCTCTCCTTGAAAATGTAAAGTGTTTCATAAGTGTTAAGGGGAGAATTCAAATTAAGAAGATAATTATTTCTCTGATCAGTTTTGATTGATAATAGATTTTGGGGTTAATGAAAATATATACTAACCTGCGAAAGGTACTCTGCATGTATTAAGCTGTTACTCTTTGATTTGCGACTGCTCATTTTAACAAAACAGAAATCCCTAAAAAAAAAAAAAAAGCAAGAATATAAAATATTACAGGCTTGAAAAGATTAAGAATTTAGTATTACAGAATCAAAATAAATACAACTTTTAAAACACAAAAATGTCCAATTTCTCCAACTTCAAAAACTCACCTGAAACTCTTGTGGTAATCATTTCACAATATACGTAAAGCAAACTGTCGTGCTGTATGTAAATTATTTCTCAATAAAACTGAAAAAAATCTAAACAGTTCTCTAAGTTTGCCTTATTTGACATTCCCATACCACATGGTATATGGCTCTTACAAACAACTAACACCCACCTTTCGCTTCAATCTACTATTCACATTCCCTTTCTTAACTATTTTTCTTTCCTTAAAACTATACGCTTCCTTTATACAGAATGTTCCTTCTCCATCCATCCCACAGGATCATCACCTTCCAGAAAGCCTTGGCTTTCTTGCTCTACTCATCGTACATACACCGTCATTAAAGGGTAGGTAAAATGCCTCTTCCATGAACTTCCATAATTGCTTTCTCTTCATCCATAATCAAATTATATTAAAAAGACTGTCCACTTCACCACCAATATCCCCAAACCATTAAAATTCTGAGCATTTTAATTTTAGCACAATATCCAAAACAAAGTTGGCAGTGATAATGTGAATGGAAAATATATATACTAATAAAATAAAGAAAATTTGTAAAATTCTTTATGGGCAATACAGTCACAAATAAATACATTTGGCTACAAGATCTAATTTTCTTTTCTTTTTTTTTTTTTTAAAGATTTTATTTATTTATTTGGTAGAGAAATAGCACAAGGAGGCATAGCAGCAGGCAGAGAGAGAGGGAGAAGCAGGATCCCGCTGAGCACGGACACGGGGCTGGATCCCAGGACCTTGGGATCATGACCTGAGTGAAGGCAGCCACTTAACCGACCAAGCCACCCAGGCATCCCAAGATCTAATTTTCTTAGCACTGATTTCCAATAGCAATCTTTACTAGTCGGGTAATAAGAACTTAAGCACTGTTTGTTTATATACCAGGAACTGTTACACATACTTTGTATTTAACTCATTTAATAACTCATTAACTCACATTTATTAATTTTACATACTGACAATTAGATGCCAACCCTTGGAATGCTGTTTTATTCTTCTCTGGAAATGCTAACAGGACAGCATCTGAGCAAGGCTCTGACAGATTGAGAGCAAGCAAATCTGTCTCCCCCTAACTGTGTAAGCCATGTAGCCAGCGCCCAAATTCCAAAGGCTTCTGGTTCCAAGATCTGAAATTGGAACTCAAGAACAGAGTATTCAACTGGTTTATTCTTTAAGAAAATTTTTTCTTAGGAGAAAAGCAGTCTTTTCAGCTGCCTTTGGGCAGCTTCTAGGAGCCTAATGTCTATGGCAAGGCACTTTGAGAATCTTTACATTAACCATTTTTTACTTTATTCTTTTTTTATTATTTCTCTCCTTAAATAAAAGTTGCATGTTGGTGGGGGGAGACCATTTTAGCAACATGAAATGATATCCTCACTGTGGCTTAAAATACCCTAACTGTGAAAAAAGGTCTATAAATCAACATCTGAACTCACAAAAAGTCAACTACTGTTAGACAAAGAGCATCAAGTATTTATCATTTTATAAATGATTGACAGCTTGCTATCAACACATTAAAAATAGTAATATATTCTCCTTTCTGGAATTAGGGTAGTATATTTCATCTTTTATTTGCTGCCTCCAATTAAGACATGGGGTTTAAGAGGAGTATTTCAAATAAAATTAAAGTTACTAGTCAATATCTACACTTCTACTTCTAACATAATTCTGCCATGATTGGAATAGTCTCCCTACTTACTTCAAACCTACTTACTTCAAACCTTACTAGAGGCATTTTAGTATGTCTGAAAAAGCTGGCAATACAGACTCTAAACCTTTAACTGAATATATGAAAAGGTTTTCGTTTTTTAAATTAAACCAGAAAAAAGTAAAAGCAAAGGAATTGAAGATGAAGACACCAAAATTTTTCTAGAAAGTTTTAGTTTCTCTTAGAAAGTCACAAGTGAGGGGCGCCTGAGTGGCTCAGTGGGTTAAGCCTCTGCCTTCGGTTCAGGTCATGATCTCAGGGTCCTGGGATCGAGCCCCACATGGGGCTCTCAGCAGGGAGCCTGCTTCCCCCTCTCTCTCTACTTGCCTCTCTATCTACTTGTGATCTCTCTCTATATACCAAATAAATAAAATCTTTAAAAAAAAAAAAAAAAAAAAAAGAAAGTCACAAGTGATGAAATTTAAAAAAAAAAAAAAAAAAATTCAAACCCGGACTGTAAAAAGTCCAGGAAAAAAAAACAAAAACTGTATATCAAGTTTAAGATAAATGCAAATTCATAAAGAGTAAGGAAAAGCACAACTAGAGAAATGAGACTGATGGTACTACTAAGTTTAAGAGCTTTGTTATCAGCAGGGCCCAGATTTGGGTTCTTGTTCTGTGGTGTCACCTTCACAAATTAACTTTCCTAAGCTCCAGTTTTCTTCTCTGCAAAATTTGAGATAAAACTATTAACTAATTCATAGGTATTGTGGGGGTTAAATTAAATTGTTTACCTGATATGCAATGCTGTCAAATCCCATGCACAGCAGTACCCTTTATCACATTACATTGGAGAGAAGAACCAAGAGAAGGATAGGGAAGTGCCCCGGGTAGCAAAAGCACAGATTCTTGTTCTAAATAACTTCTTTACCAGTACTTCTTTGACAATGCAATAAATACCAAGTGTAAATTCAACTGAAGTACTTCAGAATTATGAGAGAATACTTCAATGGTATACATTCACTGAGTTCTCATCAATATAAAAAAAAAGTTTCAAATATTGGTAATAAAAAGAAATGATGGGTGGATCAATCTACAGTTATATGGATCTCAAAAACCTCAAATTACTAATGGTAAGAAGCCATTCAACACCTGGAAGAGATGATGATTGCTTGGCAACATACCCAGAGTTTCTGATTTCATAGGTTTAAGGTAGCAATTGACAAATTCGCATTTCTGATAAATTCCCAGATGATGCTCCTATTGCCAGTCCCAGAACCATACTTCATCAGCTACTGAGAAAATTGTCAATTACTTTTCGTTCCACACCAAACCTCATAAAACTGTTAAGATACCATAGAAGATAAAGAAATCCATTGGTATAGATACCATCTTTTCAATCCAAGCTAAGTCTAAAGGTAAACAGTATCCGATTATACTGAAGTAAACAGTATGTAAGGATCACCAAAACAGTATGTGTAAGAATTTGGCACAGGAAAGACACCATGAAGCCAAAGGACTTTCATTATGGTAAATAATAAGCTAAAAGGCTTCCTATTAGAAAACAGATCACAGAGCATAAGCTACAAACGGAATTAAAAAGTCAGAAAAGTTTTTCTTTCTCCAGTTTCTGAAAAGTAATAAAGGTTTTGTCCTATCATTTGATAATTCGGAGAGCCTTCAGAGGATAGTCATATAAACTCCTGAAACAGGGGCGCCTAGGTGGATCAGTCATTTAATTGTCGCTTTTGACTCAGGTCATGATCCGGGAGTCCTGGGATAGAGCCTCACATGCGGCTCCCTGCTCAGCGAGGAGCCGCTTCTCCTCTCTCTGCTGCTCCCCCTGCTTGTGTTCTTTCACCCTCTTTAATAAATAAATAAAATCGTTTTAAAAAACTTTGAAAAACTCTTAAAAGAGTGAAATAAAGAAGCAAACACTTGCCTGGATGTTTTATATTTATATGTCATCCCCTGATCAAAAACAAACAAACAAAAAAAACAAAAAACCTTCTTTCCTGCAAAGAATTATTAAATTGTTTTGATATATGTGTTTTAACAGCACAGAAAACAATGTTTTTATGAACAGATTTTGATTCATCAATATTTCTTGGGAATAATTAAAATCCCTAGACTTAAAAAAAAATTAAGCAAAAGCAAAAATTAGTACCTAAAATAGTTACCAACTTTAGGAAACAGTTATCTCAAGGTGGTGTCAAATCACATGAAAAGTGCTTAATATAAAAAGAACAAAAAGATGTGCTTGATTCAGAAGATGAGGACAAACATTTGCTCTGTTAAAGCCAGCTAACTAATGGTGCTAACTGAAGATTATAGTCTCCCAATTCCAAACATAAGATGAAAAAAGCACTAATGGCATGGCATTGCTGGACAAGCTGTGTCAGTTACTGTGATGCCAAATGGGTGGTCAGTGGCAAAGAACAAGTATTATTTAGAAAGACATGAGCAAAATGGATGAATGCATATTAAAAAAAAATAATAAATCCCAGGCCAACAGACCTGAATTTAAAGGTGTAGAAACTCCTTCTGCTGTAAATTATTACTCTAATATGCAGAGTCGGAAAAAAACTGGGTTTGTGTCATAAAACATGCCTATAGAGTTCCTGAGCAACTTAGGTCCGTCTGTGTTAACTTGCCCACTTCCCTGGATACTGAACTCTTGAGCAAGTGTCCATATGACATCGTTATATCTGTAGTGAAACTATCAAGAAATTGATTGTTAATATCTACAGAAGGAAGATTCTTTTCTTTGCCAAAGCCCAGGTGCTTTAAACACTGCCCAAAATGCGATGACCGTACCCAAAATCCAGGTAGACAATCATAGATATCCTGTTAAGAGCAGTAAAGTAGGAAAAAAATAAAGCAAAAATCATACCTTTTTTTATTTACTTAATGTTTCAACACATTGGTCTTGGTGAATACATACTTAAACTAGTAAATTACCTGCCTTTATCTATTTTATATGTTTATGTGGGAGTTAAAGTTGACTCCATATTATATAAACTTTTCTCTATATATTACCACCAAACCAAATGGTTCAGAATACAAATATGGCAATGACTGCTTATTCAAAAAAAACCAACCAAACAAACAAACAAAAAAAAAACACTTCACATTTGGAATGCCTGGGTGGCTCAGCCAGCTAAGAATCCAACTCTTGATCTCGGCTTAGGTCATGATCTCAGGGTCATGAGATCTAGCCCCATGCTGGGCTCTGTGCTCAGCTAGGAGTCTGGTTCTCTCTTTCCCCCTCTCCTTCTGTCCTTCCCTCCCCAACCCATTCACGACCACGCTCATAAAATAAATAAATAAATAAATAAATCTTAAAGAAATAAAATTTCACATTTGGAGACATTAAAAACTCTTAACCAGGTAACTAAAACAATGTTATTTTATGCATGCATAACTA